>NC_069385.1:14207500-15407500 GCF_027475565.1 Acinonyx jubatus | reverse complement strand
CTTTTTTTCTTTTATTTATTTTATTAAAAATAACTCTTTTAATGCTTATTTTTGAGAGAGAGAGAGAGACAGAACATGAGCTGGGGAAAGGCAGACAGAGAGGGAGACATAGAATCTGAAGCAGCCTCCAGGCCCTGAGCTGTCAGCACAGAGCCTGATGCGGGGCTCGAACCCACGAATTGTGAGATCATGACCTGAGTTGAAGTCGGATGCTTAACTGACTGAGCCACCCAGGTGCCCCCCTCCCTTTTTTTTCTTTTAAAACTATACATTTCTTTTTCCAAACTTCTTTCAAGGTAGAATTTTATATGAAGAATCCTTGAAAATTATTTTAGTATGATGCCTTAATCTTATGGATGAGGAAACCAAGACTCCAAGAGAGGAAGTGATTTATCGAAAGGCACACAGCTAGTAAAGGACAAAGAAACTGAGACTAGGACCTTAACACACTAATTCCCACCCAGAGTGTTCTTTTTCTTGCATGCTACCCATGCTCTCCTCTCTTTCCATTCTTTTCTTTACGTTTTCATCTACTTGCAACATGTATTTGTTAGCTGTTACATGCCCAAATTATGTACCAGGCAGATCAGAATGACTAAGTGTTTATTTAGCGGAGCAGAAGAAAATATCTTTCCAATAAACAGTGAAAATATTTGTTAAAAAAGTACTGTGAAAAAGATACATTTTCAGGATAGGATGTATTTTCCAAATTAAATTTTTAGTGGAAACAGCAAAGCAATTAAGAGTAGCTGGTATAACTGATTTTCTTGTAGCTCTGCTTTTTTTGTAGAAGAGTGTGAAGCAGAGGTAGGTGGTACTGAACAAATAATAACTAAAATTCTAAAAGATGAGATACATTTGGGCAAAATTATTTAACTGTAATCAGCTGTCGAAATGTCTATTACAGTCATGTAAATCACGGAATTATGAAAAGTTCAGAGCTTGGACTGTTGGGTTTAAACCCTTCATTTTAAAAATGAGGATGGGGTGCCTGGTGGCTCAGTGGGTTATGCCTCTGACTATAGATCTCAGCTCAGGTCTTGATCTCAGAGTCATGAGTTCGAGCCCCACACTGGGCTTTATGCTGGGCATGTAGCCTACTTTAAAAAATAAAAAATAAAAATGAGGACTTAAAAGTTTTCTTGACTAAAGGTCATCCAAACAACCCCTGGGAAGTAGAACTCAAATCTGATTCTCCATCCTTCTTTCTTGGGATATTAAGAAATAAAAGAAAGAAATTTATCAGTTCTTGTTTTCTTTTTATTTATGAAAGCAATGTATGTTCATGCAGAAATACAAGTGTAGAAAATAGTAAAAACTATAAAGAGGCAAACACATCATGCATTTTTATAGCCTGGTTTCTTTATATGAGATGGCAAGCCTATTTTTGAACAATTCATTTTTAAGAATAGCATTACAATTCAGTGTTATAATTGAATTTATTTATGGATAATGATTTATTTAGTTATTTCTCCTTTAGCAGATGTTTGTGTTTTTAGTTTACTTCCAAGTGTTTAGTAAGTGACACTTCAACGAGCATGTCTTTGTTATATTAGTGTGTATCTTAGGTTAGTTCTTTAAGATAATTTTGCAAGTATAAATATGTGTAAGACTCTTGATAAATACTTCCATATTCCCCTCCAGAAATGTGTGCACCAGTTGGACAGTGTGTGTGTGTGTGTGTGTTTGAGTTTGTGTGTGTTTGAGTTTGTGTGTGTTTGAGTTTGTGTGTGTGTGTGTGTGTGTGAGTTTGTGTGTGTTTGAGTTTGTGTGTGTTTGAGTTTGTGTGTGTGTGTGTGTGTGTATGTGTGGTGGGAGTGGGTGTCCATTTTTCCGCTCTCCGTTGTTCTGGCCACCTTCTATAAGTCAAGCTTCCCTGATGTTACAGCTCCCCTCCAGAAATCTAATCATTTAAACACAGGAAGTGTGGGGCCACCTGGGTGGCTCAGTAAGGTAAACGTCTGACTTTGGTTCAGGTCATGATCTCACGATTTGTGAGTTCGAGCCCTATATTGGGTTCTGTGTTGACAGTTCAGATCCTGGAGCCTGCTTCAGGTTCTGTGTCTCCCTCTCTCTCTGCCCCTCCCTGGCTTGCACTCTGTCTCTCTCTCTCAAAAATAAATCAACATCAAAAAATTAAAAACAAACATGGGAAGTGTGTATGAATGGGCAATTAAGTTCAGAGCAAATGTGGAAAAGCATTAAGGGTAGATCAAAGTCAACTAAAATGCTAAATACGCCTCTATCCTCTACCTTGTCCCTGCCCTTCCCAGTACCCTACCTGCACTTACTAGATTGTGAAATAAAATTTCACCTTATCTTACATGACACTTGAGGTTTATATGCCGGGGGTTTGTTCAGGTTAGTTTCATTGCGGCACGGGCTGGCTTCACCGCTCCAGCCCCTTGGCCTCTGTGTCACCCAGCAGCAGCCTACAGACGAGACACCCTGCCTCCTCGGAGGCCGTGACAACAACGTGTGGGGGCAAGTAGTGGCTGTCGTTCAGCTCTGATCTGCTCCCCAAACCAAACACCTCTGCTGTGTGTGCCTGGAGGAAGGGACAATCTCCCAGTTCTTGCAGGGCAACGGCTGACAGGTATTTTGAGCAACAAAATGAAGTAATAACTCAAAAGTATAAAATACTTGAGGGCCACCTCTCCCTCTGCTGGGGACACGCCAGTTATCTTGCTGGCTGGAAAAGGACGGGCAATATGTTGCCAGGAGCCAGGTTCTTAAATGCCATGGGTCTGTGCCGAGCCAGACGGACAGAGGAAACCCCCTAGCGGCTGCAGGAGCCTCATAAGCATGTGGATGGACAATAACCCAGATGGGCTGATTCCAGAGTCTTCTAACAAGAAGCGGTGTCTGAAATTCTGCATGTGGCCATTTAGAAAGTAATTTCAGTTTTCCTAGAAGACATATGTGTGTGTGTGTGTATTTAAAGGAACTTTTAATTTTGTAACAGTTTTAGATGTATAGAAAAGTTGTGACGACAGTAGAGTTTCCTATATGTTCCATATACCCAGTTTCCCCAATTAGTAAAATCATGCATTAGAACTGTATATTTACTGCAAGTGAGGAACCAATACAATACAATACATTATTATTATTATTATTATTATTATTAAGTTTATTTATTTATTTTGAGAGAAAGATAGAGAGAATCCCAAGCAGGCTCTGAGCTGTCAGTGCAGAACCTCATGCAAGGCTCAAACTCATGAACCGTGAGATCATGACCTGAGCCAAATCAAGAGTCAGATGCTTACCTGACTGAGCCACCCCTAATACACTATTATTTTTTTTCAACGTTTTATTTATTTATTTATTTATTTATTTATTTATTTATTTTGGGGACAGAGAGAGACAGAGCATGAACGGGGGAGGGGCAGAGAGAGAGGGAGACACAGAATCGGAAACAGGCTCCAGGCTCTGAGCCATCAGCCCAGAGCCTGACGTGGGGCTCGAACTCACGGACCACGAGATTGTGACCTGGCTGAAGTCGGACGCTTAACCGACCGCGCCACCCAGGCGCCCCCTTAATACACTATTATTAATGAAAGCACATGCTTTATAACAATTTCCTTACTTTTTACCTAACGTCCTCTTTCTATTCCAGTGTTTAGACTGCCATATTATATTTTGTTGTGTCTCTTGGCTATGACAGTTTCTCAGACTTTCCTTATTTTTTATGACCTTGACACTTTTGAGGAGTCCTGGTCAGGTATTTTGTAGAATATACTTCAGTTGGTATTTGTCTGGTGTTTTTCTCACGTTTAGACAGGGATTATGGGTTTTTGGGGGAGGAAGATGACAGAGGTCATATGGCATTCTCCTTACATCATATCAAAGGTATACACTACCAACATGATTTATGACTATTGATGTTGACCTTGACCATCTGGCTGAGGTAGCATTGTGAGTTTTCTACAGTTAAGTTTCCTCCCTCTCCATACTGTATTCTTTGGAAGAAAGTCACTATGCACAACCCACTGTTAGGAGTCGGGGGTTATGCTCCCCCTCCTTAAGGACAAAGTATGTACAGAAGTTATTTGGAATTCTTCTACTCGGGAGATTTGTCTGTTCTCCCCCATTTATTTATTTGTTCAATCATTTATTGTTATCAGTATAGATTCATGGGTATTTATTTTATACTCTTGAGTTATAATCTAATATTACTTCATTTTGTTGCTCAAAATGTTCAGCTTTGGGAGAACATATGTATTTTAAAATATAAAAACACTCTATCAAAGAACTGTATCAACTTCAGTAACAGGAGAAACTGCTTTTTATTTTCTTCAATGGGTCTCATTTATACTATTATTCCATCAAAGAAAATTCTGATTGCTTGTAATCTAAAAATTAGTGTTTATTTTCTGTTGTGCTAAGATCAGAGGACAAGTGACAAGGTTTCAAGACTGAGTTAGGCAAGGGACGCCTGGGTGGCTCAGTTGGTTAAGCGTCTGACTCTTGACTTTGGCTCAGGTCATGATCGCACAGTTCGTGAGTTTGAGCCCTGCGTTAGGCTCTGTGCTGCCAGCATGGACCCTGCTTGGGATTCTGTCACCCTCTGTCTCCTCTGTCTCTGCCCCTCCCCCTGCTCGCTTTCTATCTCTCTCTCTCTGTCAAAATAAATAAAAATAAACTTAAAACAAGACTGAGCTAGGCAAATGTGTGACTCAGCGTCATAAGATATACTTTTCGCATTTCTCTCTGAATCTGTTGGCAGTTGTTGCTCCTGGGTTAAAGGTTCTTAGGCTACACGGCATAGTAACCACTTTCACCGTCACTTACCTCATTGGTTTCCAGTTGCTGAAACTTTTTAGGATTCTTTTAAGATTTTTTTTAACGTGCTATTTTCCCTACCGAAAAGCTTTTGCATATACTGGTTTCTCTTTTTAGAAAGCTCCTACATCAGTGCCCCTCACCTCAAACTTACGCTGTTCATGCTTCAGTAATATTTATCAATTGGTTCCTGCAATTGCGGTGGCTGGGCAAATCTGGAATTTGTAGGACAGGTTTGCCACCTGGAAACTTAGGCAGGAGTTTGCACTGCAGTCTTCAGGTAGAATTTCTTCTTCTCTGGGAAACCTCAGTTTCTGCTATTAAGGCCTTCGGCTGACAGGATGAGGCCCACCCACAATATGGGAGGCAACTTAAAGTCAGCTGATTGTTATTGTTAACCACATCTACAGAATACATTCATAGAAACACCTAGATTAGTGTTTGATTAAATGGGTACTACAGTCTAGCCAAGTTAACGCATCAAACCAACCATTATGGTGACCAAGATAGAAACGGGCTATGAATAAGAAAACATCATAATGACAGGACAATGGAGATGCGAACGAAGAAGGGGCACGGGGGAGCACTTTAGTTGGCGTGGTCAGGGAGAGATGACATTTGAACTGAGATATGGAAAGAAAGTAAAGAAGGGAAAGAATGAGTCATCTTGAGAATTTGCATTTGTACCAATTCCCAGATGACATTGATGCAGTTGCTTTGGACCATATTTTGAGAACCATGGTGGCTTAAGGATACACTCCCTTTATTATATAATTGATCCTGGGATGGCCCCTTAACATCCCAGAGTGATCATTTCCCTCAAAATCCCTATTGCTTGTGCCCTGAGAAGCTGAGAATTTTGTTGAGAGGGTAAAAATCTCAAAAGGAAAGCACTGAAAGATCCTAGGACAGAGCAAAGAGAACTGGCCACAGCAGGTAAGCACTGGGCTTACTGGGAGGTGACACTAAACACAGATTTCATGCATTTGTAACGAGCTATGAGACCATGATTCTATGTTGTCACTCAACCCATGAGGGCCTCTGTACCCAGTCTATGCAAAGAAAAGGTGTAATGGACGCACACAGTTCTGGACTGTACCGTGACCACAGACTTGTGGAATGAGACTTGCCCAGGCAGTAGGATTCAAGAACTCTGTTGTCAAATGATGTCTATGCGCTTCGTGCAAAAGGGTTATTCCCAGATCAATGTCCTTTTCGCGGGAGAAGAATCTTGGTGCAGGAAGGGTTGCAGAGAGCCCAAGATTGGAAGAGGGATGTCTACACCCCGTGCGTCTCACCCTCTGTGTGAATGGGCAGTGGGGAAGACTATAACGGTTTAGCTGGATGACCCCTAAGATCCTGTCCAGCCCTCACACCCTGTGGTTACCTGGCTCGTTCTCACGGCATGCTCACAATACTCCTGACTTTGACATGATTTTAAAGTCACAGGCTGTTCTAGATAACAGCTATTACAGAGGTGGTCGGTAGTGGTCTGTTTCCTGAGAGAATTTTCCTGACTCTGGCGGGGCCAGGACCAACGGACAAAGTCAGATGCTCTTTGCGAGCCCTGCGTGCCTGAGTCTCCTGTCCATCCTGCAGCAAGAGGCTGCCTTTTCTGCCCTTGATCTAGTTCCAGACGTGCTGCAGGCAGGGCGCTGTGCTGGAGGGCAGCCGTGCCACTGGGGCCTGGTGCTCTGTGAACTCAATATACCCTTTCTTCATTTCACCCTTGCTGGACTTGATTTAGGGAGTGGTTAATGAAAACACAGACCCCTGTCCCCTGCAGTTTTGTGTTTTTAATCAACGGCACTAACAAGCATACATACATACAAATGTTGCTGAAGGAGGCATTGTGGCTTTATACGAGGGTATAAACCTCTTTCTACGAAGGTATAAATGGAACCTCTTGGAGTGCCTCTTGTTGCCTTATTTAAAAAATCTGTAATTTGACAAGTGAAGAATTATCAAGACATTTTATTCTGCTGGACATCAGTGTATCCTTGAAAAGAAGTAGCAGATGTGTTGACTTCCTTGGCTTAGCCAATTTCACCCCAGTTGGTCTCAATGACCAGTTATGGAATCCATCTGTTCTATTTCTTGAAGGCCGTAGGGGAAAGGGGTGTGAGAAGCTTGAATTCCTTGAAGGACTGTAAATGTGACCGTTACACAGAAAAGTGGGTCTCATGGAATATAAGAGAGTATTCACTGTGCCTTTAAATATGTTCTGCGAGGCCAGCTGTTTCCCTGGATGAAATGCAAAGCAAATCTCAAGACTTTCTGGTCCCTTCCAAGTAATAAAGGACCTCCAGTCACTAATTAATACAACCAGTCCAATGTAAATATCAAACCGTGTGAGTTTCATTTACTGTCACATCTCTTCCCCTTTCCCAGTTCAGGCCTCAAACAAGCTTGCTGCACGAGCAGGGGAGAGGGCAGTTGGCCTCTTTTTCCGTTTTTCACATTTATTTCTCTTTGTGCATCTTGCCAGCTGAATGTTTGACCCCTGCAGGGTTCGGATGGGTGTGTCCAGAGCAGAGAAAAGGGGGGTGAAAATGCTGTGGTGAGCTGGTGTCATGCTTTCTAGGTCTGGCAGGTGTTAGGAGCTCCTTCACAGGTGTTTTTTTTTTTTCAATTAAAAAATTTTTTTTTAACAATTATTTATTATTGAGACACAGAGAGACACAGAGCATGAGCAGGGGAGGGGTAGAGAGAGGGGGAAGACACAGAATCGGAAGCAGGCTCCAGGCTCTGAGCTGTCAGCCCAGAGCCCGACGCGGGGCTCGAACTCACAAACTGCGAGATTATGACCTGAGCTGAGGTCGGTCGCTTAACCAACTGAGCCACCCAGGCGCCCGACAGGTGCTTTTGATACACGTCCCCCGCCCCAGCTCCTGGGATCTTTCACTTGTGGTTCCCTCCACAGGTAATATCACAGCCTCTGGCAGGTTATGGATGGTTCCTCCTCAGTCTCAGGTATCCACGAAGCACTTCCTGTTGAGGTCACCTGTCCCCTTTCAGGCTGTCCTCGTGGGCCGAATCCACATGGAACCTGCATTCGTTCTCTCCAGCAGTGGCCATCAGCTCCATGCTTCGCTTCCACAAACTTTGTGGGCAGAGCCCAGTCCCAACAGGACCGTCTGCCCTTGGCTTGTGTACAGAGTAGGGGGCCAGGTTCTCTTGTCCTTCAGATTTCCAAGTGCATCAGACCCACGGGGTCATTGTGTCTGCCAGTTCTCGGAAGACATTTTTCGAGTCTGTGTTGTGTTGCAGCCCCTTTTCAGGGCTTGGAATGAATGTGGGCATGTCCTACGTCTTCTGTCTGAGGAGGAGGGGGACACACAGCAAATTACTGTCTCTGAAAATCCTCGAATTTCCCAACTCCTGATCCTTTTATATCCTTGATGTGTGAGAGCAAAGAGTGAAATCTCCCTTGCTACCTTTTTCTTTTTCTCCCCCCAACACTGCATGGCAGCCTTAGGTTTCACTTTGAATTGTGGCATATAATGTTTAGGGACCTTAGCCCAACACTGTGACAAAATGGTTCCATTTTAACATTCTGTGTGTATATAGATATACATTCTGTTTGTATATAAATATAAAAATATATATATATTTGACCGAAACAACATGGTTCAGCTTTTCTAACCTGTTGACCATCAAATCACTTAATTCAGTTAATAAAAAGACTAAAATAAGGAGGCCAATCTTTCTACCACCAGGAGTCTCCATCACGTCATCCTGAACAGATTCCTGAACTTAGTCTCCACCTCCAAGGAGTTTATAATATTATTTAGAAAATTAGCCTTATGATTGAAGTTTCTGGGCCTAAATAAAAGACTGTATAAAGCTGGATATCATGAGATTTCCCCAAAATACCTATATAAGCAGCAAGTGCTCTTAACTGATAATGAAGAGTTCATGGTGATTGGGTAGAACCATCGCATCTGGTTGTGAATAGAGCACCTCTGAGCTAGCTGGCCTGTTGCTAAGTGTGTGTGGTGTTAGGGGCCCTCAGATCCATTCTATTCATTCCTCTTAACTTTGTCAGCCATGTAGTGAGCCTGTGGCCACTGGGCGATGTTGTTCCTGGGAGGTCATTAGGAGGAGAAGCCCACGCTGTGGATTGAGCTGGGACTTAAGAATTTCAGGGGAGACTTAGTGTACGTACCACAGACAGCTTATCTTGGTGTGGCTGAGACACTTGGAGACGTGTGGCTTTCAGGACATCTGCTGATCAGAACACGTATTCTCAGCCTATACTTCTTGAGGAATGGATATTGCTCAATATTTCAGATAGTAATAAACCCCTGGTAAATGCTATATGATTCAAAACGACAGGCAAAATGTCAAAGAAACCTTTTATCTACATGAAGCTAAAAAAGAAATGTGAGTAATGTCATTCATTCATTCATTCATTCATTCATTCATTCTCTTTCCCTATATTTACTGGGTACGAACAAGTGCCAGGCAGTGTGCTAGAGACCAAACAGGATCTCAAAATCTTGTAAGAAACACAGCACTACAACGATATGTGTGGTTCAAAGTGACAAATCCTGTAACAGTAGGTTGCCTACCTACTCCCCATGGAAGATTAAATCTAACTTGGTTAAATTCTTCATTTTAGATCTATGTACTTGTAATGTAAAAACACATTTTAAAAAATCTTAGGGGAAAAGGATGCTATCTTTAATGATAGCCCATTTACTTTCCTTTTAATGGATTTCTAAAAATTTGGAATAGAGTATATTTAACAATGGAAAGGAGGCTGAGTATTAAACTTCTTTGATGTCTATGCTATGGATCAGAAAACTTATAAATATGTAACAATAGAGTTTCCTTCCCATATAAAAACAATTACTTGGCTTCTTTTGCAAAAAATGAAAAATATGTAAATATTTTTATATAAATATGTAACCTCTTCTTTCCATGAAAAATACATTGAAGGTCACAATCATTGTTTTCCTATCTCTTCTTGGAACCCACAGTCTCCAAATCCAATGGTTGTACTTATTAATACAATATAAATGGAAAGACTAAAAGATATGATTAAGGAAATTTGGGTGATTCGTGGTTTCAACTTTACCGATAATTTTGTACATAGAGGGTTTCTAAATTAGATTGTAGACACATTTGCCATTTGAGTTCCAAGCATTTTATTTATTTACTTTTTATTAACATTTTCTTTAAATATTTATTTATTTTTGAGAGAGAGAGAGAGAGCGCGCGCGCGCGCAAGCATGAGCAGGGTAGGGACAGAGAGGGAGGGACACACAGAATCTGAAGCAGGCTCCAGGCTCTGAGCTGTCAGCACAGGGCCCAAACTCATGAGCTGTTGAGATCATGACCTGAGCCGAAGTCAGACGCTTAACTGATGAGCCACCGAGGTACCCCGAGTTTCAAGCATTTTAATTGTATATCAAAGCATCTAACACCTGATATCGATAGTCTGCCTCAGAATAGTTCTTTTTATTTTTATGGAAGCTGCAGTCTTTTTCCTGAGACGACAGCCACAATTTTGTCAACAATCTACCATTTATTTACAGAGGTTTAAAATCCGCTGATGGATGTTTACTTGTGCTGTACAATGCCTCAGTGGGAGTGACAGAAGGTGGTTTGCAATGGGTCTGAAAATGTAAAATAGTCAGAGCTGGCATTTCAACAATTCATTCCCAAAACACATTGGATTCATAAGTGAGTTTCTGTTTTCAAGTTTACATAGCTTGCTTCTGGTGTTAATGTTCTACTCCACACCTAAGGTGCCACTATGCATGGTTATTTTTTATCCTCACGGAAACAGTCATGATTTGTACTGAATTTCAATGATGTTGTGTTAAACCAACTGTCATTTTGGAATGGTTGTAAGCAAACCTTCAACAACAGCTCTTTATTTCATCGAAAACCTTTGGGCCACACAACTCTCCCCTTTATCACACTTCCCGTGACCTTTAATGCATTATTAGCTTGTGCTTCTGGGGCCCCAGTAATTATTAACTACTGGAAAAATAATGGTGAAAATTAACAAGTAGAACATGCATTTCCTATATCATTGCATTTAATCTGTGCAACAACCTTTTGAGGTAAGAATCATCCCAACTTTATAGATCGCAGACTTTAATTTGTTCAAATTCACCCAACCCCTACGTGGTAGGGCTAGTATTCCTACTAAAACATGTGAAAAGATGCTCAGTCTCACTGACTGTAAGAAAGTGCAAGTTAAAACTACATGCAGATGGGGTGCCTGGGTGGCTCAGTCGGTTGGGCGTCCGACTTCGGCTCAGGTCATGATCTCATGGTCTGTGAGTTCGAGCCCCACGTCAGGCTCTGTGCTGACAGCTCAGAGCCTGGATCCTGTTTCAGATCCTGTGTCTCCCTCTCTCTCTGACCTTCCCCCATTCATGCTCTGTCTCTCTCTGTCTCAAAAATAAATAAACGTTAAAAAAAAACTACATGGAGATACTAGTTTGAGAAAGATCAAAAAGTTCAAAGATCCACCATATTGGTGAGGGTGTGGGGGTACAAATTATACCGCCACTGTAGAGGGTGTTTTGGCAACATCTGCTAAGATGGATATTGCATGTATTTACATCCATGAGGATTGGCTGATTGTAGCATTGTTGATAATGGCAAAAGACTGGGCACAGACCTACTGGCTATTGATGGAGAACTGTTAAAATAAATTATGTTTCTTCCATGCAGTGGAATACTATGCATTCATAAAAAAAGAGGAAGATGTATCTGTAACAGAATAGAAAGCCATCCAAGATATATTATTAAAGAAAACAAAACACATGACAGAAAACAGGCTATATGCTACTGTTTGGATTTTTAAAAAAGACCGTGGGGGAGAGAGAGAGAGAGAGAGAGAGAGAGTGTGTGTGTGTGTGTGTGTGTGTGTGTGTAAAGGTGTGTTTTCTGTTTGCATGAACCATCTCAGGAAGGAAACTTTTATTTTTTATTTATTTATTTATTTGTTTAAAAGTTTATGTATTTTGAGGGAGAGCATGTGTGTAAGCAGGGAAGGGGCACAGAGAAAGGGAGAGAGAAACTCCATCAGGCTCCATGCTGTCCGCACGGAGCCTGATGCAGGGCTCGATCTTACCAGCCGTGAGATCATGACCTGAGCCAAAATCGGTAGGTGGATGCTTAATTGACTGAGCCACCCAGACACCCCTGGAAGGAAACTTTTAAAAACTGTTAACATCCTTTGCCTCCAAGGGGGAAATTGGTGAGTGGCAGGCACAAGTGAGAGGAAATCTCAAGATGTCTTCAAAAATAGCTTTGGCAGTTTAAAACAGAAACTGCATTATATACTTAAAATTTTATTTTCTTAAAAAAAACTTTTTTTAACGTTTATTTATTTTGAGAGAGAGAGACAGAGCATGAGAAGGGGAGGGGCAGAGAGAGAGGAAAACACAGAATCCCAAGCAGGCTCCAGGCTCTGAGCTGTCAGCACAGAGCTCGATGCAGGGCTCGAACTCACGGACCATGAGATCATGACCTGAGCTGAAGTCAGATACTCAACAGACTGAGCCACCCAAGTGCCCCTATATACTTAAAATCTTAAAGTGAAGTAATATCTATAAAGCATGTGATAGATACTCAGTTAACAGCCATCCGGATTTACCTTTGGCCTCTGACAAGGTTTAGAGATATCAGTAAAGAAATGAAGTCTAGAGAAAGGAGAAAGGATGTTTTGGGGACGATTTGAAGAAGAGTCCCCAAATTGGTGATCATGCTCATATTGCACTAGCTCAGAGTGAACAGAAATAATCCTCACCACCAAACCAGCTTACAGAGAGGTGGAGACAATCTGGTTTCCTTTGCCAACGTCTTTCCTCCCCACATACAGATTGGGGTGATAGGTGATGAAACTCCATCACGGCCACTGGGAATGAGGCCCCAAGGTGGTACAGGCTGGGACTCAGGAGGTTCTGGCTCAGACATTCTATGGAAATTCCTTTACACCATGTGAAGAGTATGAGGTTGTGAGTGCTCCTGGCCAGTCAGCAAATGCTAGATTACCCAAAACAATAACTCTGCCTGGCGGACAGAGATGTAAAAGGATGTTAAGGATATAGTAAGGGGTGGTTTAGGGTCAACTGGGAAACATTCATTTGAATGAATGCAGCATTTATTTTCAAGAATCAGTATGTCTAGGTTCATGAGCAAAACTCTAGTTTAATTGCTCTGATGCCCTCTGTGAAAAAGCTAAATTATCGTGTCACCGAGAGTCTGAGACCACATTTTTCATGAATAAAAGCCCATGGGAAGGGGATTGTCAGACTTAAACTTGAGATGTTTGACACAAGCATCTAGAACATGACTTTATTGCTCTAATGTTCCTCTCTCTCCAGCATCACAAAGGAGCAAAGAAGTAAATATTAGGTATTTGGAATGTTTCACCTTTGGTTTTCGTTTGGGAAAATGGTCATTCTCTCTGATTGGACTGTTGCCATGGAGCATGTCCTATGAAAGCCCTAACTTGGCCCCTAGGAACTGACTGTGATTGTTCATATTAGATGATTAATTGCTTATGCAAGAACAAAGACTATCCCTGTGAGGAGGAAGAGCATGTCTTTATCGTGGCACCTCAAGGGTTAACCAAGGAGTGGTTTGGGATAACTCATTTCCATTTCGAATTTTCAAACCTCTGGAGAAAGACAAGCACAGTACGCCATTTCTGAATACCTCCTCCCAGACCCTACACTCTGCTCTGCACTTTCATGCAGGAGCAGGAGTTTCATGCTCCTGCACTTCCACAAGGAGAGATTTCCTTGGTTTAATAAGGTTTCCTTTTTTAAAATTCAAATACCTGTATGTCAGGTAAGGACGGAAATTAGTACAATCAGATGCGTTTCTATAAACTGAAATTAAGACCTTGAGCAACCTGGAGTTTTGATAGCACCCTGGAGTTGGGAGGGTGAGGGAGGTGTTCAGCTTGAACTTGGGACACCTCACCAATACTTATATCTGGGTCTGGGACTGTTGTGTTGAGGAAGGAGTATCAATGACTGGGGCCATTGAAAAGGAAGGCGAGGGAGTTGAGGACACACAAGTAAGAAAGAACACATTGGCTGGGCAGACATTTTTTACGTTAGAATTCTGGATCGCAGTGGGGTGACCTACATTGATTAGGGCTGGCTGGCAAAGGTTTCAAAGAACAGAGAAGCTTACCAGCAGGTAAGGAAGAAGTAAACATGTATTAAGGACTGAAAATTAAGGGGAAGGGCAGGGTAGAGAAAAGGGGAGAAATTACAATTTGTACAGTTAGCCACTTAATAGCATTTGGCAGAAAAGTTTGTTGAATTACTATTTCTTTGTATTTGTAGTGCAAAAGCGGTTGGCAAATGTCACTGAGTGATGTATTTACTTGAGAACTGGCCAAAAGTTTGCCACTAAATTCTTCTAAATCGTTGAGTGTTTATAATGTTAGTTCTAATAATCTTTCCAGTTCTTTGAAGAGACTATGGGTTTAGGAAGGCTAGTATGTTTTGATCATTAAGTGGTTTTCTTGATGAGTAATGGGAAGGGTCTTTCCTTTAAGTCATTCAAATTGGATCCTCTTGATAGTTGAAATATATCAGATAAAGTAAAGCAATTTTTTTTTTTTTGGTTACAGGAATAATTGTTTGCAAGTTTGTACAATTTAACTGGTAGAAGAAGGATTTAAAGTTTTTTTTTGTTTGTTTGTTTGGTTTTTTATTTGTTTGACTGTTTTTAGCTAGAAAGTTTGATTCAAATTCTATGTCAGACCTAAATGGACTCTTTTCTGTGGAGTAATGGATTTGAGTAGCATAACTCATTTCTTCATGTTTTATAAGGCAAGTTATTTATCTGACCACAAGTTGTTTCAATGTTTTTAACTTATGTTCTCAAATCCTTCTCCCCATTTCTTTACCAGTGATTTGAGAACGTGGAAGCAGTCTTGTGTTTTCCAAAGAATTGGGGATTTCTAAGACTCTAAGAATAGCTCATCAAGCCACCAAGTTTATGTCTTAATTTGATTTATGTGATTCATGGCCCACATGAAGAGAAGAAAGAATGCATTATCCACTTGGTTATGCTGAGGTGGGGTAGAAACCCTCAATTTGAAGGTCCAGTTGCCAATCCATGTCCCCTAGCCATATGACCTTCTGCAAGTCTCCTATGTCTTTCTGGGTCTTGGTTTTCTTATAAATACAATGAAGAGATTGGGCTCAATAATCCATAAAGAGACCATTGATTCTAATAGCCTGTTATGTGTTAAGAAATCTTATTTGTTGGGGCGCCTGGGGGGCTCATTTGGTTAAGTATCTGACTTCAGCTCAGGTCATGATCTCATGGTTCATGGGTTTGAGCCCTGAGTTGGGCTCTGGGCTGACAGCTCAGAGCCTGGAGCCTGCTTCAGATTTTGTGTCTCCCTCTTTGTCTCTACCCCCTCCTTACTTGTTCTCTGTCCCTCTCTCTCTCAAAAAAAAAAAAAGCTAATTTGTTTAGAAAATATGAATCTGTTTCCAAAGTTTCTCCTAACTCTTGTTCTAAACCCTAGCCATTATGTTCATTCCTTTTGTGTTAGTTATTGAAAAGTCAGTTAACAATGCAAATGTGATATCTGGGAGGGGTTTAAGCATTCATTTTTTAAACAATATTTATTAGGGGCAAACTACACATCAGGCATTGTACTAGGTGATGGACTTATGACTTGGAAAAAGATAGCCTCTGTATGCTTTTTTTGAATTTATAGGTCAGTGGGAGGATACCACAAAATATACAGGAAATCCCAACAGCATAAAGGCTATAACTGGGGATGTTTAGGGAGGTATGGACATGTATAAGAGAAGCACCCATTAGGAAATCAAGGAAGCCATCCTCTTGGTGGCTGGGATGTCTCAAGGGAGACTTGGAGGATGGTTAGGAGTAAGTCTGATGAAACGGTGGGAAGAGGATTCCAGGGAGAGTAAATCACATATGTGACTTTTTGGACTTACACAGGAGCCAGAGGGTTAGAGAAACTTGAAAGGAATTCAATATGGCAGGAGCACAGTATCTGTAGGAGAGTGGGTGGGGACCCTAGAGAAATGAGGATAACAATTCGAGTTCTCTTACTGTGGAGAAAGATTACTCTTCCTGCAGTGTGAAGAATGGGCAGTGAAAGGAAAAGCCTGGAGGCAGGCTTGGAGAGAAGAGAGTGGCCTGAACATCATAAGATGGTCAGAAAAGAGAGTAGACTTAGAGCAGTCAGGGAGGTGGAAATAAGAAAGATTTGTGATGGGTCCAACCTAGAGAGTGAGAAAGAGGGGCAAGATTGAGGCTGGATTTTTTTGTTTACACAGTTACGTGAACAGCAGTGCCATTTGCTGAGCTAAGAGACAGAAGGTGGAGTTGGTCTGGGGAAAAAGAAAAGTTAATTTTGGACAAGTGGAGCTTCAAATGGCCAGTCCATAGTAGGTGCTCAATAAATATTTATTGAATAAATGAACATGCAAGTAAAAATGAGGTCTAGTAGGCTCTCTACTAGCTGGCTCTCCTAGCCAGCAAAAGATCTTGAATGGAGAGTCCCATTTTTAAGTCTTTAATGTAAAGATGAAACCTAAAACCCTAGGAATGATTGAGATCATCCAATGGAAGAAGTACAGAGAAGCAGGGGGGCCTAGGGGATGAACCTGGAGGAATATCAATCCCTGAGGGCAGACAGAGGTAGAGATGTTCTTGAAAGTGGCAGGGTAAGAGAGGTCATTAAATAGGAGTAAACACTAACCCCCTAGAGGTAAGTGTTGTGAAGGCAGAGATATTCCTTTTGCTTATATTTGGGTGACTGCTAGGGACAGAATTGTCTCTTCAAAATTCATATCTTGAAGCCCTGACCTCCAAGGTTAACTGTGTCTGGAAATAGAATCTTTAGGGGGTGATTAAGGTTAAATGAGGCTATAGAGTCCTAATCTAATAGGACTGTGGCCTTATAAGAAGAAGAGAGCACTTTCTCCGCTATGTGAGGACACAGGGAAAAGGCAGCCTTCTGAAAGCCAGGCAGTGAGCCCTCACTAGAATCTGACCTTGCTGTCACTCTCATCTCAGACTTCCAGCCCCCAGAAATGTAAGAAAATAAATGTCTGTTTTTAAGCCACTTAGTCTATGGTATTTTGTAACAGCAGCCTGAGCTAACTAGGGTAGTGTCCAACACTTAGAAATGGTCCTGGTAAATAGTAATTAGTCAACATTTAAAAAAATTGATATATAATTGACATAACATTGTATTATCAACATATTTTTCCGAGTCAACTGAATGAATGAGTCATTCCTTGGCAAACTCGTAAATACATCACTTCCTTGAGATAGTGTGATTATAAATGAAGAAGTTGGGAGAAGGGAGGAAGACTGGCTAGCATAGGGGTCTTGGGTACTTAGAGGGAGTGGGAAAGAGCCACTTTGCCCGATGAGTGAGGTGACAAAATGGGAAAAAAGACTTGAAAAGGCTCAGAATGCACAAATCTCTCTCTCTCTCTTTTTTTTTCATTTGGCTGCAACTTGGTTGATTACTAGGCATGTGTACATTTGTGTGTGTGTCTGTGTGTGTGCATGCATGTGTGCAAAGGTCCTCCTCAACATTAGATGGGACTATTTAATCAATGTGACTTTAGCTATAATCTGGATATTGCTCTTGACAGAGAATACCCCAAACTGGCAATGAGATTCCTCAAATACATAACAGATAAAGGGAGGAAAAGGGACACAGTGTAATAACCATTGGAATAATTGGAATTCTTTTATCATTCATGGCAATTACGGTGAAAGTACTTTCTAATGTGTCTTCTGCCATATGTGATATAAGTAAATTATCTAAAAAAGATTCTAGAATGTTTAAACAATCTTTTCAGGAAAATGTAAGGTGAAAGTTATTAAATTCTGTTAAATTCTGTTGAATCTGGTGAATTAAATATGAATCATTCACTGATTTATAATGAAGAGTAGCTATTCTGCCTGACAACCAAATATCCAAACTCTCTATCAGCTCCTGGGTAGAAAGCCAGGAAATGGCGTCTGAAGTCCCAGAATTTGTGAGATTAAGGATCTTGGATTTGATTCTGGGCTTATAAGTCATTTTTTTAAATACAAAATTTGGTTTTGGAATGACATGGGAAGAAAAGGCTGTTTAAGAACATGTTAAAGAATACGGATTCCACTTGGCCTCTTAGTAACTTGAATCTTTGCAGGCTTATGTAAAGTTTGTTACAATTAAAAAGGTCCATGCATAGGGTGTTAGGAAAATTCTGTGGCCTTGAAGGAGCTGAGCCCCAGGGAAAGACTTCTGACTGAGAGAAACCTAGCTCTGAACTTGGATGCCTTGGCAGAACTGCATTGCCCAGCACCAGGCTGGCTGTGTCATTGGCTGGAAATAGGGTATATGTGCTCCAGTTTGTAAGAGGTCACATTCTGGGCCAGGAGGCAAAATAAATCTATGGTGATAGATACCAGAACAGCGGTTGCCTGCAGGGGTTAGGAGTTGACTAGGGCGGGGCATGAAGGGGACTTTCTGGCGTGATAGAAACACTCCATGACCTCACTGAGGACATACCCATTTCTCTAAACTCATGTCTGAACTGGACATGGATGATATGTGCATTTCCCTGCATATAAGTTTTTCCTTATAAAACAAAAATCAAAGGTTAGTTGAGAAAAGTCTACAAGCTAATTAAAACCCATTAAAACAGGCTGAATTCTTTAAAATGAGCAAAACTACCCAACTGTGCACCGATGGATGAATGGATAAAGAAGATGTGGTATATAGATACAAGGGAGTATTACTCGGCAATCAGAAAGAATGAAAGCTTGCCATTTGCAACTATGTGGATGGAACTGGAGGGTGTTATGCTAAGTGAAATTAGTCAGTCAGAGAAAGACAAAAATCATATGACTTCACTCATAGGAGAACTTTAAGAGACAAAACAGATGAACATAAGGGAAGGGAAGCAAAAATAATATAAAAACAGGGAAGGGGACAAAGCATAAGAGACTCTTAAATATGGAGAACAAACAGAGGGTTGCTGGAGGGGTGGTGGGAGGGGGGATGGGCTAAATGGGAAAGGGGCGTTAAGGAATCTACTCCTGAAATCACTGTTGCACTATATGCTAACTAATTTGGATGTAAATTTAAAAACAAAAAACCCCCAAAAAAACCAGTCGCATCTTAAACTCACTGAGTTGTGCACATTAAATAAGTAGAGCTTTTTGTATGTCAATCATTCATCAATAAAGTGGCTTAAAGAAATAAAAAAAAATAAAATGAGCAAAACTAAAAAGGAAATTCGTCATTTTCCTTTAGAGGAAAATGGATGGTGTCAAATAAGTGCACAAAGACAAGCTCCCAAACAGAGCATTTTTAATCAAAATAATAATCAGTTTAGACATAGCTAGACCCTCATGTCTCAGAGTGAAGGAACCATTTTTAAAAAATGCTTATTTATTTTTGAGAAAGAGAAATAGAGCATGAGTGGGGTAGGGGCAGAGAGAGAGGGAGACACAGAATCTGAAGCAGGCTCCGGGCTCTGAGCTGTCAGCACAGAGCCCGATGTGCGGCTCAAACTCATGAACTGTGAGATCATGACCTGAGCCAAAGTTGGATGCTTAACCGACCGAGCCACCCAGGTGCCCCTCAAGGCACCATTTCTAGTACTATAAGCTGTTTTGGAAATATTTCCGCGTGTATTTTCTTTCATGTCTCTATTGTAGGAATCATGTTTTTATAAATGTAAAATGCTTTGAATAGAGCTGGAGAAGAAGCTATGTTCAGTCATAGTATTATCTGGTTATGAACTAAGAATTCAGAGCTCTCTTGTGAGTCATGCTGCTAAGAATTGTAGGCTTAATCTTCAAGACTGTATGAATTTGAATTTTGACTTTATGGCCTTGGTCGGTATGAGGATACAAAGATAATCTTTTAGCAAAACACTTGAAAATGGTAGAATGTTACATGGAAAGCTAGCTTTTAGAGATGGCTGGTGGATAAATTTGCTGTTACTTTTTTCTTTTAAGTATCTGGATTAATCAATTAGCCAGTATGTGATGACCTGATATGACCAGGCACAGTGCTAGGCACGCAGCGAATTCCCAAATAACTCTCGGCAGACTGTTCTCAAGGAGCTTCTCAGCAGGACAAGGGGATTAAACATACATATAAATAATTTGTTCAAGGAAGAATGTAATAAATGCATGAGAATACCACTGGCGTTCAATGGAGAGGAAATTCCTTTTAAAAAAGGAATCAAGGAAGACATTATGGGTGTGGTGGCATTTGGGCTGGGCCTTAAAGAAGAGCGTGCTTTCCCCTGACAGGGCAGCAAACGGGGGTTGTGGGCAGAGAGAATGTCATCAGGAAAGCTGTGAGTGTCGGAGCATAAGGGTTTTGTTGGGCTGCAGCACAGGCTACACTTTGGAGGAGATACACTAGGCAGGAGAAAGTCCTGAACTCCGGGGGAAGCTACGATCTGGGCAGAGGTACAGCCGGGTCATGAGAAGATGGGTCCTGAAGCAGTAAGGACCGAGGAAGTAAAAGGCGACAGAATCTAAGTAGAGGGAAGGAAGAGGCAGGCAGGTCTCTAGGAGGCTCTCCCAACAGGTCAGGTAATGCGGCTGAAGGAGAATGATGGAAGTGGGGGGACAGGGAGAGGCAGCAAGTCTAGAATGCTCAGCAACGTGGAAGACAAGAGAGGGAGGGACAGCCGTCACAGGAAACTGAGAGACCGTCGTTCGCCGACAGGAGGGACAGTGATGCTGTTCATAGGCCAGAGTGGAGAGGAACGTCATGTTTGTGGGAGAGAGGATGATGACTCATTTTGAGCAAGCCAGCAATGCCCAGGAGACGCTGGAAAAGTGAGTCTGGATGCACACTCAGTGGTGGAGTTGGAGAAAGAGACGTGGCCCTTCTTCACCCACAAGTACCTGTAAGTCACGGCAGCGGGTGAGCATGTCCAGCGTGACAGTGTGGAGAGTGAGGGAAGAGGAGAGAGCTGGGAGCTAGCCGGACTGTGAGGTTGTTTGCCAGAAACACTGAAAGAAAATTGGCAAGGTGCCGGACCTCCCCCAGCCCTGTCCCCAAGCCTAGGAGATGGACCAGGAAGAGGAAAGAGAATGCTGGAGAGAAAGCATTCAAGAAAACTGCTTTTAGAGGACTAACCCTGATTGCTGGTCTCAGAATAATCAAAGCCTATGATTATTTGCAGATTCCCCTCCCTCTCTTCCTCTTTTTTTTCCCTTCTTTCTTTCTTTTCTCCCCTCCTTCCTTCCCTTCTTCTTCCTTCCTTGCACGTTCTTGTTTTATTTTGGACTGGCCTACGGCATGGGTGGCCACTGTTGACCTAAGGAGGAGTTAGGATTCACCACTGTCACCTACAAAGGGGTAACTGTCTTTTCAATATTTGTCTTTACAGCTGATTGTGGAGGAGGAAGAGCATCTCTGCCTCACAGTTGTAACACTTTGGGTCTGTTAAAGCATGACGCATATATTTGCGATGTGACAACATTAACATTTTTCTAACTCTTTTTATACAACT
This sequence comes from Acinonyx jubatus, assembly GCF_027475565.1. Taxonomy (NCBI): domain Eukaryota; kingdom Metazoa; phylum Chordata; class Mammalia; order Carnivora; family Felidae; genus Acinonyx; species Acinonyx jubatus. The sequence continues at coordinate 15,386,192 of NC_069385.1, read as the reverse complement.
TTTTACTTCTTTGTACTGCTCTCAAGAGCCACTCATAATATCTTGGTAACTGCATGAGATCCCAGGGCCAGAGACTGGCCACTCCTGGCATTGTGATTAGAGTCATTTAATACCCAAGGCCATGACTAACGTCTGGCAACAAAAGCTCCTCTAGGTGTCACATGTCCTGGGACCTTGGGTGAGGGCAAAAAGGGAGCACCTTATTATTGTGAGTCAGTACCATGGTCAAGAGAAAAGTCGAGGACCAGGCGGGTCCATCCAGGGCACCGCTGAGAAGTGACAGACCCTCACCACAATTAATACCCGTGCAACCAGAAAGCCTAAAATCAGTTTCAAGTAGCGATACCCACCTTTGTCTTATCTTCATACGCAGGCTTTTAATAATATATATCTATTTTTTTTGTATGTTTACAGAAAGCAGTCAACTGAGCTATTCGTGGAAAGGTTTGTGGGTTTGGTTAACGAGGTGGAGGAGTATTACATTTCAGCTGGAAACACATCCCTAGAATGCCAAAACATTTATTCCAAAGTCTGGATTCCTGGTGCAATCGGAGGCACACGGCAATAGTGTGTCTGTTCGGAGGCTGGGGCGGGGGCGGTGGGGGGGGGGGGGCTGGGGCCAGCAAAGCATTTGATCCGAGCGTATTCCAGAAGGCTTTTATTGTTAAATTACATTCTTCAGGAAAAACCGCCCATGTCACATTTTGTAAACTTGATATCCATACACTTTTGACTGGCATTCTATTTTAGCCATAAGCCTATGATTTACAGCAAGCCTGTTTTCCCTCTTGCTTAGGGTGGCAGCAGAAAGCTTGGGGCGCTCTCCGGGCTCCAAGGATGAGGAGCAAAAGGCGCCCGGGTTTTGCTTCTCCCCAGTAACGCTGACCCTGGCTGTGCCACTCTGCTGTCAGGGAGCAGACAGCAAGCTTCTCCTCACTCCCCCCTGCCATCCATCCAGCTGGGTGCAGCAGCTCGGGCTGCCGTGCCTGCCGGGAGGGGCTGCCAAGTGCCCTGCCTACTGGCTGCCTCCCGAATCCCTGCCATTGCACACACAAACACATCCACACACGCTCTGCCTCGCTCACACACGGAGCTACACGCACACGCGAGCGCATTCCTCCCTTCATTCTCTGTCTCAGCCCCTGACTTCCACAAGCCCATGGAACATTTCTGGAAAGACGCTCTTGATCCAGCAGGGTAGGGTTGTTTTGATTTCTGTCTTTGTAGCTTTAGCATTTTGAGAAAGCAACTTACCTTTCTGGCCAGTGTCTGTATCCCAGCAGGGAGATGAGGATTTGCTGCTTTCAGTTGGTTTCTGTGTGTATCTCCTTTTCCTTCCAGGACTTGTAGGATTCTTTGTGTGATTTATGTATAATTGGGTGGGTACTGATTTTTAAGAGCCCTATGAAGTGCTTTTGCATGTGTTTAAAAAAGACATTTGAAAATTGGAAGTGTGATTTATGGAAACGAAATCATCTGTAAAAAAATTGCTTTGGAAAGTAATGGTTGCTGGCCATAAAGAGACATATCTGTGATTCACCTAATGTGTTTTTAACCCTTTCTTTGCCTACAATCTATGGCTATTGATGCTAAGCTCAATTTCGTCTTCATATTAAACTAACTACATCTTCATATTGTCCAAAAATCGTCTGTCTGTTCTTGTAAGAACTAGGTAAAATGTGTACTTATTAGTATTAAAAAAAAAAACAAACCAAAAACCACCTACTCTTAGTAACAGCAACCTTGGCATTTATCTGTGCCACGAACATTTTGTTGGGTACTCTGTTGGGTGTTTGGAATAGCAGTTAAAGCAAAGCATTGATGATCATATCAGGTAGTTGTATCAGAGTCTATTAGGCTGGGGCAAAGGAAGTTTATCATAAAGTATAAATTACCGAGGATTGTGGGTGCACAATATATTACCCATATCTTTTGTGTGGTGTATACAGATATATATGTTGTTTGTGTGTGTATGCTTAGATTTTAATTCAGTTACAAACTTTTTTTCTATTTCTTTTTCATCTGAATATTTGATTCTGCATAGCCTAGCCGAAGTGAACGGAAAAGGTCCAGTTGTAGGACTAAAGAACAGAAATGTAGTATTGCATGTCAAAATTTGTTGGTTAGACCACCAGTGTAACATAGTGGCCAAAGAGTTGGTTAATGAATTGAGGTTACATTTCGTATGAAAAGGTCACATTTCATATTCAACTTTCTGAAGTTTTGGTTGCATAACCTGTGGAAGACACGAACACCCATGTGTGCCTAACCAGAGGTTTTTGTGAATCATCGTTCACATGAGAATTCATAATGGGAGCAAGTACAGTACTGTGGTCCAACACAAACATGCAAGCCAGGCTGGGAGCATCTCAGAAGGTCCTGGCTAGAAGACCACTCTGGGGCAATTCTGCAGATGAGGAAACTGAGGTCTGGCACTGTGCTTCTGATGGCAGAGTGCAGCTCTTCCTGTAGGTACACCTTTGAATCTGCGTCCCCCTTCCCTCCCCCCCCCCCCCAGATGTCTCCTCTCAGTGCCTGCAGCTGCTAAATATAGCTGTCTGTGGCTGGCCGCACATGCAACCGCACACCCCATTCTATCTGCCATATCTCAGTTACAGAGTGGCCCTCCCCAGGGTCATTCTATGTACACACTACATATTTCCAGCCAACTAGGAGAGTGAATCAAACAGAAAGAGAGACAAACAGAGATAGAACGAAGTCTGGCTTGGGGCACATAAGGCAGCACCGGACAGAAAGCCGGCCCCTGGATTAGGCTCGCGAGTTTGTTTTAAACCTCGTGTTCCCTGGGCCACCTTTAGGAGATCCCGCTGCGTCCCCCCCGCCCTGTCCTCCTCCTGCAGTGAAATTTAACCTCCAACCCGCAGCGACAAGTAAAGTAAAGTTCAGGGAAGCTGCTCTTTGGGCTCGCTCCAAAACGAGTTGCTGCCCGGAGTGATGTTTAAACCAATGTCAGTGCAAGGCAACAGCCCCTGGCCGGCTTCCAGCACCTTTGTGATGCATACGAGCGCGGGAGACCGGTACTTAAAGTTGGAGACTCGAAGCCCGGGAGTTGGCTGAGCGCGCTCGCGCCGGGCTGCACTTGCTCGCGTCTGGCCGCCGGGCTCCGCGGCGCGGGACGGGCTGGCTCCCGGGGCAGGGCCAGAGCTCGCTTCGCGGTGGGACATGCGCTGCGCCGCCTCTAACCGCGGGCTGTGCTCTTCTTCCAGGTGGCCGGTCGGCTGCTGAGCCCTCTGCCGCGCGGGGAGACCGTGTGCGCCTTGCCCACGGCCACTGACCATGACCATGACCCTCCACACCAAAGCGTCTGGAATGGCCCTGCTGCATCAAATCCAAGGGAACGAGCTGGAGACCCTGAACCGCCCGCAGCTCAAGATCCCCCTGGAGCGGCCCCTGGGCGAGGTGTACGTGGACGGCAGCAAGCCCGCCGTGTACAACTATCCCGAGGGCGCCGCGTACGACTTCAACGCCGCGCCCGCCGCCTCCGCGCCGGTCTACGGCCAGTCGGGCCTCGCCTATGGCTCCGGGTCCGAGGCGGCGGCGTTCGGCGCCAACGGCCTGGGGGGCTTCCCGCCGCTCAACAGCGTGTCTCCGAGCCCGCTGGTGCTGCTGCACCCGCCGCCGCAGCTCTCGCCCTTCCTGCACCCCCACGGCCAGCAGGTGCCCTATTACCTGGAGAACGAGCCGAGCGGCTACGCCGTGCGCGAGGCCGGTCCTCCCGCGTTCTACAGGTACCCGCGCCGCGCGCCGCACCGCGCCGCGCCACGTCGGGGTGGCCCGCCGCGCGCCCGGCGGTCGGGAGGGAGGGAGGGGCCGCGCCGCCGGGAGCTCGCCGGAGGCCGCAGGCTGCGGGGCCGAAACCCGGCAGCCCGGCCGCAGGGGCTGCGGGACGCGCGGCCCGACCCGGGTCGGGGGGCGGCGATGGTTTGTAGATCTTGGTTCCAGAGCCAAGTTCTCTCGCTTGGCAGCTTAAAGAAAATGCTGTTCTCCACCCCCTACCATCTGCGTAAGAGGCAGCTCCGAAAACCCGTGGGCTTCCTAACTCATTTTGGAAAATCGTGTAAAGCGGCAGTTATTTGTTGGGGGAAACACCTCAAAGCAAAAACAAAACAAAACAAAACACCCACAACAAAAACCCCAGCAACGCTCTTGGAGCCTAGTCAATGTCCTGCTTTGGTATTTAAGGCTAGAGGTGTTTGGGGTTAGCGGAGCTCCGAGTTTAATTTATTACTACTGTTATTTGCAATTATTTTTTTAATGTGCTAGCAAAATTTCCTTTCATCTAGAATTTCGGATTAGAAATATGCACGTTACTATTATGGTGAGGATGATTTTTGTTTGTTTGTTTTAGCAAGCAATTCCCAGCACCTACTTTCTCCCCCTTCCTCTCCATCCCAAGTTCAAGGGCTTTTGGATTGAATTGTGCTCCTCAGATGAGCACTAGAAGAATTGAATGAGTCTTAACAAGTTTCTGATTTCTGAGTTATCTGGCTGGGTCAGTGTTGGAGCAGATTGCTGGCGTATGACTTCTGACAGTCGAAGATTTATAGGTGTCTTGTCAGTTTACAACATGTGGCATCAAAGAGCATTTTGAAATAACTCTTCTAGCTAAGTTACATCTCCGGCCTACAGGGCAGAGAATGCCGCCCCCCCCCCCCCCCCACCTCCCCAGTGGTGTGCGGGCTCAGGTGGGTTCTGTGCCTTTCAGTCTGTAGAAGGGGTGTGAGCATTCCAGGACATGCAGTAACACATTTGTGACTTAAGTGGCCAGTGTTTTGTGTCTTTATTCTCCCCCACCCCCACCCCCATCCCCAGGATTATACTTTTCTCCCTTCTCCCATTCCCCTTTGACAGTTTCTCTGTTCTCTTTATGATGGATCTGGGAAGGGCTTAGGTGGGTGACTCTGATGAACACCTGTGCCCTAGCCACCCAAGGCCAGCTAGACTCTGGAGCGGGTTTGGAAGGCCTCAGGGTGCCCACATGGCAGGGTACTAAGTTAGGCACAGACTGCAGACTGTTGTCTGGACTGGCCTCCTGCCCTCACCTGGACCCTTGTGCATTGCAAGCCGTAGACTGTTTTCTATTCAGTGTTCTATTTCCAGAGATATTCATAGCAGAAGAAACAGGAGGAAGGCACAGTTTGGCCCCAGATGATACTGAAGGGCATCCTCTTGGGGTATCTGAACACACCCCCTATCCTTCAACCTTCTCAAAAGACTTTAGAGCATCCCACAGCCAGAGAGGTTCAGACTGAATTGTTACTTAAAAGACAAAGAATGAACAAAACTTTAAAAAGGTGGCGTATTTCGAATTAATTTTACTTGTTTTAATTCAGGGTTAAAATGGAAAGAGAAAGAATCTCTTTCCTTTTTTTTTTTTTTTTAAGTGTTAGAACAAAATATAACGATTAAGTCTTATTCTCACAACCTTTTAAACTCCTCAATGTGAAGGAAGGCACTGGTATGATGTGAATTCCATAACCTTCTGGTGGACTCCAGAAACTATTTTCCTCTCCATTTAATTTTCAGTTCTTTTATTGCAAATTAATCCTACTGAATTCAATGGGCACTAATGAGACTGCTCCTTGGTGGATTATTTACTGCCTTGCTACTAATTACAAAGTGAGCATGGTCACATAAAGAGGGGACCACATTTTATTCAGAATTGTTCATCATCCCAGTGGCAAATAATATCACTATGATATGCCCCATCTTAAACTTTTTGCATTGGATGATATTCAGATATGTTTGGAATAGTGAAAAAAAATGACACGGAACTTTAATAATGAAGTAAAAACTCATACACGTTGGATTCCATGTGGAAACTCCGTTTTAGAATGATTTTTTTCTTTGTAGTTTATTTCCTATAACGTCCTTGGTTTGAATGCTGCCTCTCAGGAACCAGGGCAGAAGAGACGACTTTATGCAGGTGTTGTTTCAAATGGACAGATGTTATTTAATATTTTTACCCTCTCAGTTTTCGTGTTTGAATAACTCTGGGTACAAAGAATTGACCAGGCTTTTGTAGAAACTGTCTCTTGTCTTCAGTAGTTTCCAAAGTTTTGGGAGTTGAAAGCAGTGTTTTGAAACTGCTTGTCATAACCCCGGGGATCATGAAATCAGTTTAGTGATTCCAGAGCATTTTTTCTTAAGGAATAAAATAGAAAAGAATATCACAAAAGATATCAGAGTGCATGATATTTAGTAAGGGTGGGTTTTGTTCTGGAAAATTTGTTTTAATTATATATGCTTGTATGAGCCGACTATGATGTAAAATATTTCTTGCTGTGGAAGTTTGAAAGTTAGTGGCCTAACGTGTTACGATCAGTAGAGACAAAAAATTAGGGTAAGTGGTTGGTCGTTTTAGCTACACAAACCAAAAAGCTATTTAAATTGTCTTTATTTTATTCCCCCCCTAGAAGTTAGCTGGTGTCTTCAGGTCAGTTAGATGAAGCTTTACTATTTGTGATTCTTAACTTTTCTATTTGTAAAATGGTGCTGTCATGTGGATTGTCCCGCCGAATGTCCCGCTGGGATGTTCAGAGAATTTATGTGAAGTTCACATCATTTAGCATGAAGATATTATGGTTACTTTCTTCTAGGGGCCACAATATGCAGCCGTATCGATCTATAGAGGAATGTAACAGATAAAACTGCCCTGGGCATACAATAATGTGAGAAAGATGGTCACGCGTCCCAACCAATTGTTGAGAGGGAATATATTTGTAAACAGGCAGAGCTGTGACTTTGCAAGATGTGTCTTACCTGAAATTTCATAGGGAAGGCAACTGGGAGTCATCTCAGCCTCCGTTCTTTATAGTGTTCAAACAACCTAGGAGGTTTGAATAAAACTAAAGGTGAAATATAATTATATCCACCTTGTTTTTAAAAATTCAGGTTAAGTCTTTAGTGCTCCGCATTCATTTCAGTTTTACTACTCAATATTCTTAAAGGCTCAACGTTGCCCCCGCTTCTTCCCCAAAACTTAGCAAACACACCGATTTTTTGCATCAGAGTCAATGCCCAGTAATTGGTATGCTGGCTGTGTGCATATTTTGAGTGAATAGTATGTACTTTGGTGATCATTTAAAACTATTTCTCAACTTCGAATAAAGCTCATTTCTAGGGAGAGATTTGAAGAGCTAATTTTCAAGTTTCCAATAATTCTTTCCTTGTATTTAGGTGATATTTTAGGACCCTTTATATCTGTTCTCATTTTATTCATTTAAGTTGTTATTGTTTACCTGACACTTTGCGCTGGTCTAAGAATAGTTGAAGGAGCCACATACTGCCTCGAGAATGAGTGGATTTTAGGTTGAAAGCAGAATCACATCTTGAATGCCCATTTCATTTTCACCTACTCCATGTGGCTTGTACCTGTTTGGTAGAAAGCCTCTGAGAGATAATTGCCACTTATTCTAATCTGCTTTCTCGCACTCAGTTAATTTGGATCCTTGGATGGCTTTTGTGAATATATGTATTTCGGATGGGACATTCAGGATTTGGGAAGATCCCGGTTTAGCGTTTTGGTTTCCAATTGTTTTAAGACTATAAAAGAAGGGGGCAGGGGTCAAGAAAACAATGGCGGGAAACATACACATCAGGAGAAACTATACAAGATGGCAAACTTTCTGTTAATGATAAGATATTAATAATTTTGTCAGGTGGGATAATATATATGAAAGCAGTGCATAAACTATCCAAGAGTTCAATATTGTATTATTTCTTTCACCCAGTAATATTCATTCTGGTGCTTTTGCAAGCTAAAAGATAGTAGGAAAGGACAAATTTAAGTGGCCAGGAGTTGCACTGCAAATATAAATTAATGGTAATGTGAGATAATTTTCCTGTGGAAGTCAAATTTAAATAAAATCCTTATCACCATCCGCAATATTTGTTTGCAGCCAGGCTTCTCATAAATAACGTTTGTTTATAGATGCATTTTAAAAAGTCAAAACCCTGATTATGTGAAAATAGTTTTACACAAGGAAAGACATGAATTATAATTATATTTTTTTCTAAAACACCTACTCAGCACAAAACTAATACATCTGACTCCTCCTTGCGACATTAGTATTATTTTTAATGTAACTTTAGAAGAACCCGGCACGAGGAACCGCATGCTAAATGTGTTCCTCTCTTTTCCAGGATACATTGAATGGACAGGACAAATTAGTCATTTAGCTTCATTCCAAGACACTGTTTGCTTTTTGAAGAAGGAAAGCATAGAACGGCCACAACTGTTTAGCACAAGACGCACACTCCAGAGAAAGATGCTTTATAAATCCCCAAAATGCAGACACTTGAACACAGACCGACCAAAGTGAAAGTGTGAGAGATTTCATAGAAAGGAGGCAGCCTGTCAAAGCCATCAAGTAGTTTTATTTTATATTTTAAGCATTGCCAGTGCATTGACAGATAATGCCATTTTTTGAAAAGGTGTGTTTGAGCTGTTCCCTGCTCCACCCCTAAAACGCGACGCTCCTGCTGCACTCTGAAATCCGGAGAATTCAGTGGGCTGGAGGTGAAGCCCCTTTATGATATTCTTGATCTCATGAGTTTTGCACCTCGGAGAATATTGTTAGGAATTTTGAGGGAGGCTCTGCATTAATCAGCAACACTTTCAATTATATGTATATGTTTAGACCCTGTTAAGAATATGAAAGGTAGAAAGACAACTCTTTTGGTCCCAGCTGACGAAATTGGATGTAGTTTAAGAAGGTAAATAATTTCAAGCAGCTGGGTCAGATAAGAAACGGTGTGACTGCCACTTGTAAGTGATGTGGTGCTGTGCTGAAGAGATAATGTCGCGGGTGGTACTTGGGGTGGTGAGGATGAGAAGGCAGTGACAGTGGCAGTGAAGTTCTGGTGTTAGCTGGGGTAGGCAGCCGTTCTAGATGTCTGTTTCGTAGCCTGGAGAGGTTTATCCCACGCTGAAATCAAATTCTTGTAATGTACTTCACTTATTTTGGGGTGGTTATAATTTAAGTAAATAGTCAATATTTCAATGATGATATTATCAATTATGTGAATACCATAAAGCTAATAACTAATTATGACTACTATGCAGAAAATTTGAAAAGAAATCTCCAAACAAGCCTGGATTTTTTTTTTTTTTTTTTTTTTTTTTTGGTTTTCCCTCTGCACTTTTTTGAGGCACAGAATTGGGTCCTTAGTCTGCTGCAACATCTATTTTATTTGTGTGCTCATTGATGAGATAGTAGGCTACTTTGTCTTGTAATTTTCTACTTTCTGTGAATTACGCCTTGGGAAAAATAGAAGTTCACTTAAAGCTAATAAAGCTCATTAAGAAACGTTCAGGACTAGATATTTCCAAATAAGCCCTGGATAAACTCGGATGGGGCTCTTCTTTTTTTTTTTTTATTCCTTATTTTTTGGTAATGTTTAGTTATTTTTGAGAGAGAGAGAGACAGACAGAGCACGAGCAGGGGAGAGGCAGAGAGAGGGGGAGACACAGAATCCGAAGCAGGCTCCAGGCTCCGAGCTGTCAGCACAGAGCCCGCCGCGGGGCTCAAACCCACAAACCCGTGAGATCGTGACCTGAGCCGTGGGACACTTAAGACTGAGCCACCCAGGCGCCCCAGGGCTCTTCTTTTAGACAGTTCCCCAAGTGTTGTCAGTTTCAGGGGGGGAGAGAATGGCCTCTGCATTTTAACGCTCAGATTCTCACCTCCGGCTCAGAAGCTCCAGCGGGGTCTGGTCCCAAAGCCCCCTGCTGCCATTCCCAGCCTGCATCCTCCTCCAGCTGGGGGGCTCCTTCTGCCAGTTGCCAAACAGCGGCTTGTGTAGGGCCCTAGCCGCCGATGTGGGTGTGCCAGGCACCACTTCCTGGGCAGTTTTCTTGGCAACTTGACTCACTTTTCTCATAGAAAGACTTGGGATTTTTTTCCCCCTAAGATCCTGGAGGTAAAAGACAATTTTCTTTTAATTTCCCTGCAACTAAATGCTGTTAGAAATAGTAATTTTTGCATTGGCATACTTCCTCTGTTCTCTGCTGATTTTTTAAGTAATCCGTTCTCATAGTTTCTCCTTTCTTTGCTTTATTTTCTAATGTTCTTTAAACTTTTTGGCTTCTTTCCCCCTATCAAGTTAGTTTTTTCTTTCTTTCTTTCTTTCTTTCTTTCTTTCTTTCTTTCTTTCTTTCTTTCTTTCTTTCTTCCTTCCTTCCTTCCTTCCTTCCTTCCTTCCTTCCTTCCTTCCTCCCTCCCTCCCTCCCTCCCTCCCTCCCTCCCTCCCTCCCTCCCTCCCTCCCTCCCTTCCTTTCTTTCTTTCTTTCTTTCTTTCTTTCTTTCTTTCTTTCTTTCTTTCTTTCTTTCTTTCTTTCTTTTTCTGTTTTAGTTGCTCCCTCTGCATATTCCCAGATTTTTTTTCTTCCACCTATTCTGGTTTATTTCTTTATTGACCTGTTTCATCTGTTATTTTAATGAAATTTGGAACGGGGCTCAATAGAGTTCCTACCTAGCACGGGAAAGCCAGTGTTATAAGAATAACCCAGAATAGCATTAACTACAGGAAAAGCTTTAAAAACAATTTTTTTCTTGTCTCTCAGGATAGAAATTAAAAACAAAACAAAACAAAATCAGAAAGAAATTTTCACGTAAGTGGGATTGCTTTGACAGTTCACTCATTTATTCATTCATTTGGTTACCTTGTCTCACGTGTATTGTTCATCAGTGGCACGGATGAAATAAAACACATTTTTGTATTCCTAGCAGTTCACATATCAGTTTTAGTGCACAGTAGGTGTGTGGATGGGGGGAGCCTGAGGGCCAGTCTTCTGCATGTGTATTTGTGTGGAGATAACTGAAGGGCAGCCTCGGCCGCTGTCTCTCTCTAAGTTCTAGGTCCATGTGAATTTACACAAGTCATTTAAAGCTCACTGGAACTTTTCATTCTGTCAACAAAAACACTCCCTTTTGAACAGTCAGGTGCATCCATGATTCATTTTACTTACATCACTAAAGTATTTTCATTGATGTGTTTTTTTTGTTTTGTTGTTATTTGTCTGTTTTTTGCTTTTGTGAAATTTTTGCAATACGACATTGCCAGAAACATAATTGATTTTAAGGGTCCTTTCTGTTAACTTTACGTTTTCTGCCTCTTTTTGGAAGACCTTACAAATGATTACATTTATTTCTGCAAGAATATTTCAAGCAATTCAGAAAGAAAGGATGTACCTTCTGAGTACAAGATGCAATTTACTTCCATGGAGAAATTATTTTCTTTAACTCTCTGAAAACCCCGTGGGACCTTTGGAAATCTGTTTGATTTCTAATAGGAGGACTCTCTGAGCACTGGTCCAAACAGAGATGTATCTTATTCAGTGCATTCGTCTCAGCTCTTAGCAACGTGCGTGGCACGTGGAAGTCCTGAGAAGCTTTTAGCTGAGTGGATGGCGGCTGGTAGGCAGCAAACATCAGTTACACGGATTCGTTCATGTCCCTTACTGGAAGAATGGCCATTCAGGAGGGGGTCTTTAGATGTGATTGGAGGAGTGCGGGGAGTTTGTGAATCCCTCTCCCCCAGGAATAAAAGTAGAAAGGAGTCCGAGGGATGTTCCAAGTACAGTTGATTCTCATTATTCGGGGATTCCATATTTTTGAATTTGTCTACTTGCTAAAATTTATTTATAACCCCCAAATCAGTACTCACGGCACTTTCTCGGGCATTCGCAGACATGTGCAGAGTGGGGAAAAATTTGAGTCATCTGACATGCATGTTCCCAGCTGAGGTCAAACAAGGCGACACGCTGCTTTCTTGTGTCAGCTCTCCTACTGTGAACAAGTGTCCTGTGTGGGTCCATGCAGTGCCACGCTTTTTTTTTTTTTTTTTTTTTTTTTTGGCATTTTTGTGCTCTCTGTTGGTGACTTTGCTGTTTAAAAGGACCCCCAATCCTAATGCTGGAATGCTGTCTAATGTTCCTAAAGTGCAAGAAGGCTGTGATGTGTCTGATGTAGACAAAACGAGTGTGTTAGGTTAACTTTGAGCATGAGTTATAGTGCTGTTGGCTGTGAGTTCAATGTTAATGAATCACCCATACGTGTTACATATGATATCTTTAAACAGAAACACACATGAAATGAGGCTATGTATTAATTGGTTGATGGGAATGTTATGATCAGAGGCTTGCAAGAACCTAATCCCATATTTCCCCTTGGAGCAGTGGGTTAGAATTCACTGATTTACTTACTGTTCATGGAAACTTTAAAGTCACCACTACCGCAAATAATGAGACTTGCTACTATGCGGTAGAGTGATTTCAGTACAGATTTGGGAGGCCGCAGCTTAAGTTTCTGGCTTGACCCCTGCCTAGCTGTAATCTCCGGTTCAAGCGTGCCTCAGTTTACTCGCTTGTAAAATGCCAATCAAAATAGGACCTACCTATCTCTTTCGGTTGTTGTGGGGATTAAACAAGTTCATAGAAGTTTGAAAACATGCCTGGCACATAGCAAGTCATTATTTTTATGACTGCTTGAGAAGACAGTTGGCAGCTTTACACAGAAGAAGGTGACTATGAGGGCTCTTTAAGACTCTGGAATGTTTGTGACTTCCCTATGTTTGTTTATTTTGCCTTCAAGGGACAAACTTTAATACCCTATTGTGATTAGAAGCTAAATTCTTTCAACCTAAAGGAAGCAGGAAGCTAATATTTCTTGGAATGCTTAGTATATGCCAGGTGGTATTCTAGAAAAACAAAACAAAGCAATTGTAATAAACTCCAAATGAGTAAAAATAAGTATATCAATAAAAAAAGTGAGGGGCATTAGGCACTGTGGGCTGGACCAGTCCCAGAGAGGGAAGTGGTTGAGAATGTGGTAAGCAGTTTGTGGAGAGGCTATGGCGTACAGAGGGCAAGGAAGGCATTTCTCTGTGATTTGGAAAACAGGAACACGGGGAAGGGAGAGGGACGGAGGTGAACATTATAGCGCATCTGCGAAAGTGCATTTTCAACCGTGGCTGCACGTTGGAATCAAGGATGATTTCAGAACCACCCCGGTGGTTTTGCCGTGTTGGCCCTGTGGGGGACCGTCGAAAGCCAGGTCTGCCCGATTTCCTAGTCTTCGGTTCATCCAGCCACATGCGTCTCAGAAGCAGAGGGTGAGAAGAGGTGCTGAGGGAGAAGAGTGACCGTGACATTAATTTCTACTCATCGTCTTTCCAAAATAAGATTTGAGGTAGGCAGGTGCGTTGGGTGCTGACCGGATGCAAAGCGGGGAAATTGAGGAATATGAGGCGGTAGACTTCTGCTGCAGGATGTGATGAAATTAGGAAACGCGCACACATCTGTGCCCGGGAGCCTTCGTGATGTAGGGTTGTGTTGAGGGTTTAGATAATTGACAGTAATTGAAACCCTTAGACCTCCCCGCCCCCAACCCCACCCCTGCCAGGGTCCTCTTTGCTTTAACTCTCCGGAGAGTTGCCATACACGAGACTCCAGCATGGTTTATGCAACCTGAAACCCCTAAATATCAGTACAGTTCATGCATTGCACCAAATTTCCAGTTGCATGTTTGGAAAGTTCCCTGGAGGCTTTGACGTGGAGGACTTACTTAAAGCTCCCTTCGTATACTCTGTCATGAAGTATTTGGCAGAATGCTTTTGGCAAATAGAATGTGTGCAATTTTTTTTTTAACTAAAATGTTTTTTAATGTTTTGTTACTTATTTTTTGAGAGAGAGACAGAGCATAAGCAGAGGAGGGGCAGAGAGAGAGGGAGACAGAAAGTCTGAAGCAGGCTCCAGGCTCTGAGCCGTCGGCACAGAGCCCCACGTGGGGCTCGAACCCAGAAACTGCGAGATGATGACCTGAGCCAAAGTTGGATGCCTAACCTACTGAGCCACCCAGGTGCCCCAGAATGTGTGCACTTTTTAATGCTTCCTTCCTTCACTCCCCGCCCACCCTTTGCGTTTGAGAAAACTCACTTATCAATAAGGGATATGGGTGGTATCCAGGTGCTCCAGCGGGACGTGAAGGCCCAGGGTGCAGTTTGGTGAGGCTTCGCCACGCTGTTCAGTTCTCATGGCTGCCGTTTCCTCGTGTGACTGCCAAGAGTCATCAGCTAAAAGCAAGTCCTTGAAATCTCAGCACGTGTTGCAGTGCGACTCCTTGGATTAGCAGCGAACTGGAGTCTCCTTGAGTGCCCACACGGCTGGACTTGCTGTGCCAGTGCCAGGCCCCACACAGTGTGGGGCTTTCTGGTTCCTTGTTCTTTGCTTCTGGTGCTCAGCAGCTGTGACCGATGAAACCAGAGTTGCTTTTCTAAGAAGTCTGTGTTTGACCTTGGGAAACGGCTAGCGAAGTGATCAGGTAACTTGGAGAAGTGTTCACTTGTTCTAGCGTTTCTGTATCCAACAGCTGTAGGTCCCAGAAGCGCAGTCCCAGTCATTTATAACATCTGAAAACACACAGACAAGAAGTTTCTTCTCAGATGTTTCTCACGTCATTCTCTCATTTTCCACACATGGCCAGCTCTCTGTTATTGCTGCCATAAGTTCCCTATTGGCTTTTCAGCTTTCGAGCTTTCGCACTCTGATTTTTCAATTTGCTACCTCAGCTTACTACCCAAAGTATATACTTGATTTGATCCTTCCTCTGCTCAAAACCCTCCTGTGGCTTCTCACTCGCACAGAACACGTGCAAACCCCATTCAAAGCCCTTGTAATTTGATTCTGACTAATCCCCTCTCATCCACGAAGCTCCTGTTCAAAACCATATTTAAATGGCCCTTCCCACTGCTTCACAGTTATTTCCATCTCTAGTGTGTACCTTCCTTTCGTCTGGTCCCATCTCTGTTAGACCAGGAGTCAAGGTTCAGGTCAAATGTCGCCCCTACCAGCTGGGTTTTCCATCTGGCATTCTCTCAGATGTTCATGGTGCACATAGCACCTTTTTAAAAAAATTTTTTTGGTACTTCTACAATGGAAATTCCCACACAGAATGCCTTTCATTATGGCTGTAGCTAAATTTGTCTATGGATTTTATTAATTTTATAGGTTAAAGTAATGTCATAGAATTTATTTATTAATGGATATATTCACTCGGCAATCTTTTTTTTTCTGGCCAACTATTAAATGTTGATCAGGTACTGACCTCCATGTAGATATTGGATGCCAAATCTGTTGTCAAGTTGCTTATAGACTGAAAGAGGGAGATTGATGAATGTGTAAACAGTTAAAAAAAACAGTGGAATAAGAATCGTCACAGAGAAGAGACCAGTAGACTGTGGAGGGGCCCTTCACCCGATGGACAGCCCCCATCGGTGAATGCAGAGGTCCAAAAGGTTTACTGGAAAGAGGATTTAGCCAGGCAGAGAAGGGCAGGTGAGGCTGTAAAGAGATGCTGGGTCCTACTGCCAGATCTTTCCTATGTTTCCAGCCCAGTTCCTTTGACAGAATAACTGCTCAGTAATTTACAGAGCCAAATTGTTGAATTCAGCAAATAAAGCTAAGTTGGTAAGAATCAGAGAAATAACTTGAATAATAGCCATTGCTAGTTTCTTTTGAGCATAGTGCACCAGGGACCTTGCTGAAAGCCTTACATGGAAGATCGCGTTGGTATTCTTATTCCAACCACAAGATGCTGGTACTGTTATTATTCTTAGTTTACGGATAACAAAACTAAGACCGAGAGAGGGGAGGTGACCTGCCCAAGTCACACAGCCAGTCATAATTCAGTAATGGAAGATCAGGGACTCTAAGTCTAAAAGCTGGACTTTGGAGCTTAAGTTTTACCCACTAGAGTATACACAGAAAAATTGATAGGATGTCTTCTGTCGCTGACTGGTTTGCTTGGCAGTTGGTTTGTTAATTCTTTGCAATATTTTTATAGTTAGTTGTGACAACGCTTTAATCTTAGGTTATGTCTCCAGGTTGCTTCTTTTAGTTTTCTGGGAAATGAATGTTTTTATGATATTTGCTAAAAGCATGTTTCAACATTTTTTTCCATTAAGTAGGGGGATGGTTTTCCTTTCTAGTATCAGAAGGAGCCATTGAACAAAATCCTACACAGAATTCCTGATAGGAATCTAATGCTTTTCTCTGTATGTGAAACTCACCAAAGAATTTTAAATCTGGACAGAAATATAGCATTCATTTGGTTCAATCCTCTCTTTACACAGAAAAATTCATGAAATTACAGTATTTTAAACCTAGGAGGGACCTTACGCATGATGTATTCCTACCTCTTTATTTTCCAAGCTAAGTGATTAAAATCTAGAGAGGTGAAGGGGCTCCCCCAAAATGTCAGTGTGGGCAGAGAACCAGCCCATGTTGCTAGTGGGGTCAGAGAACCCATGTTGCCTCCAGCCAGTGACTTCATACTTGACACATGGAGGTGTGACCAGCCTCCATTCACTGAGGACATTGTTGTGGTGCTAGCATGGAGAGCGGAAGCTTAAGCAGAGTGGAATGGAGGAATGCCTGATAGTGATCGCTGCACAACTGTAATGATGGTAAAAGTGAGTGAGTGTTCCAGCCCTGCCTGTCTGGACAGGCCATCTGTTTAATTGGCATATGGTCTGAGGGAGAATTTATGATCCTGGTTTGCCACTTCAGTGTTTTTTGTTTGTTTGCTTGTTTTGTTTTTTAAGTAGGCTTCACGTCTAGTGTGGAGCCCAACATAGGGCTTGAACTCAGGACCCTGAGATCATGACTTGAACTGAGATCTGGACGCTTAACTAACTGAGCCACCAGGTGCCCCTTGGTTTGGCACTTTGGTTTTAAGACCCTAGTAGAAACTTACTACCTGTCCTTACATTTAGATCATGTCCTTTGGGTTCTAATAACTGTATCTTATTTACTTAGTGATTGAAGAGTGCCTTTCTTGTTTTCTTTTTTCTTTTTTCAGGACTTAACAGGAATGACTAGATTTCTCTAGAGACTTATATTGACTCTTTTCAGATTTCTAAGGCAGTTGGGCACTATTTTTATTTCACAATTACAAATGTGAAAATGGAACTTGCATTATTTCATAATAGATACTTCACCTTAGTATTGGCAAAATTAAAAAAGAAATAGCTCAGTCTGTGCTTGACCCAGCAGCCAGGTTACAATATAATTTTTTTAAAATGCGGTCCTGTATTGAAAAACATGCGTCTTCTTTGCAGGTAATTAGTAAGCCCGATGTTGGTTATATACTGTTTACTATTAAATGTTTCCCTTTGTAGTTTAATATTGCTCCAGGAAATGAAATGTAAGTTTAATAAGAATGGCAATTGATGGAACCATATGTCCTAAGTATAATTCATGTTCCTGATAAATGTGTTAAAGAAGGGCATGTGTGGCCGATGGATTATAACTGTACTAACCTAAGATCATTTGACACCATTTATTCTATAGAAATTTATATTTATCAAGGCAGGATTTATAATTAAACAAAACTATAGATTTTTTTCACTTTCAATTCTTTTAATGTTACTGAACTGTTAATCAATTTTAACAGCTCTGTAACGGTTAGACTCGTCAGGTAAAATGTATAAAAAGGAGATATTAATCTTGTAATTCACAACAGTGTAAAGAGAATCATATAGAAATTAAATCTGTTTTTATTAACATTTTGTGGCATTTGTATGTATGGAAGAAAAATAATTTGAGGTGATAGAACTTACTATATAGACTTTTCAGGTTGCCTTTCTTATTTCTTTTCTGTTCCGTGAAAAATTGTAGACCAAAATGTATTTACTTCTGGTTGTGAAAGTGCCATCAATATGCTCTCAGCAAAATGATCTCCACTAAGAAGTTGAAAACACAGCTACCGCAGTGATATTTTGAGAGGCATTTGCCCTGCGATCTATGTTCTGGTGGCTCCTTATGAACAGGTGATGTGGCACACAGAAATGATGATTAGGTCAGTGGCGACTTTTTCTAAGTCAATATTTCTCCTCGGAAGATGATTATTTTAATCTTCTCAGAGTCCAGGCTAAAACTTTCTAATTGGATCTACGCAAGGGAGAGCAGCAGCAGGAGGACGGAAAGTGAGAAAGATCAATTAAAGCCCCAAGCCTCACGGGACTTTGCTAGATAGTACTTACCTGTGAATGACCTAAGCTGTGTGAATCAGAAGGTACATTAGTCTTTAAACTTCCTAGGTAATTTTAGTAAAGGGGTGAATGTTAATTTAATGTGATATCCCATTGGCCCAAGACCTAATGCACCTTCAGCTTGCCTAATTTTGTCTAAAACCGGCTTTTGTCTCTTGATGAGAAAAGCATGGTTAAGCCTGTTATGATTAACCTTCCCCACTGTCCTGAACTCAACTCTATAATTTCTGCCGGATTTTTGGATCTCTGTTGTCTTCTCTGAAAAGCATTGTAATTGAGATTGCCAAACAAAATATCGGATGTGCCGGTAATTTTTAGCCTCAGATAAATAACAAAAAGTTTTAGGCATAACCATGTCCTATGTGACATTATACTAAAAAATTCTTTATTGTTTATCTGAAATTCAATTTAACGGGGCATCTTGAATTTTTATTGGTTGAATCTGGCAGGCATAACGGTGTTGCATTACTGTTTACTGTGTTTCATTTTTGAAGCCTGAAGGTTATTTTTTATGGCTTCCCCTTCTAGCAAGTACACAGATACCTGCCTGTCTTTTCCCTAACAGGAAAGGAGGCAGGCTGATACAGAATTTGCACACTTATTTTTGCCATTGTCATTAATTGTAATTAAGGACATAGGGTTTAGAGTAAACACAGAATGACATAGGTATTCATTGTATCCCCTGACAAGATAGATGAAATACAAGGGCACACATTCCAACGTTAATATTACAAGATTACAATTTTGCATGAGGAGAAAATCAACAAGTAGGGTCTGGTTAAAAGAGACCTCGTGGCCAGAACTACTAATTAGTAGCTTTTGTTGAGTAATAAAGTGAGTGCTATAGAAACAACATTTTTCTTGGTTGTCTTGGGGGAATTCTCTTATATTTTTGTGTCATTATTAGATTTCAGAAAATAGTGTAGAAAGATTATTCTCTGAAGTGCTCTCTTCTCGAGTGTGAAAGATTTGGAAGGAGAAAGCACCACTCCTATCTAGATAACACGTTAAATAGATTTGCGTTTCCCCTCTTCCACTCCTTGGGTTGCAGCACGTGGGGGGGGGGGGTAGACTGGATAGAGAGCTTGCACTTGGACATCGTGGCTTGGAAGACTGGGTGGGGGCTTATGGGGAAGGAATGTGGTGTGGGGATCTCCAATGTATGGATTCAAGGGAGATTGCAAAAAAGTCCAGGCTGTGGGGTGAAAAAGGAGGTGCGCTGGAGTCAGTGGTATAAGAAATCCTCCAATAATCTTCTGAGTGTAGTTCAGATAGCCGTATGTGTGTCGTTTTCTGGGGGGGGGGGGGTGGTGGGGGAAGTCTCTGAAGTCTTTTGAGTGAGACCACAGGGAATGGAATATGAACGAGAGTTTCCCAAGTCCTTGGAAATATTTCCTTTTACTCCCTCCCAACCCAAGGACCACGAAGAACCCCCAGAGTCATACCCCAAGACATAGCTTGGAGGTAAGAGTTGAGCAAGGCTAGAAGGGTTTTCTCCAGTGTTCTCAGCTGCTTAGGAAACTAGTGGCTTTGACTGGTGGCAGCTGAGGCCACTGGCTAACAGCTGAGTGGTTTCGTCCCAACTGGATGTGAGCCAGGCTTGGGCAGAGTACTGGGGATGGGAAGGTAGTGAATCAAAGGTTGGCTTGTTTGGTTGTTTGTTTTTGGCTTCAGAGCAGGCTTATACCTTGCAGGACTATAGCAGAAGATTCAGGAAGAGTTCTTCAGAGGTAAATATAAAAAGTTATAAATACCACTTACAAGGGCAATAAAGATAATGTAATGTTGATTCTCCTCTGACCAAGGCCAAGTCTTGTACGAAGGTGGAGTAAGTGGGGTAGAGACTGAAAAGCTGAGTCCTTATCCCCAGAGATTTCAGGTTGCTTCTGACTCTGCTGTCTAGATGAGACCACCGGAGGATACTGTCTATTAATTGGAGGAAACACTAGAGGCTGCCGTCCAGAAACGAGAGGAAACTACAGATGCAGAGGCTATAACATGCCAGCCCGTGCTGGGAAGCCTGAGGCCCTGATGTTTCCAAGGAGTAAAAGAGCAGCTGTTTCTCCCCCCACCCCATCCTCATGTCACGGCATTTAGTAATTCCATTTCCAAGGTCAGATTGTTTAAAAAAAATCATTTGAAAATTTCTCTCAAATCATATAACTCCAGTTTACAACATTTTTTTTTTTTGTTTTCTTAATTATACAAATGAACCAAGCCTTTTAAAAACAAATTCTGTTCAATCCTGGGCAAATTTTTCAAGCATATCCGTTCTAGAGGGTTGTTGTGACTCCAGAACCCCAGCCCTGACCTTCTTCTCAGCTGGATGTATGGGGGACGGGGCGGGGGGGGGGGGTCAGCGGTTCAAACTTCACATGGTGAACTCCATGGTGTCGAGACAACAGGGCAGGACTTTGCCGACCTGTCTGTAATGCCTGAGTTTGGTTTTCGAGAATGTCATGATGTTCTGGAAGGTGTGGGATGGCTGCGGGCCCAGGTTTCCATCGGGTTGATCAGGTAGTTGATGGTGGTGGCCAGTTCTTGGTGGAGTTTGGGATCGGCTCAGGGATCTGGTGGGTGTTCTGACTCCTTCAGTCTCAGGCCCTGGAAAACATCAGTGTGTGTACTTTGCTCACTTCCTGGGCGCCACATTGGACCATCGAAATCACTGTTTGGCATCTGGTTTAAAGTGATCAATGTGGCCTGCTGACAGGCTCTAACTGCACTGTGATGATGTTGTGAAACCTCCACCTAGGTTCACTGGATGGCTCACCCAGTTTGCTCATTCATTCATTCATTTGTTCATTCAACAAATATTTATTGACCAACTACTGTATGTCAGGCACTGTTCTGGCACTGAGAATAGACCGGTAAAAAAATCGGACAAACCAGTAAAGGTTCCATTGTGAAGGTGACACTGAAGCAAAGATTTGAAATAGGGAAGGGAATGGTACCAAAAGGATATCCCAGTGAAAAGCATTTCAAGCTGAGATCATAGCAGTGAAAAGGCCCTGAGGCAGGAGCATGCCTGGTATGTAAAAATTGGAGAGGCCGGGATGATTGGAATAGAATAAGAAGCTGGAGGTGAGTACAAGAGGACTCTGGGGGTCAGAGTGAGTAGAGTCTCTGTAGGCCATTGTCAGGATTCTGGCTTTTACTCAATGAGCTGGGGAGCCAAAAGAGGGTTTGGAAAGAGGAATAACTGATCTTTTTATTTTGCACGTTTTCAAATACTTACAGGAATGGAATAATATAATGGTCCTTCATGTACTCAATACCCAGTTTTGACAGTTATATTTTATTTGTAAATATTTCTGTATGCATTTCTAAAAGATAATGACTATTTAAAAAACACAACCACACGAATTGATTTTTAAAAATGAACACTATTTCTTGAAATGTCAAGAATTTGAACTGGTAGGTATTTTGAAGGTGGAGCAGATGAGGTTTTCTGGTAGTTTTCATACAGCATGTGAAAGAAGGGTCAAGGTTTGCATAGTACTTAAAATACCCTTCACTCTTGTACACTTATTGTGAGACTACTGTATGCTTACTTTAAAATAGGTTTATAGATTAACACCAGTATCTGGCTTCAGGATTTTTAGGGTTTTTTTTCGCAAACATTATCCAATGCCATTAATTCTTCAGCTACGGAAAATAGTGTTATTCCTATTTTCAAGTGAGGAGAAATGGCATTGTTACTTACATGATGAGGAATTTATTCTCAGGTCAAACTGCCAGTTCCTGGCAAACCGGAAGCGACTTTTCCAAACTTGATATTTCTTTTGCTCTGTGATCTGTTCTTGTCTGTGGGAAGTTTGGGCAGGCATTTGAACACATAATCAGGCCTGATTTGCTCACCTCTTAAGGTATTTCTATTTATTTTGTGGATATCGTGAAACCAGTCCAATATAATTCACTGAGTTGAATTCCATTTAAGTATATTCAAAAGATTTATTGGCTGCCTCCTATATATTGGATGTTGCTCACAGGGATTTCATAGTCTAACAGGCACACAACCTGTGTAACCATTTATTGCCACGCAGTGTTAGGGAGGGCTGAGAAGATGTGGGCATGATGTACAGAAGTAGCAGAATGGAGAGGCTGAGTCTGGATACGATTAGGATTTCTTTAGGCTCACCAGGCTGGGTAAGGGTATTCTTGGTAGGAAACAATGTGAGCAAAGGTGTGACGGGAGCAAAGGTATGGCAGGTGGGGAAGTAATTGGCACATATTTGTTGCTGGAAGGTGGGCAAAGGAGCAACAGGTGGTGAGTCTGGAGAAAGGGACCAAGGTGTTCCAGAGGGTTCTAAGTACTTTCACTGTAAGCATCTTTGCTGCAAGCATTTTGGCTGCAAACATTTTCAGTGCATAATCGGCTGTGAAGCAGTTTTGCCATAAAAGATAAAAGAAAAAAAAATAACGGGTTGATAGTTTGGTTTGATCGACAGTCTGGTTTCCTGTCTCTGTTGACACAGTGCTCTCATTTTTTATTACATAAATTTCAGACCTCATTATGGTCTATATAGTGGTGCAGAATTTTGAACACACGTTTCCTGTAGCGTTTTGGAATATCTTAACGAACATGTGACATAAGCCAAAAATGAATAGTAGTGCAGAAGGCTTTCACAATGTTATACAAAGATGCATCTTTGTGTTGGGAAACTGATGTCTCTCTTAACGAAGGAGGGAATTTTAGCAAAAAAAAAAAAAAAAAGTGCAATGAGGAGATGAATCAACAAGCAAAAAAAAAAAAAAAAAAAAAGTCTTCAAAAGACTTTAAAGACAAGTGCTTAGGTATAGTCCACAAAATAAAATCAGTTATTTGCACAGTGTTGGTATAAATCTGCACTGTACATTTTGAGTGTGCTCAAATATTTCGTATTTGCAATAAAGTCTTTTTAACTTGTTACTTACTTTTCATGTTTCATTATGTCCTTATGGGGAATGAGTTATGTGGTGAAAATGCTTGTGGCAAAGATGCTTATGGCGAAAACGTATGAGGCTTCCAGAGAGCACCTTGCATATGTTACCCTTAGTCAAAGAGATAGTAATAGCATATCAGAACTCCCTGAAACATATGGTCCCTGAAAGGGCATATCACACACACACACCAACCCGGTCTTCTTTTGCCACGAGATCTGTATGGTGTGTGGGTCTATGTGCATCTCACAGGTTCCTGGTGTCTCTGGATGATACAACCTGCAGCCGTGGTCATTGTTACATCATGAATGATCTACTGTATCTTTTTAGAAATCAGCAAAAGGATGGATGGGTGGCTCTTTCAGCTTGCTTCCTTTTGGGTGGATTGGAAAATCAAAGAAGAGTAATCCTGAAGATTCAGTTTTCACTTCCACATCGAAGAGAGCCCTTAGTACCTTTCCAGAAGGGTTACAACCCTGGTCACTGATTATGCTTAAGAATTTGATGAAGTCATTCTGTGCAAAAGAACCTCTGTTCATGTTAAACCATATCTAAATTGTCTCTCATTCCAGAATCATTCATTTGCTTTGGAACTCTTTCCAGAAATGCCTGCTAGTCCGGGCAGGGCCACAGCAGATGGATTATGCTGCCTTTGATATCTCAGCTGAGTTTTTTTCTATTCGGGTTCCCACTTGAAGCATTGTTGATGGAGTTTAATGAACTAAGAAAATGTTAAATATACAGAGCTGTTTTCCCTCTTTTATTTGTCTCTGCATTTCTTGTTGTCCTTCCCCTCCAGTTTTTTCTTTTTCCTCCTATTTCTCATGTCTCCATATTAGAGAAGTGACTTCTTTCTGGGTAAATCATGGTAGCGGTTCAGAACACGATGGCCAACACTGACAGCTCCCTGTGATGGGGTAGGTGTTTGTCATCTTTGATCCGTCACAGGAGGGAGTGCTGAGCAGACCGAAATGCGGTGCTACCCCCTCTCCCCAACTCTTCTGTACACATTTGATGACTCTTGGGAAAGAGTTTTGTTAAGTGGTTTGTGCACTCATGGGATCCATTGAAGAAATTCTAGTTGGCTACAGATGGATGTTGGTCAGAGGCGCAGGGCAGAATCACGGTCATACAGTCAGAGAGCTGGAAAGGAATTTAGAAAACGTAGTTGGGGTTTCTTATTTTCCAGAGAAGCAGCTGAAACCAGAGAGGTTGGGTGACCTGTTTCAGCCATGCAGCTGTGATTGGCAGCCTTTTGTCTAGAACCCAGGAATTCTGATTCAGTCTAGAACTTTTCTACCACAGTACTCTGCCTCTTGTTAAAAAACAAAATTCAACCGAGTATATTTGAAGATTAAGTTGGCTTTATTAAATGGTTCATGAATCAGGCTGTGTGTATCTCTTCTAGCAAAGAGAGGGATGCTCCCCAGACGTACAAAATGAAAGGTTTTCTAGGAAGGAGGGTGGGGCAAGAGTTATAAGCAAAGAAAAGGAGCGATTGTTTCAGGTAAGATCTCCTCTTAAAGGGCATGCAGGGGGTCTTGTTATGCAGATTACCTCTTCTTCCTTCGAGACAGAGTACCTAATTGGTGCTTATCAGAAAATCCCTTGATAGGTTAGGACTTAGGTTTCGGAGAGGTTGAAGATGCAGTTAGATCAGATAGTTAAGCCCTGGTTTACAGACTCCAGGCTTTAACCTAAGTGATGCCATTTCGGGCCTGTGGTTTTCTTTTTTAACACTCCCTTATTTTCCTGAAGTGTATTATATTTGTCTCAATGTGATCTTTAATGACTTGCAGATTCCTCAAATGATTTTTGTACGTAAAAATTTCCATTTGCAACTCTGGACCTGTTTGTGCGGACTTTTTATGTGATGACATATTGTTCCTATCTCTTGGATAGAATCATAAATGGAATGATTTAATGGATCCTACTCCAAAGGCGACCAGAGGCCAGTGTTGGACTGGACTGTTTTTGGTATTTGGAGTTCTGGGCTTGTAGGGCCTTTTCCCAGAGGCCCAAGTCTGTTTCCTTGCTTAATCTGCTTTCCAAGGGCAGAGGCTATTCTCGTCCTTCTGTTTCCCTCTCTTCGTGCTCCTCCTCTCTCCCCTCCTCCTTTTGTAGCTGTCCTTTGTCCTGGTACACTCCCTGGTTGGCATTAAATAGATGCTTCTGCAAAGCTGTTGAATGAATGAATGAATAGTATTACTGTGTATGCGTAGGTAATTGTTACCGTAACATATGTCACATTTTCTGTGGAAATTAGGCTGGAAAGCAGACTTGTTTCTAGAAGGTGTGGTGTCAAACCACAGCTCTCTCTTGACTTCCCTCCTTTGTGTTATCCTTGTTTCTTGCAACTCACTTTGGGCTTCGTGTCCTCACCGTTCATTAGCACTTGCAACAGGTTGGTGTGAATAGAAAAAGGAGAGGTGAGGAAACTCAAATCAGGTCATTTGGTTACACATTAGTAACAGAGAACAGATAAAAAGATATTGACTAAATGGGGGTTTTAGGGGAACTTTATGCCAGGCTATTCTTGTTTCCTATTAGTGTGGAAAAGCAACACTTGCTTGTATTTGGGGGTGACGATATTTTTCTTAAGTGAGTGGGAAAACCTCTTGACATTTTAGAGAGAGCCTTACATTTTGAATGGTGAAATGTTAATGTTCTTTGTGCATAAAGAATTTCAGAACTCTTATATATGAAACATTAACAACACATCGTTTTTCATTTGTTTATGAGTTAAAATAAGTATTTTCTGTAATATGTTAAGGAAATATTCAAACTTTCACCACACTATTCTCTTGTATGGCTATCAGCTCCATTAACTCTCTTTTCATGGAACTCAATGGAATTCTCAACCTTTTACTAAAAATTGAATTAACTTTTTTCCCTTAAAAAAGGATTATTGGCATTGTAATACATAATTGTGGGCAATTTCAAATGGGATTATTACTTATGAGATTAGGGATGATATCTGAGGTAATGATTTTGTTCCCAGAGCATGTGACACATTCTGTCCTTGGCTCTTGCTGCCTTTGGGTGGAGTTGCCAAGGATTCCATTCTCTGGTGGGAGTCCAGGCTCTGGGATCAGGCTGCCTGATTCTTTGACTCCACTGTTGCCTGACTGTATATGACTTTGCTGAGTTACCTGATCTCTCTGTACCTTGGTCACCTCATTCCTAAAACAACTGCAGTTATAATAGTACTGCTTGTGGTAGTTTGAGGGCTAAGGTAATTCATTACATGTAAGGCACTAAAAGTAGTGCAGCCACAGCCATCGCTGTAGTGTGAAACTTTGCTTGCCTTTTCCCCAGGCTCCTCTTATCTTGCTGTAATGAGTAAGGTTGTGCTGGTCTTCCAGAATCTAGGGTGTGGTTTGAACTTGGGACAGAAGCTGAGATGGCAGCTACAACTCTCTCCCTCACTCATTTCCTGGAGCTGCATTGAACTATATGTATCACCAGTCATTTTTTGGAAGAAGTTTTCTTTTTTTAGCTTGTAGGGAAGAATATCAGCTGCCTCTGATTATTAACTAGAAGACACAATAAATACAAACAAAAATTACACTCATTAAATGAGTAACATGAGGCAAGAGGTGAAGTTTTCAGAGGAACAGCGTCAAGGGACTAGAGTCTTTGATTTCCAAAAGTTGGAAGGACCTATTTTTGTCATCCAGAAAATAATTTGTAGCTTGCTTAAAATACTTCCAAATTGCTTAAGACACTTGCCCAGAAAATACCTATGACATGGCTTAATGGGTTACCCAAACCTAGCCCAGGACTCCGTTAACTTGAGCTTTTCTAAAAATAAGACTGAGGATTTTTCCTTTCCAGACTCTACCATTTTAGATCAACTTGTCCATTTTTTAAAAGAATATTTATTTATTGCCATGGAAAATAAGTAGAGATTATATTAAAATCCAAATTTTCATAGATAGTGGAAATACCTACAGGTAAATTCTGATCTTAGGCACAAACCACTAGTAATGTATGCTCATTCATATTCATATTTATATTTAAAGCAGAGAGAAGTACACAAGAACCCGCTCTCAGATGCTATGTGTGTTGGTACACACACAGGCATCAAAAATTGGCTTCTCATCTTGATACAGCATTCTATTATTGTAACAGATTCAACTACACCTCTTACAAAGTTGTTCTTAATTCTTTGTTAATTAATTTATTCAGTAAGTATTTATTAGATACATTCTTTGTGCAAGATACCATACCAGATGTTTTGGTGATGATAAAAAATATTTAAAATACAGTTTCCACAGGTCCCTGGGTGGCTCAGTTGGTTAAGCATCTGACTTCAGCTCAGGTCATGATCTTGAGGTTTGTGAGTTCGAGGCCCACCATGGGGCTCTGTGCTGACAGCTCGGAGCCTGAAGCCTGCTTCAGATTCTGTGTCTCCCTCTCTCTCCTCCCCCACTTGAGCTCTCTCTCTCTCTCTCAAAAAAAAATATTAAAAAAAAGTAAAACAATATATAGTTTCCATACTTTTAAAAACCTTATATCCTAGTGGAGAAGCAAGACACATAGTTTGGGACATATAATTTTACCCATTCCCTAATTGACTATCAAATGCATACTATTTGTCAGTACTTTGCTGGAAACTGGGAAGTGAAGGTGACTGTAATAGGATCTCTTTCCTGGAGATCCACAGTGAACACATACGATGATGATGGCCATTCCAGAATACTTCTATATGTGATATTCTAGGAGCACATGTTGATTCTATTTAGAAATTCAGTGGCTGCTACCTGAGTGGGCATTTTCACTCAGGGGATTTTGCCTTTTGGCCAAGATAGAAGGCAAAAGTCCAGAGATATACTAGCTTGGTCAGAGAAAGGTAACACATAAAATTGACTATCACAGAGGGGATAGGGCTGGAGATGGGACAGTGACAAGGTCACAATGGCTGTGCTATGGAGTCTGCATTTCTCCTGTAGGCTGGGAGGTTTTGGCCTGACGTCTTTTGGGGAGACCTTTCATGGACTTCAGAGGCCAATGAGTACATAAGATTATAAGCAAAATCTGTGTTTCTGTAAGTAGGGTATTTTCTTGGAGCCCACCATCCAAAGAAGACTAAGAAGGCGTATCATAGATGTTGAGGATTCATGAAGGATTTCAAATAGGGGTCCATTTTTCAGGGTAGAGCCATCACTCTTGCTGTAGTGTGGAGGACAGGTTTGTGACATGGGAGTGTGTAGGTGTGGAGTTCGGAATATTTTCACCATGTCCATGCATTCATCCAGATGGCAAATACTGATTAATCACTTTACTGTGTGTCAGGCTGCTAAGCATAAGCCGGGTGGCATAGTAGGTAAGGTGTCCACGGTCCCTGCCGTAGTGTAGGTTATGGTGCATGGGGTAAGATAGATAATTAAATAGAGCATAACAAGATGCTGATTCATAGCATCAACATTTATTTATGCACTTTTCCAACCATTGTTTCTATACTAGGCTCTCTTCAAGGTGCTGGGGAATGAAGCTTACATTTCAGTGGGGAAGACACATAATAAGTTAAAATTTGGTATGGTAGGTAGTAATTAGTGCTATAAGGAATAAAGAAATGGGTATAAGAGGGTGGAAATAATACAAAGGCTACTTTAGCAGGTCAGAAAAGGCATTTGATAAGGTGACGAACTGCATGGAGTCGGGAGCAAGTCAGGGAGGACTCAGAGCATGGAGGTGCTCGGTGTTTCTGGGAGCAGCCATGACTCAGCTCTTGGAACTTGGGGTTCAGGGAAGGAGTGTGAGGAGTCCTGGTTGGAGTGACAGGCAGGACACTGATCGTGCTGAGTTTTTGAATTCTTTCCTTGATGTGGTGAGAAGCTGCCAAGGGTTTTAAACGGGGGAGTGTGACTTTGACTCGTGTGTGTGTGTGTGTGTGTGTGTGTGTGTGTGTGTGTGTGTGTGTTTAACATACCACCAAGCATTTAACTCAATTCTGACACCACCTACCTGGAGATAGCATCAGACCCTACAGGTTAAGGGCTCAGTCCTATAAGATGGTCCCTACTTCAGATGCCAATCACAAGCCCAGGTTGTTACCTGACTAACTAGCTATAAATCAGAGGTTCCAACAAACCCCTTGTTGGGTTTGATTAATATGGAGAGTGGCTCACAGAAGTCAGAGAAACATTTTACTTACTAGATCACCAGTTTATTATAAAAGGATAGAAGTCAGGAGTAGCTAGGCAGAAAAGATGCTTAGGGTAAGGCACGGGGAAAGGACGTGAAGCTTCCATGCCCTCTCCAGGTGCGCCCTTTTCTCAGCAACTCCATATGGCCACCAATTGGGAAGCTCTCTGAACCAGGTCCTTTTGGGTTTTTATGGAGGGTTTATTACATAAGCATAGGTGATTAAATCATCAACCAGTGGTAATTGATTCAACCTCCAGCTCCCTCCTTTCCCTGTGGGTGGTGGATGGGTGGCAGGGGACTGAAAGTTCCAACCCTCTATTCAAGATGGTTTCCCTGGCAACAGCCCTCATCCTTAAGTGGGGTCCAAAAGTCACCTCATTAACATACAAAAGACACCTTTGTTGCTCTCATCACTTAGGAATTTCCAAGGGTTTTAGAAACTCTGTGCAAGAAGCAGGACAAAGACCAAATATATATTTCTTGTTATAAATCACAGTATCACAGGGAGTGAAAAGATGGCTACTCCACTATGGAGAGTCCAGGGTGCGTGTAACCTAGGTCCTGAAAGTCAACAAAACTCCCTGGAGGAAATTAAGTTCAAGCTATGGCTGCAGGATAAATAGGAATTATTCAGGGGCCAGGTGGAGGGAGTGGTATGCTTGAATGCCTTGGTTGGATCCTAGAACCATTGGGCCAAAATGGGAATGCAGGAATAGAAGCAGGCTTTTTGGAAAAGATACTGAGTTTAATTTTGTGCACATTAAGTTTGAGGTTTCTTTGGGTCATTCAAGAGGAGCTGCAAAGTGTGTAATCGACATCTGAAGTCCAGGAGAGGGATATGGGATGGCAGTTGGGTGTGGCCACACACACAGCTAAGATTCCCACAAAGAGAAAATGTCAGCGAAGGATGACAGAGGGCTGAGGGCAGGAACCTGAGGAACATTGTCATTTAGGAGCCTGGTAGAGGAAGAAAATATTGCAGAGGAAATAGAAGTAGAGTAGTTGTCAGAGAGATTATAAGTGTCAAGAGAAGTGGTGAAGACTTTAAGTGCTGTAGAAGTTCAAAGTTGAACCAGTGTGAGTTGGAATACTCATAAAAGTTATGGACGATAGGGGAGTTAAAGCCTGGTTTTCTATGACAGATGAGATGTGTATGGATGATGGGAAGCAGAGACTGTGGGGAATGTTGTGTGAACAATCTTTCAGAGGTGGAGTTGATAAAAGTTTGCTTAGGGACCTACAGAGAGACCAATACTGGTTGGAGCAGGGAATTCAAGAATTTGGGCTTAGTTCTGTATGTTGATGATTTTTAAATATTCTTTTCCAGGTTTATAATTTCCCTAGAATTATAGGCAGAAGTTTGAGGGTTTGTTTATATGTGGTTTTTAGAAAAGACAGTTTCAGAGTCTTCATTGTATTGTCAAATAGGTCCCTGATTACCCTCCCCCGGCAAAAAAAAAAAAAAAAGTAATGACCCACAGATCTATGTAATGAGAAGTTATTGAAAGATAAAAGTTGTATTTTGTGACCATTATTTTGACAGCAGCTGGCAGGATGAGTTTGAGGACTTGTGGGAGGCAGGAGACTGCTTTTAATAATTCAGATGTAGGGTTATTTATTTTTTAAGCAAGAATGATGAAAATAAGGAATGCAAAGGAGGATGGGCATAGTGTTTTGGAGAAATAACTGACACAATTTGGTGATGGATTCAATGGAAGAGGTACATTTAGCAAAATGTTTATTAAGGACCTAATATGTGTCAGTTAAAATTGGGAGTAAATGAGACATGATCCCTGCCTTCAGGGAATTTACTGTTCATTAGGGGGAGCATATATTTGTCAATAACCACTCAAATGTAGGATTGGAAATTGTGGTAAGTGCCATCAAGAAAAAGTGTAAGGCACTATGAGTGCACATAACTTTGGGAACTTGATATGGGGATCTGAGCCTCATGAGGTTATCCCACTGGCACTTAATTATCCCACATCTCTAGGGAATGGCTATCTGTGTTGGTTCTTTTTTAATTGTTTTTAATGTTTATTTCTGAGACAGAGAGAGACAGAGCATAAATGGGGGAGGGTCAGAGAGAGAGGGAGACAAGAATCAGAAGCAGGCTCCAGGCTCAGAGCTGTCCACACAGAGCCTGACCAGGGCTCCAACTCACAAACCGTGAGACCATGACTTGAGCCGAAGTCAGTCACTCAACCGACTGAGCCACCCAGGTGCCCTCTGTTGGTTCTTTTAATTTAGCTTTGCAAAAACATTTCTTCTAGAAACCAAGCTGTAAAAATTTTTAAAAATGCTTGACTCAGCAGGGGAATAATGCTTTTGGGTGGCTGGTACCATGACTTATGGTTGGAAAACCAACAGTTTTTGATTACATCGAGCTTTAAACTTTTCCTTTGATTAATGAAAATCTTCTGGATAAATGCTTTTTATTATGCTCCATTCTTTCTTGGTCCAAGAGAGTCCACTCTCTGGACCCAATATGAATGCCTTCAGACTTTTTCTCTTAATCATATTGAATATGTAATATTGGTGGGGCATCCACTGGGAAATATTTAGTAGTCAATGGATGTAATGAAATTGGAACTGAATCTAGTCAGTTGAGTTTTCAGTTCCTGGAGGTGCAGGGTGTTGCCTCTTATTATTTGATCTCTCATGCTTCTGCCTTTCTTTTCTCTGCCATCACTCTATTCTTTAGCACTTGTGTGCCTCAGAGTTGCTGTGTGTTAAGTTACTGACAAAACATCCCTCCATTTTTCACTGAAGTTTCTGTTTTGCTTTCAGAGAATCTTTAAACATACCTGTAAGGCTGAAGAACATCTAACTTGGCAAACTAGTCAACTGCTTACCCGAGTCTTATGAGAAAGTGCCCAAGATGAGAAACTATGGAAGGTTGGTGACAATTCAGTGAGAAAGGGATAAGAATTTTACAGAGAGAGAGAGATGCTTTAGAGATCTGGCTAAAGAATTAGTTAAATCTTCACGTAGAATAAAGAGATAAGGGCTGGGTTAGGGTTTCTAAAGCCTCTTCTCAGGTTGGTGCCTGGCCTCCTGTTGTGGCTTGGTCTGAATCCAGGCACAGATGCCTCCCACTCTGTTCCTTTCCACTGCAGATGATTAGGCCAAGTTAGCGTGCTTTCTGGGGACACAGATCTCTGTCTGGAGGCAGTAGGGCTGAATTACCTTTGCCTAATGGATACTCAAGAAAACCAGAACATATTTCAAGGCACCACATGATTTTGCAGCCTGTGAGAAGATCTCACTTGCCTTTTAGGTGGATCTGGATTATATTTTTCATGACAGCCCAGTTTAGGAGCATTCGCAGAGCAGGGCTGGGCCAAATGATAACTGATAGTGTTACATACATGAATTTCCAAGTTGGATAAAAAAGTGCCTTTATGGAGAGAAAATATAGCTGTGTAATTTCCTCTCTTATGTTTGGAGGCCTTCTAGTTTTATGCCCTATGTCTGCAGTGGATTTTCAGTATTCCGGGGACATCTCAAAGTGTAGGTGAAAGGCATTTTGCTGACTGCATACATCTCTGCTAGATCTGGGGAAATGAGCTCTTGCTATTATCTTTTTTACCATTACTTTTAAAAACATTTGCATATTCCATTTATGTTGTGAAAATGATCACTGTATTGATTGAGTCATTGATTAATTCATTTGATACCAATATTTATTGAGTCTCTATTCTGCATGAGGAGGCACTTATGCTATAAACAGTCTTATGCTATAAACAATCAGGGTTCCAAAGATGAATAAGACACAAGGAATGTAGCAGCAATGGGGACACACTGAATGTACAACTCAGAGAGTAAGAATATTGCAAGTAGCAGAAGAGAAGTAAAGAAAAATCTGCTATTGAGTTCTGAACAGGCATAAGTTTTCAGAGTTATGGGTGGAGTTAGGGTGGAGTTAGGAGTGGCTGGTAAGAGAGGTGACCTTAAAATGCAGTGATCACCTCACACCCGTTTGGATGTCTACTATTAAACAAAACAAAACAGGAAGAAAACCCCACAAATGTTGGGAAGGATTATGGGAAATTGGAACGCTTGTGCATTGTTGGCGGGAAAGTAAAATAGTCGTGTATATCCAAGAAAATTGACAACGGGCTTTCACAGAGATATTTGAATATCCATGTTCATAGCAGCATTATTTAAAATATGGGAGCAGTCCAGATGTCCATTGGTGGATGAATGGATAAAAAAGTATAGCATATACATAACAATGGAATACTGTTCAGCCTAAAACAGAAGGGAAATTGTGACACATACTATGACATGGATGAACCTTGAGAACATTATGCTAAGTGAAATAAACCATTTACAAGAAGATAACTGCTATATGAATCCACTTATATGAATTATCTAGAACAGTCAAGTGCAAGACTGAAAGTAGTTGGGGCATCTGGGTGGCTCAGTTGGTTAAGTGTCCGACTCTTGATTTTGGCTCAGGTCATGATCTTACAGTTCGTGGGATTGAGCCTCACATCAGGCTCCAGGCTCGCAGCTTGGAGCCTGCTTGGGATTCTGTCTTCCTCTCTTTCTGCGTGCATGTGCTCTCCCTCTCTGTGTCTCAAAATAAATAAATAAACTTAAAAAAAAAAAAGCAGAATGATGGTTGTCAGGGCCTGCGGGGAGGAGGAAATGGGAGTCGTTTAATGGGTGTGGAGTTTCAGTTTTGTGAGATGGAAAAATTCTGGAGATTGGTTCCACACCAGGGTGAATAACTAAACATGACTGAACTCTACAGTAAAAAATTAGATGGCCAATTTTATATTTATCCTACCACAGTTTTTAAGTTTGCAGTATTTTATTATGCAGGGATGGGTGGAGGGTGCTTGGTACTTTGAACTTCTGCACATGCTTATATTCCCTCCTTCCTTCCTTCATTCATTCCACGAACATGTATGGCATGCCTGCTGTGTGCTGGGCACTGAGCTAGGGATTGAGGCTGCAAGACTGAAGATTTATAAGGCACTGAATCTGTCAGTGTCATTCTTGCCAACCACACTGCCCCCCAAAGGCACTAAGCTTCTGTAGTTAAATATTCCCAGCTGCCTCTGACTGAGTTGAATCATGCATAAGATGTTAGTAAACAAACAGTACAAAGGTTTGAGGTTGATTGGGGGTGGGGGGGGAGTTCAACAGCATCATGATGAAATGGAAGGAGATGGGCAAAAGAATATGAACTAGTATTGAAAACTGCAAGCCAGTGCTCTCTAAAGATATTAAAAAATAAAGAACTTCCATTTGAGGCTGTCAAACTAAGAGCTTTGTCATTTCGAATGGAAAAAATAGGCCAAGTCAAACGCACTCAACATGAGCCGGTATTTTGTGAGTATTATGGCAAGTGTTGTTTGAGAGGCACTGTCATGAAACTGTGGACAGTATTAATGAGTGATCAGGTCAAGGAAGGGTAATACAATTTGAGCTGAAAGGGAAGACAGGGCTTGTGAAGGGGAGGACCACTGAAAAAGTCAGTGTGGTCTGGTTCTTTGGGTGGGGAATGGGAGCAGGAAGCATGGGTTTCTTTAATCAGAGAACATGGAAACTTATCTTCAATTCACTTTATTTCATACTAGGTTTCTTTTCTCTTTTCTTTTTCTTTTCTTTTCTTTTCTTTTCCTTTCCTTTTCTCTTCTCTTCTCTTCTCTTCTCTTCTCTTCTCTTCTCTTCTCTTCTCTTCTCTTCCTTTCCCTTTCCCTTCTTTTCTTTTCTTTTCTTTTCTTCCTTTCTTCTCCTTTCTTTTCTTTCTTTCTTCTTTCTTTCTTTCTTTCTTTCTTTCTTTCTTTCTTTCTTTCTTTCTTTCTTTCTTTCTTTCTTTCTTTCTTTCTTTCTTTCTTTCTTTCTTTTATATATCTTATAGGAGCCTTCACTCCATCTATCCTTTCACTATGTTTCTACCTTTCTTTTTTCCTATACACTGAAACATTCTATGAATTCCTTTCAATGTATTACTGAGTGCCAACTACATAGCAGGCACTGTGCTGGGCTCTGACCATATACCCTTGATTCTCTTACACAGGCTTTATTCAATTGCACATGCCTAGTAAATCCTGGATTGATGTAAGTTCTGATCCTATACTGGGTTAAATGAGAGATGCAAACTTTGTCTCATCTGCCCCTTTTCTTCTTTTCTCCCTGTCTTCTTCAAGGTGTCTTTGTTGAGGCTGTTCCTTCTGTATCATTAATCCCAACTGCTGTACTTCCCTTGACCTTGTTGTTTTTCCCTTCTCTGTTCCCCGAGTGATTCCCTTTCCACTACCTATTGCCCTTCAGTCTAGATGAGGCTTCCTCAAGCTTCTTCCATTCTGAAAATCCTTTTTAATCCCTATATTCTTTTTTTTAATTTATTTTTTTATATGAAATTTATTGTCAAATTGGTTTCCATACAACACCCAGTGCTCATCCCAACAGGTGCCCCCCTCAATGTCCATCACCCACTTTCCCCTCCCCCCCACCCCCTCTCAACCCTCAGTTTGTTCTCAGTATTTAAGAGTCTCTTATGTTTTGCCTCCTTCCCTCTCTGTAACTTTTTTTTTTTTTGCCTTCCCCTCCTCCCTGATCTTCTGTTGAGTTTCTCAGGATCCACATATGAGTGAAAACATATGGTATCTGTCTTTCTCTGCCTGACTTTTTCACTTAGCATAACACTCTCCAGCTCCATCCACATTGCTACAAAGGCCATATTTCATTATTTCTCATTGCCACGTAGTATTCCATTGTGTATATAAACCACATCTTCTTTACCCATTCATCCATTGATGGACATTTAGGCTCTTTCCATAGTTTGGCTGTTGTTGAAAGTGCTGCTATAAACATTGGGGTACAAGTGCCCCTATGCATCAGCATTCCTGTATCCCTTGGGTGAATTCCTAGCAGTGCTACTGCTGGGTCATAGGGTAGATCTATTTTTAATTTTTTGAGGAATCTCCACACTGTTTTCCAGAGTGGCTGCACCAGTTTGCATTCCCACCAACAGTGCAAGAGGGTTTCCATTTCTCCACATCCTCTCCAGCATCTATAGTCTCCTGATTTGTTCATTTTAGCCACTCTGACTGGTGTGAGGTGATATCTCAGTGTGGTTTTGATTTGAATTTCCCTGATAAGGAGCGACGTTGAGCATCTTTTCATGTGCCTGTTGGCCATCTGGATGTCTTCTTTAGAAAAGTGTCTATTCATGTCTTCTACCCATTTCTTCACTGGATTATTTGTTTTTCGGGTGTGGAGTTTGGTGAGTTCTTCATAGATTTTGGATACTAGCCCTTTGTCTGATATGTCATTTGCAGAATATCTTTTCCCATTCTGTCGATGCTTTTTAGTTTTGTTGGTTGTTTCCTTTGCAGTGCAGAAGCTTTTTATCTTCATGAGGTCCCAATAGTTCATTTTTGCTTAATTCTCTTGCCTTTGGAGATGTGTCAAGAAAGAAATTGCTACAGCTGAGGTCAGAGAGGTTTTTTTCCTGCTTTCTTCTCTAGGGTTTTGATGGTTTCCTGTCTCACATTCAGGTCCTTCATCCATTTTGAGTTTATCTTTGTGAATGGTGTGAGAAAGTGGTCTAGTTTCATTCTTCTGCATGTTGCTGTCCAGTTCTCCCAGCACCATTTGTTAAAGAGACTGTCTTTTTCCATTTGATATTCTTCTCTGCTTTGTCAAAGATTAGTTGGCCATACTTTTGTGGGTCAGTTCTGGAGTCTCTATTCTATTCCATTGGTCTATGTGTCTGTTTTTGTGCCAATACCATGCTGTCTTGATGATGACAGCTTTGTAGTAGAGGCTAAAGTCTGGGATTGTGATACCTCCTGCTTTGGTCTTCTTCTTCAATATTACTTTGGCTATTCAGGGTCTTTTGTGGTTCCATACACATTTTAGGATTGCTTGTTCCTGCTTTGAGAAGAATGCTGGTGCAATTTTGATTGGGATTGCATTGAATGTGTAGATTGCTTTGGGTAGTATTGACATTTTGACAATATTTATTCTTCCAGTCCATGAGCATGGAATGTTTTTCCATTTCTTTATATCTTCTTCCATTTCCTTCATAAGCTTTCTATAGTTTTCAGCATACAGTTCTTTTACATCTTTGGTTAGGTTTATTCCTAGGTATTTTATGCTTCTTGGTGCAATTGTGAATGGGATCAGTTTCTTTATTTGTCTTTCTGTTGCTTCATTATTAGTGTATAAGAATGCAACTGATTTCTGTACATTGATTTTGTATCCTGAGACTTTGCTGAATTCATGTATCAGTTCTAGCAGACTTTTGGTGGAGTCTATCGGGTTTTCCATGTATAATATCATGTCATCTGCAAAAAGTGAAAGCTTAACTTCATCTTTGCCAATTTTGATGCCTTTGATTTCCTTTTGTGGTCTGATTGCTGATGCTAGAACTTCCAACACTATGTTAAACAACAGCGGTGAGAGTGGGCATCCCTGTCGTGTTCCTGATCTCAGGGAGAAAGCTCTCAGTTTTTCCCCATTGAGGATGATACTAGCTGTGGGCTTTTCATAAATGGCTTTTATGATGTTTAAGTATGTTCCTTCTATCCCAACTGTCTCGAGGGTTTTTATTAAGAAAGGATGCTGAATTTTGTCAAATGCTTTTTCTGCATCGATTGACAGGATCATATGGTTCTTATCTTTTGTTTTATTAATGTGATGTATCACATTGACTGATTTGTGAATGTTGAACCAGCCCTGCATCCCAGGAATGAGTCCCACTTGATCATGGTGAATAATTCTTTTCATATGCTGTTGAATTTGATTTGCTAGTATCTTGTTGAGAATTTTTGCATCCATGTTCATCAGGGATATTGGCCTGTAGTTCTCTTTTTTTGCTGGGCCTCTGTCTCGTTTGGGAATCAAAGTAATACTGGCTTCATAGAATGAGTCTGTAAGTTTTCCTTCCCTTTCTATTTTTTGGAACAGCTTGAGAAGGACAGGTATTTTCTATGCTTCAAATGCCTGGTAGAATTCCCCAGGGAAGTCTTCTGGTCCTGGACTCTTATTTGTTGGGAGATTTTTGATAACTGATTCAATTTCTTCACTGGTTATGGGTCTGTTAAAATTTTCTATTTCTTCCTGTTTGAGTTTTGGAAGTGTGTGGGTGCTTAGGAATTTGTCCATTTCTTCCAGGTTGTCCCAGTTTGTTGGCATATAATTTTTCATAGTATTCCCTGATAATTGCTTGTATTTCTGAGGGATTGGTTGTAATAATTCCATTTTCATTCATCATTTTATCTGTTTGGGTCATCTCCCTTTTCTTTTTGAGAAGCCTGGCTAGAGGGTTATCAATTTTGTTTATTTTTTCAAAAAACCAACTCTGGGTTTCATTGATCTTCTCTACTGTTTGTTTTTAGATTCTATATTATTTATTTCTTCTCTGATCTTTATTATTTCTCTTCTTCTGCTGGGTTTGGGGTATCTTTGCTGTTCTGCTTCTGTTTCCTTTAGGTGTGCTGTTAGATTTTGTATTTGGGATTTTTATTGTTTCTTGAGATAGGCCCGGATTGCAATATATATTTTTCTCTCAGGACTGCCTTTGCTGTATCCCAAAGCATTGAATTGTTGTATTTTCATTTTCATTTGCTTCCATTTATTTTTTAAATTTCTTCTCTAATTGCCTGGTTGACCCATTCATTCTTTAGTAGGATGTTCTTTAACCTCCATGCTTTTGGAAGTTTTCCAGACTTTTTCCTGTGGTTGATTTCAAGTCTCATAGCACTGTGATCTGAAAGTGTGCATGGTATGATCTCAATTCTTTTATACTTATGAAGGGCTGTTTGTGACCAAGTATGTGATCTATCTTGGAGAGTGTTCCATGCGCACTCAAGAAGAAATTATATTCTGTTGCTTTGGGATGCAGAGTTCTAAATATATCTGTGAAGTCCATCTGACCCAATATATCATTTAGGGCCCTTGTTTCTTTATTCTCTGTCTAGATGTTCTATCCATTATTGTAAGTGGAGTATTAAGGTCTCTTGCAATTACCATATTCTTGTCAATAAGGTTGCTTATGTTTGTGATGAATTGTTTTACATATTTTGGGGGCTTCTGAATTTGATGCATAGATATTTATAATTGTTAGCTCTTCCTGATGGATAGATCCTGTAATTATTATATAATGCCCTTCTTCACCTCTTTTTACAGCCTTTAATTTAAAGTCTAGTTTGTCTGATATAAGTATGGCTACTCCAGCTTTCTTTTGACTTCCAGTAGCGTGATAGATAGTTCTCCATCCCCTCACTTTCAATCTGAAGGTGTCCTCAGGTCTGAAATGAGTCTCTTATAGACAGCAAATAGATGGGTCTTGTTTTTTTTTTATCCATTCTGATACCCTATGGCTTTTGATTGGAGCATGCAGTCAATTTACATTCAGTGTTATTATTGAAAGATATGTGTTTAGAGTCATTGTGATTTCTGTAGTTTTCATGCTTGTAGTGGTGTCTCTGGTCCTTTGTGGTCCTTGTAACATTTTAGTCACAGAGTGCCCTTTAGGATTTCTTGTAGGGGTGGTTTAGTGATGATGAATTCCTTCAGTTTTTGTTTGGGAAAACCTTTATCTCTCCTTCTATTCTGAATGACGGACTTTTAGGTAAAGGATTCTTGGATGCATATTTTTTCTGTTTATCACATTGAAGATTTCCTGCCATTCCTTTCTGGCCTGCCAAGTTTCAGTAGACAGTTCTGCTACTACCCTTATGTGTCTACCTTTGTACGTTAAGGCCCATTTATTTCTAGCTGCTTTCAGAATTCTCTCTTTATCCTTGCATTTTGCCAGTTTCACTATGATATGTCCTACAGAAGATCGATTCAAGTTATGTCTAAAGGGAGTTCTCTGTGCCTCTTGGATTTCAATGCCTGTTTCCTTCCCCAGATCAGAGAAGTTCTCAGCTATGATTTGTTCAAGTACACCTTCAGCCCTTTCTCTCTCTCTTCTTCTTCTGGAATTCCTATGATACAGATATTGTTCTGTTTGATTCCATCACTTAGTTCTCCAATTC
Source organism: Acinonyx jubatus (assembly GCF_027475565.1). Taxonomy (NCBI): domain Eukaryota; kingdom Metazoa; phylum Chordata; class Mammalia; order Carnivora; family Felidae; genus Acinonyx; species Acinonyx jubatus. Next base: position 15,346,032 of record NC_069385.1, on the reverse strand, counting down.
TCCCCTCGTACTCCTGGAATTTTTAAAATCTTTTTCTCAGCTTCCTTTTTCTCCATAATTTTATCTTCTAATTCACCTATTCTCTCCTCTGTTTCTTCAATCTGTGCAGTGGCCACATCCATTTATTTTGCACCTCATTTATAGCATTTTTAAATTCATCAGGACTATTTTTTAGTCCCTTGATCTCTGTAGCAATAGATTCTCTGCTGTCCTCTGTGCTTTTTTCAAGCCCGGCGATTAATTTTATGACTATTACTCTAAATTCTTGTTCCGTTATGTTGCTGAAATCGGTTTTGATCAATTCGCTAGCTGTCACTACTTCCTGGAATTTCTTTTGAGGAGAATTCTTCTGTTTCATCATTTTGTCTAGTTTTCTGTCCCTTATGCGTTTTAAAAGTTTGTGTGCTCTGCACCTGTGAGCACAGCTATATTGAAAGAGGGTCATACACTGTCCAGAGCCTGGCCCTTCAGGAGGTGTTTTTTCGGAGATTGTTACTTGCTCTCTGTTGTTGTGACTTTGGTTATTTTATTACCCTACTCATAGTGATATTTTTGACCCTCCACCAGGTGTGCTTTGATTTGTTTCTTGGAGTAGCCCCATAAAGGAAAACAGACAAACAGGAGACAAGAACACGCAAACACACGAATAACACAAACATACAAATAAACACAAACAAAAAACTAAAGACTAAAAACGAAAAACCCCAAAACACTGACTACAAGTAAAGAGGGTGTTGGTGGTGCTGATGGAAGAGCACATACAAGGAGAGAAATGCATGGAGGGGGGTAGAAAAAATAAACACTGATTTAGGCGGAGAGACTAAAAGACTTAATCCAGAGAGAGAGAAAGGAAATTAAAGAAGGAGGCGGGGAAAATGAAACGAAGATAAAGTTACCCAGACAGAGAAACTCTATGGCTTGATTATTCCAGAGAGAAAGGAGTGTAAAGAAGGAGGTGTAGAACATGTTATCAAGACGATGGATTAAATATGTCTGTTTAGAGAGACCAATAACCAGAGTAACCAGCCTAGGGGAGGGAAGAGATAAGGAGGAGAAAGGGGGAGTAGAATATATTTATATATCCAGAGTTGACCTAGAGTTAATCCAGGCAATGCTACACCGCTTGTTGGGAGGAGCTATCTGCAGGGTCTGGGCCCATCTGGTGGCTACGCAGTTACCCAGCGCAAGGGGGCGTGGTTTGGTGTAATGTGGACCCACCTCCACTATGGGCGGGGGAGTGATCCCTGAGGCCCCGCCTTGATTGGGGGCGGGGGGGGGATGGTGATCCCTCAGTCTCTTCTCCACGGAGCCCACCTGCTGGACTCAGTTTGAGTCGTCCTCACTCCGCGGGCACAGACGGGGCGGTTCTTTCTTGCTCCGCCAACTCCCCTGACCCTGCGCTTGGCTAGGATTCAAAGTCCCGCTCCGCGCGTTCTGGCGCTGGGGAAGCGCCTCTCGGTACGGTGATATGTGGTCTCGGCTGGTTTTGTCTGTGCCCCCCACGCTTCAGGGAGGACCGCCTTCTCCTACTGTGGACTGAGCCGCTGCCTTCCCTGGAAGCCCCCCGGGTGGCGGACGCAGGCAGGCTTTGTCTTTTCCCACGGCACTCCAGGGAAATGGCCACTTTTTCCTCCTGCAGACTGAGCCCTCGCCCAGCCACTTGCACGCAGGGTGGCGGACACAGGCAGGTTCTGTGCTATTGCGCAGCCCTCCAGGGAGGGAACCACTTTCTCTAGCTGAGGACTGAGCCCTGACCTACCACGGTACCCAGGGTTGGCGCCCCTCCTCCCCAGGTGTGCGAATAGGGAGCCTGCCCCAGTCCAGAGAAAGCCCCGCAGTTAGAATCAGATGCCTCTCAGTCTCAATCCGAGGTCTTTCTCCTGTCCAGCTACGGTCCTGCACTTCCCTACCCGCTCTTTCTCTTCCCTTTGTCTCTCCGCAGAAGGGGGTCCCTCCCCTCCGTGCCCACGGGGCCTTTTTTTTTTTTTTTAATCTCCCCTAGTTCACAGTTACCCACCTATCTTTTTTCCAGCTTCCCCATTTTCTTCCTAGTGGATTCAAGTCTCTTTTCCTCCCAGGCTCTGGGGTTCAAAGTCCTTTGGCTTCTACACGTCTTTGTTTGAGAGACGCAGGAAATATGGATTCCCCCTACTTCTCCGCCCTGTTGGCCAATAAAAATCCTCCTAATCCCTATATTCTTCAGTGACCACCCCATCTCTGTCTCTGCTCACTCTCATCCAGAGTCTCAAAGGAATGGCCTTCTCTCATTTTGATTTCCTCATACTCCATTCACGTTTCTACCACTGGCTTTTGGCTTGTGCTGTACTCTTCGGCTCAAACTCCTTGCTGAGGTTCCTCTTTGTCAACTCTCACGTCATTTCATCAGTCCTTGCTTTATTGGATTTCTCTGCTCCATTTGGCACTATTAATCCATCTACCTTCTGAAAGCTTTCTACTTTTTAAAAACTTTTTACTTCTCCGTTTCTTTGGTTCTTCCAGAACTGACTGTTCATTCTCACATTTCTTTCTGAGGTATGTTTCCTCTATGAAATTTTTATAGGTTGGAGTAATTGTGTTCTTCTGCTCTTCTCATTCTACATATTCTTTTTTCTAAAAAATGTTTTATTTATTGTTGAGGGACAGACAGAGCGTGAGTGGGGGAAGGGCAGAGAGAGAGAGGGAGACACAGAATCTGAAGCAGGCTCCAGGCTCTGAGCTTTCAGCATAGAGCCCGATGTGGGGCTCAAACCCATGAAGCATGAGATCATGACCTGAGCCGAAGTCAGATGTTAAACCTACTGAGCCACCCAGGCGCCCCTTATTCTACGCATTCTTAAAAAGGAGTATTGAATATCGAATGGCATCCTTAAATTAGAGTCAAGTTGTAAAAATTGATATCAAGGGTTACATGGTAACAATGACATGAAAATGTGAATTGCTATCTTTCTATACATGTTCAGAGTTGTTCGTCAGTTCATTCAAGTTTCAAATGCCCCAGCTGCTTTATACTTTGTCTCTATTTCCTAAGGCTTCTTAGTGTGTCTAGAATTAGAATGAGCATTGGTCTCTAATGGTTCTGCATTAATTTTGAATCCCTGAAAAGAATGAATAAATCTATTAGAAACCACTTAATTTCATTTTGTCATTTTCTAGATAATATATTCTGGTGTAGGCAGTCCATTTTTTAAGCAAGTTTGCAATAAACAATTTCCCGTCAAGGTTAATATAATAGGCAAACACCTTTTGCTGCAACAGCTGGCAAGAGGTAATGAAAGATTAGCTTACATTATGATTCATTATTTCAAAATGTCAGAATAAAGTGGATCTTCTGCATCCCCCAAGCCTCTTATTCTTTGGAAGAGGGTACATGTTTTGCTTTTCTAATGTTAATAGATTCACTGTTTTTTATTTTCTCCTATTTTTTTTTTCCAGGCCAAATTCAGACAATCGGCGCCAGAGTGGCAGAGAGAGATTGGCCAGTACTGGTGATAAGGGAAGCATGGCCATGGAGTCTGCCAAGGAGACCCGCTACTGTGCAGTATGCAATGACTATGCCTCAGGCTACCATTATGGAGTATGGTCCTGTGAGGGCTGTAAGGCCTTCTTCAAGAGAAGTATTCAAGGTAATAGTGTGTTAAAAGCGACCTATTCCATTTTTAATCCTAAGGGGGGAAGCCACTGAAGAAGGAAGGCATAAGAGCAGCCATTTGTCGAAGAACACTAATACCTAGTTGGTCCACTAGTATCTCTGGTAGAAAGATAGTGAAAAAAAAGTTCTTAGGAGAAAGAGTTGACAAAGACCAGGACAGTTGTGGCGGAGTAATTACGCTTCCTCCATTTGGCAAGATCCAAGCAGTCTTGAGCAACCCTATGGGAAGAGGACTCCAGTAGGTGGGTATTGATATGTTTGTGCCCTGATGAGGGAAGGGCAGGTGGATATTCATGTGTTGTAGGCAACTAAGCTTATAGGATACTGTGTAATGTTAATTGTCTGTATATGATTACCTTTCCACCTTGGCTGTGTCCAGACATGTATTCTGTTCTGATCTTTGCTCCAGACCAATTCTAATTTAACTTGTTCTTCTCTTGCTTTTCTTCCATCTCTTTGTTGTCTCAGTGGATGAAATGACCTTTTGCTAAAATGAGAAGACACAATAGCTGTGACTTGTAATAGGGGGGCATATTATCTGTGTAAGCAGTTATTAAGTATTTACTTGTTACATTTCATTCACCTGTCTGCTTGATCCTTTTCTTGTATTTGGTTTATCAAGTACAGCTTCTCCTTTATACTGCCAGCTACAATTTATTTCTACTCCAAGAGTGTCTATATTATTGTATTTTAGAGTATGCCCTGGGGGGAATACCATTCATTTTTACTACTGAAAATATCTATGCTAAATTTCCTTTGTCTGACAGGAATAGCAATCTGATAGGAGTTTAGGTTAGCTGAATTAACTTTGTCTTGGTCCATTTTAAAAGCAGTTTTTTGACAGTTATTATTTTCAACATCTTTTAGAAATCTTCTGTAATACTTGGACTTTTTTTGTTGGATTTCTTAATAAAATTAATGATATTGTCTGATAGTAAATTTTTGTTTATATATATATTATATATATGTATCCACACAAAGATATATATAAATAAATACACACACACACATATATACCTATATCTATGTGTTCAAGCAACATAGATTATTTAATTTTACCAACTGATACTATATTTTTAAAAATTTTAATGTTTATTTTTGAGAGAGAGAGAGAGAGAGAGAGAGAGAGAGAGAGAGAGGATCAGAAGCAGGCTCCAGGCTCCGTGCTGTCAGCACAGCCCAATGCGGGGCTCGAACTCACGGACCGCAAAATTGTGACCCGAGCTAAAGTAGGATGCCCAACTGACCTAGCCACCCTGGCGCCCCAGCGATACTATCTTAATTTAGAAAAATGTTATTTCTGTTTTGGTTTTGGTTAGCATAAGCCCATAAAGGTCTTTCGACAGCCATCTTCAATTGTGATATTGTCTGTTTGCTTTTGTAAATTCTAAACTAGCATTATTTTCATCAAACATTTAATTTGGTGTTGACAAATCATCTGACAGGGGTAGGTTTAGTGAACAGGTTCAACTACAAACTTGGACAAGTCACTTATCTGAAACTGAGTTCTCTCATCTGTAAAAATGATTTAGAGCAGCGTTCAGTAATTTTTTTTTTTTTTGTAAAAGGTCAGAGAGTAACTATTTTAGGCTTTGCATATAGACTTTGTTGCAGCTACTCAACTCTGACATTGTGGCCTATAAGGGGCCATAGACAATATATAAATAAATAGGTGTGCACCAATAAAACTTTGTATGCAAAAACAGACCAGAACTGACCAGAAATGACCTGTGAGCCATAATTTGCTGATCCTTGATTTAATGTATGGAAAGGGAATAGATTGTTTCTAAATCTGAAGTTTTGACTATTCATGTTTACTAAAAACTTACTTTGTACCTGTGCTAGTTGTTCTGAGGGAAATCAAAATATGTGTAAAACATAATTCATAATCCTACAAGATTTGGAGTTTATTTGGGAAATTTATTTGGGGAGGCAAAGGTACTTGTGTTATGATATGATTAAAGTAAGTCAGTATAGGTAAAGTGCTATTATATGATAAAGATAAGGAAAATAATAGAAATGTTTTAGTTATAAAAATCAAATTATTAAGATTAAAGATAGAAATGACCTTTCTTCAAGGAATAATAGCAACATTCTCACAAATTATTTTCATCCTTTTGTTCCGCTTTGAAGAGTGAACTATGTAACTTCACATCAAACTTAGTATTGTCTCTAAGCATTAAGGCATCAGAACAAAAAACACAGAAAAGAGGAAGATACACTTGTAAAAAAGTAGTGAAGGAAATGTGAGCTAATAAAAATAAATGTTTTATTGGTATGGCTTTATCTTAAGTTCAAATATTAAAAAAAAATTCTGCTTGCTTTTTGATGGTTAAAATACATGTCTCATTTCCATCTTGTATACACAGACTAAATAGTAGGATTTCATTGTAATATAAATTATACTATATAAAATTGTACTATGTATAGATTGTATAAAGTACAATTTCTACCTGGCTTCAAAAACTTCATGGTATGAAATCACTTAAATAAGGTCTATTAAGTGAGATGAATATTGAATCCACTTCAATATTCTGGAAGAAGCATAGATTTGAAGCAGAGATATTAACTTTTAGAGATAGGGAGGACCTAAAAATGATTAAATTTATTTATTCATTTATTTGTTGATTACCTTTACTAAGCACAACACTGTACAAGGCCCTGGAGACACAATTATAGGAAAGACATGGTCCTTATTCTCATAGACCTTAAAAAGTAATGGGAGTGTTGGACAAATAAATTGGCAGCCAAATTACAGTGTGAAAAGCGCCAAGATGAGGGTGAGTGCAGGGTGTTACAAGAGTCCAAACTTGTCTCAGTGCCGGTGGGTGTGAGTCAGGCTCTGAGGATGTTTCTTGATTTAAAATTAAGTCTGGAGGATGAGGCAAGTGAGCAAAATGAAGAAAGATGGGATGGGTGTTCACTTACAGGAATGAGCATATGAGCAAAGACCAGGAGGTGAAATGGAATTTGGGGAGTTCTGTGAATAGTTATTAATAAAATTGACCCTTAGATTAAACAAAGACGTTCTTGAGCCATGTATATATTCTTAGGTTATGTAGAAACCAAGTAGTTTATTTCCTTTTTACTTGAGTAGCATTTCTATGTATTTGATGTGTTTGTTCATATAAGAGAGAATACAAGAGCACGTTTAGTGATTTCTTGTCCCATTTTCTCATGATAGTCTTGATAACTTGCAACTAAAAAGTTTTACTGAACTTCTTTGGCTCTTTATAAGTCACACTGCCCCTCAAACCTATTTAAGGACAGTGAAGGGTCTGACATGCAGGTAGAAACTTCTGAAGATGCTGTAGCTGTCCCTGTTTTTCTTGTTACTTAAGAAAAGAGCTAGAAATGAGTATCCATCAGATTGCTCTAGTGCTCTAAGTGTTTTCGTTGAAGAGGTAAAGTGTTTGATTTGAAAGCATACAAATTTTCATCCACTACTTAGTGTATAAACTTGATTACTCAAGAAATTGAGTAATGGCCTTCAGTTAAACATACTGTTTTTTTTTTTTTAAAGAAAAGTCAAAGACACTATTTAAGGAAGGGGTAAATGGAATATTATATGGAACTTGTTAATCATTGCAGGTGGAGAATCAGTGTTTCTTAAGATGTATTGTAAGCAGAGACTTTGGATGAGTTATATAAGCAGATGTGATGATTGGTTCAACAGCCAGGTACTACTTTTGAGTATTGTTTTGAGGAAAAAGGACTCCCCTGAACTCACTTCTTCCCTGACACTATCATTTCAAATGGTCATGAGGTACAGTGGAATTCCAAGTCTATCTGTACACCATTAGCTATGCTACCACTTCATGTTATCTCGCTAATGTGTATATAGAAGATGGTGACCATTAGATCAAACAGACATGGTCCAGGCAGGTGTTGGATTAAAGGTGAGGTAAGATCCTAAGGACATCCGGGTGATACCAGGGTGGAGTCTGGTTATGGTTCAAGACAGTGGGGTCTTGGGTCCAACAAGGATAACTGAGAAGCTTTATCTATCAGGCCTTAGAAAGCACTGGTGGGGGCGGGGGTGGTGAGACATTCCAGCACCCTGGATAGCTCCTTCAACAGCAGCTGAGGATAAGCAGAGACTTTCTGAAGACCTTCAGTCCACTTAGTTGGGTCCATCCACTTTGTAGAGCTGTATTAAAAGAGAACTTAGTTCTTTCATGCCTAGGAACTCACCCTTGTTCACCCACGCTGTATTAGTTTTTAATGTTTAGTTTCCTATTTCTGGCTACCTTCTGGCTTGACATATGTACCCATGCCTGGGAAAAGTCCAGAGGATGGGGGATAAGTGGAGGCTGCTCTCTCATTATGTAACTATTTTCTCTCTGGAATCCTTTCAGAGATATGGCTCAAAGTTGAGGTCTGGCAGTATATGCACACAAAAATACTAAATCTTTGATCTTCATATTTCACACTTGCCCCTCTACCATCTAGTCTCCATGGAACAGCAGGTGAAATCTTTTAAATATATTAATCAGGTCATGTGGTCTTAAAACTCACTGCTCTCGAAGTCCAGATTCCCTTCTATGGCTTAAAATACTCTTCACTCCCTTAGTCCTGCTTATTTCTCCCCCCCATTCACTGCAATCCAGCCACAGTGGCCTTCTTTCTCTTCCTCCAGCACACCAACCGTGTTCCTTCCTCAGGACCTCAGCATGTTTTCCCCTTTGCGTGCAACATCTGGATCTTTACTCTGCTGCTTTCTTGTCATTTGGATCTCTGCCCAAGATCGCTTTCTCAGAGAAATCTTCCCTGATTACCTTAGCCAAAGTAACCCTACAAATGTTTGCCCCTAGTTTTTTTTTTTTTTTTTAATGTTTACTCCATTACCCTTATTTTTACTTTAAGGGCCTTAAACCCTTAATGAAGTTCTTTTATTTATTCATTTGGTTGATGATTGTCTGTACCAGGTGCTGCTTCCCCATGTTCCCACCCAAACTTGAATGTAAGTAAGCTCAGTGAAAGCTGGTTTCAGATCTGGTCTGCCCTGTGAGTTACTGTTGTACCAGTGCCTCTGGTAGTGTTGGGCACATCTCTGTTAAATAGACTATGACAAGGGGCACCTGGATGGCTCGGTCAGTTGGGCGTCTGACTTCAGCTCAGGTCATGATCTCACTGCTTATGAGTTCGAGCCCCACAATGGGCTCTGTGCTGACATCTCAGAGCCTGGAGCCCACTTTGGATTCTGTGTCTCCCTCTGTCTCTCTCTGCCCCTCCCTAGCTCATGCTCTGTCTCTCTCCTTCAAAAATAAATAAACATTTTAAAAAATAAAAAAAATAGACTGTGACAAGAGGTCAAAAGAATGGTAGAGAAAGACTGCTATAGGACGTCAGAGAAGGAGGAAATTTCATTCGGTAAGGCCAGTAAGAGAAGCATTAATGCAAATGGTGTATTCAATATATGTCTAAAAAGAAATGAAGGATTTTCATAGACAACAAGAAGTCTGGAAAATAATTCCAGAAATGTGAAGTAGCATAAGCCAAGAAAAGCTCAGTGGAAACTGAGTAAATAAGTCTTGAGAGAACAGGGGCTTACTGTTCTCTTTTTACCTCTTTTTTTTTTCTCTTCAGCCTTTTAAAAAATGTTTGTTTGTTTGTTTGTTTGTTTGGAGAGGGAGAGAGAACAGTGGGAAGGGGCAGAGGGTTGGGGGAGAGAGAATCCCAAGCAGGCTTTGCATTGTCAGCAGAGAGCCCCGCGTGGGGCTCCGTCCCACAAACCTGTGAGATGTGACCTGAGCCAAAACCAAGAGTCAAATGCTCAACCGACTGAGCCACCCAGGCATCCCTCCTTTACAGCTTTTTGGAAGTAGGCACTCCCCAGCATCTGTAATCTGTTTTCCTTTCATTTACCCATCCTTTTTTTTTCTCCACCCAGTTTCCTAGATGGTCTCAGGCATATCTGCTATGGGTTTAGTTGTGCTTCCCCAAAAGCCATGTTGAAGTTCTAGCCCCCAGTGCCTGAGGATGTGACGTTATTAGGAAATAAGGTCTTTGCAGATATAATTAGTTGAAGTCATATTGGCCCTTAATTGAATAGGACTAGTGTCCTTATAAGAAGAGGGACATTTGGATACAGAGACAGGGAGGAGGATGCCATGAGCCGATGGAGAGAGAGATTGGAGTGATGTGTCTACATGCCAAAGAACACCAAAGATTGCTGGCAAAAGCCAGATGTACGAAGAGGCAAGGCAGTGGTGTTCTCCACAGCGTTCAGAGAGTGTGTGCAGTGGAATCCCAAGTCTATCTGTACACCATTAGCTATGGTACCACTTCATGTTATCTTGCTAACAACTTGACTTCAGATTTTTAGCCTCCAGAACTGCGGGACAATACTTCATGTTGTTTTAAGTTAGTCACTTGTGTTTTGTTACGGAAGCCCTAGGGAAACAATATTTAAGCCCCTAAGTGCCACAACTATGCAAATATCTCCCACAGCTAGCTCCTGCCTCCACCTTGCTTCATGGAGCGACTCCTCAAGTGTCATCATTGGACACCAGCCACTCCTCCCCAGGACTGCTTGTGTAGTCTGTTGAGACCATGTCTCTCATTCCCCCTAACTTCATCCGATTCCCGTTAACTTTCTCCAGGATCACTGCAGTCATTTGATTTTTCCTTTTGCCTTCTCCTTCACCTAAACCATTGGGTTCATTTGTTTTTCCTTCTTCCAAGCCATTGTGCACACTGCCCTTCTACTAATGTTCTTAGAGCAAATCACTAATCATGTCAATACCTTGTATATAAAGAATGCTTTAATGACTTTCCTGGCCCATGGAATAATCCTTAGGCAACCACTCAAGAATTTCCAAATCACTGTTTCTACTTTTGACTTGTTGTTACTCAAATATGAGCATTCCATTTCTTTGCTGGGAATTTCTTTCCAAACTTAACAGTAAAGTTTCTTTCTATTCTAGTCAAAAGTTACTGTGATCAAACCTTTTCTGCTGTTAATGCCGAAGTTCTCCCCTGTGGCCTTCTGTGTTACCTTGTTCCCATTGCCTGGGACTGTGAGTATTTGTGTAGATGTGTCTTTCTGTTACGGAATGTGAGCATCTCACAGGTAAGGCCCAGATCAAGGCTTAATCTTTATTATTATTATTATTATTATTATTATTTTAGCATGTGCACGAGAGAAAGATCTTACGAAGGCTCCATGCTTAGTATGGAGCCCAACATGGGGCTCAATCCCATGACCCTGGGATCGTGACCTGAGATGAAATCAAGAGTCAGAATCTCAACCAACTGAGCCACCCAGGCTCCCCAAGTCTTTGTTTTATAGGAGCCATTCAGTGAATAAACAAAAGTATGAAAGGAGGTTAGAATCAGTGTGTGGGCTTTAGGTAACACAAAACCATTGCATTTTTTTTCAATAATAAGAAAGATAGGACAAAACACACTTTAGTTAGGATTAACCTGCCAGAGACATATAGGAGAGACCACAGAGGGAGAAAGTGGAAACATGATGACTACATTGGCTGGTATTCCAATAGCTTAGAAAGGCTAAAAATCTTGTCTTTTGGGAATTTGTGAAATGGGGCAAAAAAGAAGTAGACTGAAAGGTATTATAATGAAAGAATCTACATTGCTTTAAGATGATTCAGCATGGGATGTCTGGGAGAGGAGGGGGTTAAAAAGTATCAGACACAGAGGAAGAATAATGGTGTCACCACCTGAGCTGAGAAGAGCAAGAGAAAGGCCAATTAGAGAGGGGTTGGGGCGAGTTCAATTCCAGACATACTGAATTTGACATGATAGCTGGGTGTCCAGGCAGAATTACCCAGTAGATGCAGAAAGTGAATCAGCACTCTGCAGACGATCCAGGGGTGGGGATTTGAATCAATTTCCTCAATTAATTTTAAAGAAACTTAGTGAAAAGAATGGTTTAACTGCTTCCTGAGGGCTGCCCATTATTAATAATGGAGAAGTAACTCCAGAAACTTCCTCTTGATTCTCATAATAATGTATTATGAGTTCCCTGCATCTTACCAAAACCTTGCAAGAAACACTCTTATTATTAAAAGTGTATGTTTGAGGCCCTTCTAAAGAGGAAAATCACAAATTAGCCCAAGAGGGCCAATGCTGCTCTCCAGGAGCTTACAATTTAAAAAAGAACATGCTGGCTCCATCACATTAAGCTGTACAAATAGTAGACGGCAGGAACAAATATAAGCATTTTTATGATTTTCAAATAAAAAGCAGGTTTTTCCCCTCAAATTATTTATACTGTGGGAGTCCACAGACATCCTTTCTAACCTAGAGCTTGCCTAATCCTTCCATTATTTCCACTTCTCATTTTTACTCTCCATGTTGTAGTCACGTGAGGGTGAAGGGCAGAAGAATTTCACCGTGTACACATACGAGTATTATGTAATTTTCAAATGAAAGCATTTTAATGAAACTTTATGAAAGAAAGGCCTGACCCCCAGGTATTGGTAAATTTGCTAGATGTTTGGCTCCTGGTTCTCATCAGACGAAAGGAAAGGCCCCGCCCCGAGATTCAAACCCCAGAACTTCTTTCCATGTAAGAATGTCATCCTCATTACCACTTTTAGGTACTTGCTAGTCTTGATTGCCATCATATGAAATTAGATGTGTGTTCTCACCCGCACGCATGCATTGGAGGAAGGGCTCAGAAGAGCAAAATCATAGTCTTTTTTACCTGTGAAATGATAGCGGCTCGTCCTTTTTTTCCCTTTGGCCAAGTAATCTTTACCTTGGAGATAATTAAGACAAAAAGCATTTGACAAATACAATCAGTATAGAGCCCCTATTTCTTGGCAGCTCTTGTGGACACAGCTGAAGCTTTCAGAGGTCTTTAAAAACCATGGCAACAAATGCCTTTGAAGGGTAAGCAAAGGTTCCAAATGTTTTTAATCGCTGGTGTTTTTTATGTTACCGCTTCAAGCGTTCCTCTTCATTTTTTGTTCATCTGATTGAAATTAAATTTCCAATTTCCCTACTAAGTGGTTCTGTCCTGGTGATGGCATCGACGATTTCCATTAAAGTGGTAGACTTTGTGCCCGTATATAGTGGTTAAGCATTATCAACAATGCCAGTAGAAAGCCTTACTTATGAGTGGCAATAATTTCACGCAAAATTATACATAGCCTTTAATTGGCACATTTTCAGAGGGCATCAACTACCCCTCAAAATTATGTGCTCATATTGTTCTTATAAAACCTACCAATGGTGGCCCATGGCCCAATCCTGCCCGAATTTCTTTCCTTCATAGAAAGCTGCCGTCAATACCTTTAAAATGCTCTATCCTTTTAAAGAGCATGGCCTGTTTTCCTGATGCTCAGAGAAAAGTATACTTTGAGTGTAGGCTGCTCATTTCTGAACAATATATTCTACTTTACTATTTCAGGTCTGTATATACAGGTTATACTATAACCTGCCTTTTGACGGAAAAATAACATTCAAGAAGAATCTATTTCATGAGTCTATCATTTACTTGGTAAAACTTTTTCTTGTTATGTTAATTCTCTGCTCATGTGCAAATTATGGAGCAGATTTGATATTTTTGAAGGGAAGAACTGCTTTCCTTGAGAGAGAATAGAGCGGGGAAAATATACCTCTTATTCCTCCCCACATTTTCATCTTCCTCTCGCCGGTAGAAAGAGATTTCATGTCTTCAGTTGCTAAGAAATAAAGGATCAAAGAAGAAAACAATTTAATTGTCGGGGAGCCTGGGTGGCTCAGTCGGTTAAGTGGCTGACTGCAGCTCAGGTCATTATCTCTTGGTTCACCAGTTCGAGCCCCGCATTAGGCTCTGTGCTGATAGGTCAGAGACTGGAGCCTGCTTCCGATTCTGCGTTTCCATCTCTGTCTCTGCCCCTCCATGCTCACACTCTGTCTCTCTCTCTCTTTACCAAAAATAAATTAAAAAATTAAAAAAAGAGGAAAATAATTCAATTGTTATTAATTATTAACTATAATGTCTCTCTACAATAGGTAGTATTCTGTTTTCTTTGAGAAAGAGTATACAGATTTAAAATTTTATCCAAATGAGCATCATTTTTATCTGATTCATTTGGCAGTTTCAGAATCATGTGTCATGTATTAGGAAATATGGAGTGAATGGGTGGCTAGATTACATTTATAAATATGAATTTTTTGGTAATTGAAATCTAAACACAATGCCCTGGAAGAATGGCTACACCACTTTAGTGTATCTCATTAAGTGCACAATATTTTCCTTATACACCAGAGAAAATAAATTACAGTTTGTAAGATAATAGAAATTCATGATTGTTTTGTTCCTTTGACATGTTCAAGTTACTAATAAGGGGATTCACTTGAAAATTATGTAAAAGTGCATTTGCCACTTCTATTAACCAGGGCCAGGGTGGTACCTTATTGTCACCATAACAATGGTCTTCTCTTTTATTTTTATTTTTTTTTAAGTTTGTATTTATTTATTTTGAGAGTATGTGTGCTTATGAGCTAGGGAGGGAGAGAGCCTGACGCAGGACTTGACCTCATGAACCGGCAGATCATGACTTGAGCTGAAATCAGGAGTCAGACGATGAACCTGTTGAGCCCCCAGGTGCCTCGTTTTGTTTTGTTTTGGTTTGGTTTTGATTGCTAAGATGCCAGTCACTCCAAGTACGCCTTCCCACTGCAGAGCAGCCCTGTCTACCCTCTACCTTGTGCACAATCCCTTGCACTGGCTTCTGTGTTTATTTATTTATTTATATATTTTTTCTGTGTTTATTAAGTTAATTTGCAATATGGCTTCACCAGACCCTCGTGGGATTTGTGTGTCTTCACCTGTGGTTTCTGGCACATGTCATTCTCTTCCCTTTTCACCGCCTGACCTTCTAAGGACTGTGGTCTCTCTTTTACTTGACTCAGTCCTTGTTTTTCCTTCCTGTACTCTTCCCAGCACACGTGTATGCACCCACAGACCTCCCTGCTCACGTTCCTCACAAGTGCAAAAACATTTAAGCCAGAGACCCTGAAATCCTTGGAAGGATTCAGCTTGTACACAAAGGGAAAGGTTGTGAAATATATATTACACCACAGAAGAGCTCAACTCTGCACTGCCAGAGACGTCTCAAAATAGGATACAGGGACAGAAGAGTATTTCGGAAGATAATGCTATGAGTTGAGAGGAGGGAGCAGACACTGCTCTGGAGCAAACTCGAAGACGTTGTGGAGGAGATGGTGCTTAAAGTGGTATCTGTCCCAGGGCACCTGAGTGGCTCAGTCGGTTAAGCCACTGACTTCAGCTCGGGTCATAATCTTACAGTTCACGAGTTTGAGCCCCGTGTCGGGCTCTGTGCTGACAGCTCAGAGCCTGGAACCTTTTTCTGATTCTGTGTGTCTCTCTCTCTGCCCCTCCCCCACTTGTGCGCACGCTCTCTCTCTCTCTCTCTCTCTCTCTCTGTCTCTTTCAAAAATAAATAAAAACATTAAAAAATAAATAAATAAATAAAAAGAAGAAAGTGGTATCAGTCCTGAGGACCAGGCAGGGAATTCTGCCTGGTTGTAAGCGTGCCATGATTTGCTGTGATTGGATCCTCCCTTCTGCACCTTCAATGCTGTTATGTAGTGTTTTAGAAGAGCATGGGTGTTTTGCTATTTGTAACCTATTAAAAATGTTTTTTTAAAATGTTTGTTTATTTTTGAGAGAGAGACAGAGTGTGAGCAGGAGAGGGACAGAGAGAGAGACACACACACAGAATCTGAAGCAGGCTCCAGGCTCCCAGCCGTGAGCACAAAGCCTGACGTGAGGCTCAAACCCATGAACCGTGAGATAAGAACCTTAGCTGAAGTAGGACGCTCAGCCAACTGAGCCATCCAGGCGTCCCACTATGTGTAATATATTTAAAAAACATAATTCCACATGTATATCTGCATCCCTATTATTAGCAGTGCAGTGTCTAGAAGTTGATAATACTTTACTCATTTCCAGCATGTGAGTAATGTTTTATTTCAGCTTATTTTTGAAGTTTGACATGAGTGATGTTAATAAATATCTAAAGATGTTCCTCTGTAGTAATAATAACGCAGCTGTTCTGGAGATAAATACAGTTGATATTTGATGTGGAAGAAAACAGTTTTTCCCAAGCTAAGATGTATTTAGGATGCTCAACATAGACTTCATAATTGTTTTTTAAGTTTATTTATTTTGAGAGAGAGAGAGAGAGAGAGAGAGGATGAGTGGGGAGGGGCAGAGAGAGAGAGAGAGAGAGAGAGAGAGAGGATGAGTGGGGGAGGGGCAGAGAGAGAGAGAGAGAGAGAGAGGGAGAGAAAGAGAATCTTAAGCAGGCTTCAGGCTCAGTGTGGAGCCCGACGCAGGGCTTGATCCCACAACTCTGGGACCGTGACCTGAGCTGAAATCAATAGTCAGATGTTCAACCAGCTGAGCCACTCAGGTGTCCCTGACTTCATAATTTTTATGTTTGCAACTTTCTTGATATTTTTCGTGGTTTTAGCTTTATGACATATCTATGAAAATGGCCAGAGACTTTTGCTTTCAAGAATTGACATAAACGTTCCCATAATGTGAACCATTAGTAGGTGATAAACTTAGATACATCCTTCAATTTTTAAAAGCATGGCAGTAAACCTGATCTTGGAGAAGGAAGAAAATGGTTTGGTTAGTTTTTATCAATTGTGTATAGGATGTTTGAAAGACTTCATTTCCCCTCCTTCCATCCTTTCTACAGCAATTTATCTTAGCAGTTGGTGTGAACGCATGAGATGACAGAAGTATACGAACCTAGATCCCCAAAATGGGCTTTTTTCCATTCTGCTGCCTGTTTGCCAGTGTTCCTCCCTGAAGTTTTGTAAATCCAGGGGAAGGACAGGAGGAGCAAAGTGCATGCTGGCTTGGGTTTGGGGCTGAGGGACCCTCCTCCTTTTTTCTTGCTCTTTTTCTCACATCTACTTACTGAACCAATTAAGGCCATCAGAGTCACAATACCTGAGTTTGAATCCACTTTTCCTAAAGATACAAGTACTGTTAAAAGTCTTACGGACCATTCTTTGCTCATAAAATACTTCTTAGGTGGCCACTTTTTCTGAATACAAGACAGGAGAAAGAGCTTGAGTGAAAGGTTTCTTGTAAACACTTTTTTTGTGTGTGAATGCATACACATGTATACACACATAGGTACATACATAAATATGCGTATTCACATATATATATAGAGAGAGAGAGGGAAAGAAGTATGTACAAACTTTGGAGATATGTACTATAAAGTATTAACTGTGACTCTCTGAGTGATAGGATTATAGCTAAATTTTATTTATTTTTTTGCTAATCTACTATTTTTTTCTACAATAAGCCTCTTTACTTAATAAAAATATTATGTTAAAAATCCATGCTGCGGGGCGCCTGGGTGGCTCAGGCGGTTGAGCGTCTGACTTCGGCTCAGGTCATAATCTTGTGGTTCGTGAGTTCGAGCCCCACGTCGGGCTCTGTGCTGACATCTCAGAGCCTGGAGCCCACTTCGGATTCTGTGCCTCCCTCTCTCTCTGCCCCAACCCACTTGCATTCTGTCTCTGTCTCTCTCAAAAATAAACTTTAGAAAAAAAATCCATGTTGCAATTGATGAACTGATTTCCTTAGTAGAGAAAGATCGTTATGTATCCTACAAGTCTTCATACTTTATTTTCAATATGTCTTTATTCTTTGTTTGCAAGAGGACAAGTTTGCACTGAAGTGCAGCTTTCATTTTATCATTCATGACCCCAAGTGAAATTGCATCAGGTGAACATTAGGTAGCCAAGGTCAACAAAATATCATTTCTTCTGGATTGTTGAGAAGCTATGACAAAGGAAGAGAAAGAAAGGACTTGTGTCCATGATAACAACAGGGATCTAGGTCTTTGCAGCAGCTGGCCTGACCAGCAAGGATGAAATATTGGAGTCATGCAGCCAAACAGTGACTGTGTCCTCTAACCATACATCCTGGAGAGCAGGACCCAGCCTCCGGGCGGGGCTGGGTGTTATCACTTGTTGATTGCAGTTGCACAGTAACAGAAAAACCTTCCTGAAATGAGGAATGGCAATTTCAAGAGCCCAGAGGTAGGGGCTCTTAACTTCCTTTTCATATTTCTCAAGTCCTACTACCTTCGAAAGTCTTCCTTGTATTTCCAAAGGATGTCCTCAAAGTCTTAAAATGTAGTCATTCAAGAGAATTAGGATTAGTAAGAGTTTTTCCCCCTTTGATTTGAATATGGCAGTACAGCCATTGAAATTCATCAGGTTTTGAGTTGGAATGTGGCTTTTATCCCTTGGTGTCTTAGCTTTGTGTTTAAGGCACTAGACTATGTATGCATTAGAAGAGCACTGCCAAGGCCTTTCAAGAACAAGGAACACTTTGAAAGGGGATAAAATTTGAAGACTTGCACACGACAGTGGTTATACTGTTCCTCAGCGTTCCCTAATTGAGAAAAGGCATTTTGACAAACTTTCACACAAGGAGTGGGGCTTTCCAATGCATTTGCATCGTCTGTTTGCCATAAAGCCCACACACATTTGAATGGACGACATATGTTAAATCAGTCTGGGGACAGCGCTTACTCCTTACCTTAATAGTCTGCCCTTTGCCATTAACTCCATGCCAGTGGCATGGGGAACAACTGATGAAATGAACCCTAGCAATTCATTCTGCTCCCACTTCTTCATTTAGAAATTTTGTATATTTTTTATTCTGAAAGTAGTTGGATTAAAAAAAAAGTCACCTGGGGGAGCCTGGCTGGCTCAGTCGGTTAAACATCCGACTTCGGCTCAGGTCACGATCTCGCGGTTTTTGAGTTCGAGCCCCGCGTCCGGCTCTGTGCTCAGAGCTCAGAGCCTGGAGCCTGCTTCGGATTCTGTGTCTCCCTCTCTTTCTGCCCCTTCCCTGCTTATGCTCTGTCTGTCTCTGTCTCAAAAAGAAATAAACATTAAAAAAAAAAATTAAAAAAAAAAAAAGAAAGTCACCTTGAAGTAGCTGGAAAAATTGAAAGCAAAGCAATTTGCTTTCAAAGCCCGTTATCTTTGCCTGCGGTGGACTAATCACTGTAATGATTCTGTTTTGTTTCTTTGTTACAAAAAAAATAATAATAACTCTATACCTTTAAGGAGACTTTGCGATAGAAAACTCCCCAGTGACAAGGAGCTGACCCTCTGTGTTTTGGGATAAACTATCTGAAGTCCCAGGGAGTTCTGAGCTTTGCATCCGCTCCTGGCTACCCCAGTTCAGGGTCAGTAGTGCAAATGTAGAGGGTCTTCTCTGCACTAATGTGCCCCGAGGAGAAGCTGTTTCTTTTTGCCTTGGGGCAGAGAGAATATTTTGTTGCCTTAACTCTGAGAAATATCCAGAATGTCTTAGTGATTTTCTTTTTTAGAGATATTAAATTTTCTCACTTGACTCTCATAATGCTGGAGCTTCTTTATCCAAACTAAGTTTAGTTTTTGAGGCCATTCTCTTTTAAAGCTCTTCATTTTCACCTCCTTGAGAAGGCAGCTCTTTTAAAATACTCCTGCTGCTATTAGATTAGCCCCCTTTTCTCTCGCATAGTCTGCTGGTGCATGGTGAAAGCTGTCAGAGCCAAGGAACCAATGACATAGGCAAGGTGAGAGGTAAAGAAAGTTGGATGTGACTGGGAGCAGTAGAGGAGTGTGGGATGTGCAGCCTGGCAGCTGATGGGGGTTCTGCTTCTGGAGGGGGGACTGCTGTGCTGGAGGAGAGGCAGCAGCCGATTCGGAAGTAGACCTGGAAGTAGATCACAACAGACTGGATTTTGAGGGAGAGGAGGGGGATAATACTGAGATGGTGGGTCGAGGATGCTTGAATTAAAAAAATTTTTTTTCAATGTTTATTTATTTTGAGAGAGAGAGAAAGACAGAGTGCGAGTGGGCAGAAAGAGGGGAAGACACAGAATTGGAGGCAGGCTCCAGGCTCTGAGCTGCCAGCACAGAGCCCGATGCGGGGCTCGAACTCACAGACCACGAGATCATGCTCTGAGCCGAAGTCGGCCGCTTACCCAACTGAGCCACCCAGGTGCCCCTTGAGGGTTTTTTTTTTTTTTTTTTTTTTTAATGATGCATTTTGATGACTGAGCAATAAGCCTGGGAGTTGAATTTGAGATAGGTCCTGGCCCTCCACCCTGCTTCTTGACCCAGTCCTGTTTGTTTTTAGTATCCTATCTGTGAATTGACATATTACTTTCAATTGATTCACTTCCCCCCTCCCCCCCCCCCCCCCCCCAGGAGTTTAGCTCTGTATTTTAAGTAGAAACAAGATCACTCACACCTGGCCTCTGTCCCGTTTAGGACCACCCTTTTGCTTAAAGCTATAACTGAATTAGGGATTGCTGTGATTTATGGTTTGTGGTATGCCGTCGTTTAAGTACTTAATAGTATATTTAAAGTGAAAGGAATGGAAATTAAAGACCGAGTCATTTACCAAGAAATAACGGGTGAGATTGATTTATTTCTGCAAGACTTAGTGGAGATTTGTTCCTTTCTTCAAAATCGGCTTTGTTTCCATTGCCAGTTAAGTGGAGTGAACTGTTATAAAAAGGTGAGTGATTCAGGCTCTGGGAGCATTCTTCCAAGAAAATCTTACAGGAGCAGTCACTGTGGGGCTGTTTTGTACCTGGTGATATGGCAGTAAATTCAGAAGGGGTCAGAAAAATAGGGCTTGCTCTTCATTAAGTCTTACTTTTTCCTTCTTTCACCTATGTTTTTCGACTTTCATGACATACAAAATAGCATGGCTGTTATTTTATTTTATTTTATTTTACTTTACTTTGTTTATTTTAGAGAGAGCATGAGCAGGGAGAGGGGCAGAGGGAGAGAGAGGGAGAATCCCAAGCAGGCTCAATGCTCAGTGCAGAGCCTGACGTGGGGCTCCATCCCATGACCTTGAGATCATAACCTGAGTCAAAATCAAGAGTCAGATGCTCAACTGACTGAGCCACCCAGACGCCCCTAGTAGGACGATTCTTTACCTCCGTGTATTTTCACATTTTTAATCTGGGTCCTAGTTTGTCACAATTTATAAAGGAAAGCTAATAAAAATGATTATCACATGAGACTTTGCTATACAAGTATAAATTGCCGTAAAAATATTAGTCATCATTATTATGGTTTATCAGCTCTGAAGTCTTAGCAAAATTATTTCATGCATTAGGTAGATCTCCTCATTTTAAGTGACCAAATGTAAGTTCAAACTAAGCTTGGGGGTGGGGGTCAAAGAATACGTTTTGGTGGAAGAATATTTGATATTCTTTGATAACCAGAGAATACGTTTTGGTTACCAGCAATTGTGGCAGGGATACAGCCAGACCTCCGTGACCGTGAGCCTGTCAGGACTCCAGCCTTGCCTCTGCTCCACTGTGTGCCAGCTTTGCGCCCTCCACCAACTTCCGTTTTCCCTAAGGAGGGAAGCAGGTCTGGAGGCAGCTGCCAAGCTTCACATCCTGTGACCCTCTTCCAGTTAGCAGATAATAGGGAGTGGAAGGGCTCTGATTGGCTCATCTCTGGTCAGGGACACACCTTTTCCAGAGAAAAGGATAGCATCACGAGCCAGACACCCCTGGTTTTTACCTGATGTCTCCGAACTTCCATCTCCTTGATGATAAATGACACAGTGATTTCTACCTTGCTGGACGGATGCAGTGGTTAGAGATTATGCTTAATCTGTAAAGAGTCCTCACCATCATGTTTTAAAAATGTTTATTTATTTTGAGAGGGAGGAGGGGCAGAGAGAGAGAGAGGAGGAGAGGGAATCCCAAGCAGGCTCCACGCTGTCAGCGCAGAGCCCGACACAGGGCTCGAATCCACGAACCGTGAGATCATGACCTGAGCTAAAATCAAGAGTGGGACACTTAACCAACTGAACCACTTAGGCACCCCAAGAGTCATCATCATTATTACCTCCAACTGGCTCTGTCAGTTTCCTCTAGGATATCTTTCTGATCTGAAGCTAAGCAGAGCAAATACCTTAACATTTCATTATTTTGCTTCTAAATCACTTGTTATCGTACTTCTTAAACATAAATTTCTTTCTCGTAGCCAGCACCTGAAAATTAGTTAACATTTCCACCTCAAAACCAAAGAAAGAGAGTCATAGATTTGAAAATTTCTCTTTGGATGTCTACCTCTTACCTATGCTCTTAAAAAAATTTTTTTTTAGTGTTTATTTATTTTTGAGAGGGGGGTGGGGAGAGAGAGAGACAGAGAGAGAGGATGAGCAGGGGAGGGGCAGACAGAGAGAGGGAGACACAGAATCTGAAGCAGGCTCCAGGCTCCGAGCTGTCAGCACAGAGCCTGATGCGGGGTTAGAACTCATGAACTGTGAGACCATGACCTGAGCTGAAGTCAGATGCTCAATCGACTGAGCCACCCAGGCGCCCTACCTATGCTTCTTTATTTTAAGAATGTCAAGCTTTGGAGAGCACAAACAGTGTATCCATCCTCAGGTCTCTTAAAATATCAAGCACAAGTGTACTTTGTTTTCTAAAAGTTCCTGTTAGGCCACTTCTCTTTTATGAAAGACCTAATTAGTAATAGCTTTTATTGTAAAAGAGAGAATCCTCTTTAGATTATTTTCAGTTAGCAAAAGCACATACTAATATAGATCTTTCATAAAAGCGATATGGCTTTAATGGAAACTTTTGGAAAGTAGCAGAGACTCTGTGCACCATATAGTCTTATGAAAAAGTTTCATAGGAATGTTCTACTTTTGGATGGGAAGGGGTGGAAATCTATATGTGTCTTCTTGCATACAGTGGAGACTCAAAATTCCTTGACTGAATGAATTTTTTTTTCTGTTTCAATACTTCTTTTTTGAAAATTTTTATCTAGTCTTCCCTTAAAGTATCCTTAAAAGAGAACAAATACAGTGTTTGACTTGCATTGTATAGAATTAGAGGTAAACACTTTTTAAATTAAAACGCACTGGATGTATAGATTATTGGGATGGACTTTATCTTATGGTTGGGTGAGTCTAAATAGCCTGTTTTAAACCTTGCCGTGTCTTTGATGGTGACACTGAAGAATATAATCTCTTTCTATGGAAGCCTTCCCAAAGAGAGCATTTTCCAAAGCTCTGCTTCCAAACTAGCCTAGAATTTTTTACTAAATGAGAAGAAAAAACAACTTCATAATAACCTTTATAATTGACACTTCAAAATGGGAATTTGGAGTGACACAAAATTATTAATCAGTAAAAAGAGAGTAGATTTCAAAAAGGTAATTATACCAAATTTAACACCTCTTGAAATATATTCTGTTAAGTAAATATAGTCTCTCTTCCCTGTTCTTATTTGTAAGCAAGGAGGGTAATTCAGGTACCTTGAATCAGAAATCAGAGTACAGATTGGCTTAAGAGTTTGGGGCTTACTTCTGGCTACAGAAGACTTTTGTCCTTTATCTTCTTGGACAGGAGAGACAGCCACATTCTCTTTAAAGCCCAGAAAGTGAGTTCTTAGTGTAGTTAAGCTTTTTTCGAAGAGGCATGTTATGACTTCCCCACATTCCTGGACAGTTAGACTGTAATTCTTGGTTGCTTAAAAAGGTGTTTGAATGTATTTTAAGGAGCTCAAATACATGGCTATTTTTCTTACAGTTTTGCTTGCTTCTTCAAGCACTAGAATAGTTTCCAGCTCTGAGAGTTAGCCTTATGCTGACTGGAGTGAATGTTTTTGATATGACGAACTGTTTTGGATGATTTACACTTGACTGCATAAATGTAACCTAGCAAGTTATATGATGTGAAGAGAATTAGTTCAGGGTAAAAAAAGGATTATTTAGCTACTAAGAAAATGATAGGTTATTACAGATTGATTTGAGGGTATTGTTGTTCAGGCACTGTCCCTACAAATTAGAGCTTTGCCAATCTAGACATTGGGAGTTTAGGGAGTACTCGTCCTGCACCAGGCTCTTCGTTATGGGTTTTATATGCATCATCTCATTTAATCTTCCACAAAATTCTAGGAAGCCAGCTCTACAATTGCTCCCATTTTATAGGTGAGGAAAGTGGGGCTATTTAAGAACTAAAACCAGTATTGAACCCAACTAGTTGGAAGTACAGAACCCATTGTGTTCTATTAACTCCCTCAAGGATGGAATCCTTTTAAATGGGACACTGGACGTGAGGAGTGCCACTATAGCTGGCTCCTTGTCTCGCTGGGTTTAAAGTCAAGACAAGGGGGATACAGAGTTGGCTGGGGTCAGTCCTGCCTGCCAAGGGGAATGGGGCTATTACCGTGCATTGGTAGAACCCGGGATGCCCCGTGTGCCTCCTTATATCCTACCTGGCAAAGGAGGAAGGTTACTGATGACTTCCCCCCTCTATATGGAGAGGGGACCTAGGTCCCTCAGGGATAAAGGTTTGGGTCAGCGCAAAACGGGGAGCCAGGCCCAGCTGGGGCAGGAGGAGAGTCACAGATTCTCAGGATGGCTTTGTGACAGGAGCAGAAACAGACTGGAGCCTCTGTCTGTGGTTGGGTGTCTGCTACTTGTTCTTTGCTGGGGTATCTGCAGATCAAAAAACACAGCTCCCACTTAGCCCTTTTCCTGTTCTTTATAAAAGAAGCATGGTAGTTTTCCCTTGCTCAACAAGGTTCTGGTGGTTAAGTTTATTACTTAGTCTGTGGGCTGCAAAGTAGGGAGAAATAACCCCTGGATGGGTGGTGGAACCAGAAAAGGAATGAAGATTGTTAATGCCAGGTTTTGGTTAGAAATTTTCAAAACACTGTTTTATTATTATTAAAAAAAACCCCTAGAAATACACATGTTAAATGTTAAACAGTACAATGTGGTACATGATGGAAAGTTAAGGCCTACCTCTGGTCCTATACCCAAGTCTGTGCTTCTTCCTTTCTTGATAGGTAAACACTATTAATAGTTTCATCCCAAAATTGCGCGTGCACACACACACACACACACACACACACGCATGCACACATGTTTTGGTTATATAAGTAGCATTATACTCTACACATTATTCTGTGAATAGCTTTTCTCACTGAATAATACATGTTGGAGATTTCTCCATTATCAGTCTGTATAGGTCTTATTTTTTCAAATGGCTGTATTTTAGTCCATAGAAATTAATACATTCTGTTGGTACAAGTTTTATGGTGAATCAAATGTTTACATATATTATCTGTCAGGGCCTCATAGCAGCCACTAAGGAAGGTGTCAAATAATCAGGAGGGATTGGCTGGTTCACCTGGGATCCCATGACACATACGCGCCTAGATTCATATACACAAGTCCAGTGTTCTGAGCCCTGTGACGTTCTCCATATATGCCTGTTATTCCTTCCGTTTAGTGCAGCAACCACAAATGGAGACAAAAACCTTAAGCAGTAAAAAAAAAAAAAAAAAAAAAAAAATCACCAAACTTGAACCCTAAGAAGCCAGATAAAAAGGAAGTATATCCCTGAGGAAGGTGAGAAAAGAGAGAATGATCAAAGTTTAGAACCAGAATGGGTTCTTCTTCCCTTTCCTTTTAGAGGTGAGAACCTGGGGCCAAGAATCCAGCAGCTTAGCTTGTTCAGGACACTCAGGCCATCTTCTTTCTGGAGGCTGGTTCTTGGGGTTGGGTGGAGGAGGAGACTAAATTTTTCCAGGCTCTCTTGTTTTCATTAGCTGGAATGGGGAGTGGGGGTGTGGACAAGCATATAGACGGAGGAGCCCGAACACGGTTGGGAAATGAGAAAACTCTTCTCTTCTTGGGAAATGAGAAAACTGGCCCTTCTGGGAGAATTCTCCTCATAGGGCCATCTAGCCACCATAGACTTGAGCTGTCTGGATACCCAGGACGTGTGGATTTAACATATTCCCACATATTTGTTCACTGAGCATGTAACATTCATCCGGCTCTTCTCTGGGCCGTTGGGCTACTGCATGCAGCACGTGTGGGAGAAGCTATCCCCAACCTGTGCTACTCTGGGTTAAGTTTACCACGTGAATAAGTACAAGTAAATACAAAACAGTTGTCTTTATGCACAGATGTCTTATGCAGACAACCATCGTGGGAAGGTTCATTGGCAAGACAATGAATGAACCCATTTATTTCTGCTTGTTGGGAGAAATTGTTATTGAAGCTGAGAGTGTATCCTAGTCATTATTTCTAAATCTGACAGACGATCTTTTGGCTTATTTCCTCATTTTGGAAGTGGACTTAAAGATAGAAAGGGAATAACTGAGCTCATGTTAAAATGTGCTGGAGGAATCTTTTGACCATTGAAACAGAAGCTCCTGCCTCTTCTTTCATGACTTTGATCAGGATGCCTTGGAGGAACTTTACTAGGGACTTCATTCTGGAGGGCTCCTGAAGACAGACGAGACCCCTTATTTAGTGGTTAGGTGGCCAGAAGCTTAAGGGACATTCATAGTCCACACCACATCAGATCTTTGTAAGCCCCCCCCCCCCGTTTCCCTTCTCACCTAAAGCACTGCAGTGACCTGCCCAGGAGCGGGAGGGTGGGGCAGTGAGCTTCTTAGTGGTTCCAGAAATCCAGGGCAGTAAGCACAATGGTGCTCAGGGTCTCTGAGGTTGTGCGCTCTCGCTCTGATCGCCAACCCATTTCCATCTTACTCGCGTCCTCAGCTTTGGACAAGAACATTTTGAAATAGTTCCTACTGCTCTTGGACACCAGTGTTTGGACTTTAAATGACTCCAAGTAGGAAGAAAGCTTGGGAGACTCTCTGGAAACAATGGAACAGAGCAAAGGAGAGGGGTCTGGAGGTGAGCTGAATGCTGCCTGGCATTGAACTAGTCACACTGGTTGTCACAGTGCTCCCTTTGGTGTGATGCTTATCTATTGTCCCAGAAGGAGCAATTTCAGAAAGTCCTTTTTTGGGCTGTGGAACTGCACTTATTTGTTGAGCCTTAAGAAACATTATTGAAACTGGTTCGTTGTCTCTGGTGTATTACAATGAGATGGTGGTCACTGGTTTCATTATGTTTTCCTTTATTGCAGCTGTTGGTTTGGTCCTGTGCCAGGTGCTTAAAACAATTGTGGTTTCGCAGATGGTAAGCAAGGCTGGACGAGGAGAGGGATCATGTCATTGCCCCGACTAAAATTTTTAGCTGACTGGGGTCTGACCAGGGTGAAGAACGGATTTCCTCTTCGTTTTCATTTAGAAAAAGAAACTTTCCAGGACAATCATCTTTCCTAGAATTCCTTTAAATATTTTTTCTTTTAAAAATATCCTTCGATGCACATAATGTTTTTACTTCACTTAAAAAATAAAGGCAAGCCGCCCTTTGAAGGTGGCTGTTGTCACTGGTAATACATAGAATTGACTAGCTGTAAAAATATAATTTGGGCTGCATTATGAAGGCATGGCGTTTTTATTTGCACGCCATTACGTACAGATGTGGTTGTGACATAGTTCAAATCATGGCACATTGAATGTCCTCACTGGATTTTTAGGAATGTGTTCACTGAGTCAGCCAAAGTCTGTTTCATTTTGTTTGGCTGGTTGCACTGGCTATAAATCAGAGAATATTCACTTTAATATCTGAGCCAAAATCTATTTCCAAACATAATAATTGAGTTGTTATTTTACAGAAAGTAAATTTCTTATTTATTTCCTCAATACCTTGCCTTCTACTCTCTCTATTATATGCTGGAATGTGCTGAAAGGTTTTCCAGGGAGATTTTGATAATATATGCCATTATCTACTGATGAATATATTTCATGGGATCAATCTCTCATATCTTTAACTTTGGGAGTCTTAGGAATCACAGGTCCTGGAAATAATTTCATTGCTGCTTCTGAAATGCCCTCTTAGTGATATGATATTGTAATTATGTTAGGGAAAAATGTTTTGATAATAGTTTAACGTGTGACAGTATTTAGACATCTGGCTAGATAGGTATCGAGTTCTTTCCACGTCATCAGCCCTATGGTGGTGTTCCTGGAGTAAGAGGCTTTGATCATGGCCCTGCCTCTAGTAGCTGAGTGACCTTGAACAAGTTAGTTAATCTCTTGGGGTCTCAATTTCTGCTTCTATAACATGGGAGTTACAATGACCTGACTTGTCAGTTTTGATGGTTAGATGAGATAAAGGGCTAAAGTCATCTGGCGTGGTGCCAGGTCTAAGCGGACCACATGGCCAATACTGCTGGCTAGTCCTTGGGCCCAAGGGCATTTTTTAAAGAGGAAAATCTGAACAGGCCGACTTAACATGCACATCTTTGATTTCTTTTCCTGCCCTGCCTCATGGAGATGCTTCCTATGCATCCAACTTCATTTTTAAAAATTGTGATAAAACATACATAGCATGAAATTTCCCATTTTAATCGTTTTCAATTGTACAGTTCAATGGTATTTAGTTGTTCACATTGTTGTGTAACTACCGCCACTGTCCATCTCCAGAGCTTTTTCGTCATCGCAAGTGGAAACTCTGTACTCATTGCACAATAAAGTCCCCATTTCCCCCTTCCTATAACTTCTGATACCTTTTGTTCAAGTTTCTGTCTCTATGAATTTCACTAGTCTAGGTACTTTACATTTAGTTGGAATCATACAATATATGTCCTTTGGGTCTGGCTTATTTCACTCAGCATGTCTTTAAGGTTCATCTGTGTTGTAGCATGTATCCAAATTTTATTTCTTTTTAAAACTGAATAAAATTCTGTCGTATGTATATACCCTATTTTTTTATCCATTTATCTGCCAGTGGACATTTGAGCTGTGAATAATGCTACTGTGACCGTGGGTGTGCAAATATCTGTTTGAGTCTGTGCTTTGAGTTCTTTTGGGCATATACCTAGAAATGGAATTTCTGGATCATGGGATCTCCAACTTCATTTTGACATGCCTCCCAAGCTTTGGGACTACATTTATAATAGTTTGTTGGGTAGTTGTGCTTGTTGGTGTGCTACTGAAATCTCAAATATCACATGTTTAAAATTTTTCCACATCTCTTCTTCCCACCCCACTCCCTGATCAGATCCTCTTTTTTGATTAATGTTAAGAATAACTTTTGAGACATCCTGGCACAAGCCGCCAGAATCTTTGACCTCCTTCTCCTCCCATTCCTCCTTCTCTAGCCCTAAGAATTTGGCAAAGCTACGTCAAGCTTTTTTACATCTTCTCTCTGCCTTGCCCGCTCTACTACTCAGAGATGATTAATGCATAGCTTGGTTTTTTTTTTCCCCCCTTGGCATTACCTTGAATGTTTTTAATCCTTCATTTTCTACTGAAAATCAATACTGATTTTTATTAAAAATTCTTTGGAACTCTCATGTCTACAACGAGTTCTCTTAGGACCAAGTCTTGCCCTTGTGGACCTGAGTTTTGGGGTCCTGAGGTGTGGCAGCCATCTCTTTATTTGGGACCATTGACTTCTCAGTCATTACTTCTTTCATAGAACTCCAACCTGCCCCGCTTGGGAGGCCTGTGCTCCAGATGGGATTGGGTGGGGGGGAGGCAACACAGAGCTTTGGCAACGTTTCATTTTGTTCAGATAACAAATACTTGCTGAGCTCCACTGTGTGCCTGAGAATGTGCTGGGCACAGGATTAATGGTGATAAATGAGACAGGTGTAGTTCATCCCTTGTCACACTTAAAGTGACCTGGGGATTGTGACAAACAGCTAAAGTCCAATGTAGTAAGCACTGTGACAGGATAAAAGCTAGGCATCATTGGAGGGGCAGAAAGGAATCCCAGAGAAATTGACGTCTCGATTGACACACTTGAAAGATTAGTGGGAGTCACTTGAGCCAAAAGTAGGGAAAGTCTGTTTCCACAAGAAGGAACTGTGTGTGCAAAGTCCTGGGGCTCAAAAGGAGCATGGTTGAATGGGAGGACATGCTTAGAACTTAGAGACTGGTAAGAGATAAGGCAGGAAAGGAGGTTGATCAGGAACAGCTTGGTAAGCTGTTTTAAGGCATTTTGATTTTATCCTTAGAGCTTTGAGGACCAGCATATTAAAGCAGGGTAGCGCCATGGCAGTGTATGATTTTAGAAGAACCACCTGGCAACACAGTGGGCAATGGTTGGCAGGGGAAGGTGGGAGGCAGGGGGTGGCTTAGTGGGCTGTTGTGACAATGGGGACTGGAGATGGTATGAGCTGTGGTAGGGATGGTGGGCCCAGGAAAAATTGCTTTTGCTTTGAAAAGGAATTTAAAAATAATCGATCTGATTAGTGTGTGCACGCATGTGAGTGAGGAGGAGGGTAGAGAATCTTGAGTAACACCACGTCTCAGGCTGTGTGGTGTGGTGGCAGATAGGAAGACATTGATGAGGAAAGATGATTGACAGTTGTGTTTGGGACACATTCATTTTGACGAGACTGTGAGAAAATCAAGTCTCCGTGGACCGTGGGCAGGTAGGTGTATGGGTGGGAAGCTCAGCAAAGAGATTTGGTCGGAGATGTCTGCCAGAATATGCTGAGGGGAAAATATGCTGTGTGGCAAAAGGAAAGATAGATAGTGTTAAATTCCCCTCAGGCTACTGCTTGGGTTTTTTGTTTTATTTTATTTTGTTTCGCTTCATTGAAACCTAAGTGACCAAATTATGAGATATGTAAAGTGTTCATTGTGATGATTTGATATACCTTGTGAAAAGATTCCTTCCACTGAGTTAACACATCCATTACCTATTTACCTTGTGTGTGTGTGTGTGTGTGTGTGTGTGTGTGTAGCGAGAATGTAAGTTCTACTTTTTGAGCAAATTTCACTGATAACAATACATTGTTATCAACTGTAGTCACCATGTTCTACATCAGATCCTCAGACCTTATTCTTCTCAAGACTCCACACAAGTGATACCATGCAGTATTTGTCTTTCTCTGTATGGCTTATTTCACTTAACATAATCCCCTCCAGGTTTATCCACGTTGTCCCAAATGATGGGATTTCTTTATTTTTTAAGGGTGAATAATACCCCAATATATTTATATAAAGACCACATTTTCTTTGTTCATTTATCTGTCAGTGAACACTTAAGATTGTTTCCATACCTTGATGATTATTAATAATGCCTCTATGAACGTGGTAGTACATATATCTCTAATGATTTCATTTCCTTTGGGTAAATGCCCAGTAGTGGAACGGCTGGATCATGTGGTAGTTCTATTTGTGATTTCTTGAGGAGCCACCATATTGTTTTCTGCAATGGCCGCACCAGTTTACAAGTCCACCAACAGTACCTCGTCACTTGCTTGTTTTAATTTGGTCTGTTTTATGTTTCTTTTGAATCTCTGACGATGGGTCATTGCTTATTTTTGTAACTGGCAAATGGAGTCTTTCTATGTGGTAGTAACGATGCAAAAACAGCTGCTACTGACGGAGAGGAAAACAAGAAGGAAAGGAAAAACAAAAAGTCGAGAGGAAGAATCCCAGAGAAGTGTGAGAAAAAGCTGTGTGTGAGCTCATCTGCTGGCCCAGGAGCTATGGGTGGGCCTGGTGGCTCCTGCTCCCGGAGGACTCTGCTTTCGCTCCTCTAGCTTTCTGCTTAGGGTTCATTCATCTCCGCTTCTCTCCACTTACAACTATTCAGACCCCCCATTAGTGCAAAGGCTTTATCTTTATTTTTTTGATGGGCAACAAAATAGTGATAATTTCTCCAAAACTTCACCTGAGCCTAACATCTTGGCTTTGGCTTTTTGCGCTTCATCCAGGCCTGTGGGAAAGGCACCTTGGGGCTCATCTGGTCACAGGTACAGGGAGCTCTTTAGGGTCCTCAGTCTTTTTTTTTTTTTTTTTTTAATTAGCTCTCCTTCAATAGGATTTTCATAGGCATTGTTTTCATAAGAGCAAATAATAACATGTAAAATGAAGTTTCTTCTTAAAGAAACTAAAATCGATTGCTCTAATTACATACCTTTACCAAGTTATCCTCAGGGAACAAAAAACTACCTTGTGGTTTTCCTTCTTTGATGTAAGTTGAAGACGTGCAAATAGTTGTTAATGGTGTTTGGTTCAGAAGAGTTTGTTTTAATTGTATATATCAAATATATTACCTCTTTGTTTTTTTTTTTTTTCTTGTTGCCAATTTACCAATTCTAAATTTTAACGTAGTTGGGGGCAGGAGAAAAATCCATTTTGTCCCCAGAGGCTTGTATTACAAACCTGATTCTGCTCTGCACCTACTTCTTTTCTTGTTAAGGGATGAATTCAATTGCACAAATCTAGCGTCTTTTATCTGTTAAACATGTCAGTTCAGGAATTTCACTTGGTTCTATAAAGATACACATCTACAATGGATGACCAATGCAAATACAACATTCAGCCAATTGGCCTCTGACCCCATTCAGCTCTCCTGTCTTCTGGCTTGCAAAACAACCCTTTTTGGGAGGAAAGTGAATCAAAGTTAATTCTTGGTTTGAATGATCATCGGCTGTTTTCTTCTGAGGCTTAAATGTAAGCTCATTTTTTTTGGTGTTAAAGCGTGTACTGCATAAACATCATAGGAGACCAAACACTGAAAGTTTCCTTGAGGTATCAGAAATCTGCACCTTTTGCTTAAAGTTAACATCTGTCTAGGTAAATTTCATTTCTGGTTCTATTATTTCCTCAGTTTGTCCCGGTTAATGAAGGCAATTCTAAACACAATAATTGTGCCTGGATATTTGAGGCAGTGTGTGGTCTCCTACTAAAGTTGTCAGTTTACAATTTTTCTGTCTAGTTTGCTGGTTGCTATATACAAAAGAAGAATGTACATGTTAATTTTATCTGAAGCCTGTGCACGTAGCAATTTTTATAATGTATATCTAAAGATGAAGCACCAAGTTTTATGAGACCAGCGTTTCTTATTAAAGCCCCACCCACCCTATTCTACTTGAGATTGACCCTTCAATTGAATAAAGAACAAAGAGTTCTATAGTTAAAACATTTCACTGCAGGGACGCCTGGGTGGCTCAGTTGGCTAAGCATTAATTGGACTCTTCATTTGTGCTCAGGTCATGATTTCCTGCTTCCTGGAGCCCCGGATCAGCTTCATGCTGATAGCGTGGGATTCTCTCTCTCCCTCTCTGTCTGCCCCTCCCCCACTCTCTCTCAATATAAATAAATAAACTTACAAAAAACCCACACAATATGTCACTGCATGTTGCATCTTGCCTTTAGTGAATGGGAAAGTGGAGACACAGATGATCTGAATTACAGGGTGTGATATTTCCTCATTTTTTTCTTTGAGAATGGGAAACATTTTAAAATAGTACACGTCATCTCCATAGTCTAAATTCAGGTGTAAGAATTTAGACTTCTATACATGGACTTCTTCATAAAACCATGGCAATATTTAGTAATTTGTGGAGTTTAATGTTCTGCACAGTATAAACCAGACTGCTTTTGAGGGGTAAAGACATGGACGTGACCTCTGAATCTTAGAGCAGAAACTTCTTGTGGGCAATTGGCTGTATGTCCTGAGAACTCAGAGAAGAGTTGGGCTGCGTATAAATCTGTGAGTCATCTGCATTTATGATAAGGGAAGCCGTAGCTGTGGAATAGATTCTCCTGTGAGAATTTGGAGTCCTAAGAAGGGCCTGACATTGAGCCCCATGCAGATTAGCTTAATGTTGGTTGGAGTGCATCTGCAAATAACACTGGGAAGCCATGTCCTGAGGGGTAGGAAGGACACGGGAATGTTTCGTTTTATGGAAGCCAAGGGAAAAGCCTGCTTCAGGAGGAAGGGAGGAATTGTCAGGTGCTTCTGATAGGTCAAGTATGATGTGGGCTGAAATACCTGTTGACTTCAGTAATAGGAGTCATTGGTGATATCAGGATTTAAGCGGTTTTTGTGGGACAGCTAAGGGAGAAAACAGGCGTGGGTTGAGCCATGCAGGAGAGGTGAGGACAAAGCAGACCTCAGGTGCGTAGATGTCTCTGAGGAGTTGAACTAAGAAGGGGTAGGATGTAAGATGGAAGTCTGAGAGTGATGTGAGGTCACGGGAGCCCTTTATTGTGGGACAGAGTCGCACGTGATGAACGTGAATGAGAAGCAGTTGAGCAATAGGGAGTCAGTCAACAAGAGGGAAAAGAGAGAGGATTGATAAAGAAAGAGGATTAATAAACGGTAACAGCAACAGTATTTATTGAGTGCTTACCACATCCAGGGCACTGGTAAACCCTTGACATGTAGTCTCACATTTAATTCTTAGAAAAATGCAACATAGTGGGAGCCATTACTTTCTCTAGGTGAGAGCGGGGTAAGTGAGACCTAGAGATGTTAACTAATACACTCAGCGTCCCCCAGCCAGTAAGTGACGGACTAACTTATCAACTTAAGGACTGAAGTTGGCCGCCACCCCAGCTCAGCACGCTGGACTGGAATTTAGGTGTTCCAGGCTGCATTTGAATACCTACCTAAAGATTCTTCCAATTATACCGTAAGAAAGGCCACTTTGAAACTGTCTGAAAGTTCCAACAGTTTTATTTCGACGATTTTAGCTAGTGGCCTGAGTCCAAAAAAAAGAAAAGCCTTTGTTGAGAAAGTGTGTGAGTGTACATAAAACCTTGTGCCTCCAAATATCAACTGTATGAACTGAAGGTGACTTTTGCCCAAAGAACTCCGGAAGTGATTGGCTGAGACAAAAATCAAGTCTCGGGGAGTTTTTTCCCACACTTTGAGAAGGGCAGGAAAGGATGGCATGCGAAGTCGCAACGCAAGTGAGTGATAGGAAAACAGGCAGCTTCCCCGTCGATTCTGACTGGCTCTGTTTCCTGAAATAATGTGAATTCTGTTCTCTTGCTCTTACTAGGACATAATGACTACATGTGTCCAGCTACCAACCAGTGCACGATCGATAAGAACAGGAGGAAGAGTTGTCAGGCCTGCCGGCTCCGGAAGTGCTATGAAGTAGGCATGATGAAAGGCGGTAGGTACCTGCCAGCCAGGGTGCTTGCCTGCCAGGGGAGTGCATGCCTGTCGCCCAGCACTGGCTGTTTCTCTTCTCTTCTCTTCTCTTCTCTTCTCTTCTCTTCTCTTCTCTTCTCTTCTCTTCTCTCCTCTCCTCTCCTCTCCTCTCCTCTCCTCTCCTCTCCTCTCCTCTCCTCTCCCCTCCCCTCCCCTCCCCTCCCCTCCCCTCCCCTCCCCTCCCCTCCCCTCTCCTCTTCTCTTCTTAAAAAAGTTTAAATGTGTATTTATTTACTTAGAGACTGAGCACAAGCCGGGGAGGAGCAGAAAGAAAGAGAGATAGAAGCCCAAGCAGGCTCCACGCTATCAGCGCACGTCCCCATGGGGGGCTCGAACTCACGAGCCATGAGATCAGGACCCGCCCTGAGATAAGAGTCGGATGCCTAACTGGCTGTGTCACGCAGGCGCCCCTGGCTGTTTCTGTCCCAACAACCCTGGCAGTGGAGTGTTCTCCCTTCTAATTAGTTGTTTCCTAGTTCTATTTTTCATTGCAACAGAAGTCTTTTTTATGACATGCTTTTTTTTTCTTTTTGTAAAAAAAATAGAAACTGACTGGAACTGGAGATTCTAAAATGCCATTTTGTGTTTTACGTTTTACATGTAAATACTTATATTTTAAGTCAGTGGGGTGTGGGAGGTGGTGGTGGAAGGAAAGGAAGCCTGCTCAGGGAATTATGCTAGAAGTATTTTCCAGTGATTGTTTATATTGCTAACGTTAGAAAACGGTGTCTGAGAATAGGTCTTCCCTAAACTGAGACTTGTCAATGTGAAAGCTAAATAGCTAATGTATAATCTTCCAATCTCTTAACATCCCTCAGGGAATTTAAGTTTCAATCAAAAGATAGCTTTCTCCTTCAGAAACTGACTCAACCAGCAACTGCTATAACCTTAGCACCTGGCATGGTACTGGGAACAGCACCTCAGGAATGAATCCTGAGCGCTAACAAATCATGTGGCACTCAGGATTTGTGCTTGTGTCTTTGT
Source organism: Acinonyx jubatus (assembly GCF_027475565.1). NCBI lineage: Eukaryota > Metazoa > Chordata > Mammalia > Carnivora > Felidae > Acinonyx > Acinonyx jubatus. The sequence continues at coordinate 15,310,550 of NC_069385.1, read as the reverse complement.
GGCAATGGCTGTGTGTGTGTGTGTGTGTGTGTGTGTGTGTGTGTGTATTTGTGGGTTTCTGTCTCCTCTTGGATCCAGTCTTCCAGTTTTGTTTTATGGGAATCCAGTGTCTGGTTTTGGGGGTATAAGGTGCTCCATTGATGTGGTTGCCTGATTGATCTTGTCTTCTTGGGGATCCAGCCTTGAGGAACACAGATGCTAGTCTTGGGTAGCCTTCAAGGTACTGAGAGAGAACAGATAAAAAATGCGTAATTAAAGTCATGGTGTATTCAGTGTTTTAGGAGGATGCAAAGGGGGAGAGGGGCCTATGATGTGGTTGCCTGCTGTCATAGGGGAAAAGCTTTCTGAAGGAGATGAGATTCGGAATGGGTTAAGGAGAACAGAGTTACAGTGAAAAAGAATAGAGATTGTGCAGATAGAGGGTGGCTAACCTTTAGCTCATTAACACTTGGATGAAGGAGGAAGCAGGAGAAAGACCAAGAACTTGGTGGGTAGGAATCTTACCGTCGAAGATTCCTGAGTTCCATGGTCACAAACAAGGCTGCCAGGTTGGGATTTTAAATACAGCATTTGGAATAAAGTCTCTTGATGAACAGATGAAATGTTGAATTTATGCATTGTATGAGCTCTGACTATATGTCTTGAATGTCTGACAAAGCAGTTTTAATTCAAAGGGTAATTAATTCTAAGAATTTAACAGCCACATTCTGAAAGTGACACTTTGAGTCACAAATGGATTAAATATTTAAGGAACTCATCTTTCTTTGTACCATTAGAGAATTAGTCAGGCTTAATAAAAAGCTTCTTAAGGTAACTTGATAAGTGACAGGAATATAACATCTACATGTAAAAAGTTTAATTTGAACCGGTAGAGTCCAAATTTAATGTGCTTTCTTGACAATGTCAGGTAGATTACGCCCAGCCTCTTCCTTTCTCTCTGAAAGCTGCAGTAATCAATTTGTGAATATTTCCAAAGCATGTTTTCCCTTGAGAGTACCCATGCATTGACCCCACTTCATAAAAACAATTCTGTCTTTCCTAATTTATATCCAGATACGGTCTGGCTGCATAAACATAAATTATGTATACTCATTTGTAGTCTGACAAAAATCTTAATATGCAAAGACATAATAAAAGTCTTCCCACCGTCGGATCAGATCCAACTCTAGATAATCTGACCGCACCTCGCTAGTCTGCATGTGCATGCATATACTCATACATGTGTATTTATGACCAAAATCTGTATCTGTGTTAGTTTGCTGCTGTATTAGTTTGGTTGGCCTGCCTTAACAAAGTCTATAGCCAGGGGGTGGGAGGGTGGGGGGGCGGTTTAAACAACAAAATTAATTTTCTCACAATTCTGGAGGCTAAAAGTCCAAGAAGAAGGTGCTGGAAAATTCAGTTTCTGATAAGACCTCTCTCCCAGGCTTTCTGATGGTTAGTTGCCTTCTCACTGCATCCTTTTCTCTGTGGGCACAGACATGGGGGAAGCATTCTGGGGTATTGTCTCTCTTCTTATAAGGGTGTCCGTCCTACTGGGTTAGGACCCCACCTTTATGGCCTTATTTAATCTTTGAGTACTTCCATAAAGGCCTTATTTCAAATACAGTCGCATTGCAGGTTGTGACTTCAACATATGAATTTTTGTGGGAAATAATATATATTTATAAATATATGTCATTTTGAATATATATATTATTTATATATATGATATTATTTATATCTGATCTGTAACAGCTGCTCTATCAAAATACTATAGACCTGATGGCTGAAACAACAGAAATGTATTTTCTCACAGTTCTGGAGGCTGGGAAGGCCAGGGTGAGGGTGTCAGAGGTTTCGTCTCATCTGAGGGTTTTCTCCTTGGCTTGAAGATGGCCACCTTCCCACTGTGTCCTCTCATGGCCTTTTCTCTGTATTCACACGTCTCCGGTGTTTTCCCTTCTTCTTATAAGGACACCAGCCTATTGGATTAGACCTATCTATATGACCCTATTTAATCTTTATTATCTCTTTAAAGACTCTGTGTCCAAATACAGTCACATTCTAAGGTACTGGGGTTGGGGCTTCAACATAAACTTGAGGGGGGACGGGAAACAAAACTCAGTACTTAATATCTCAGAGGGATTTTTCAGTGGTTATTCAGTATCTGTCTACATATAATAAAAACATGTGTCTTTCTGGAAGTTTGTATACATATGTAAGTTTTATGCCAAGCTTTAAAGTTGTAAAATTATAGGCTGTGCAAACATTCCACTTTAATTATATGTGTAAAGTGTTTACCTTTATAGCAATGTAATTTATTGTATTTTCCACAACATGGAATACCACACACATAACCTCATGACACCTTGTATAACAACTCCCCAAATCCTACTGAAGACTTAATTTACAACTGGAAGTACAATTATAACTATAAAATTTGAAATTACTTGTAAAAACAGCTGTGACTAAATAAATCTTTACAACATTTCCTACTGGTTTCATAAGAATCCAGCTTCTTAACCAGATTTGACACCAATTAGAGTATTGAATTTCTACATATGACATAAAATAATTAGTTTCAGATAAAAGAGAGAGAACCCTACACCTACCCCCTATTTTTTTTAGCAAGACTGAAAAAATTTACTGAAATGTTCTAAAGATCTGAAAGAGTACATGATTTATCTACATGAGGAAATTATTTGAATTCCTTACGATGCCTACTTTACCCTGAAAATCCCGACATCATTATTAGATTTGGTTCTGAGCCAAGGTAGTTCAGTAACGTGCAAGATTGAAAAAATTTTTTAAAATGTTTATTTATTTACTTTTGACAGACAGAGAAAGAGCACAAGTGGGGGAGGGACAGACAGAGAGAGAGGGAGACACAGAATCTGAAGCAGGCTCCAGGCTCTGAGTTGTCAGCGCAGAGCCCGATGGGGGGTTCGAACTCACAAACTGTAAGACCGTGACCTGAGCTGAAATCGGATGCTTAACCTACTGAGCCACCCAGATGTCCCAAGATGCAGGATTTAAGATGTGCTTTAGGGGATGCATTTCCCCATCTTTGTGCACATGCTAGTCTCTCTGCCTCCAGTTGCATTTTCCTCCTCACCTGGGCCCCTCCCCTTCAACCTTAGAAGTCAGATTAAATGTCTTTTCTTCAGGGAGGCCTTCCCTGTTGCCTCACGCTGGATTAGTTCCCGGTATTCAACTCTGATAGCAAATAGCTCTTCTCTAGTTACTGTAATTATTGTTAGCTATTCAACAACTGGCCATAAACTCCATGATGGCAAGGACTCTCTCTCTGTCCTGTTTACTGAGCTAGGGCATAGCAAGTCACAGAATAAGTGTTCAAGATGGATGACTCAATTCACTTAAATAGTTACTTGTTGAGAGCTTCTTTAAAAAAATTTTTTTTTTCAGTTTAAATTTTAGTTAGCATGCAGTGCAGTATTGGTTTCAGGAGTAGAATTCAGTGATTCATCACTTACATACAACTAGAGTTTCTTACGCGTCAGCTATTATGGAGACAGCAAACATAAATAAGACCCAGTCCCTTCCACCAGTGTCCTGTCTTTTCGGTACAAATAGGACATTTGCATATGAAGTGGCAAAAAAGCCAGAAGACAAGTTGAGAATGGGTTGGAAGCTGAAGATGAGAATGGTCAGTGGAAGTTCAAAGCTTTAGCCAACCTCTCCTGGGTTAGTCCGACCCAGCATATTACTCAGACCACCTGACTCCCAAGGGGTACAATTGTTATCAAAGAATCTGCTATTCTAGTGTGTTTTGTGGAAAGAGGGGAGGCTTCAGAGTTGGATTTCCTGGTCTAAGTCCTGCTGCTCTTCAGACTTGCTGAGCAATCCTGGTATAGTCACTTTGATGAGCTTCATTATCCTCAGATGTAAAATAAAAAGAATTTCTACTTAACAAGTTTGTTACAAAAATTGCAATTCATAACATATGAAAGTACTTTATAAATTTAAAGTACCACACAAGTGTTAGCTATTATATCTTTTCTTTTTTCTTTCTCTCTCTTTCTCTCTTTCTCTTCTGTTGTTGTTGGAAAAAAGAGAATGGCAGTTTCATCACTTGTCATGGGAAATAAATATCTAATTCCTTTGCGGGGAATAAAAACCTGGCTCAGCCACATCTGCCTTTTCTTTTTTTTTTTTCGTTTTGGAGTCACACATTGGATAGAGCTTCATGTGGAGTGAGATTTGTTGTGTTTTTCCTTTGGTGATGTCAGAGATTTATTACACAAACCCGTTAAAATTCTTTTCTCACAATAGACTCAAAATGTGTTGGTGGCAAGGTTTTCATTTTCCACATTGAAAAAGGAAAAGAGGAAATTGGCACACAGAAATTAATTGATGGAGGAAATTAATTGGTAGACATGCACTGCTGATTCTGGTTGTTTCCTTGTAACATCTTACAAAGACATTTGAAGGGGAGTGGGAGATACAGGCTTTCGGTTATGGAATGAATAGGTCACGGAATAAAAGGCACAGCATAGGGAGTAGAGTCAGTGATATTTTAATACCAATGTATGGTGACAGATGGTAGGTATATTTGTGGTGAGTGCAGCATAATGTATAAACTTGTCACATCACTTTGTTGTGCACCTGAAATTAATGTAACGTTGTGTGTCAGCTGTACTTAAAAAAAAAGAAGAAATTTGAAATAAAGTAATATTGACTAGTCTTTCTTTATTTTGATAACGATGTTATAGTTTGATTTTGAGAACTATTCCAAGACAATAAATAAATTAAATAAGTTGTTACAATTTAGAAGTGAAAAGATACTAATAATATAGATGGGGAGATACCTGTTATATGTCCAAAATAACTCAAAAGCCCAATGAAGAATTGGAAAATAAAATATTTCCTTGTTGCCTCAGGTTAATATTTCTCACCATGAGTTACTATAATTCATTGTCTTGAAGGGATAAGCTCCCACTCCAGGAAATTAGGTTTCCCTTAATCCTACATTGGCTATCTTTTACCAAGAGTAATTGACTGATTATTAATATGAATGATGGTAGAACCAAATCAATGAATTGAGAATGTAAACGTGAGGTTCTTTCTTGGGATTGTCCAGTAATTCTTGTGAGAATTGTAACTGCATGTGAATTGAGGATTTTACAGAAGGCAGGGTTAGGGCTTCCTGTTTAGGGTCTGATTTAAGCAAAATGTTAAAGAAAAGCTAGCTGCTCTTGACCAAAGAGATTCTGCACGTTTTAAGCAACGGATACATATTTAAGCACCTATATATTTATATTTTAAGTACCTTTATGTTTATGCTATTAAAATATTATTTTACTAAGGCATATCATGGATGTTTAATTTATTCAAGATTTCCCCCATATGATCATTTTTCATTTACAGAAAGCAATATACTGAATTAAGTCCTTGAATCTATATAGGACCTTAAAGATTACAAATTCAGTGCTTTGCAACATTTAAAGCAATCAAATGCTTCTACCAGCCGTAGAAGTCTATAAGACTTATAGACATCAGTCTATAAGACAGATGAAAGCTGATTTGGCATAGACTCTCTTCCCTCAGTTTGGTGTTCCTGAGAGACCTTCTAGGAACCCCAGGGCGTGAAAAAACACAGTTTGCAAACCATGGATCTAATCTAACTCCTTCATCTTCTAGGTAAGAAACCTGAGGCTAGAAAGATTAAGTGACTTGATCAAAGTCTCGGAACTACCTAGCAGAAGAATTGAGCCTAGAATTCTAGATTCAGAGTTCTTTCTTTTTTCCAGCACACCTGTTTACAGTAAGTACTCCATGCTGCCACTCACATTTAACATGAAAAATAATTGACTAAAACTATGGGTGGCATATCACTAAGTTAAGGTACGCAAACACATGCACATACTCCAGACAGAAGAAATCCAGAGTAAAAGAACCCACCTTGTTCTATTCTTCTAGAGAACATGGTGATACTAAGACTTCAGTGATCTGTTGACCTGGGAAGCTAAGGTCATTGGGCCTACCAAGTTCATAGCTAACTTATGAATAGCTGCTTCTTTCTGCTCTAGCAGTGGTGGAAGCAATGGCAGTAGTAGGGGATGTGGAGTGTGTCGGGACTAACTCTGAATTTAGAGAAAAGAGGAGGTGGGTAATGACAACATTGGAATCCATTAGTTTAGCATGAATGGGGAAAATGAGATGACAAGTCGTTCTATCCAAACACTGGTAAAAATGAAGCGATGTCCTGATACATTGTGCTCTCAGCTGCCTAATAGGGGTGGAGGCAGGTCAGCATCTGTGGCTATTTAGTTCAGTTGGGTGAAATGTGATGGCAGGTAGCCCAGCACTGCCACGCCTGTGAGAACCATGCTGCCTTCAGATCTCTTGATGGAGACAGAACAGCTTCCTTACAGATTTGGCAGAGTATGATGGGATCAGCTCACTTTGAAGATGGATGCCCTACTGACTACACCAACCCAGACTGCTTTTGTCAGGGTTACCAACGACTTTCACGTTTCTAGATCCAACACACAGTTCTCAGTACTCATCTTGACGAGTTAGCAGCTTTTGTCACAGTAGATAATCCTCTCCTCCTTAATCTACTTTCTTTAGTTGGCTTCCAGAACCATATACTCTTTTAGTTTTCTTCCTTCCCCAGTGGTCACTCTTTTTTAGGTCTTTGTGTGTTTCTCATCATCTTTTCTGACCTCTTAATATTGGAGTGGCCCAGGGTTTATTTAGTCCAGGGACCTCTTCTGTTCTCTGTCTCAACTCCTTTTTTGGTATCGTCTAGTCCCAGGGCTTTAAGGAGGGCACTTGTCGGGATGAGCACTGAGTGTTATACGTCAGTGATGAATTACTGAATTCTACTCCTGAAACCATTATTACACTAGATGTTAACTGACTTGGATTTAAGTACAGTTTAAAAAAAGAAAAAAAAATACCATTTATATGCTGACGACTCCTAAATTTATACTTCCAACCCTAAATGCAACTGCTCATGTGACTTCCTCATTTGGGTATCTAATAAACATCTCCCAACTCCATTTGGTCAAACTCGAATCCCCTATATATCTCCTCGAATATGCTTTATCTTCAATCTTTCCCGTCTTAGCTAATAACTTCATCTTTTGAATGGCTTATGCCAAAACATTTGGGTCATCCTTGACTCTTCTCTTTTCCTCATACCTCACATTCAGGAAGCTACGGTGGCTTTACCTTCAGATACTCTCAGAATCTGACCATTTCTCACCACTTTATTGTTGTCATGCTGGTCTAGACCACCATCGTCTTTCTCCTACTTTATCGCTGAAGCACTACCTGCTTTTTCCCTTGCTTCCCTATGGTCTGTTCCCCCTGCAGACGCATTAAAAGTGGAAATCAAATCAGACCACTTCTCTTCTCAAAACCTTGCACGGGTTTCTGTTCACTCAGCCGATGTCATTACAGTGGCCTAAAGTCCCTTGTCATCTACTTCCTCCCTACGTTTGCCTCTTTCACCTCTGTTCCTGTCACCGTGTCTCTTGCTCATTCTACTTGAGCTCTGGGGGCACCCTTAGCACCAGACACACTCTATTTTGGACCATTTACTCTGACTCTTCCCTTTCCCTGGAATGCCATTCCCCTGGAGACCTGTGTGCAGAACTCCTTCACCTCCCTCCAGTTCTTTGCTCCATTATCATTTTGTCAGTGAGGCATGCCCTGACCATTCTGTTTAGCAGAACAGTTTACTTGCCCACACATTCTGCAGTAGTCTTACCTCCCTACGCCCCCAGCCTACTCCACTCCTTTGTTTTTCCATTGTATTTCCACCTTGTAATATACCATAAGATTAATTTTAGATTATGTTTATTGTTTGATATCTGTCTCTCTTACTAGAAAGTAAGCTCCGGATGGGTGTTTACGAACAAATAAAACACATTGGTGTATTTGGTCTACTGATATATTACAAGCACATCGATCAGTGACTGCATATAATAGGCAGCCAATAAATAGCTGTAGCATATGCATGAATTACTAGAATGAATGAATGAACTGAAAGTACATGATCACTGTAGAACTCTGAAGAGATTGAAAGATGGAGGGTTTTTTTTTTTTTTTTTAATTAAGGGAAACTATCTGCTGGGAACCTAAAACCTGCAGTATAGTAGTTAGCTTCTACTGTATCACAGAACCTCGCCTCAAAAATCTCAATGGCAAACACAACAAGCATCTATTACATGGCAGGGAGGTCCACTGGGCAACTGCTGGGTGCACTCATATGTCTGGCTCTTTTGGCTCCAGTGGCTGGGATGAACTCAGTTTTGCTTGGCATGTCTCTCCTCCCTGGGCAGGCCCCTGCAGGCATATCCTCATGGTGATGACAGAGGCCCAAAGGAGAACATCCCCACATCACAAGCCTGTTTCAAGCCTTTGCTTGCATTATCTGCTGATACCCAATAGGCCAAAACAAGTCAAATGGCTGAGTCCTTAAGGCTTGCAGGGGTTGAAAACTTAGGGCCATGTTTATAATTCATCACAACCAGAAATATGACCTTTTCAGATTTTGGACTGAAAAATAATTATAGCGTCCTAAAACCTCAGACGTGGCGGGGGGCGGGGGGTGACCACTGGGTTTATTTCCCCTTCCTCACTCAGTGTGGGACTCCTGCATGTCACATTCCTGACAGCTTATGTTGGAGCACTGAAAACAACAGGTATTCCATTTTCATGCCTCCCTTAGATACAGGGCGAGTGGACACCATGAGTGAGCAAAACCCCGAAGCAGATGTGAGCCAGTACTCCTGCAAGTATATGGGCTCGTTTCAGATAGGCTAGATTTCACTAATTTATTCAGATGTGGGTTTAGGGTCTGCACGTGAATGCGACAACTGCTCACGAATGCGGTTTAAAAAGCAGTTAAAGGTAAGGCTATTTAATATTTCGGTAGGAGTTTCCTGCCTGTTATAAAATCGACCAAAGACTCCATCGACAATCCTATTTCATTTTTATTTAAGTTATAGTTAGAATGCCATTTTAATTTTTTTTATCCTGAAGTAATTTGGTTGCTTATTTAGAGGTCAGTTTAGTTCTTACAGGATGGCAAGAGGGATCTTTATTTACTTTTCTAAGAATGACCTGGAAAGTTAGAGGGAATGCTGACAGGCTTTTGAGGCCAGGCAGAAATTTCAGGACGGCTCTCTCTTGTTCCTATAACTTGCTCTTGCAAAAGTAAATTGGCCTTGGAATGATGTAGAGACCCTTTCTTGAGGATAGAACTTATAAAATGTAGAATTTGGGGGACAGCAAATTGTATGAATGAATTGCTGCTCTTAAATTCTATAAAGCAAAGACTTCATGAATTTTCATGTGTTTACTTTTAGGTTCAGTGATGGTGATGAGGATAATGAATGGTGCTTAGAGCTGAGAAGAACTAAAGTCACCTAGCCCCAGCTTGTTTGCTTTTCCTTGGTTTTCAGCTTATTGTTCGTGTCCAACTCACGCAGCTAGTTAACTGCTCAGACAAGAGGTCAAGACTCATGACGCCTAGTTCAGTGCTCTTTTCATTGTACCGCACTGCCTTGCTGAACTATAGCTATTTAGATCATTGTGAAAGATACACACATGCAAAAGTAAAATATTAACATCAGATAGACCACAATTATGACTTAGGAACGATTGCTGTGGACACAAAATACTACTTTTCAACAAGAACGTTAATCAACACATTTGGCTTAGTTGCACAGCTAATGTACTGTAATAAATTTATATGGTGATGGATATTCTTTAAAGAGTTACTTAATATTTAATTACTTAATATTGCTTAATATTTAATGCAATTTTAAAAAGGACATTTTCTCCTTCAGGCCACAGGTTTCCAGTATTTTCCAATAACAATTTCAATATTTGTTGCAAAGTCTCTTTGTTTTCCTTTTTATATAAAAAAGGGCAACTCTGCTAGGTAGAAGGAGGCCTGGCTAAGGATCAAGTGTGTGAGCTGGTTCTTCTGAGGACCCTTGGACAGAACACTTCATTTTTCTGGACTCAGGTCTCGTTTTGAAAAATTAATGAGCTCAGGACTCAGTGGTCTCTAAAGTATCTTTCAAATCTTAAATTTTAGGATGTACAATCTAAGTTCAGATTAATACTGAAGAGGTCAGAATCGAAAGGCAAAGATAGTGTATATGCATTTCTGGATATGAGGAACGACCTCAGCAGCCATCATATTCATATTTCAAACTAAATTTGCAGAGCAACTAGCGATAGGAAAAACCTGTTGGAATGGCCAGAGCGATTCTCTTCAGTAATGAGTATAGAAAGAGAATCTCTCCTGAGTGGGGAGTGTCACAAAAATCCGTGTGTTGCTGCCATCATGATGGTCGAACTATATAATGTGGCTATGATGTCACTACCAATTATATAGCCACATAAATGAAAGAATTCAAGAACTAAGTTTGTTGGGATAGGTCTTCAATATAACTACGCTCTTTTCTGTTATTAGAGATGTAATAGTTATGCCTAAGATGTGAGTCCCAAGAACTGGTGAAACTTTCTAGTTTCTGCCTCGTGGGACAAAGGAAAAGGCTAGATGGTGACTTCTGAGAAGTTCCTGATTAAGTATCACACAAGGTAGTCTGGTGATGTTTGCTTGAAAATGTATTCAGTAAGTGTGAACCAACACACCTGTGGTCAGACTTCTGCGACATCTTTGCCAGCCCTGAGAGACCCTAAGGTAAAGTGTGGAGTTGTGTATAAAGAAAAGTCTGGTTACACCTCGAGGCAACATGCGGTTTAGTTTAAACTTGACCTGAGCAAATAAAAGTTGGTGAGAAGCACACACAATTATACTTAGGTGTTTATATCTTTAGAAGCTTACTTTAAAAGACTGGCTATTATTGCATTTATTTGTAATAACTTTTAGGCAGTTTTATTTAGAACGTTTTACATAACAAATGCCAGGTAAATCCATACTTCTTAGCCTAAATCATTTACAGATAACCTTTCCTGAGCATTTACTATGTGAAGGTCTTGGAGACACAAGGGTAAAATGTGGTCCCTGACCACAAAGTCCAGTTCATCTAAAGGTGGAAAGAACCATTAACATCCCCTCAAGAGACCTAGGATTGGAGTGGGCCTAAAAATTCCTGCTGTCTTAGCTCACCCACCAGTTTGGACCCTACTGACGTTAATGCACCCAGGAATCGAGCAAGCTCAAGTGTGCTAGCTGGCCCATTGTATTTACTTTCAAGTTCTGGCTGATGTTCCTGGAAATATGTCGTATTGCCAAGTTACATCCTGCCCACCCTAGATTTATTTCTTTTTCTTTGTGGGTCTCAGTCTCATAGAAAACATGCTTCTGTGAAAACACCAACTACCCCATCAGGCTATTCTGAGAATCGAATGCCTAAGTTATCTTTTGATAATTATGAATTGGCAGATGTTAGGCATTATAATTCATATATGGTGTAGCATTTTGGTCTTCAGCTTTTGAAATCTGTCTAGAGATGTGTGATCTTGAGCAAGATACTTAAGCCCTTGGAACCCCAGGTCCTTTATTTTGTCAAATGAGGATAATAATAATTGCTAATAAGGTTGTGCAGGAGTGAAGGTATAGCTTTCAGTATTGTATTTGGTTTTTACCCAACCAGAAAGTTGCTCACAACAGGTAATAAAGAGCACACACAATTTTTGCCGTATGTACCTAACCTAATGTCCAAATAAAATGCAATTCTACTAGATTATCATCATCATCTCAGTCCATCAAGAATTATTAAGTAATTAGTTATTAAGCATGTAGTTCAAAGTAATCAGTAATATGTAGGATGTAGTGTCTAGCCCTAAGGAATCTACAATTTGCCTGTTGCCTACCCTGGCATTCAAACTTCTCCACCCGCTAAATCTCACCTATTTTTTCATGCTTCTTTCCTACTCTCCTAAGAAATTTTTGGCTGCAGCAACCAGGTTTCCTAAGAAACTTTTGGCTGCTCATTGACCACAGAACGTACCTTGTCCCTTTATGCCTCCCTTCAATCTCAAGTTGGTTATTAATACTTTATTTATTAGTAATAAATGTTCCTGTTTACTAAAGTCCATCTCTTTAACTCATTTAGGACTCCTTGGAAATCATCCCCTTTTTCCTCTGAATACTTAATAATATTTTTTCTCTGTGCTAATCAGAGGGTCAGTTGGGCTGCTGTTAGAGCCCCTGTGTTAATCCAGGCAGTGAACTTTTTGATCCCTGACAGCCTGAAGACAAGACGGACACATTGGCGTGGAGTCAATTCCAACTGCAAGAGGGCAGTTTCCACCATCTTGGCACTTGACTCCTGCTTGACCTCAGCTCTGTTGATGTTAGCATACACTACAACATCTGTCCTCTGCCTCACCTCCATTTCTGAGCTTTGACATGACCCCATCTACACAGAAGCTTTGATTTTTGACTTCTAGCTTATTTATCTGACTGCTCATTTTCTCTCATTGGTAGAGTTGATGGTGCACAGACTTTGCTTTACTTACCCATAGAGATGCCAACCACCTAGCTCTAGGGTCAACATTATCACCAAGTCTTCTCTGCTGCCTGGCCTCTTGACTGGCAGAGTGCCCTGCCAGTCATTTTCTGGACCTTTGTGCTATTCCACCAGCATCCAGCCAACTGCCTGGTGCTGCATATAATCTATCTTTATTTACTGAACACTCGCTGCACCTTCTGAATGCCAGTAGTTGAGCCAAGCTAACAACTTGGCATTGTATTTTAAAAATATGTTTATCTCCTATCTTTCCAATGAGATTTTTAATTTCTATCAGGACAGTCATTTGCTTGTTTTATTCTCTGCGCAGTGATGTTTTTGTGAATATTTGTTACTGATGGTGAGTTTAATGATGACAGAAAAAAGGAGAAGAGGTGGCTAATTTTAGGGTTTAGCTGAAAAATTCCCTTGGACTAAGTCTGTTCTTCAGATCATATAAGCATGACTAAATTCACACCACTACTATAATTACCTCTCTCTCTCTCTCTCTCTCTCTCTCTCTCTCTCTCTTCCCCCTCTCTTCTTGCATATGCATAGACTGGTGGAAAACTTATGCAGTTTTGAACATGAAAAGTAGTAACGCCAAGTAATACAACTATCATAAAGAATAAATAAAATTATACATGTAGTCAAAGAAAAGCTCTTTTTTTTTGGTTTATTTATTTTGAGAGAGACAGAGACAGCCCAATTGAGGGAGGGGCAGAGAGAGAGGGAGAGAGAATCCCAAGCAGGTTCCACGCTGCCAGCACAGAGCCTGACGTGGGGCTTGAACCCAGGAAATCACAAGATCATGACCTCAGCTGAAACCAAGAGTCGGACACTTAACCGACTGAGCCACCTGGACGCACCAAAAAAAGCTCATTTTAAGAGAATAAAAAATCCATTTCCAGAACTATTAAGTTAAAATAAAATTTCCATCTCATTGAATTACATTAATAATATTCAGAACCACAGAAAAGCTAAACTGGTTTGTTGATGGCTGAAACTCTTTATAGGTATTTGTTTTGAGAAGTTCTAGGTAGAGCATCTTTATTATTGAATGTCAACTTCTGTCTTTCCCTTTTAGCCTAATTCTTATGTTTATTATATTGTTTTGTAGAGGATTCAAAAATATGCCTGTTATGCTGTATGTGGGGTTTCCTATAAAATATTAGTTGGCGGTGTGGCTGTTCCATCATGCATTTTCCAGACACTATTTCTTGCAAGCAGATATTAGCTCAATTTTTTCTAGTGTATTCACACACATTTTGATTCTCCCTCTCTCAATATGGTTTTAATTCATTACATGAAAGTTTTTTTAAAAAAATAGTTTCAATAATTTTTAATAACTGATTTTGGAATAACCATATTTGCTCCAATGCCGCGATTCCCCAGGTATTCAGTGGGGTCCTTCCCCAAATTAAATGTTGTGCATGTGGAATTGATTCACTTCACATAGAATTTTTTTTTTTTACCCCCAAGGAAATGTGGCTTTCTGGCTTGTAGCAGTGGTAATGGGTCAGAAAAAATTCCCATCCATATCTGTTATATATTCATAAGGAAATGTCTGATACAAGGACAGAGAACAAAACTAAACAAAACAAATAGCAGAACAAACCGTAGCAAGATAAATTTTAAAAATACTGAGAATATTTAAAAAAGAAAATACTCCAACAAAGCACTCGGGTCCAATTAATGAATGCTGAAATAGGGAAAGGCAGAGTTGGCTGGAGGTAAGCCACCTGGGGCACAGCCATGAGACAGCAACTGGAGGGGCGGTGGATCAAATGATGCTACTTTGAAAGACAGAAGGAGAACAAAGGAAGTAAGGACTAACCAGGGAATTGTGCTCAGAATGTGCTCAGGATGCTAGAAGCAATAAGAACAGAGGAGGATGTGAAATGCAAAGTGGGTGCGCATAACTGAGCCACACAAAGAGCTGCTGATAATTCAGGCAGAACAGGTGGACCTAATGATAGGAAAAAACAGGTTTGAACTTCAAATAATTGGATGATATAGGAAAAGACATCAAGGCATATTAAATAAAATATTCCTTGTAGCTAAAGACTTGGTTTGGGGCACAATCCTCAAAACCAGACTGCTGTCCCATCAAAAAAAAAAAAAAAAAAAAAAAAAAAAGAGAAACTTTTGTGTTCAAAGCAAGATGTGAAACTGTTCCAAGAGTTTACTTCTCCGTATCTGAGGCATCTAAGGATTTAAAGAAGAAATACAGAAATCAAGAAAGATTCCTGAGCACCATGAGCGTAGCTTATAGGCAGGCTAACTTTTCTATATGAAAGCAGAAAGATATTAGCTGAAGACTTATACAGTGTAAAATTGAATGACTAAAGATTTTGTGAAAATTTAAATCATGCTTCGCCGTTAGGTCCCACACACACATCTGAAAAGATGGTGGAAGACAGAGGTAAGATATTTTATTTTATTTTATTTTATTTATTTATTTTTTCAACGTTTATTTATTTTTTTTGGGACAGAGAGAGACAGAGCATGAACGGGGGAGGGGCAGAGAGAGAGGGAGACACAGAATCGGAAACAGGCTCCAGGCTCTGAGCCATCAGCGCAGAGCCCAACGCGGGGCTCGAACTCACGGACCGCGAGATCGTGACCTGGCTGAAGTCGGATGCTTAACCGACTGCACCACCCAGGCGCCCCGCGACATTTTAAAGGGTAACAGATTAATTAACAAGTTGATGTTAGAAGGTAAAATAAATGATTACATTAGATGCCATTTTTAAAAGAATTATAGGAGATTGAGACCTATAAGACATTTAAAAAGCTGTTTACACAGATGGTGAAACAGTTTGAGAATAAACCCAAACAATGAACTCTGTATCCTGCCCTTGAATGACAATTCACTTAGTGAAGTGAGGAAATTGAAGCACATTTTGTTTAAGATGGCTGTTTTTTAAGAAACTGTATCAGTTAAGATTAATAATGATTTAAGAAAGAAACAGTTGAAAATCCAGTAAAGGAAATAAAAAATACATAGTTTTTAAAAATTATCATTAAAAATCTTTAAAAAAATCATTAAAAATCATTAAAAAACCATTAAAAATAAATTGAAAGTGAATTTTATCTAGGACTCATAAATATTTTTAAAATTAAGTGAAACTGGATTAGGCAAGTGTTAAAAATAATGAACTAGATTTAAAAAAAAAGTCCCTTAAATTGACACCTATAAACAGCTCTGAATTTTAATGTCCAAATACAATAGCAACAAAACGCCAGCAAGGAAAATGTACAGAAACACTGGGTTGTCTTTTCTTATCGATTCTTCAGAGTTCTTTGTATATTCTGGATTCTAATTTTTTATTTATTTTGTGTCTTGCAAATGTTTTCACCTAGTATGTAGCTTGTCTTTGTTTTGTTTATTGTGTCATCTATTTCATAGAATTTTAATTTTAATTTTTAAGGTATGAAATTTATCATACTGTTTCTTTATAGTTTGTGCTTTGAATTCTGTTTAATAAATCCTTCCCTGTCTGAACACTATACAGTTATTTATCTATGTTCTGTTTTAAAACTATTCAAGTATTTTTGTCACATTTTGTTACTTATTCCAGCTGAAAGAGAATTTTGTTTATGATATGAGGTAGGGATATAAATTTTTTTTCCATCTGGATAACCAGATTATTTCAGAGCTACTAATTAAATAATATTCTTTTCTCATTGATCTATAAAGTATCTCCATTATCTATGAAGTTCCTGTGTATGAGAATCTGATTCTGAGCTCTCTTTGCTGTTTTTTTCCCCTCTATTTGTTTATGCCTTCACTAAAACCAGTTTCAATTTCCATAACTTTGTAATTACTTTGACTTTATAATCCTTCTTAGAAAGGACTTTGTTCTTCTTCAAAATTATTTTGGCTATTCATGGCTATTTTTGCTTCCAGTGGAATTTTTAAATTAACTTTTAATGAAATTGTATTGAATTTATAAATTAATTTAGGGACTATTGACATCTTTGTGATATTTAGTCTTCCCAGCCATTGACATTATAAAGCTATTAATTTTGGGTTTTTTAAATGGCCTTCAGTAATATTGTAAAATTTCCTCCAAAAGCCCTTCCATAGTAAAAAAAATATTCCTATGTATCTCATTTTATTGATAGTTTTAAGACATACCTTTTAAAAAATTCTATTATCTTATTTCAGATATGTCATATATTTCTTAAAAAATTATAAATTTGGGGTTATATTGCCTATTTGTTTCAATGTATTTGCATGCTATTCGGTATTCTTCAAAACGAGATTTTTAGGGTGGCTGTATTACTATTCCGGTATAGACATAGCATACTTTATTTAACTATTTTTTTCAATTATTGGTATTTATATTGCTTCTAACTTCCATGATTTTCTTTCCTATTTTAGTATATGTGCTGCTGAAGCAAGCACCTAACTTTCAAGATTTTTAAAAAATGTTTGTTTGTTTGTTTATTTATTTATTTGATGTATTTATTTATTTATTTAGCGCTGGGGAGGGGCAGAGAAAGAGGGAGAGAGAATCCTAAGCAGGCTCTGCACTGTCAGCACAGAGCCCAACATGGGGCTCGATCTCACAAACCATGAGATCATGACCTGAGCTGAAATCAAGAGTCAGACGCTTAACCAACTGAGCCACCCAGGCACCCCTAACTGTCATGATTTTAAACAAGACTATGAACAGCTTTCTTGTTAAATCTTGGGACACCACAGTAATTATTTATTTAGGATTCATTTCTAGAACTTGAATTGCTGAGTCAAAATGTATACACTTTTGATGTATGTTGCCAAAATGAGGAAAGTGAATTACAAATAGTATTTAAGCCTTTTAATTTATATAGGTTTGTACTGAGCAATAAAGAAAATAGTGAATAAATGAATGCATAAATGATTCTGGAAGGATAGACAAGAAAGGGGTAGCAACAGTCCTAGGTAAAGGAGTTATGTATGGTTTTTATTTTCCACTTTTTATTTCTCTGCATATTTTGTATTTTCAACAGTGTGCATGAATTATTTATGAATAAAATAAAAAAAAAAGCTTTGATATTCTTATGTAGATTTAGTGGGAAAACATTTCTCCATTTTTTTTCATTTTTAAGAAATTTTATTCATGGTAATTCTTTTTCTTTTTATGTCTCTTCTGCTCTTTTGGGAGTGAGATTGACCAGCTATCTTGCTGTAACAACTGTGTACATTCTTATTATTATATCTAGCTGATAAATTTCACAACTGTAAATATCTTCTTCCTCATTTGGTACTTAATTATATTTTAGGTGAGCTCAGAAATACCATTGAACGAGTTCATTCAACTCATCACCATAATGTTGATATATGAGTATCAAATCTCTGGTGTTTGGGGTACTAATAAGATGCTTGTTGGTCATATTTGTGTTTTTGACGATGGAAGGCAGCTGTCATTGCAAATGGCAGGGACACATGAAAGCCACTAACTGCATACCTTGCCCCCTCCTTGCTTAAAACTAAAGTACCAATGACCAGTGGAGATACTTCATGAAGCTGTGGACAAATAAATTAACTCCTCCATTCCTTATCAGCATGTTTTCAATCCCTCTTGAAGGCAAGTGGGACAAAGCTAAGTGAGGAACAAAGAGCTTTCACGAACAATGAAAGCTTTCTGAACAATCGAGAAAAAAATTGTTTTGAAACAATGACTTATGCCCCATTCTTTTATGTGAATGTGTTTTCTTAAGGCAATGACTGGTGAAGAGTTGGATGGTTTTATGTTTAAAGTAATTTTTTTTCTCAGCAAGACACCCCACTGTCATCAGGTCTCTCTTCAGAGGGATTTTGTAACTGATACCTGGTAGCTTATTCTGATTGCTTGCCCCACATCTACTCAGAGTACACACTGTTCCAAAAAATCACCAAGTTGAAATATTTTTATTTGGGCAACTTCTGCAATCAAGGTAATTCACCTTATCTTCAGAGAATAAAATGGAAAAGGGCAACCCAATCTCTGTGACCTTAAACTTCTCTTGAAACTTAGAGTGTTAGCTCAGCCTGTGAGAGCTTGGTGCTAATAACACCAAGGTCATGGGTTCTATTCCATATAGGGCACTGAAACTCAAAGCAAAAGCCTCATCACATTGGCACAGATTCCCTGGGGTATGTGCTAGCCATTTGCTGTGGGGCAAAGAGGTGTGGGAATTTTAGTGAATTTTGTCATAATTTAGGAATTCTCCAACTTGAAACAAGTTATGGGACCAAAGAAGAGGGCCAACGGAGTCTGGATGACAGGCCTTCTTGTACCTTGGGCCAGAGAACAGGGGAAGAAGAGAAAAGTTACATGAGCTTCACGAAGTCAGTGTCAGTCCAAGGCACTGCATTCGATGGGTATAGCAAAGTAGCTGACCGGGTTCAGCTACTAGGGAGGTTTGCAGATGGAGTCACTGTATAAGCCAGTGTCAGGATATCTGTCTACAGGGGCAGGACACCCACCAGAAGGCAAGAGTTCTAGGAATGGAGACCATTTCTGGAAGGCATGTGGGCAAGTGCCATAAGTAGTTCCCTAGCTACCACTGGGTTCGGGGCCGAAAAGCTTGGGTGAAGCATAGCCTCTGGGCCAACTGAGCTGTTAGGGAGTGGTGTGGGTGAGGAGTGGGAGATGTTTAGGTGAGCTCAGAAATATCATTGAATGAGTTCATTCAACGCATCATCATAATGTTGAGATATCAGTATCAGATCCCTGGTGTTCGGGGTATTAATATGCTTATTGGTCATGTTTGTGTTTTTGATGATGGAAGGCAGCTTTTGCCCAGGCCTTGGGTGTGGATGTGGACTGTTTACTGTGTCTGTCTGGGAGCATGATTTAATTATACGCTTCACCAGATGGACAGGTAGGAATGCTGACATATTGTCTTTCTCTGCATAGGCTGGCTTTTGGACAGGGAGGGAATGAACTGGAGGTGGAGACCACAAGCCAATCCAGCAGGAAGATGCTATGAACATGGAAACACAGACGATAAGAGAGGGGGTAGAGAAGGTGTGGTGACCAGTTATCGTTATTGCGAAAACTAGGCGGAGACGATATTCCGCTGGCAGCAACATATTTGTCACTTCTGATGGTTCCAGAAGGATATACCACATATTTCATGTAGCACTGCTTAATAGAATTTCTGTTAGAAATTTAGAATAATAGAAATTTTCTGTTCTGTCCATTTCTTTTGCAGCAGAGTTTTTTAATTGTGGTGTAAGATACATGACAGAATTCACAGTTTCAACCACTTTGAAGTGTACAATTCTGTGGTATTGAGCACATTCCCATGGCTGTGCAACCGTCAAGTTCAGTAGATTTTAAAATTTTTTTAATGTTTATTTATTTTTGAGACAGAGAGAGAGCATGAACAGGGGAGGAGCAGAGAGAGAGGGAGACACAGAATCGGAAACAGGCTCCAGTCTCTGAGCTGTCAGCACAGAGCCTGACGCGAGGCTCGAACTCACGGACCGTGAGATCATGACCTGAGCCGAAGTCGGACGCTTAACCAACCAAGCCACCCAGGCGCCCCCAAGTGCAGTAGATTTTTAAAATAATTTTATCAATGACCAAGCTCAGTCTCAGAGAGTTTGAGCAATTTGACTATTAGTTGGCAGTAGAGTGAAGATTTGAACTCCGTGTTTGTCCAGCTAGAAATTCCATACTTTTTTCTACAGCATGTGGTGCCTTGGCCAAAAGTAACTTGAAAGCCAACCTTATTTTGTTATTTATTTCCATATTGAAGTATAGTTGACATGTACTATTATATTCATTTCAGGTGTACATCATGGTGATTCAACAATTACATGCATTGCTCAGCGCTCACTGTGATTAATGTAGTTAACCTCTGCCATCGTACAAAATTATTACAATATTACGGACTACATTCTCTATGCTATATTTTTATCCCTGTGATTTATTTATTTTATAACTGAAAGTTCTTACCTCTTGATGGCCTTCACCCGTTTTTGTATCCACTGGCCATATGGGGCTATTGGGCACCTGACATGTTGCTAGGGTGAGGAACTTTTCCATTCCACTTCAATTAAATTTGAATTTAAACAGCAACATGTGGCTAGTGCCTGCTGGATTGGACAGAGCAGATCTAGATGCTAGAGTAAGAGATAGCCGCAAACCCTATACAGAGAGTAATAAATTAATGGTTACAAAAATAGAGCAGGGCAAAACCCAAATGGATCTTTCTTTGTTTTTTACTCAGTGAGTTTTCCTGTTTCTTCCCATGTCTGTATCTTTCTTATATTTCCTTTTCCTAAATCCTTATAGCTCCCACTAACTCTCTCTGAAAATCAGAAGCCTTAAAACTCTGCTGTCTCACTTTGTAACCTGCTCTCATTCTGGAAGGGCCTCCCTCCTGCTCACAGCCGCATCAACAGTAATGTAAATTGAATACAGTTCGAGAAACTGGAGTCCTGGGTGCATCTTCCTTACTTAGTTAGACTCATTTATTGTTCTGATGTAGAGATGGCAATCCTGCTTCCATTACCCTTCTCCAAATCAGTAGCTTGAGGCAGGGTCCCAGAATTATTTTCAATATTCCCCAGATGATTCTTTTTTTTTTAAGGTTTTTTTTTCAAACATTTATTTATTTTTGAGAGACAGAGTGAGACAGAGTGTGAGCGGGGGGAGGGGCAGAGCAAGTGGGAAACACGGAATCCAAAGCAAGCTCCAGGCTCTGAGCTGTTAGCATAGAGCCCAATGTGGGGCTCGAACTCATAAACCATGAGATCATGAGCTGAGCTAAAGTCGGATGCTTAACTGACTGAACCACCCAGGCGCCCCTCCCCAGATGATTCTAATGTGCATCTGGAGTTGAGCCCCACTGAGATGGCTGCCATTTGTTACCCCTGAGCGCTGTTGAGCATCCTCAGTTACACATTGGTCCACTGCATGGCCCAGTAGGTGGCTACTCGCCTCTTGTGGCCATTTCAACTTAAATCAATTAAAATTACATAACGTTATCGATGCAACTCAGTTACATGAGCCTCATTCACATGTTCACTAGCTACACGTGGCTAGTGGCTGGCTACTTTATTGTACAACCCAGCTACATACAGAACATTTCCATCACCAGAGAATTCTATTGAGCCATGCTAACAATTGGGAGACATCAAATTGGAGAAGTGAAGGACGGAGGGTCCCATTAACAGAAACCCAAAGCATTCTGTCTGGTTGGTAGATGCTGTATCTTACATTACATGTGGTACTTAGTTTGTGAATCCTCATTTTGTAAATTCGGTTGAAATGAATTTTGGGTAATGGAGTGAAAGACTGATTTAATTTGATAAAGATTGATATAATTTGATAATTTGCTTAGCCTACCTTGCTCCTGTGTTAAGAATGTGGCCACAGTTCCCTCAATCCCTGACTTGTTTTTTGTTAGATGTGCCCTTTAAAGACAATTGAATCATGGAGGTTATCCCTTCTGAAATCTATATTGTTTTATGGAAGAGGTAGACAGCTGGTGAAAAAGTAGTCACAAGGTTTCTAATCCTACCAAAGGAAAATATGGTGTCACTCATTGCCCAGCACCATGACATTTGTGTATTCCAGGGGGGGCCATATCTCATGCTCTCATAATACGTTGGTGTAAATATCCTCGTTTCCCACTCCTGCAGAGTCTTATGATAACAGGAACATTAGGAGTGAGAGAATATCAAGCTTAATATCATTTTCACTTATTAGGAAGCTAAAAGCCAGAAGTAGCCATTTTACCAGCCGAGGATTTACACACTGACTTTTGGTATGTAAATTTGAAAATCACTTTCTCGAATAACTTGAAATTTCATTCATTATATGATGGTTCTACTCACAGCACGGTGCAGATTTTCACCTTTACCTGGTATTTCCTTTCATATGCCCTCTTCCTATTTCGGACACTTTCATTAAGTCCCTCCCTGGCATATACACAGAACACATCAGTCCATTAATGGAACTCATTATAGTCATTTGTCTCTGCCAAGAACTATTGAAAATGATCACAATTGACTGTGTAATTATAATTAAGCTTTTGTAGATGCACACGCTTCATTTTTAACAAGTTCATTCTGTTAAGTTTCACCCTATTTCAAATAATGACATTCACTGGTACAAAGAAGAATTATTCAAATGACAGTTTAACTAATATCTTTGGCAGATAAGCTAGTTATTGTATTTAGTAATTGTAATTGTTAGCTCATGATATCCAGATTAGTAACTCGAGGAAGTTTATTCTATTAGAATACCTACGAAGATTAAGTAGAACAACTTATTCTGATAGGACCTGGTGATCAATATGATCTTTCTTCCCCACTGCAGTTCATCTGTCAGATTTCATTTTGTTCTCCCAAAGAAGGCTGAGTCTTTTCCAGTGTGATATTTCAGATTTTGTGAAATTGTAATATTATGAAGAATAACATATTAAATTAGATCTTCTTTTTACCTACTGAACTAAAAATTAAAAGCATCACCAAATTACCAGAAAATGGGGTGCCTGGGTGGCGCAGTCGGTTAAGCGTCCGACTTCAGCCAGGTCACGATCTCGCGGTCCGGGAGTTCGAGCCCCACGTCAGGCTCTGGGCTGATGGCTCAGAGCCTGGAGCCTGTTTCCGATTCTGTGTCTCCCTCTCTCTCTGCCCCTCCCCCGTTCATGCTCTGTCTCTCTCTGTCCCAAAAATAAAAAAAATGTTGAAAAAAAATTAAAAACAAACAAACAAACAAACAAACAAATTACCGGAAAATTCTTGTGACAATCAGGCCCTTAGTTACAAAGTGATCCCTTTTAAAAAGTTGTGATCATCTGGTAATTTTCAAAGTAGCATCTTTAGAAACTCCCTCCGCCCCCCCAACCCCCGTCCCCGATTCTTCCTGTTTCTATTTAGGACATTTCATCAAAACTTACATTTTTCTTTCCTCTCCTGTGTGTGGTTTTTATGTGCTTTCTTCCTGAAAAATAAAATCTTTAGTTTCAGGAGCTCTGTGTTCTATTCCTTCACTTTAAAATCATGGGAAAAATAACTGTCATTTCCTTATCCCTGTCTCCAATTCTCTCGTCATTTTCAGCAAGCCAATTTTCTTCTTTTTCTTCTGCCTACTGTAAGGAACTTTATACTCTGCTCCATTCTCTGCAATTCAGGGCTCACAATTTCCTTGAGTTTCTTAGATTATCCTTTGTACTTGTGTCTACTTTTTCATTAAAAAAAAAAAAAAACCACCCTTCGGTCCTTTTGTGATTTCATCATCTGTGTATGGCCATATTTAAAACCCATTTGCTTACTGAAAGCTTACTAGCTTTCCATCATGCTTAATCATGTTGAATATATATAACTTCTAAAGGCATCAAAAATCATCATTTACTGTGAAAGAATTTTCTAGCATGTTCAGGTTACTACATTATGTGCAGTGAGTCTGAAGTGAAATAGCTTATAATGAATATAATATCAAGAAATGATAATGAGAATCTGCTTATGTCGCACACTGGGTCAACGAGTCTATAAGGGAAGTCACCATTTTATTAGAAACGTGACAAATATGAGTATCAGGGATGGCAGAGCAGGGAGAAGCTCACGAATTCTGGGACTGGCCGTCTTGAGTTTAACGTTTTGTCAGTCCCTAGTTGTGCGCCTTTGGGCTAAGCCATTGTTATTTCCCTGAGCCTTTCACTTATAAAATGGGGGCTAATATCTCAGGTGTTTCAATTAAGTGATGTGTAAAGCACCCTCCACAGAACATCGTGCAAAGGCTTCCCTGATGATAATTCTGTCCCTTCCAAAAAATGGACCCTTCTGCTTTATTTATTTTTTTAATATGAAATTTCTTGTCAAATTGGTTTCCATACAACACCCAGTGCTCATCCCAACAGAAGCCCTCCTCAATACCCATCACCCACTTTCCCCTCCCTCCCACCCCCCCTCAACCCTCAGTTTATTCTCAGTTTTTAAGAGTCTCTTATGGTTTGGCTCCCTCCCTCTCTAACTTTTTTTTTCCCCCTTCCCCTCCCCCATGGTCTTCTGTTAAGTTTCTCAGGATCCACATAAGAGTGAAAACATATGGTATCTGTCTTTCTCTGTGTGACTTATTTCACTTAGCATCACACTCTCCAGTTCCATCCACGTTGCTACAAAAGGCCATATTTCATTCTTTCTCATTGCCACATCGTATTCCATTGTGTATATAAACCACAATTTCTTTATCCATTCATCAGTTGATGGACATTTAGGCTCTTTCCATAATTTGGCTATTGTTGAAAGTGCTGCTATAAACATCGGGGTACAGGTGCCCGTATGCATCAGCACTCCTGTATCCCTTGGGTAAATTCCTACGAATGCTACTGCTGGGTCGTAGGGTAGATCGATTTTTAGTTTTTTGAGAACCTCCACACTGTTTTCTAGAGCGGCTGCACCAGTTTGCATTCCCAGCAACAGTGCAAGAGGGTTCCCTTTTCTCCACATCCTCTCCAGCATCTATAGTCCCCTGATTTGTTCATTTTGGCCACTCTGACTGGCGTGAGGTGATATCTGAGTGTGGTTTTGATTTGTATTTCCCTGATGAGGAGTGACGTTGAGCATCTTTTCATGTGCCTGTTGGCCATCTGGATGTCTTCTTTAGAGAAGTGTGGACACTTCTGCTTTAAATTCTGGGTAGATGAACTTTAGACTGGATATAACCATTTTAATGAAAGAACATTTTTTAAAATCATTTTTTAACAAGAGAACACTTTAAAAGAAATCATTATTACACAAATGTGCTACATGGGTGGCTAAGCTGCGTTTCGCTTCATTTACTAACTAAAACTTGGGTATCAGCTCTAAAGAAAGTATGAAGTTGATTAGCCCATCTGATTCAGTCTCAACTAAATATTCTTTGTAGCTTTAAAAGTCTTTCTAATTCAGTCGCAAAGCAAGTCTGTCACCTGGCTTGAAACAATTTCTTCTGCCTTTCCCCCTAGATAGACCATTTGGGCGGTTTTCATTGACTTAGCGATTACACAAGCCTTTTCTGGAAGGCTTGAGGTCTGAGGCATTGAGGTAACCTTATGACTAAACCTAAAAGTCTATGTGTCCAACTCTATAGCTTCTTTCTTACTTGAATCAAGGCCCTGCCAATTTAAACAGTGTATTTTCACATTGTTTATTGGAGACCTCTAGCCGCAATAGAGATATACTTTATATACCATAACCATTTCCAAAAATATAGTAAGCTTACAGGGTGGGTACATTTACCAGTTGTCGGCAATCAAAAAATTTGATGAAGTTGATTATGTATGTCGCACTTAGCTTCGTGAAAAAGGGCAGAAGTGCTCATGTTCTTTCCAGAAAGGAAGGTATGCTCCTAGGGAAGCCTTTTCATTACCAAGAAACCTTGAAATCTGCTTATTAATTTTCCACCTATATCTTCCTTTGGAACTTATACTAATTATCTATAAATTCGTGAGTTATGAATAAGGTCTAAGAAGTTTTCTCTGGAAATTACAACAGTAGGAGCATTTTATTTTTCATTTGGGCTGCAGCATTCACTCTGATTTTTGATCCTTTATCTTTTATCAAAACTTCTCACTTCTACCAAATGTGGGCAGACTGAATGGCCTTTAGAAATGGATACTGGTGCAGTAAGTACAAGACCAGGTAGCCACTTAATTATCTTTTCCGAATAATTAGAACTTCAAAGAATCAAATGATGAAATGGACCTCACTCTAAGTTTGACTGATTCTTAACCATGCCTGATGGCTTACCTACGCCCTAAACTGTTTTCACAGATTTTTTTTTTTTAAGGTTACACATGTGTCTTACCTGGGTTTAAGAGGGTTCTTCTGGCCAGCCTATTTTGGAATTTCTTCTGCTACCCTAACTGTTGTAGGCATCATTAATATCTCTGTTTGCATTTTGACTAAAGGCTTTTTTCTTTCTTTCTCTCTCTTCCTGTATCTCCAGCAGTAATATCTAGGTTTTATAGGAAACCGGTAGTTATGTCAGGTTGCTAAGTGTCTTCCCACTGAAGGACAAGTATTCTGGAGCAGCATATATTTAGCATTTAACATTTGATAAACAAGCCGTGTAAGATATTTTCAATACAGTTTCAGCTCTGCCAATTGCAAGCAGAGGATCCAGTTGGTATTTGGTAAAGCAAACAGATGTGGACATACTGCCTGCATCGAGATGCATTAATTTTTCGGAAAAGCGATTAAGAAATTGTGAGAGTGAATAATGGAATTCAAATCAGCCATGGGGCGAGATAGTTGATATTCAGGAATAAATCACAGTATAATGAATTGGCTACTTTGGATTGAATGAGGGGTCACTAAGACTGAAATATAGCCTGAGAAAAGGAACATGGAAATTCTGTAGAGGAGAGGCTGGTCCTGGGGTCCCCCTGCCCACAGTGGAATGTTGTCTTTGAAAGACACGGGTTCAGTTTAGTGCATAAAACATTCATTGATCATTACTTAAGAAAGCTAATTTATGTACAAATGCAGAGTTAAGACTAGTGGGAAATACAAAGCACTAGGTGCAGTCCTTATTATTAAGAAGCTTTTATTTATTTATTTATTTATTTATTTATTTATTTATTTATTTATTTCAATATATGAAATTTATTGTCAAATTTGTTTCCATACAACACCCAGTGCTCATCCCAAAAGGTTCCCTCCTCAATATTAAGAAGCTTTTAAATCTAGGCATGTTTCAGAGAAAAAAAATATTCTGGCTTAGGGCGATAGAGGACTTTTTGCCATAAGCATGTAAGAAAGAATTGTTCTTGATATATCAGTGATAAGAATGAGGTATTTCCTTTTGCTTAGCTCTCTATTAAAACGGTAGAGGAGTGGGGGGAAAATAAGGGTGGTAGAACTTTGTGATCATTAAGGCTGTTGATAATTGTCAATTCATCATCTTTCTAGTATTGGTAGTTGTTCAGATCAATATTTTAGGAAAGGAGCCAGAGGCATTTCTGTTAGCCACTTGGATATGACAGGAATTCATCATTTAACAGGTTATTTATTGAGCCTTTAATTTGTCCAGCCCTGAGCCTCAGGACTGTAGAGCATTATCAGAGGTCTCTTACTTAAGGTGACAGAGTTCACAAGTGAAACTTTAGAGAAAGGAATAACCCCCTTTAAGCTTCAAGAAATCTGACATGCTCTTGTTAAGTCATCAGCTATGGGTGAACTAGTTTGTGATCCAGTTGTAGGATTATTGTTTGAAGCTGTCCCACTGGCCGGCACTTCTTGTCCAAGAGAATGTAATTTGGTGTTGGTGACTCAAACAAGGCTAGGAAGACTCATCCGTGACCAAATTAAAGACAACAGGGACTTTATTTGTATCTAACTGCACAGATTATCATGACATGAAGAGACCCATGGAGAAGTGGGGAGACAAACTGTTTCTTTTACAAGTCAGAGAAGGAAAACTGCAGGTCTGAGTTGCGGAACAGCTAAGGAATGGGAGAAAAGAGAGAGAACGTCACAGGCTGAACCTTGGTGTCTTATTTATTCCTCCCGGCTACAGAATGCCTGCCAGTGGGAGACTCATCGCTAAGATATCACAGGGGAATGAAGCCAGGCAAGAAAAATATGTATTGCTTTTCTCCTCACCCCATAAATTTTGTTATTAACAAATCAGATTCTTATAGAACAGCCTGCTACAGCTGTCCCTAGAAACAAGGCTTTATTAGTAGGCTTTTTACTAAAGTGCACAGTAGTTTTAAAAGTGAACGTTACACTTTTAGGTCAAAATGGATGTCATTGAGGAGCACCTGGGTGGCTCAGTTGGTTAAGCATTCGACTTTGGCTCAGGTCACGATCTCGCGGTTTGTGAGTTGGAACCCCATGATGGGTTCTGCACTGACAGCGCAGAGCCTGGAGCCTGCTTCGAGTTCTGTGTCTCCCTCTCTCTCTGCCCCTCCCCTGCACGCTCTCTCTCTCTCTCTCTCTCTCTCTCTCTCTCTCTCTCAAAAATGAATAAACATTAAAAGAATTAAGAAAAAGGGATGTCATTGGGAACACATGTGGTTGTTACACACCCTTTGCTTGATTTGGGCCTTGAATCTTAGTTCCTTTGCTGGGATGAGGCGACATGATTTGACATGCAGTTAAAGGTGTGGTGACCTGTGATTGATTTTCCAGTCTTGGCACTCCCTACCCAGACTTTTGGGAGAATTCCAAAACAAGGCATTCTTATATGAGGGCTACCTCTTCGGTTGCTTCAGCTTCTACCAGGGACTTTTATTATTATTATTTTTTTAAGTGCAGCAACAATCCAGGAGAGGAGCCATGCCATCTTTTTAAAAATTAAATTTGAAATAAATATTGTCAAAGTCAGTTATAATTTTCCGATATGATTTGGCAAAGAGGGAGATGAATACTCTATGAGGTTGCTTTACAGAAAAATTAATTTTATACACAATAACACATCCGGTGTTTACTTTCCTGATTGTAAACATAAATACCTGCTAATTGCCAAGAAGAATCGCTGTGTTATTTTGCAGTTTGTGTTTGTCAAGTGCTCTTGGGTCGGAGAAGTCTAGCTCAACAGGGCAGAGACCTGGGTTGTTGTAAACTTGTGGGCACACGCTCTGGGCTGGAACAGGCATGACCGGGCAGGGCTGACGGCATGTGAATTAAGTTTTCTTCAGTTTTAGTGCTGCAGCTGCTCCCTTCCATCATTGCTGAGCTCTTATTGTCACAGTAAATAGGAAACTCGCTCTGGGGCCTGGGATGATAGAGAGCCCAGACTGGCTTTGGGTAATGCGATGGGCCACCATGGTGAGCCCTGGTTACTCCTATGCCAGTGGAACAATTAGAGCAGGTGTGACCGGAGTTCTAGATCAGGAGGAAAGGGGGAGATGTGCCCTTTGCACCATCAGGAGGAACCACTGCTCATCGGTATCCAAGTAGACTCATCAAGGACAATAAATTCACAATGGACCCCAGTGTTAAGAGAGCTTGCCAGTTTATGTGAATTTGGATGCTGGCGGATGACATCATGGGATAGTGTGGCTCCTCATGAATACAGCCATTTATTGAGAAGATGGTAGATAAGCTGCTGGGCTGGGAGAAGGACAAAGTTGGTAAACAGTACAGGGGACGATTGAAGTTAACTGGTGGTTGTGATAGTGGCATGATGGAAAAGTTGGTAATTAACTACCTTTAAAGAAAACTGAATTAATGAACCAACCCTACTTATATCATGTACACAACTTTCTCCCCACTATTAATAGATTACTCCAAAGTTGTAGAAGATTCTGAAAACAGAACTTAACAATGTGAGGAGGGGACAAAGGGATCAAACCATAAATTAGATTACAGGCTAATTAGGTTACAGAGCTGGATCAGGAGAGATGCAGAAACACCGATTCTAACTTACTTCTTTTATTTAGCAATTTAAGAGTTCTCATACTTTAAATTGATTATGTACAGTGAATTGCCTTGTCAGAAAGAACCATTTGGAGGCTGCCATAATAAAATTTCAACAACTGATGGTAGCCAAGATGTTTTTAATATCTTCAATTTGTGTTATTAATATATTTGGTGTGATTTTGGGTTATACCAAGACTAATATATGTGCTCAGCTAGCTTATCTATTGAGGTCTAAGAGGTAATTATGTCTAATAGTAAACAAGACAGATGTAGTCTCTGCTCTCATGTGGTTTGTGACTGAGTAGTCTTTGATATTTTGTTGTGATTGTTTTACTTCTTTAATTAGAGAAGCTTATAATTTTGACTTGTGTTATGCTCAGTGTTAAAAATTAAAACGTGATGTACATTTCTGAGACTCAGCAACACTTAGTTTTTCTTTTCCATTTAAAGAGAAATCTAGTGTCCAATAAAGTTGGGTTGTATATATATTTATATATTTATATAAATATTTTTATAAATTTAAATATTTTAAATGTTATTTATTGAATTTTAAATATTAAAATTAAACATTAAAATATTTATTAATTTATTAACAATAGTAAACATTAATAAATAATATTAAATATTAGTATTTTATTAATTTTATTTATTTTTATTAATTTTATTTAAAATTTATTAATTTTAAATTAAAACATTAAATTTTAAATATTTGAATTATTTAAATATATTAAATATTATATTTATTTAATATATTATATTTATTATTTTATTTATTTATTTAATATATTTAAATAATATAAAACATAAACATAAATCTATTTAATATACTTAATATATATTAATATATATTAAGTATATATTATATGTATATCCTAAACACTTGTAGTTTTTGGAAGCATGTTGTTGAATATCTGGTAGCCAATTTTACTGCAGTAGTTATTGTAGTGGTCTTAGAAGAGGATGTTAGCTCTGAAAATGATAAGCGTACTGAATTCATACGTACAATAAATGTTGAGGTCCACTACAGAATTGTGTTAGATTTAGAGGTTACAAAATTTTGACTCCATATTGAATATGTTGACTCCATCCTTGTAATCAGTTTGGGATTACATAGTCATTTAAATATTAAAGTGTAAATTGATATTTTAGTTGTAATTTGGGTCAGTGCTATGAAGATGCGTTGGGCACTATGAACACAGCATTTAGTTGATTGTTTAGTATAGAGGATCAGAGAGAATTTCCTTGAGGAAGGGACATTTCTCTGGATTCAGAGAGATAAGTAAAAGTCAAATAGACAAGGGAAAGGAGAGAGTACATGAAAGAGGAAGAACCTTCTAGACCTCTCTTTCTCTCCCTCTCTACCTCTATCTTCACTTCTGTTTCTCTGTCTTTCTATCCATCTCTGTCTCCCTCTATCCTTATATTTTAGGAAAAGATAAAAAGACATAACAGGGTTAAATGTATGTGTCCAATTACAAAGCTTTTTCTGCATCCTGAAGATGGAGATGAAAACTTTTTAAGCAGCAAAGGTTGAATCTTTGTAGTTTCCATTTATGGCTCTTGTTTCTGATAGCCTTAACTTTTCCTCTTGACCAACTTTATGGTCTTCTCCAAAGACGATGCAATCATTATTATAGAATTATATATATAACTGAAGTACAATTGGCATATAACATTATATAAGTTTCATGTGCACAACATTATATAGTTAATGGGTTTTTTAATGTTTATTTATTTTGAGAGGGAGAGAGAGAGAGGGAGTTGGAATTCTCTTTTTCTCAAAATGAACAAAGGTTTGAAAAAGAGAGAGAGAGAGAAATTAAGAAAACAATCCCATTTACAATTGAATGGGATTGAATCAAAAAGAACAAAATTCCTAGGAATAAATTTAACCAAGGAGGTGAAAGACCTGTACAGTGAAAACGACAAGACACTGATCAAAGAAATTGAAGAAGATACAAAGAAATGGAAAATGTTCCATGCTCATAAATTGTAAGAATTAATATTGCTAAAATGTCCATACTACCCATAGCAATTTAGACTTTCAGTGCAATCCCTATCAAAATCCCAATGGCATTTTTCACATAACTGGAACAAATAATTCTAAAATTCGTGCACAACCACAAAAAGATGCTTAATAGCTGAACCGCTCTTGAGAAAGAACAAAGCTGGAGATATCACACTCCTGATTTCAAACTATACTACAAAGCTATAATAATGATGAAAACAGTATAGTATGAGCATATAGACACTTTGCTAAGGCCAATGTCAGGGAGCATACTGCCTACGTTTTCTTCTAGGACTTTTATGGTTCCAAGTCTTACATTCAAGTCATTAATCCATTTTGTGTTAATTTTTATGTGTGGTATAAGTTAGTGGTCTAATTTCCTTCTTTTGCATGTGGCTGTCCAGTTTTCCAGTCACTATATATTGATGAGACTGTCTTCCCCATTGTTTATTCTTGGTTCCTTTGTCATAAATTAATTGACTATATAAGTGTGGGGTTTATTTCTGAACTCTCTATCCTGTTACATTGATCTAGGTGTCTGTTTTACTAATTTACTAATATTTTGTTGAGGATTTTTGCATTTCTGTTCATTAGGGATATTGGCCTGTAATTTTCTTTCTTTGTAGTAGCCTTGTTTGGGTTTGGTAGCAGGATAATGCTAGACTTATAAAACGAGTTTGGAAGCATTCTTTCCTCTTTTTGGAAGATTTTGAGAAAGGTAGGTATTAAGGCTTTGAATGTTTGGTAGAATTTATTAGTGAAACCATTTGGTTCTGGACTTTTGTTTTTTGTGAGTTTTTGATCCGTTTTGATTACTGATTCAATCTCCTTGCTTGTAATCAGTCTATGCAGATTTTCTTTTTTCATGATTCAGTCTTGGAAGATTATAGAATTTTATATATATATATGAAATTATATATATTATAGAATATATAATAATATTATAGAATTCTATATATATTACATAAAAATACATATAAATATAAGTGAATAAATATATATAAATATAATATATAGAATTATATATGTATATATAATTCTATAATCTTCTATGAAGATTCTATAAATCTGTAAATTTTCTATAAAGAATCTTCTATAAATATTCTATAAATTCTATAAATCTATAATTATATATGTAATATGTATATATATATAATGTTTATTTATTTTGAGAGAGAGAGAGTGAGAGAGAGCACGTGCATGTGCAAGTGAGAGGGGGAGAGGCAGAGAGAGGAGAGAGAGAATTCCAAGCAGGCTTCATGCTGTCAGCACAGATCCCAACATGGGGATCTCACAGGTCATGAGATCATGGCCTGAGCTGAAATCAAGAATCAGACACTTAACCGACTGAGCCAGCCAGGTGCCTCTAGAATTATGTTTTGACTCAGATTCTCAGGTAGGATGATTCAGAAAGTCTCCTTCAACATAGCAGCATGAAAGGCAGTGACCAGTTATTGACTAGTTATTCCAAACAATGAAGGGACAGCATAAAATTTATTTTCATATTAGCTAAAAGAATTTCTTGATCACTATTTTGTTCTTGATTTTATTTATTGATTTATTTAAAAAAATTTTTTTAATGTTTATTTATTTTTGAGACAAGAGAGAGACAGAGCATGAACGGGGGAGGTTCAGAGAGAGGGGGAGACACAGAATCCGAGGAAGGCTCCAGGCTCTGAGCTGTCAGCACAGAGCCCGACGCGGGGCTCGAACTCACGGACTGTGAGATCGTGACCTGAGCCGAAGTCAGACGCTTAACCGACTGAGCCACCCAGGCGCCCCTGTTCTTGATTTTAAAAATAAACTTCTTATTTTAGGTGAGTTTTAGATTTACAGAATTATTGCCAAGATAGTACAGAGAGTTCGTGAGTACCCCATACCCAGTTTCCTCTACTGGTAGTATCTTACATTATATGTTTTGAGGATTTCTGGTCAGATATTTTGTAGAATGTCTCTCAGTTTGGATTTGTCTTATATTTTCTCATGGTTAGACTAGGGAGAATGTGTTTTTAGGAGGGAGGCACAGTGGTAAACTGGCATTGTCATCGCATCATATCAAGGGTTATACTATCAATATGAGTTATTGCTGTTGATGTTAACCTTGGTCACCTGACTTGAGGCAGGATTTGTCAGGTGTCTGTACTGTTAAGTTACTCTTCTTTTCCCTTTCCATACAGTCCTTTTTGGAAGGAAGTCACTATGTGAACTCATACTTAAGGAGTGGGGAGTTATGCTCCTCTGCCTCAAGGGTGGAGTATTTACCTAAATTATTTGGGATTGCCAGGTTTTTTTCCCATTAATTTATTTATTCAGTCATTTTTTGAATAAGTTTAGACTCATGGATGTTTATATTTTGGGGCATAATCTCACACTGTTGTATTTATTTTGTTGCTCATATTGTTCCAGGTTTGACATGGGCAGCTCTTTCAGTTGGCTAGTGTTTTTCTTTGATGTACACTTATCATTGCAGGATTTTGTTGTGGAGCACTTTCTTGCTTTCTGTCACTACAAGATGGTTCAGACTCTTCTTAGTGTGTTTCTTGCCTCAGCCCTAGAATCGGCCATTTTTTTAACGGAATGATGGTTCTCTCATTGTAAGCCAAGATCTGGGTAGTAGATATACTTGCTGTTACTGGGATATTGTTACCTGTAGGTCCTCTAAGCTGACCATGCAAGGAGATATATGTGTGTATATTAGCCCATCCATATATGCATATCTATAACATTTTTATATATAACCATCTGTATCTATGTTAAGGTAAACATGAATATATACTGGTGTCTCCAACTGTAACCGTTATAGCATGGATTATTCTAGTCCCCTCTTACATATCTATTGCTTTCTCCTCCAAAAGTGTGAAACATGGCTCCCCCATCTGCCATTCATTTACTTAATCATTTAATTCTATTATACTATATAGTGGTTTCACAATTGTTAGCAATCCATCAACTGGAGAACAGTGTTTGTGTCCAGTTCCTTTTTAGTCTTACAGATTCCACTCTTTATGAATTACTTAAGTTAGCACCTTATTTCTTTATCTCCTTCAGTGAAATTGTTCCGTATATTTGGATTCTTTTGTAACATTCTTCATTTCATTCCAGAATCCTCTGCTTTCCTAAATGATTTTTAACATTTGCAAATATTAGGCTTATTCTTTGCCCTATAAAGTTTTATAGTTTTGGAAAATATTTAAGGTCTTATATTCATCATTGCGATAACGTACTACTGTAAAATAGTTTCTATTACTGTAACATAGAGTAATTTCTCTACCTTGTAAAATCTCCTGTGCTTCACCCATTTGACCTCTCCCTCCTATCTTCAACCCCTGGCAACCTCTGATCTGTTTAGTATCTTTATAGTTTTGTCTTTTCTAGAATGCCCTATAATTGGAATCATATATAGTATATAACTTTTTCAGACTGGCTACTTAGCAACATGCACTTAAGTTTCATCCCTATCTTTTCATGGTTTGATAGCTTATTTCTTTTAATCATTGAATATTATTCAGGTGTATGGATGTACCATTGTTTTGTTTATTCCGTCATTTATGAAGGACATCTTGGTTGTTCCCAGATGAAATGAGGTCTTACTTGGGTTTTGGAGGCCAGTATAAGAGAGTGGAAAGAGGGGCGCCTGGGTGGCTCAGTCAGTTAAGCGTCCGACTTTGGCTCAGGTCAAGATCTCGCGGTCCGTGGGCTTGGGCCCCACGTTGGGCTCTGTGCTGACAGCTCAGAGCCTAGAGCCTGTTTCAGATTCTGTGTCCCCCTCTTTCTCTGACCCTCCCCTGTTCATGCTCTCTCTCTGTCTCAAAAATAAATAAATGTTAAAAAAAAAAAAGAGAGTGGAAAGAGCAAAGATGGTGATGTTGGAAAGTATTATAAAAAGTGGTACAGGTCCAACCCTGTTTTATAAAAATGAAGGTTTGTGGAGGGAAATTGTAAAAATAGACTTAAAAAGTACTTTGGGGTTATTTGTGGAAATTCACGAGTCTCAGTGCAATGTTTGGTTTTATTCAGTAGATCAGTGGCTTCTTAAATGTAAAATAAAACAGTAAACCCTCTTAGACATAAATTATTCTTCTAATCCTAACGCAACATACACACACACACTCACATAGCTTCTTTAGACAAATGGGAAGAATGGGGTGACCAGAAGTCCCAACCACATTACCTCTGATACTTCCCCAGAACTGCTAAGTCTTTAGCACATAGTTAAACTGTTGTAAGCTAAGGAAGTCTTTGAGGGATTTAGACAGACAGTAACAGGATGAAATGAGGGTGTAATGGAGATTAATCAATTACCAGTTAATTGGATTAGAAGGGAGATTGAGGTAGGCAAGGAAACGAATTAGGAGCTGCTGCATTGATTTGGGCAAGAAGAGATAGGAGTTTGAGCCAGATGGTGGCAGTGAAGACAGAAAGGAAGAGACTCAAGGAAGAAATACATGAGGGAATGCTAGGTGGTAGTGTTTTGTTGGATGTGAAAGAAGCGGGGGAAAGAACATTAAGTAGCTCTAAAAGAATGGGATAACTCATAGTCCCTTGACTTTGTACACTGAGAGACTATGACAATATTGATAATAATTTACAATTACATACTTTACTTAAGTGCAAATCTCTGAGCTGCTCTTGGTGTGACCTATGGCATGCTAGTTACTGTAAGCTAATTTCTTCTGTTAGATGGGAGACTGTAACAGCTCCTACTTTATAGGATTCATTTCTAGTATTTGAAGATAAAGCATTAGAACTGATGCAGGGGAATTTCTCTGGAGCAAGTTTATTAGCTCTTAGCTTATTAGCTCTTACCTTTATTTAATTCTTAACTAATTAGCACTTCTGTTTTCCTCAGTATATTGAATTAAAAAGCTTTTAGTGTGTTTCTTTGTCTGGCTTTTTAATATCTCATGAATAATGTGAAATTATTGAGAAACAAAAGAGAAGTGATTATGCAAATGTTTGAAATATTTAATGATACATTAAAGTAGTCTTAGGGAACTGCAAAAATTACTAAAGTTATACTAGCTTTTTGTAGAGGCACAGGGTATTAAGAAAAAAGATCATTTAGGGAAAAGAAAAATTTAAAAGGAGAATGCACCTGAAGCAAACAATCTAATGAATTCTTTAGTGAGTAGTCAGATAACATATTAATTTTTCTTGTGATGTAATGGTCAAGCCAAAGAATTTAAAGAATGAAAAAGAAAGAATGATTAAATAGAACTCCAGAGTAATTAGAAGTGATCTTTCAGACTATCTAGTGTGATACATTAGGACAGAGGTTTTTATTTTAGGGCCAGAATATAATTGTTTAAGCAACTGATACGTCTTCAGACCCTTTCTCCTTGCAGAACTGAGCCCCTGAGCTGCCTTGCAACCTCTCCAATCCCAGGCAGCCTTGGAAGAGATTCCTTACTACTCACCTTAACCTAGAGAGAGCCCCATGCACCTTCTTTCTCCCTTTTATTCCCATTCCAGTTGCCTGTGTTCCTTAATTTAACAAATTCCCTTATGTTAACACTTCCTAGTGGATTAGAATAACTCAAATTCACTTTGAGTGCTGCTAAGTGGAAGTTCTATACCCAGCCTTTCTAAATACTTACAACAGTGTGACAAGCATTTTAGAGAAGGCTTAACCCCAGGGGATAAAATTCACACTGGTGGCATTTCACAGTTCATGGTGGGCTTGCTTGATGGAGAGATCATTGATTTTCTTGATCCCTTATATGAAACCAGTGGGTAATCCTTGAATTATTGCAAGCTTAACATTTTAAAAAGGGAGTGTAGAGAAATTTGCTTTGATGTAAGTATTGTCTAATCAGTTCCACAACCTGAAGGCTAATTTGTGTATATTAGTATATCCATTGCAGGACATTTGTACTGTACTGCTGAATATTTTACTTGGTCATTCTGGAAAAGGACACGTTTGTGTACTGAATGACACTACATCTTGTTTCTATGGCATTACAAGCTAAAATGCTATTTGTTGTATAAGATAATGCACAAGATAAATGTCTTGACTGTTAAGAGCCAACCTGTTTAATATTTGCATGATCGAAGCTAATCGTTTTTATCCCTCTGCTTTGTGAACTTATTTTTGTTCTTTTGGTCTTTTTCACTGATAGTTAAAATAAGTTCGACAGAGGGAAGCCAGCTTAAGTAAAATACATATCAATCTAGGTTGCTGCTCTCCAAATAATTCTGGAAAATGTCTTGGTGGGGAGCATAGAGGTTTTAATTTTACTTTGGATTTCAATTATGCATGCCACTCCTATGCCCCATCACTGTGTATAATTAAGAACTGGCTGCCTGTGCCATAGCAACACAACCTGTAATCATTGGTTCTGACCTGCAATTCTTATTTAACCTAGGTTAAAAGAGAAGTAGGATTTGGGTCATTTTTTTTTTTACCTTCTTCCACTCAATTCCAGTTTGATTTTTTTGAAGTACTATAAAATATTTGTGTAATATTATCACTGGTAAATGACATTGGTATGTCACTGGTAATGTGACAATTACTACTTATAAGTGGAAAAAGATGCCTTCCTCATTGAGCTGTGCCTTAGGATCCTACCACATGTAGTTGGCCACATAATAGGCACAATTTTCTATTTTTGTTCTATTTGTACACTTTGTAGGGACTTTGGCATTTAATATAGTGCACTTAGGGATACATTAGAGAAAATATTTGTTAGTGCTAATTGAATCCATCGTTCCCTATTTGACTATTTGATGATTTCATAAATATTCAACTCTCTCTTTGATCTCTCCAGTTGTGTCTTATTGTTCTACATGCCAAACTTGGGGCCATTTTTGTCTTGGGTTCAACATCCTAGATCATGTGTTTGTGAGACTCAACTCACTCTGAGTAGACTACGCCTAAATTTCTCCGAGAAAGGAAATTTCACGAGTTGGCTTAAATGTAACTCCCTCCCTTACAGAAGCTTTGTCTCCTCCTCCTTTATTCACCTCCTCCCTTCCATTGTGTTTTGGGCAGTTCATTCATTCATTCATTCATTCATCCAATGAATACTCTAAATTGATGTCTTTCTCCTTCCAAGCTGGAGGGTAACATAATCTGTCTTTGTTTATCACTGTATCATCTGTGAATATACCTTATAAATAGTGAACAATTTTTTTTTACCAAATGAATAAAGGCTTTGATAAATTTGATAACTGCTGCTACTAGTACCTGAATTGAGTCTAAAATCCTTTTTCTGGAAATCATATATCAGTATTAAGACTGCTAGGGCCTTTTAAAGTGGGTAGTAATACTATGTTTTGTTTTGTTAACTTTCTGTCTAGTTGTCTTTACTTTTGCAATCTTTAAAAAATAAATTACATTTATAATAGAAAGCATAGACTTTAAAAAGTAAAATGCATATGTGTAGTTGTGATCAGAAAACTCCTGATTTCATCTAAGGAAAAACAATATCATCTTTAACCATTTTTTCCCGTTAGTCAAATCCCTTGCTTTTATCTTTCCACATAGATCTGATATTAAAAAATTTTCTTTGCTGTTGCAGATTTCCTATAAGGTCTATTCACATTCCCAATCTCCTTCTAAAGTTATAGAGAAATAAAAAATATTCGGATAATATACTAATGACTGAAAAACAATGCAGTATTTTTACCCCAGTGCCCACCCAGAGTAGGTAAAACACCAATCAGAATTCATCCTTTCAAAATTCTGACCTCAAAATTTCCCGAGAAATGTGATTCTAAAGGAATTTTTGCTTTCGATTTCTCCCCCCACCCCCCGTTTTTCATTCCAAGGCTACTGGTCTTTCATTCCAAATGGAGTCATATGGTCTTGAGAAGGTATATTGAAGGTCACCTAGTGCAAATGCTCACTCAATAATTAATCCCTTCAGTAACATTTCCATAAAGTCTTCACTAGGGGCGCCTAGGTAGTTCAGTTGGTTAAGTATCCGACTTCGGATCAGGTCATGATCTCACAGTTCGTGAGTTGGAGCACCGTGTTGGGCTTTGCGCTAACAGCTCAGAGTCTGGAGCTTGCTTCAGATTCAGTGTCTCCCTCTCTCTCTGCCTTTCCCCTGCTCACACCCTGTCTCTCTGTTTCTCAAAAATAAATAAACATTAAAAAATTTTTTTAAGTCTTCAGCTAGCTATTATTGGAAGCTTCTAGTGATCCCATGTAGCATTTCCTATGGCAGCAGATTCTACCTTTTTTGTCTGATTTGACTATTGCAAACTGCCTCCTTATTTTGAACTCTACTTACAGTTTCCACATATTTCTTCGGTGTTACAGAAGAAACACAGAAGAGCAAATCAAACCCATCTCCCAGGTAGTATGGGCTGCTATAACAGAAATGACAAAGACTTCATGGCTTAAACAACAAACATTTGTTTTTCAAAGTTCTGGAGTTTGGGAAGTCCAAGGTCAAGGTGCCGTAGATCTGGTGTCTGAATAGAGTCTGCTTCCTGGCTTGCAGATAGCTCACAGATATCTTGTATCCTCACATAGTAGAGAGAGCAAGCTCATACTAGCTCCCTGGCCTCTTATGAGGCCATTCATCCACTTATGAGGACTGTACTCCCATGACATAACTACCTACCAAAGGCCCCACCTCCAAGTACCACCACTTTGATTTCAATATATGAATTTCAGGGGACACAAGCTTTCAGACTATAACACCATCTTTATAGGAAGACACTCATGTTTCCTCTAAATCTTCTTTTCTCTACACTAACCACTCTTTGTTCCTCAGTTGATCTCTGTGTGATGAGATTTCACACCTCCCCACCATTCTAGTTACTCCAATCTAAATAAGTATTTTGCTTATATATGCAGTATTCAGCCATGGGTGTGATAACTCCGGGTATGCACTGATGACCTGAGAGTAGAGTGAATCATCTTTCTTAATCTAGATACTCTTATCTCATGAGCATATCTGGCAATGAACTGGTTGAAAGGCCTAAGGACAATGGCTGGTCAAATACAACTGTTCTCATCCAACTTATTTTACTTCTGGATATTCATGAATTTGTCAACTTTGTCGATAATTGGTAAAATTCTAAAACTGTTAACTGGAGAAACTTCTTCATTTTAGGGCCAGGATCTCGAATCATACTTGGTTGAGAATGGTCTTGGACAAGTTCATTAACCTTTCTACATAGATGTTTCCCAATATTAACCTTATGAGATTATGGTGAGGGTTAAATTAATTGTAAAGTGCTTTCATGTAAAGTGTATATAAAGTGCTTAAGATACATGGTGAGTAAGTACTGGGTGTGTATTAGTGATAATAATCTTTATTTTTATTACAAGAGTTCTGAGAAATGCTTATTTTAATACTGAACAAATAGGAAGGGTCTGTGACTTCATTATATTTTGAGGGCCTTGTCTAATGTATATAATCTAGACCTATAAGAATAAAAGTTACACATAAGGGGCTCCTGGGTAGCTCAGTCGGTTAAGTGTCCGACTTTGGCTCAGGTCATGATCTTACAGTTCATGGGTTTGAGCTCCACATTGGGCTCTGTGCTGACAGCTTGGAGCCTGGATCCTGCTTTGGATTCTGTGTCTCCCTCTCTCTCTGCTCCTACCCCACTCACTCTCTCTCTGTCTCTCCTCTCTCTCAAAAATAAACACTTAAAAATATTAATGAAAAAAATTTTAAAAAGTTACACATAAAAGATTCACAGCCACATATTTGTCCAAATTCCTTGACAAATTAGAACAGAATAGAACAAGTTTCTGATATTAGTTATTCATTTGTTATGAGAGAAAAGGTAATATATTATAAAGAGTGTGTACTGCTCATGTATTTAATATTAAAAATAATTGTATTAGCTTTTTACCAAAATTATTTTTTTCATACAAACCTAAAAAATGTTGCTGTCCAGCTTATTTTGGAGAGATGAACATTTCTTTTGATGCGGCCAGTTTTGAAACTACAGAAGCTTGTGTTAATTTTTGTCTTTGTAAGATATTTGTTTCTGCTGATACATTTCAGTGCCACAGCATGGCCTTTTCCAGGTTAAGATGCCGAGATGGGACCACAAAGAATCATTGCAAGAGACTGGATTCTCCTTCTGTTTATAATTTAGTTAGTGAGAACCACAGCTGGGTAAACCTTTGGGGGAAAATTATTTTCAGCTATTTTAAAGCTTTTCTATTAGGGGAAGAGAAATACATTTGTGAAAATCTAAGAACCAAGTAAACTACTTGAAGGTCTTAGGCGAAGTACTGAGGTGATCAGGTGCAGCTTAGCAACAAACAAAGACTCGCTGAGGACCTGTGGGATCCTGAGGCTGTCAGATACATTTCAGATATGTCACTCTCCTCCCGTGTCTTCCAGTAAGAGACCTACTTGGACAATAGGATGGTTACAAAGTGCTTTTCTCAGTGCCCTTTAAATTTACTGTTAAAAGAATATTCATAGCAGAAGCTGTCTTTGATGGTAAGCCGTATTTCAAGAATAACTAATCATTATGATTTTGTTCTTTTTGTAGTATCTGTTACACACACACACACACACACACACACACACAGTTTGTCAGATCCAACTTGTGTTGGCTCACAAAATTCTACTGTTAACTTTTCAGGAGTTTTGTAAGCCGCTCCAGTTCAGACAAGTAGCTTGAAATTTGCCATGGTGGGAGTATTTACACCATGGAATTGGAGAATGCTACAAATCAAAGCCTTTTTTTTTCCTCTTAGGCAGCTGCTTGTTGAACACCTACTAGCAAATTTGTGCCTCAAAATATCTATGTATATAAAAGAAAGGCTATTAGCATGGAAGTCGGTTTTAGTGTGAAAGTTTACATGAGAAAAAAATAAACTGGGTATTTTTTTTTCTGTGTTCTCAGGAATACGGAAAGACCGAAGAGGAGGAAGAATGTTGAAACACAAGCGCCAGAGAGATGAGGGGGAGGGCAGGAATGAAGTGGGGTCTTCCGGAGATGTGAGGGCTTCCAACCTTTGGCCAAGCCCTCTCTTGATTAAGCATACTAAGAAGAACAGTCCAGCCTTGTCCCTGACAGCCGATCAGATGGTCAGTGCCTTGTTGGAGGCTGAGCCCCCCATAATCTATTCCGACTACGATCCTTCCAGACCCTTCAGTGAGGCTTCGATGATGGGCTTGCTGACCAACCTTGCTGACAGGGAGCTGGTTCACATGATCAACTGGGCAAAGAGGGTGCCAGGTAAGAACACTAAGCTCAACATTTATTTTAGGAGTTGAAACTACTCACCAACTGGTTGAGCTGTCATGGGAGGAGTGGTGAGACACCACAGCTTGCTATCTGACTGGTTTCAAGGTTACATCCAATTTGTTAATTTTCACTATCAACACACTATAATTCTCCTGGCAGTTAGGAAACAATGTTTCAAAATCAAAATCTGGAAGATTAAAGTCTTTAACCTGACATTATTTATATTTAACTAAAAATTCTGGGAAGGACACTACATAATAAATGCATGTAATATTATGTCTTCACGCTGTCAGAAATGTTTAACATGAAGTGATCCAGGTACTACAGATTTGTAATATTGATGACTTCTGTTCAACATACCTCAGGTACTTATAAACAGTTTTACCTTTTAAGAACTTTTAAGATGTTTGTGGGCTAAAGAGATAATAATGGGTGTCTTGACTGAATGCCAATTATGTACTCCACTGTCTGTTCTTAATATTTTAGGAGAAAGGTAATACAAAAGAAAAATAAAATAGGTTCGCATCCCTGAGAGG
The DNA here is from genome assembly GCF_027475565.1 of Acinonyx jubatus. NCBI lineage: Eukaryota > Metazoa > Chordata > Mammalia > Carnivora > Felidae > Acinonyx > Acinonyx jubatus. The sequence continues at coordinate 15,267,038 of NC_069385.1, read as the reverse complement.
AGCTGGTAGAAAGATACGCTGGCTGAAGTGACACTTGGTCCTTCAGTTGATTCTCTCAGAACTGGTGTTCCTGCAAAACTTGACTGTTGCTCTTGTTGTTCAGGGAGAAGAATTCTAGTTATTATGGAAACAAGACTAGAAAATGACCTCCTCCATGCCCCAACATATCCATTCAGGAGCTAACATAGATGAACCAAGGCAAGAGGAAGTTACATCTTTTTTCTGGGCTTATAGATCAAATGACTAGTGGTTTTAGGCAGAGATTGTCTCATTTGGTTTCTTTTAATATGAGAAATTAATTGTTACCTATGAAGCATGGGATTTTTTTTATTAAACTAAATAAATGTGGAGCTTTGTACTTGTATTGCAAAGTTCACTGATGGTAGACCAAGTGGACAAATGTCTGACCTTAGAGATGATTTTGTGTATCCATTAACATGTAAACTTTGAATAAGTTGGCAACCTCTTTGAATAAGGAGGCAGCAATGTTTGATCGCAACTTGATAGAGGGCATCCATGTAGGTGGTAGAGATTGCGTTAAATGGAAACATGGGGATTGACAGGCATATTTAGATTTTTAGGTTCAGTCCAACTGGCAAATAAAAAGTCTTGGCCATCTTTGAAATTAAGAGTTTTATTGAGCACCAACCTAGCTTCACATCCTCATGTGAAGCAGATCTATGATAAACAATTAATAGAATCTAAGTGTGGTAATAACTAGAATCTAAATAGAATTAAATGTGGTAATAACTTTTTTCTTTATATTTGTTATTGCCTTTTTAAAGAATACTTTGGGAGAAGAGAAAAAACAAAAAACAAATAATAGCCATATACCTGAGAGCCAACTCTCGGTTGCTGTTAAGTTTTATTGTCCTATAAGCATATATTTTCCCTCTTGAGGTCTTGTCACTATTAATTCCAGAGCACTGTTGAACTCAAGTATATATTCTTTCATACTTATCAGTAGATTTCCATCATGACATTTTTATAATACTCGAATGGCATGTGAAATAGCTGGAATGAAGTTCAAATACATCATCAGTAAATGAAGAATTCATGGCAATAATCTTCCAAATTTCGGAATGAAATGGAGACATAAATCGAGGGAAAGAAAATATATCCATGTTTAGCTATCCCATTGCTAAACCCAGAACTAAACAAATTTATAATAATGAGATGTATAGCAAAACCACTTGATCATATTAGTTTAAAAGACCTGAATGATTTCAAACTCTTGGACCAAACTATATCTTATTACTTGATGGTTAAAAAACAAAAAGGAATTATAAAGGCAGAAATGAAATTGTGTGTGTGTGTGTGTGTGTGTGTGTGTGTGTGTGTGTACTATTAAAATACAGCTGTTGAAAATCAAAAGCTGACTGGTGTCAAATCCAAAAAAAAAAAAAAAAAAGCATTGCCAAGATTGATGTCAGGGAGCTCTTTCTCTTATGTTTTCTTCTACGAGTTCTATGGTTGCAGGTATTACTTTCAAGTCCTTTATCCATTTTGAATTGATTTTTGTGTATGGTGTAAGATAGTGATCCAATTTCATTTTTGTGTATGTGGCTATCCAGTTTCCCATCACCTTTTATTGAAGAGACTATCTTTTCCTCATTTTATATTCTTAGTTCTTTTGTTATAAATCAATTGACCACATATGCTTGGGTTTATTTCTGGGTTTTCTATTCTGTACCATTGTTCCGTGTCAGTGTTTTTATGTTAATCCCATACTCTTTTGATTACTATAGCTTTGTAATATAGTCTAAAATAAGGAAGTGTGATGCTTATGCCTCCAGCTTTGTTCTTCTTTATTACAATTGTTTTGACTATTCAGGGTCTTCATGTTTCCATAGGAATTTTAGGATTTCTTTTTCTATTTCTGTGAAAAATCTAACTGGAATTTTGATAGAGATTACGGTGGATCTGTATATTGTTGCTTTGGGTAGTATAGACATTTTAATAGTATTATTTTTTCCAATCCATGACCATGAACTATCATTCACATTAAGTCTAGTGTGTTAAGCTCAATGTTTTGTTACTGATTTTTTGGTCTGGATGGTCTATCCATTGTTGAAAATGGGGTATTGAAGTCCTCTATTATTCTTGTATTGCTGTCTATTTCTCTTTTAAGGTCTGTTAAATGTTTGTTTTATGTATTTAGGTGCCCTATTGTTGGGAGCATAAATATTTACAAATGCTTTACCTTCAGGGAACCTGGGTGGCTCACTTGGTTTAGCATCCAACTCTTGACTTCAGCTTAGGTCATAATCTCACAGTTTGTGAGATCGAGCCCCACATTGGGCTCTGCACTGACAGCACGGAGCCTGCTTGGGAGTCTCTCACTCTCTTTGCCCCTTTCCCCACTCATACTCTTTCTCTCAAAATAAATAAATAAATAAATATTATAAGAAAGAAAGCAGTGCTTTACCCTCTTGTCGGATTGACCTCTGTATCGTTATATAATGATTTTTTGTCTCATTACAGTCTTTAATTAAATTCTTGAATTTTATCTTGTATTACTATGCCTTCTTTCTTTGCTTTCCATTCGCATGGAGTATATTTTTCTATCCTTTCACTTTCAGTCGGTTTGTGTCCTTAAACCTGATGTGAGTCTGTTGTAGGCAGCATGTAGTTGGGTCTTTTTTTTTTTTTTATTATTCATTCAATCTCTCCATGTCTTTCGATTGGAGGATTTAGTTAATTTACATTTAAAGAATTATTTATAGGTGTGTACTTGTTGCCATTCTGTTAATTGTTTTCTGGTTGTTTTGTAGTTCCTCTTTTTTTTTTCTTGTCTTGCTTTCTTTCTTTGTGGTTTGATGACTTTCACAGTGGTTTTCTTAGATTCCTTTCTTATGATCTTTTGTTTATCTCCTGTAGGCATTTGCTTTGTAGCTACCATTATGCTTACATGTAACAACTTATATTTATAACATATATTGGTGATTTTTGACCAGTTAAGTTTGAACATATTTTAAAGTTCTAATTTTGCTCTCCCCCCATGTTTTATGTTTGATGTCATAATTTACATCTTTTTACCTTGTGTATCCATTACAAACTATTATAATTATAATTATTCTTCTTTGAGGGAGAGAGAGAGACAACATGAGAGGATGAAGGAGAGGGAGAGAGGAAATCTTAAGCAGACTCCACCTCAAACATGGAGCCCAATGCAGGCTCAGTCTCATGACCCTGGGATTATGACCAGACCTGAAACCAAGAGTCAGGCACTTAACTGACTGAACTGCTCAGGTGCCCCAATTATTTTTATTACTTTTGTCTTTTAACCTTCCTACTGGATTTATAAATGATTTATCCATCACCATAACTTTAGAGTATTTTGAATTTAACTCTATATTTGCCTTACTATTGAAATTTATGCTTTCTTTTTTTTTTTAAGTTTATTCACTCAGAGAGAGAGAGAGAGCATGCATACAAGTGGAGAAGGGGAAGAGAGAGGGAGAGAGAATCCCAAGCAGGCTGTGCACTGTCAGAGCAAAGCCTGATGTGGGGCTTGAACTCATGAACCATGAGATCATGACCTGAGCCAAAGTCAGATGCTTAACCAAATGAGGCACCCAGGCACCCCATATACTTTAATATGTTTTCCTATTACTAATTGGGATCCTTTTATTGTAGCATGAAAAAGTACCTTTGACATTTCTTGTAAGGCTGGGCTAGTGGTGATGAACTCCTTCAGCTTTTGTTTCTGATAAACTCTTGACCTCTCCCTCAAAATTCTGAAGGACAACTTTGCTGGGTAGAGTATTATTGGTTGATGGTTTTTTTCTTTCAGGACTTGAGTATATTATGACAGTCTTTTGACCTGTAAAGTTTTTGCTATAAAATGTGCTGATAGTGTTACCAACTGATGTCCTTACTTGGTGATAGCCTTGTGTAACAAGTTGTTTTTCTTTTACTGCTTTTAAGATTGTCTTCCTGTCTTTAGTTGTTGATACTTTAATTTTAATGTGTCTTGGTGTGGGTGGGTTTCTTTGAGTTCATCTTTGTTACAGCTCTTTGGGCTTCCTGGATCTGGATGTCTCTTTCTTTCCCCAGATTAGGGAAGTTTGCAGCCATGATTTCTTTGAATGAGCTTTCTGTCCCTTTCATTCTTTTTTCTCCTGAGACCCCTTATAATGTGAATGCTGGTTTTCTTGATGTTGTCCTATAAGTCCCTCAAACTGTCATTACTCTTTTCATTCTTTTTCTTTTCCTTTTCATTTCTCTGATCGGATGAATTCCTCTCTTCTGTCTTTGAGTTTGTTGATCCTTTCTTCAGCTTGATCTAGTCTGATGTTGAACCCCTCCATTAAATTTTTCAGTGTAATTATTGTACTCTTTAGTTCTGTGATTTTTGTTTGGTATTTTCTTTTTTAAAAAATTTATTTATTTTGAGAGAGAGAGAGCACATGTGTGTGTGAGAGAGGGACAGAGAGAGGGAGGGAGAGGGACAGAGAGAATCCCAAGCAGGCCCCACTCTCAGTGTGGAGCCCAGTGCGGGCTCAATCTCACAACTGTGAGATCATGACTTGAGCCAATATCAAGTGTCAGACACTTAACCAACTGAGCCACCCAGGCGCCCCTTTGTTTGGTATTTTTTCGTATTTCCTGTCTCTTTGTTGAAATTCCCACTTTGTTCATGTATTGTTCTCCTCACTCTGGTGAGCATCTTCGTGATCATTATTTTAGACTCTTTATTAGGTAAAGCACTTACTTCCACTTTGCTAGTCTGTTTCTGTAATTTTATCTTATTTCTTTTGTTTGGAACCTATTCCTCTGTTTCTTCATTTTACTTGATTCTGTGTTGGTTCCTGTGCATTAGATAAAATAGCCCCCTTTCCTAGTCTTGATGGAGTAGGGGACAAACTTTATTGTTCATCCTATCCTGAGCTCTTGGTTGTCTCTCAAACTATTATGATTGCCTAGGCAGCCTTCTTTCTTCTCAGTGGTTCCCAAGAGTTGAGGGTATGCCAAGTCCTGTCAGTATCCCAAAGGGGAGGATCTTGCTGAACACCTAGATTCAGGCTGATTGGTAGCTGGATCCTCAGGTAACAGCTTTTAAAGGATACAAATATATCTCTTTCAGGGAAATACTGGGATATGAGAGTGTCTGCTCCCTCTGTGCTGTGCCTCGGAGATAGTGCCTTAGGAATTGTTTGCTATAGGTCTATGGGATTGCCAAACACAAGCTCTTCTGATCAATAGAACCAGGTGATCAAAGGATGAGTTCCCTGGATGGCAGCCAAAAAAGTTGGGATGCCAGATGTATGTACAAGCTCCTTTTAGAGAGAGATAGGTGATTTTTGGAGCAGGTGATTTTGGAGCAGGTCTTTTTTTTTTTTATGATTTTTTTTTTTCAACGTTTATTTATTTTTGGGACAGAGAGAGACAGAGCATGAACGGGGGAGGGGCAGAGAGAGAGGGAGACACAGAATCGGAAACAGGCTCCAGGCTCTGAGCCATCAGCCCAGAGCCTGACGCGGGGCTCGAACTCCCGGACCACGAGATCGTGACCTGGCTGAAGTCGGACGCTTAACCGACTGCGCCACCCAGGCGCCCCTGGAGCAGGTCTTAAAATATGCAAATAGATCTCTATCAGACAAAGACTGGGAGATGTTCACTTCTGTGATGAATCTTGGGAAGATGGACAGTAATCTTGTGAGCCCATTAAGAAGCTTCTTTGTTTTCTATAGTCTTATATTTCTCATGTATTTCACTGCCTGTTTTGGTGGCTCTCCCCTTAGGTGAAAGTTTTAAAAACTGGAGTGCTATATGTTGGGTCCAAATCTTTGCTCCTCAGAGAGAAACTGAGAGTTTGGAGTTCCCTCTTGATTGTGTGTCATTGTACCAGGGGTGTATATTGATGTAAGTATTTTTTCATTTCCCCACTGTGTAGGAATCATTCAGCTAGTTTCTGGAGGTCTTTCAGAAGAAATTGTGTAGCTAGAGATTTGGTATGTCTATGGGAGCATGTGAATTCAGGAATCTCCTATGTCTCCATCTTGGAAAACTACCCCCCCCCCCAAATTGACTTCATTTTGCATGATGAATTTTAATAAAAGTAATCAGTTCATTTGTCTATGTTAGTAGTTTGAGAATTTTTTTTTACTAGTAGAATATTGTCAGAATTTTCAGATGTTGGTGATTTTAGCTTGAATTTTCCTTTTCCTTAGCATTTGGAGCATATTTTTTGACTTGATAATACATTTCTTTACTTAGACTCAAGATACCAAGAGCATTATGATAAAATGCATCATGTAGTTTTGGTAGGTTTCAATCTGTAGAGTATCTGTATTAGACCTAGCAAAAGTTTACATCAAGAAATTAATCTTTTTCCATTTACACTTTAAAAACAACTGCAGCAAGAATGATAAAACCTACCTGCTCAGCTCTGACAAGGGATGCTTTTTTATAACACATGTTACATACCTGTTTTTTGATATCTCGCTGTAGAAGTCTTTTCTCTTTATTGTTCATTGTGAAATTTGTTAATCTTTACAAAATCACTTTATGTAATCTATCCATGGGTAGAGATTTAATTTTAAAAGGGTTAGATTATTACATCTTAATTTACTATTATTCTATACATGGTGAAAACTTGTTAACAAGTATAACATTGTTTATCTGAAGGTCAAAAAAGGCAAAAATGTGAAGTTGTTACGTTTTTAATATCTGGATCACACCCAACTGCATCATTGCCTGGCTGATTCTTAGTTTCGGTGCTAATGAAGTACATTTGATTTTTTTTTTCCCCTGGAAGCTTGAATTGCATCACATAATTGTTACTTTGATTTATTAAAAATTACACCTTTTCCAAAATTCACTGTCATTATAAATATCTCAAGGGTAATTTCATACTTCCAAATTCTAGTTCTATCTATTTAATGAATATTTAGATAAACATCTAGTCCTCAGCTTATTATTGTCTTTTAAAAACTGATAACCAGAAGCCTGACAGTTTCACTGATCGCTGGGCACAAATCTGGGAAGGTGTGCTAAAGCTGCTGGCCCAGGAAGAAAAATAAAGGGAAAATGACAGTCGAGCTCAGTTTCATGGGAAACATGCTACCTTAACCACTTCCTCATTCTTTTGGTGGCAATATAGGCAACCTTTCTCCTTCCCCTTTCCTGTCCCAGTCCCTGGCTTCTCAGTGCTAAATGAGTCCCCAGTTATTTCTGGGCCCCAACTCCCCACTACTTTTCTTTGAATTCTTGCTCAGTTTTACCCCTGGGGAGAAAGGATACACTTTTTTTGGACATGCCTCCCACCAGCTACAAGCCCAGGTTTCTCAGAAGCTTCTTGTATTGTCTCTGATGGTGTGTGGCTGTCTTCGCCATTACAGGGCTCAAGGTTTCTTCTGCTCCTGTGTTCACCAGGAATCCAGGAGTTAGCTTCTCTGACTCTAATACTCATCCTCATCATTCAAATCAGCAATGAAGCACAGGCAATGCTTATTGAATGGATGAATAAATGAATGAATAAAGGGTGTTTTTTTTGAAAATTCTGACTTTAAGAAATCTCTGAGCCCTGTTAGAACACAATTTTTCCATAAAGAAGAAGGATATTTAGAGCTGTGCTATTATTCTCTTTTGCCTCTCTTCAGAATCTACCTGATGTTCTAATATCTCTGTAGCATCTGCCTTAGTGAGATTCATTTCCAGGCTCTCTTTTGTAAGGGATCAATATTCAGAGGAATGTACAGAGCTTGAGTTCTGAGGACTTTAACAGGCATCAGTTGGCCTGCAGCGAGTTAGTTTCACGTAGGGTATGTAATTGAAAACTTAGAATGGGTAGGGACAAGAGGGCAAGGAGAGGGCACAATACCTCACTGTGGGAACTGGGAGCATCTTCAAGGAACACATTCTATTATGGGAGGTTCTTGTGGATTCCAGGGACTTGGCTTTCCTTTCTAGTACTCTGATACCCAACCTGTGATCAGCCCAGTAGACTCTGCTCTCAGGCTGTCATAGCGTTCCAGCCCATTTTGGCATAGCATGGTAATGAACAATAACATGACATGCAAGTATGGGTGACATCCTGGAGAGGTGACGAATGCCTATGTTTAAGAGTAACATTTGCAGTTTAGGTTTTGCAACCATTCTATAAAGAAGAGCCTCCGGACTGGGTTGGAATTACCCTAGCATGAATGGTGGCAGCCCCTCTCGTCTGGCAATGCAGGGCTTTCTTTGGAGTGTTCCACTTCTAAGTCAGCCCAGCACAGCTTTTCACTACTCCTGTGGGAGCTTTGGTTGAAGCCCAAGGACAGCAGATGCTTACTAGATTTGTCTTTCACGTGAAACTTTGATGCCCCATTGATGCTTGTTAGCCCAGATGCTTTAAGCCTTTAAAATCCCTTTCCGGGGAGCTCCTGGGTGGCTCAGTCACTTGGGCGTCCCACGCTTGATTTTGGTTCAGGTCATGATCCCAGGGTTGTGGGATTGAGCCCCACATTGGGCTTCACATTGGGTTCCACATTGAGCACGGAGCCTGCTTGGGATTCTCTCTCTCTCTCTCTCTCTCTCTCTGTCTCTCTCTCTCTCTTTCTCTGCCTACCTCTGCCTCTCTCTCCTGCTCTTGCATGTGCTTACTCTGTCTCCCTCAAATTAAAAAAAAAGTAAGTCAGGGCCTGAGTCAGGGCCTCAGAATCTGAATGTTTATCTTGAGCTGGGTGATGTGTGGTGCTGGGTGTCCTCAAACCACCTTGTAGGAAGTGTTGGCCTGTGGCTCTGCTACTTCTAGAATGCCAGGTTTTTGTAACTATTTAGATATATTACTATTAAAGTATGTTGAAATGAGTTGAATTGTGTTCCCCCCAAAAGATATGCTGCAATTCTAACACTTGGTACTTCAGAATGTGATCTTATTTGCAATTAGGGTCTTCCAAGTTCAAATGAAGTCATTGGGGTGGGCCCCAGTCCTTATAAAAAGGAGAAAGTTGGATGTAGAGATAGACATGCACAGAGGGAAGATGATATAAAGCACACAGGAAGAAGAATGGCCATGTGACTGGATCAATGCATCTCCAAGCCAAGGAATGACAAAGATGCCAATAAACACCAGAAGCTAGAAGAGGTCTGGAAGGGTCCTTCCCTAGAGCCTTCAGAGAGAGTCTGGTCTTACCGATACCTTCGTCTCTGACCTCTAGCCTCTGTGACTGTGAGGCAATACATTTCTGTTGTTTTAAGACACCCCCTTTTTTGTACCTTGTATGACAGCCCTAGGAAACTATTATACATTGTATTAAAAAGAAAGGGTGCCTGTAATTTTGAGGCAACAGAAATAAGGAGCTTTTGATTTAAAGAGGAATGTTTGGCTCACCTGGTGTAGGCCTGGCTAATCATTTACTCTCTTTTGCCTGCCCAAGTGGTTCACTGAACTTCTGGCTTTGAAGTTGATTTAGAATTTTAACAGTTCCATGAATCTACCTGGCAAATACCTTTAAGAAAATTTTAACCCGCAGAATGTTTTAATCTCGTACTTTAATAGTTTCCCCTTTTTATATTCCTATCTTTGATCCATTTGAATTCATTTCAGTATACACTGTGAGGTGTGGCTCCAAAATTGTTTTTATACAGATGGCTGCACAGGTGTTTCAATTCCATTTCTTGAACAGCTTCCTACAGAAGTATTTTTAAGACTTCCTTTACAGTTGACCTTCCAAGTTTACTATTTTTTAGAGCTTTTATTTTTTTAAATGTTTACTTATTTAATTTGAGAGTGAGAGAGAGGGAGAGAGGGAGGGGGGAGAAAGAGAGAGAGAGAGAGAGAGAGAGAGAGAGAGAGAGAGAGAGAGAATCACAAGATTGCTCCATGCTGTCAGTGCAGAGCCTGATGCGGGGCTTAAACTCCTGAACCATGAGATCGTGACCTGAGCCAAAATCAAGAGTCAGATGCTTAACTGACTGAACCACCCAGGCGTCCCTAGAACTTTTAAAGTAGAGTAAACAGATATTGGTTTACATGTTTGGTTACTTTTTCCAATTTTGAAAAAGGAAAAGGAAAATAAGCCATTTGATCATAAGTTACATATTTTTGCTTCACTTATAATAACTGAATATAAATGAGTCTGTCCTGTGCTGATATATTTCCATTAATGGAATAATAGACGTAGAGGCATTAATCTTAGAAGTAGAGGCAAAAGTTCATGAGACTTGATACATTTAGAAAAGCCCAGTGCCGATAAGAGGTGATTGGGTGAGTTACCATTCAATATTCATAGGACAGAAAAATTGTTCCCAGGAGAGAAGAAGGATATACCAGGCTTTCCTTCTCTCTTTTCCCATCTGTTGTAGGTATCTCCCAATATTCAAGGACTCTGCTGTAGGTGCCAATGCTGCTTATAACCAACTTGAAAGGTTACCCCATTCAGAGCTTCACCTGTTAACTTTGAGATTTATGATTTCCAGAATTCTTTCTGTAGGTCCTGACACCTAAATATTCAGTTCCACTCTTTTGGTGCCCACAGAATACCGGTTAAATGTCATGTCTCCACTAACGTTTCTACCTGAAACTTGCCATTTGCCTTTTGTCCGCTTTATAGCAAACTCATTTGTTTCTCCTGTGCCTTTCCATTTCTGCCAGAGGCTGCACTCTTCTGGGTCTGAGTCTGGAATCATCTTTGTGTCTGGCTCTTCTTCACCGTGTACTATCAGTTCTTGATCTTCGACATCTCTAGAGTTTGGCTTTTTTCCCTGTTCTGTTGCTAGCCTGGCCCACATCCTTCTTGTTTTCTAAGACTGAATTACTATAATGTCCTTCCAACTGGTCCTTTTGGTTTCAGCTTCTCCTCCTTTCAATTCATCACTGCCAGAATAATTTCTGTAAATCATCATTTCAGAAAGCTTCACTCCTTGCATTAGTTTCCTAGGGCTGCCATAACAATGTTTCACAAACTGCATGGCTTAAAACAAGAGAACTTTACGGTGCTGGAGGCTGGTTGTCTAAAATCAAGGTCATCAACAGGGCTATGCTCTCTCTGAAGGCTTTGTGGGAGGATCCTTCCATGCCTCTTTCTAGCTAGCTTCTAGAGGCTGCTGTCTATCCTTGAATGCGTGGCCTGCAGATACATTTCTCTAATCTCTGCCTCTGTTGTCTTATGATGTTCTCCCTCTGTGTTTGTGTCCAAATTTTCCTCTTATAAGGACACCAGTTATATTAGAGTTAGGGTCCACCCTAATCCAGTATGACCTCATCTTACTTGTTTACATCTGTAAAGACCCTATTTTCAAATAAAATCACATTCGCAGGTTCTGGGTTGATACGAATTTTGTGGGGGGAGACAACCATTCAGTTAAAAATTTGGCAGTGGACTTGATTGTCTAACTTAGTAATGGCTTTAACAGATAAATGATAGTGTCTCTTGAAGCCTAGAATTCAACTTGTGCCTCAAGGCACCTGACCATAGGTTAGCCTTTTTTTTTTCTTTTTTTTTTTAATAGTAGAAAAGCTGTTGACCAACTGGCACTCTCCCATCTTATTTGAGCTCTACTTTCCAGCATGATCTCCTGGCCCCATTCTCTTCTGGCCATTCTCCCCTTCACAAAATGCATTCATTTTATTTTTTGCTTGAATCTCTGCATCTCCCTCACTCTATTTCACTTCCATGCTCATTCCCTACCGCCGCAAAGGGACAGCTCAACTTCTACTTACTTTCTGAAACTTCAAATGACTTTTACCAACATAATCATGGATTGAGTTTGCTGTGGCAGGACAACCAGTCCATGGTCCACAGTGTCTTCTCAGATGTATATTGCTGAACTAAATCAACTGGGGTCTAAAACACAGTAGCAGCTCCTAAACCATAGTCTTATTTCACTAATAGTAGATTTATTGCTGGATGATTCATTTACACCATGGTTGGATTTGTTCTTTTAAATGGAAAGATGGATAGTTTTTATTGGCTGGGTATCTATTTTTGTCTAGGGGAATTTGTCAAGGGAAAAGTATTTCTACAATCTGAGTTTGACTTGCTTAGGCCATGAACTTATTTTTAAAAGTTGTATATGTGAAAAATGAGTTTATATTAGATGAATCATATTTTAACTGTAGTGTGCCTTTCATTTAAATAAAGCCTACTGTAGAAAATCATGTGAAGTGAGCATTCCTTTGACAAAACAAAAGTTCTTCTTTTATTGGACTATGACTCTTCACAAATTGAGATTTCTTAACACGATGAGCATTTGGCCTGGCTGTGTATAGCTTCATTCTCAGAATGATGCTGAACCTGTGTGGCTTCTCCAGGGTACATGTGCCTGACTTTCTGGAGTGGCTACACTTGAACTTGTGGCATAACCAATTCTATATCTCGATTTATGGAGTCTGTTTACCGCTGACAGTAGTTGGTTTAGACCCCCTGTGGGTTTAGCCTTTGTGTATCCTAAGCTAAAGTTTCAACTTCCCTGCTATCCGGTGGAGGGTACCCCTCAGTGATGTAAGATGTTAGTTTACTTTAGGGAGTTGGAGACCAGAGAACTGCAAAAGGGGGAGAAAACCAGCGTTGGCCCTAATGAGATCTAAGTTACGTGGAGCCATAAAAAAACAACGGGAACCTTGGAAGCATTCTCAGTAGGGGAGTAGAATTAAAAGAATTCACCTTCCTCCCCCCCCCCCCCCCCCCGCCGCCCCATATACCTTTCTATCTCACCAATGACCTCTAGAGAAGGCTCCATAAATAGATTTGAAATTTGTTTCATATCACCACTATGTTATTGTTTTCTTTCGCAGGAACCAGAGAACTTTAATAGGTTTACACTGTAGTCTTTATATTAGACTGTTGTCCAGAAAGACTGTTTATTTTTGGCCCAATTATTACTGTTCTCTCCTCACCCCACTGCTTAGCTCTCAAATACTCCTGCGTTAAGCATTTTTCTTGCTAATGTGAAAATAAATTCACTGCTTCTAGCGAGTGGTTAAACATTGAAACAGTTTGGAAAGTGTTCGTATTTGACTGGTAGAACATAGCTACACGGTCCTTTTCTCTTAACCAGATACCTTATTTCCTAGAGAAGACAGTATAACAGTTCTCTTAAGGTGATTCATAGCTGAAAGGTAACAGTCATTAGGTAAATAGATGCCTGCTCTATATCCCTGCAGTCACACAGAGGGTGGAAAATTAGAAACACTGCAGTGGTAAAGTCCTTTTATTGCCTGTGGTATTTTAACATTAACCGTAAAGTAGACACAACCTTGGGGTTGTTTGTGTTTAATTTTTAAAGTCACTTGAGTTGATAAGCTGATTGGTGTTCAGTTCATCTTCGTCAAAAGGATGAATTATAGAATTAACTGTTCCTGGTTTGGAACCCCTCGTTCCATGGAATCTTAGGATTTCAGTTCTGTTGCCTTGGTTACTAATCTGTTCCATGCAATTTGCTGAACTTTGAATGGGTACTTCTCTTAGGAACATTCTCCCTTGTAAGTAAATCACCTCATGTGTTGAAATATAAGTTCTGTTTAAAAATTCTTGGGGCTGGAGAGCCTGAGTGGCTCAGTTGGTTAAGCCTCCGACTTCGGCTCAGGTCATGATCTCGTGACAGTCCGTGGGTTCCAGCCCCATGTTTGTCTCTGTGCTGACAGCCTAGAGCTGGGAGCCTGCTTTGGATTCTGTGTCTCCTTCTCTCTCTGCCTCTCCCCCACTTGCACTCCATCTCTGTCTCTCTCCGTCTCTCAAAAATAAACGTTAAAAAATTAAGAAAAACAATTCTTGAGACAGGTTCTTCATGATGTAGTAAGAAAACAAGTGACCTTGCCCTTTTGGGCTAGGATTTATTCCTTAGTTGCACCTTGCAAGGCCCCTGACAAAATGCCACAAACAATTGGAAGTGGGATTGCTAAGTAAAGGTGAAATTTAAAATGGTGGCAGTGCCCTTCTCTAGAGGAAATGAAAGATTCTCTTTGTAGTATAGCGTGTGTTTATTGTGCGGCCATTTCATAAACACGAAATCTAATAAAGTGGTGGGCATTTTCCTTCTCTGGAGGATATTAAAAGTGTCTCTTCATAGAAGAGCATGTCACGCAATGACATTGGTTCTTTTTACCTAGTCAAGATGTTTGCCTCGATTTGCTTAGGGCATTTGAAATGCATATTTGGAAACCAGCAGATAAATGCTATGAATTTTAGAACTCATTCTCATCCAAGACCTTGAGCAGTGGAAGAATATTTTCCAAGGCAGGCATTCAAGTTGTGTCTGGCAGTGTTTCTCTTCTTGTATCAATAAGGCAGAAATAGGATATAAACACATTTGGGTTTTTTTTTTTCTGTATTACTGTGCACAATTCAGAGATATAAACTGAAAAAGAAAAGTATATTGGGCTTTCCTGAGTAGATCTTAAAATTCCCCACACTGTGATCCAGAACAAAGCTGTCATTATATAGGGTCTGTAGGATTAGAAGACTCCACTTAGATTGTGAAGGACTTCAAATTTAAAAGGTTTACAGATAGATGTATAATCGACTAGTCAATTAGGGTCTGATACATATGTGTCAAAACACATGACTCCCAATCTCATGAGATCAGAAAGACTTAACTTTTAAATATCTTTCATCTTCTCGCCTAACAAATAGCAGACCATTTTGCGGGACTATTTGTTGCAGAAGTGATTGTAAAAATTGGAAGATGGTTATTATTGGCCTAGTTAGCCAATTTCTGATTTGTCTTAACTATTGTTAATAAGAGGAACTTACGAATGTATACCAGGAGCCATAGTTTTAAAAAGGAAGTATATTCTGGAGCTGGATAGTAATGATGGTTGCCTAATGTGAATGTACTTAATGGCACTGAATTGTACACTTTAAACATGGTTAAATAGTAACCTTTATGTTATGTCTACTTTCCCATAATAACAAAAGGAGGTATAATACTTTAAGATATATGAAAAGGAGACAGGCATCACGTTGCAAAAAATAATAATAAATAAAAATCGTCCTAAATTCAGAGATCATTTTTCTGATCCAAAACTTTAAATTTGACTTTTAGATGAGAATATAAGCACAGCGCAAGAAGGTACATTTATGAACCAATGAAGGGGGGTGGGACGATGCAATCGAAACAGGCATGCCTTAGGCTTCTAGAGAGTCTTTTGTAATAAGAGCACAAAACCAGTTTTATTCAGTTGACAGCAATTTAATGAGTTCTTTGCATGTGCTAGGTATTGCTTTATGTGTAAGGATGTACAAAGGAACAAAACTGGTCAAATTCCTGCTTCCAGGAACTTCCATGTGAGGAATGTGAGCTGTGTTATGGTTTGACCAGTTTACATATGAAAGAGTAGAAGCACGGCGTTTTTTGTTTTGTTTTTTAGTGTTTATTTTTGAGAGAGAGAGAGAGACAGATTTAGAGAGCACAAACAGGGGAGGGGCAGAGAGAGAGACAGAGGCACAGGATCTGAAGCAGGCTCCAGGCTCCGAGCTGTCAGCACAGAGCCCGACGTGGGGCTCGAACCCACCAGCTGTGAGATCATGACCTGAGCTGAAGTTAGACGCTTAACCAACTGAGCCATCCAGGCACGCTGAGATGAGTTTTGTAATTTACCTGTTACAAATGGTAGCTAATTATGGCAGGAACTGTTCTAAGCATTTTACCTGCATTAACTCAGTTTTTATTGCTTTTATTTTCCTTATTGTATGCATGAAAAGCTGAGGCACAGAGAAGTTAAGAATAGAGTTAATTATTAGGGAAACAGTTTCAATTCTAGAACAGTTTCCTGTGTGAAGCTCTTAGAGTAGGATAAAAAGCGATGGCATAAATTTAAAGAGTTGTACCATTTTGGGGCGCCTCGGTAGCTCAGTTGATTAAGTGTCTGACTCTTGATTTAGGCTCAGGTCATGGGATTGAGCCCCGTGTTAGGCTCAGTGTGGAACCTGGAGCCTGCTAGAGATTCTTTCTCTCACTCTCTCTCTGCCCCTCCCTAGCTCGTGCTGTCTCTATCTCACAGTAAATAAATAAATAAACTTAAAAAAATAAAAGAGTTGTACCATTTTAACATTATTTGAGTTTTTAAAAAATACCTTCTTTTCTCCCCTATCCTGTCATATAACATAGACATCATCAAGAGGGTCAATATAACATGACCTCTGTCTTTGGATAACCCTGGCCCACAGGTAAGTATTTAATAAATACTAGCTAATGCTGTAGTTATTGGTTTGTAGTTGTTTGATATAATTTATTTTGAGTCAAATTTTTAAGACTGTTTTGTAAAGACAGTCTTTACAAGACTATTCAATAAAATTATGAGATAGCCTGGCATTTTGAAAACTAGGCTAGAAACTAGTTTTTATGAATGTATTTTTTTTAACATTCAGCACATGTATTTCTTTTTACTTGTGTTATTAAATCTGTCCTCATGCTCTTATTCTTTTTCAAGCAGTCTTGTTGCCACTCACCAAAATTAATTGAGATTTGATTATTGTTTCTCTGTTTTTGTTTTGTTTTTATAGAAACAAATGGTGTTACAATTAAGGAAAAAACATTCCTGAGGTATATCAGCTCCTGCCAATTTTCTGAGTTAATATAACTCGAGATTTTGCCTACATTTGGAAGCTTTAAGCTATCCTATAAGCTTAAAGTATTTATACATACAAATATTAAAATTAAATAGGAAAGACTAGAAGGGTAAGAAATAGTATATGCTGTAGAAATCCTATTTCAAGTATAACTGTTTTAGGATTAGAATCAACCCCCTATGACAGAAAACACCAAAATAATAATGGGTCAAACAAGACAAAGTTTATTTTTCTCTCACATAAAATAAATCTGGACTCCTTTACCAGTAGCACAGCAGCTCTGCAGTCAAAATGACCTAAGCTCCTTCTGACTTTTTATTCCCTATCCTAGCTTAAGGCTTCCATTTTCAAGGTCATCTCCTGGTCCCACGGGCTACGGGAGCTTTGGCAGTCACAGCTGCATTACAGGCTGCTGGAAAGTTGGAGGAGGAGAACGTCAGTTAGGGACACACTTTGCTGCAGCAGGTTCCTTTAAAGAGACTTCTGGGAACTCTTAGCACTTCCTCTTATATCCCATTGGTCAGAAGTTAGGCTTCATCCAGCTGCAAAGCACACTGGGAAATACAGTCTTTAAGCTATGTGCATTATACATGGAATAAAATCTGAGGTCAATTCAGAATAATAAGAGTTGAGTGCATATTTGGTGGGCAAATAGCAGTCTCTCCACAACAGTAAGCTTCAAACCATACTTTGAATATTGGATGTACTCTTTAATAAGTATTCTGACTTACTGTCAACATATATCATAGGTCATTTTAAGAAAGATTCAGGGGCGCCTGGGTGGCTTAGTCAGTTCAGCGTCTGACTTCGGCTCAGGTCATGATCTCGCGGTTCACGAGTTCGAGTCCCACGTTAGGCTCTGTCCTGACAGCTCAGATCCTGGAGCCTGCTTCAGATTCTGTGTCTCCCTCTCTCTGTGCCCCTCCCTAGCTTTCTCTCTCTCTCTCTCTCAAAAGCAAATAAAACATTTAAAAAAAAAGAAAGAAAGATTCAGAACACCAGAAAATCAAACTCACATGAAAGCCATATTGGAAAAAAAAAAAAAAAAAGCTGCCAGCTATTGAGTATATTGTCAAGCATCATGTGAAATATCTTCACAACATCCTAATGAGTTAGGTACTATCATTGTGGCCATTTTGCGGGTAAAGAAACAGAGACATCAAAATGATACATAGCGGGGGTCCCTGGGTGGCTCAGTCAGTTAAACATCTGCCTCCGTTTCTGCTCAGGTCATGATCTCACAGTTGGTGAGTTCAAGCCCCGCATTGGGTTCTGCGTTGACGGTGCGGAGCCTGCTTGGGATGCTCTCTCTTTCCCTCTCTCTCTGCCCCTCCTGCACTCTCTCTCTCTCTCACAAAATAAATAAATAAATAAATAAATAAATAAATAAATAAATAGATAGATAGATAAGTACCTTTCCCGAATGTGGCATGAATTCAGAAGTGGCAGGGCACTGGTTAGTCCAGTTCTTCACCGTGTGCCCACAAGGCGATTGCTTGATGCTATTGCATTTTGTAACTCGGAGTATTTTGGGATATTACAGTTGGTCATCTCAAGCATCAGTTATCATTTTATCATCTTGTGAAAAATTCTGGCTGAACTATTTGACCATCGAGATTCTGTACGCTTGTGGTTGTACTATGTGAATATTCTGTTAAATGTATGCAATGGTTCAAATTACCCACACTCACATTTAACTCTGAGAGCAGTTCTTATATTGAAGGAAAATTTTCTGTATGTGAGAAGATGTGTTCTGAGCGTAAGTGGTGAACATATATCACATACTTGTTTTCAGAAAGCACCGATACCTTGAGTCCCAGAACCCAGCGTCAGTGGAGTGGAGAGCTAACAGCTTCAATGGTCTGAGGTTTTTGCCACACTGCTGCTTTTTCTCCTATTTGGGATTAAAATATGATAGATTTGAGGTAGTATCCTAGTACTTCCATTGGAAAAAACAGAGTTTCTGTGTGTGTGTGTGTGTGTGTGTGTGTGGTTAAAGAGAGAAGTTCCATGCATCTGCAAGGGTGCTGCCATTAGAGAGGAGAGTGGTTTGGAGTGGAGGAGAGTGGGAAGGGAAAGGGTTTGTGGGGCCAGGTCTGGCATCATTCAGGGACTTGACAATCACTTACCTAATTGTGTAAATATGTACACACCCCAGTGTATGAACTGGCATTTTGGAAATGAAATATTTAACAGGAAATTCCCCCTCTTCAACCCTCACCTTTTTAGATGTAGAGGTTGGCTTGTTTCTTCTATCTTTGTTTGAATCGTTCCATTAATCAACCTTAGTGAGAGATCACTTAGTCATCTGTGAAAAAGCATAAACTCGTAATTGTTAGAAATCACTGGTGCGGCACACATCTTTCTCTACTCACGAACAAACTCAAATACTGATTTTTCTCATGGGTTTTTCTCTAAAAAAAAGTTTCTTAGGCTAAAGAATCACAGCCTCTTTCCTTGTGTCTCCCTCTCTCCTAATCTTACCTTTCTCAGTCTCTATATTCCCACATGTCTCCATGTTGTGTCCCATGGTGGTGTTGTGCTGTGGGTGGCTCCTATCTAGCCACCAACTAACTTTTGAGGGACCTACAGCCCTCAGAGGTTGCAAAGCTGGGCTGGGGCAGGGGTGGTGCGTCTGAGACCCATGAGCCCAGGGGACTTGACACATTATCACCGTGTATCTCAATCTTTTTGAATGGACTCCCCTAAATTGAAAAATCTAATTTAATCTGGTGGAACGATTGAATACTAAGGAATAAGGTTTTGTTACATACTTGGGCTTTAGAAGACCAAAAACCATTGTAATATGTAAGATGTTTTGATCCTCCCAAACTAAGGTTTGTCCCTCAGAGATGATAATGGCCCTGATGAGAATGCATTAATATAAGAGATCCACTACTAGGTATGAGCACAATAATGCTTCTTACATATGTATCAACTATGTTTCCAAATGTTTACAAACTGATGGAGGCAGTAGCTTGTAAGTTCTCTGAGGGCAGACTGTCACTATCTTTAGTTTCTGGAACAGTACCTGGAACATGGGTGACTATTAAATATTTTATGACACTGCATGATGATATTTTATTAATACAAATTCATTTCCTGGACTCATGGAGCAAGGAAAAAATACAGATTTAGTCTGTGCATTATCGATCTTAGTCTTTTTTTGGTTATTATGTGTTTTTTCCATCAACTCTTACTGGAAGGACATTAACTTATGTGTGTGTGTTGCGGATATTGTCCTTGGACTTTTCTGATGTTCAGATGGAGTCTCTGCACTTAAAACAGTGGTATAAACCCTGCCCTAATGAGTCCATAGTATGGTTGGAAATGGAAGTTACTGATTCACTGATGGCTTTGATCGTTTAGCGATTTTTGTTGAGCATCCTAGGAGCCCAGCACTGATCTGTTCTGGGATACATCCAGCCCTGCCTCCCTGGTGCTTACATTCTAGGTGGTGAAGACAAAAAAGCAAACACTATGAACAAGTTAATTATCTATATTTGGAAGAGACAGGTACTATGGACAAAGGAAAACAAGAGCTAGAGACAGGGGAGCAGGAATGCTGGAATTAGGGGAGAAGCAGGATAGAGTTAGCCTCTTGGTAACAGCATTTGAGTAACCCTTCAAGGAGGAAATGAGAGAGCCATCCAGGGGCAGCAGCATTCAGGCAAAGGGCCCAGAAAGTGCAGAGTCCTGAAAGAACAGCTCTAGAATATTCTAGGAGACCAGCTTGAGTAGAACAGAGGAAGGCAGGAATTAAGAGTGGAAGAAAATGTGGTCAGAGAGGTGAATGGAGAGGAGATCATGAGTCCAGGTGACAACTAAGATTTAGGCTTTTATTCTGAGGCATATGGGAACTCATGCAGGATTTTAAGAGGCAAGATATGCCTTATGTTTCAAGTCAAGTTCAAGCCAAGTTCACCTTGGCTTGCTGGGTTGAGAAGGGACTCAAAGGAAGCCAGGGGTTGAAGCAGGAAGAGCAGTTAGGAGACCATTATAGTAACTTGGTGAAAAACAGGGGTTGATGGTGACTCTGACAAGGGTGGTAATCGAGCAGCAGTGAGGAATGGTTATATCTTGATATATCTTAACGTAGAGCTGGCAAGCATTTGCTGATGGACTGGGTACTGAGTGTGAGAACAGCATCAGGGATGAGTCCAGTTATTTTCACCTGAATACTTAGAAAGTGGAGTGTCAACAATTGATATAGGAAAGTCTATAAGTAAATGAAGTTTTCTTAGGGGGAACTCAGTTTAGTTTTGGCTATGCGGAGTTTGAGATGTTTTCAGACCATCCAGGTAGTGACATCTGGGATTGGGGAGTGGGTCTGGACTTGATATAATGTTGTGAGTCCTCAGCAAAGATGTAATGAATGAAATCACCAAGAGAGTGTGTATAAAGAGAAAGGGGAAGGAAACTAGAGTTTTCATATTTCTTTTTCATCATATATCTACTATATTGTTAGATTATGCCACTTTTTCTTAGCATCTAGAATTTTTCATACATATGAAAAAAATGAAGGGAATGCTATGTAATTCCCTCCAACACATTTGTGTGTGAATGTGTGAGTTTTTAAAAAGAAAACTTGAGACATTGTATTTTTGCACCCATAAATATTAATACCTCAGTGTATACCCTTACCAGAGAAGGACTTTTAAAAATATAGCCTTACACAAAAGACCCCGAATAGCCAAAGCAACCCTGGAAAAGAAAAACAAAACTGGATGCATCATGGTTCCAGATTTCAAGCTATATTATATAGCTGTAGTCATCAAGATATTATGGTACTGGCACAACAACAAGCACATAGATCAACGGAACAGAATAGAAAACCCAGAAATGGACTCACAACTATATGGTCAACTAATCTTTGACAAAGCAGGAAAGAATATCCAGTGGAAAAAAGACAGTCTATTCAGCAAATGGTGTTGGAAAAACTGGACAGTGACATGCAGAAGAATGAAATTGGATCATTTTCTTATACCATACACAAAAATAAATTCAAAATGGATGAAAGACCTAAACGTGACAGGAAGCCATCAAAATCCTAGGGGAGAATACAGGGAGCAACCTCTTTGACCTTGGCCGTAACAACTCTTATTAGACATGTCTCTGGAGGCAAGGGGGAAAAAAAGCAAAAATTAACTATTGGCACTTCATCAGAATAAAAAACTTCTTCACAGCGCAAGAAACAATGACCAAAACTAAAAGACAGCCTATGGAATGGGAGAAGATATTTGCAAATGAAATATCTAATAAAGGGTTAGTATCCAAAATCTATAAAGAACTTATTAAACTCAACACCCCAAAAACAAATAATCCAGTGAAGAAATGGGCAGAAGACATGAATAGACAGTTTTTCCAAGAAGACATCCAGATGGCTAACAGACACATGAAAGATGCTCAACATCACTCATCATCAGGGAAATACAAATCAAAACCATCATGAGATACCACCTCATGCCTGTCAGAGTATCTAAAATTAACAAGACAAGAAACAGCACAAGGGTGTAGAGAAACAGGAACCCTCCTACTCTGCTGGTGGGAATGCAGAGAAAACAATCTCTTCACTAGTGCACTAGTGGTGCAGCCACTCTGGAAAACAGGATGGAGGTTCCTCAGAAAGTTAAAATAGAACTGCCCTATGATCCAGCAATTTCACTACTAGGTATTTACCCAAAGGGTACAAAAATGCAGATTCAGAGGGATAAATACACCCTGATATTTATAGCAACATTGTCAACAATAGCCAAGTATGGAGAGAGACCAAATGTTCCTCAGCTGATGAATGGATAGAGAAGATGTGGTGTATGTGTATAACACACACACACACACACACACACACACACACACACACACTGGAATATTACTCAGCCATCAAAAAGAATGAAATGTTGCCATTTGCAACAATGAGGACAGAGCTAGACAATATTATGCTTAGCCAAATAAGTCAGTCAGAGAAAGACAAATACAGCATGATTTCACTCAGATGTGGAATTGAAGAAAAAAAAAACAGATGAACATATGGGAGGGGGGAAAAGAGAGAGGGAAACAAACCATGAAAGATTCTTAATGATATAGAACAAACTGAGTGTTGATGGAGGAGGTTGTTGGGAGATGGGTTAGATGGGTGATGAATATTAAGGAGGGCACTTGTTGTGATGAGCACTGGGTGTTGTATGCAATTGATGAATCACTGAATTCTCCTGAAACCAGTAGTGCACTGTATATTAACTAGCTAGAATTAAATAAAAATTTAGAAAAAATAAAAATAAAAATACAGCCCCATACCTGACAATATTTGACAGTAAAATAAGTAATAATTTTTTAAGATTATATTCCTTGTTTCCCCACTGCTCACCTCAAAAATGTCTGTTTATAGTTGGTTTGTTTCAGTCAGGGTCCAAAGTCCAAACAGTGCATTTGTTTGGCATGACCTTCCTTTTTTTTTTTTTACTGAAAAAAATGTATTTGCTGAAGAAATAGAACATATTTCCTGTAAAATATTCTACAGTTTGGGAGTTGGCCAATTGAATCTTTATGACAGCATTTAGCATAATCTCTTATAATCTCCTCCTTTATTACCTCTTAACATTATTGTCTTTATTACCTGTTAACATTAGTTCTTAAGGCTTAATTAGAGTCCAGTTTAATATTATTGGTAAGAAAACTATTGAGTTGCATCAGGAGGCAATAAGATCTGGAAATACCATTTTTAGTGATGTTAAGATTAATCAAGTGTTAACAATTTATCCATTATCAAGTTTTCCATGAATCTTTTTCTAATAGTTTTAGTCACCACTAGTTGCCTATATTCATGATTTCATCAAAGTTAAAGAGAGAGAGAGAGAGAGAGAGATACCAAAGACCAAAGTCAGAGAGAAGAGGACCTGACATAGGAGATTGAGATGGACCCCCTCTCCCTGTGGCATCTTGAAAGACAATGAAGAAAGTACAGGAAGAAAAAGTGATCAGTTGTGTCAAATGTTGCTCTTACATCAAGAACACTGATAATTGATAACTGGGCATTGGAATTAGCAACTTGGAGGTCGTTGATGATCTTGGCAAGAGCAGTTTTGGTGGATCTGTCAGGGCGAAGGTCTAATTGGAGTGAGTTCATAAGAGATTGAGAGGAAAGGAATTGAAAACATGAAGTACAAACGACCCTTGCAAAGGGGGGAGGGGGAAGAATCACAGAGTAGAAGGAGGGTAGAACCTAGTGCACTAGTGAAGAGATTGTTTTCTGGTAGGAGGGTGGGCAGGAGGGCAGAGTTTAGATGCAGGGTCCATAGGTGGGCAGGCATGGTCCTGTGGGGCTTCTCTGATTGCCTCAAGTCTTAGAGATTTGAGAGGAACGTCCTCAGCTGAGTGGGGGTGAAAGGAAAGGTGTGAGAGGTTGAGGAGTCTGTTCTCTTCAGTCAGTTCAGCTACATGAGTAGCTGGTGGAGAGTTGCATTTAATCAGGATGGCAGTTTTATAAGAGAGGGAGTAGGATCCATAAGCATGCTGCTTGTCCCTTATAATTCAGGTCAAGAACCTCTTGCGTCTTTGAGGAGTTCTGCTGGTTCAGGGAGTCTCTGAAGTAGGGTTCCTCATGGATGCCTTGAAATCTGCTCCGAGATGTGTTTGAAAGACCTACATTCTGTGTAGCTTTATCCTGAAGCCCTTTAGGAGACTGAGGAGAATTTCTGTGGTTGCTTGAAACTGAAGTGGGTTACCTATGCCCATATTAGTTGCACTCTGTGTTCCCTGCAAAGACCACTGGAGCTCCCCCAAACGGGTTTTCTGATCTGCTACCTTCCTGCCTGCCTTGATGTGACCACGGCCTTTGGCACGTATCCTTGGGTGTGATGTAGGGCTTCTGGTTGACTAATACATTTGTAATACAAATGAAGCTTCTATAGCTATCGGGCAAGGAATGAAATAGTCATTGAGTTTTCTTTCTTTACAAACCAAAAGCAAGGGGTGGGAGACAAATGAAAACAAATGGACAAACAAAAGAAAAAGCAAAGAGCATCTAAATGCCAGAAGCCCTGAAATAGTCCAGTAAATGAGGTTAGGCACTTGAGATTTCTCATAAACGAAACTTCTGCTGCACACATGCTCAAAAGCAAATACTAATGTGAGTTTATTGTCTTCTTCACTAAATCAAACCAGTACGGTTTATCCCAGGGACTCTTCCAGACCACAGGGGCTGTTACTAGAAAGCAAAAGACATGGTTTTTAAGTGACTGCTGTAGATGGAGCCACATGATAATTTTTGATTTTCCATAAGACAAGAAGCGCAGAGATCTTTTTCTACCGATAAATGGGGAGAAAAGAGATGAGCTTAGGTAATTTTCCTGTATAGCTGTGCTACTGATGAACTGTGCCATCACAGTGTTCCATGGATGGAGGAAACAGGGTTGGAGAAAACTCCTGACATGGAACTGGTCCAGTGGTTTACAGATTTGGAGAGAAACTTTGGGCAAAGCTTTCAACTACTGATGTCATTTATACAGTCGTGTCCTTTCAGAGGTAGTCTGAAGCAGCCTGTTTGACGCTGGTTGGGCACTGGGAAAGCATTTGGACTCATGAGTCAGACTTCAGTTGAAAATCTCATTTTTCTACTAATCAGGTGATTCACCTTGGGTAAATCAATCTCTCGAGCCTTTTGTCCTCTATTCCAGTATACATTTCCTAGGGTTGTTGTAAGTGTTGAGACAATAGATATCCTTGGTTATGAAAGTCTAGTGCCATACTAAGTTTTATGGTAGATAACTATTCTCTTGTGTTCACACTTCAGAAACAAGTTTCCAATTTTCTTGCCCTTTCCCTGGTATCAGAAGCTGAGCAATAGTGCCCATTGCTAAGCCACGTAGGGAATTGTAGCTACACTTTTCTTTCTCTTCAAATGTTTCATTTTTTCTTGGTTAACAACTGTGTCACGTGCTCCCTTGCCCGGTTTTTAAACTCTGATTTTTTTCTCACATACTTCAAAATTTATGTGATGTGCTCATCAATAATATTTTCACATGCTCAAATACGAAGTTACACTTTTTACCCCGGAGTGATACCTGACAAAAATCTTCCATCTTTCTGCTCTAATTGTGATCCTATGTCCCCTTCAAATGGCTTATTTTCTTGTCTCACTTTATGGGATAAATTCCTGAGGAACTTCCTAAGAGAGGGCCCATGTTAGCTACATTTTTAAATTTCTTCCATGTCTGAAAATGTTTTCTTTCCTACTTTTCTAGGAAAATAATAGTTTGACTGGGTATGGAATTTTCCTTGATTCTTTTGAAACCATTTATTCACTGTTTTCTAATTCTCCTTATTGCTACTGAGTAATCTGTTACTAGTATTATTACGGATTCTTTTACCACAGTCCTCTCCCTCACCCAAGCCTTTTGGCCCTTTTATCTCTAGTGTTCTGAAGTTTCATGATTATGTATTCTTTTTCATTCATTGTGCTGGCCACATACTCAGAGGATCCTTTCAGGTTTTGGGGTGTTTTTTTTGGCAGGGGTGGGCGGGTGTGATAAAGGCTACTTTTTTAGATTTCTTCAACGTTACCTTCCAACTCTTACAGTGAATTTTAAAAAGTAATTTCTGGCCTATTTTTAATTTCTAAGAGATATTCTTTGTCATCTAAAGGTTTCTTTTAAAAAATGTAAAATGAATAATTTATACATTTTCCTTGGTGTGCATTTTGGCTCGCTGTTACAGTGTCCTTTTTAATCTCCCAGAGGATATTAGTTAGGTTAGTTATAGGTGTTTTAAAAGCACCTGTCTTCTGCTACCTGAATTAACTCTTTTCCCTAATCTCCCTCTGTCTCTCCATTCCTTCCTTCCTTTTCTTTTCTGTTGCTCTTGTTTTTGGAAGCTTATCACAAATATTTTACCATCCATTCAATTGTAACCATGAGGAACTAGAAATGCTGATTGGAGACTCTCAGTGTGGCTTGAGCTGAGTTTTAGAATAGTGGGTTTCACAACAAGGCTTTTCTGGGACTGACTAGGTTCTCCAGATCTATGATTTTCCTGTCCTTTTCAGGGAGTAAAAGCCTAGTTGCCTGTGGAGTTACCTTATGGAAGTGCAAGTGAGGATGGAATTAAGTCCCACCTCCAGAATGCAGACTCCTCAATTTGCTGGTTTGCTGTCCTTGGACCTCTACCGCCCTCACCCCACTTGTTACCTTAAGTATGAAACTCCTTAATGATTTTTGCTAGAAAATAAAACTACAGTATCTTGACATATATGGGGGCTAGGGAGCAGGAAGTAAAATGTGAAGGCTGATGTTGATGGGTAGGATGTGGGCCTGTTCGTTTAACCGAGGTACAGATTGTCCTCCAATTCCTCTGGTATCTTAGCCAATTCCTATGTGGTACTTTATCCCTCTAAGCCATTTTGCGATTCTGAGGGGCAATTACCTCGCTTCTCACTGATACTCGTTTCTACCTCTATGCTTTGTGTCATCCCTCAAACGATAAAACTATTTTAGAAGCTGACTTTTAGACACTTTCTCAATACAAAAAAGAAATGTAATTTTCTCCCCATTAGAAGCACTTCTCTCTGGCTGCCTATCTGCTGCTTTCTGCTGGAAGAGCTCTCTCATGACTGGAGACACAGTAGGGCCCACTGGCTATAGGGATTCCAAATCCTTTTGTTTCTGAGTTTAAAAAATGCTACAAGCTCAAAGTACAGTATCACATGCCGGAAGTACCTCTACCTGATAATATTTTTCATTGGCAGAGTGAATTATTCAATTCTCTGTTCCATACAGGATTCTTTACAATAATGTGAAGAAATTTCCATTAAAATAAACAAAATGCAAACCGATGCTTCCAAATGAACACTGACCTTCAATTCGACTTGAGAAACTATCTAGCTGAGCCATTATTGCTGCATTTCTCAAAATATTGTAGAAAATATTATAAAATTTCTTTTAGACCCAACTTGTAAGCCTGGCATATCATTATATTGCTGTTTTTATGATCCCTCAAGTGGTATAAAGGACTTAATTAACCAGATTTCCATTTGTATAACAATTGGCTGATAAAAATTTTCTTTTTACCTTTTGCTCCTCTGTGTATAGATAAAGTCATTTCCATACCATTTATAGTTTAAGCTATAAGATTAAGTGTCTACCATATGGCACAGTAGCCAATGACCTAAATCGGTATAAGTAAATAGAATCTGTAGAAAATTCTGATATTTGTCAGAGTCAACGAGAGAATCCTTTGTCTTGAGTGTTTTTTTGGAATAACTCATTATGAGTGATTTTTAGAATAACGTGCTGTGGTTATTTGGTCAAGGTCTCTGTGAGGCATTTTTAGCTGATTTGTCACTAATTCTGTTCCAGCTACCTTTCTCCTCACCAGCCAATTTGTATAATACTGGGAATAAATTTTATAATAATTACTCTTGTTCAAGAAGAAAAATTGAAATCAACATACTGCACTGCCTTTTCACATAGGCCCCTAAATTTTGATTTTTGTGGTGTTTGGTAGTCCCTCTAGATAGTTTCATGGTGATCTCTTGACGTTACTCTTGAGTAGAAGGGAGATATATTGTTTACCTTGAAGAAGACAGGATCTTCCAGTCATTTATGGCTCTTCTGGAAAGCAATGTGAAATGAATTAGATACATTCTTTGTCAATCCCTAACACATTGAACCCCAGGGTGTCAACATAGTATAAGAATTTTAGGTTGTAGGGCAAGAAGTATGTAAATAATCTGCAAACACGGTAACTGCTTTACAGATACAGATTGGTTTTTTTCCTACAATAAACTGGATAACTCATTAATTATGAAATTGTTAAGGCTCTTGTAGTATGCAATTGGTGCTATCCATTCAGAGATAGATGTTGCTTTGCCTAGCACTATATTAAAGTTAACATAATAATTAAATGATACACTGTTGTAGACCTTTTTATACTGATGTGAAAAACTTTCTTTGTTTAGGAGTAATATATTGATCATGTTCTTGATCATGACTACTTTCTTAGTTATGTGATATATACGGACTTACTAAAAAAACCTAAATGATAAAGAAGTTTGTAAGTTAAGAAGCAAAGGCTATGTTGTTTTGCTTCTCCAAACCACTCCCTTCAAGATTGTCATGATTTCTAATTACTGTGTTGTAGTTCTAAAATATGTTCATGGTTTACACAAAAAATGATTCCATAACTGACATTCATGACATTATCCTGTGGATATTAGTTACTGTGTTTGCACAAGGGAAAGAAGAATTTGCTAAGCATAGAGGTTATTTATTTTGTATCACTCTTGGAGCCCTTAACAATTTTTTTTATTATTTTATATTTTTTATTTTTTATTTGAGAATAGTTAACACACAATATTACACTAGGTTCAGGTGTACAACTTAGTGATTTGACAGGTTTATACGTTATTCTATGTTCACCACAAGTGTAACTGCCATCTGTCCCATTACATCATCATTACAATGTTTCCGACTACATTATGCTGTGTCTTTTATTCTCACGAATTACTGATTCCATAACTGGAAGGCTGTATCTCTCTTTCCCCTTCACCCACTTTGCCCATCCCTTGCCCCTTCCCCTCTGGCAACCATCAGTTTAGTCTCTGTATTTATAGGTTTGATTCTGCTTTTTGTTTTTTTATCCGTTTGGTTTTTTTTTTTTTTTTTTAGATTCTGCTTATGAGTGGAATCATATGGTATTTATCTTTCTCAGTCTGATTTATTTTACTTAGCAGAATACCTTTTAGTTCCATCCATCTTGTCTCAAATGACAGGATCTCAACCTTTTTTATGGCTGTGTAATATTCTATTATATATATCTTTATTTATCTATCAGTGGACTTTTGGGTTACTTTCTTATCTTGGATATTGTAAATAATGCTGCAGTAAACATAGGGGTGCATGTATCTTTTTGAGTTTGTGTTTTCATTTTTTTTGAGTAAATACCTAAATGGAATTATTGGATCATTTGGTATTTCTATTTTTAATTTTGTAAGGAACCTCCATAATGTTTGCCACAGTGGCTATACTAATTTACATTCCCACTAACAGTGCATGAGGGTTCCTTTTTCCCCACACCCTTTCCAACATTTCTTTCTTGTCATTTTGATTTTAGCTGTTCTAACAGGTGTAAGGAGGTATATCATTGTGCTTTTTATTTGTATTTCCCTGATAATGAGTGATGTTGAGCATCTTTTCATGTGTCTGTTGGCCATCTCTATGTCTTATTTGGAAACAGGTCTCTTCAGGTCCTCTGCCCATTTTTAAAATTTATTTATTTAAATTCAAGGTAGTTAACATACAATGTAGTATTAGTTTCAGGAGTAGAACCCAGTGATTTATCACTTACATATAACACCCAGTATTCATCCCAACAAGGGCCCTCCTTAAAGCTCATCACCCATTTAGTCCGTACCCCCCACCTCCCCTCTAACAATCCTCATTTTGTTCTCTGTATTTAAGAGTCTCTTATAGTTTGTCACCCTCTCTGATTTTATCTTCTTTTTCCTTCCCTTCCCCTGTGTTCATCTTTTTTGTTTCTTAAATTCCACATATGAATGAAATCATATATTTGTCTTTCTCTGACTGACATATTTCACCTAGCATAATACACTCTAGTTCCATCCATGTTGTTGCAAATGTCAAGGTTTCATTCTTTTTGATTGCTGAGTGGTATTCCATTGTATATATATACTATATCCTCTTTATCCATTCATCAGTTGATGGACATTTGGGCTCCTTCCATAAGTTGGCTATTATTGATAGAGCTGCTATAAACATTGGAGTGCATGTGCCCCTTTGAATCAGTATTTTTGTATCCTTTGGATTAATACCTAGTAGTGCTTTGCCCATTTTTTAAAAATCAGATTGTTTGTGTTTTTGGTGTTGAGTTGTGTAAGTTCTTTGTATATTTTGGATATTAACCCTTGATTGGATATATAATTTGCAAATATCTCTCCCATTCAGTAGGTTGTCTTTTCATTTTATTGATGGTTTCCTTTTCCATGCAAGAATATTTTCTTTTGGTGTAGTTCCAATAATTTATTTTTGCTTTTGTTTCCCTGGTCTTAGGAGACATACCTAGAAAAATGCTGCTATGGCTGATGTCAGAGAAATTGCTGCCTATGTTCTCTTCTAGGATTTTTATGGTTTCAGGTCTTACATTTAAGACCTTAATCCATTTTAAGTTTAATTTTGTGTATGGTGTTAGAGAGTGGTCCAGTTTCTATCTTGTAGATGTAGCTGTTTATTTTTTCCAACACCATTTACGGAAGAGACTATCTTTTCCCCATTGTATGTTCTTGTCTCCTTTGTCATAGATTAATTGACCATATAAATGTGGGTTTATCTCCACGTTCTCTATTCTGTTCCATTGATCTATGTGTTTATTTTTGTATCAGTACCATACTGTTTTGATTTCTACAACTTTGTAATAAATCTTAAGATCTGGGATTGTGATACCTCCAGCTTTGTTCTTTTCTCAAGATTACTTTGGCTATGGGGCGCCTGGGTGGCTCAGTCAGTTGATTTTCAGCTCAGGTCATGATCTCACAGTTTGTGAGTTCGAGCCCCGCGTCATGCTCTGTGCTGACAGCTCAGAGCCTGGAGCCTGCTTCAGATTCTGTGTCTCCCTCTCTCTTTGCTCCTCCCCTGTTCACATGCTGTCTCTCTCTCTCTCTCTCTCTCTCATAAATAAAGATTAAAAAAAAATTAAAGATTACTTTGGCTAGTCTTTTGTGGTTCCATACAAATTTTAGTATTGGTTTTAGTTATGTGAAAAATGCTGTTGGTGTTTTGAGAAGGACTGCATTGAATCTATAGATTGCTTTGGGTAGTATGAACATTTTAACAATATTAATTCTTCCAACCCATGAGCCTGGAATATCTTTCCATTTGTTTGTGTCATCTTCAGTTTCTTCCATTAGTGTTTAATAGTTTTTGGAGTACAAGTCTTTCACCTCTTGGCTATGTTTATTCCTAGGTATTTTATTCTTTTGGTGCAATTGCAAATGATGTTTTAATTTTTTTTTAATTTATTTAAAAAGGTTTATTTATTTTTGAGAGAGAAAGAGAATGCATAAGTGAGCAGGGGAGGGGCAGAGAGAGAGAGAGAGAGAGAGGGAGAGAGACAGAATCCCAAGCAGGCTCTGCACCGTAAGCATGAAGCCAACATGGGGCTTGAAACTCACAAACTGTGAGATCATGACCCAAGATGAAATCAAGAGTCGGATGCTCAACTGACAGAACCAGCTGCCTCAGGGCACAGAACCAGGTGCCCTGAGAAATGCTGGTATCATCAGTCTGAGTCTTATTTCTTTGAGGAATCAGTTTCTTCTTGGAAACTGTTAACTTATCCTCCAAATGATGGAACTTCTTTATCATGTCCCCAGGTGTGAGACATTTTGTTTAATCCTGTAGGTCTTCAATAAGCCTTTCAGTTGAAGTCTTCTTCAGCTCGGCAAAATTTTCTTCTACTATGTTTTGGTTTTCCTCTTCGCCTTTATTGTGTATATTCTTTCCTTCTTGAAAGGGTTTTTGATAGATACTGGATTTCCTATCACTATCTTTCATGTCTTTGAGATTGTCTTATAGTTTCCTATCTCTGTTTTCTTTTTACACTACGTTTAGAATACTTTTCACTTTAGGACACCATCTATGAGATCTTTAGTCATGTTAATTTTATTATTAAATCTATCTTTGCATTTAAAATTTTCAATTTTGGTAACCATAGTTTTCATTTTTAAGAATGTGTTATTTGCATTCTACTTTTTCCTGAAACCCTACGTTTACATCCCACAGTACTTAGGAACAACTCACTCTTATCTGTAGCTGATTAAGAGTACACTTGGAGTGCAGCACGTGATGGCACAATCATTTTGTTTCTGTCCTCAGGTCCCCTCAAAGCCCAGAATTATTACTTCCCTCAACATCCTTACTATATCTTCTACTCTGCCTCCACCATCATCCCTAAGTTCCAACTTTTATTTTGCTATCACTCTTTGCGTGGGATCAACCAATCTCTGTTTCATGTTGCTGTCATCACTCAGATCTGCCTTGTTCATCTTGCTTTGCTTTCCTTTATTTAGAACGAGGTCAGGAAAATAAAGATTGTGAAGAACAAAGAATCCAGTCCCACCATACTCCTTTTTCACTGAAGTCTTCTCCTGTTTTATGGATACAGTAACCTGTTGTAGATCTGAGGATGGAGAAAAGAATTGTAGAAGTATTCTTGTAGTCCCAGAATGCTCTCTAATTTATTTTTTTATGGCTCATTAATTCTGTTTGTTCATCTTAATGTTCATTCTTTCTTGCTCTTGGTTTTCTTTAAACAGCCAATGGTCCATTGTGGTGTTTGTAGTGCTCACATTTATTAGAGTCAAGGTTGGTACAGTAGCTGGTCATAGATTTCACTGTGGCTGTGGGAATCTGTTTCCGTGACATGCCTCTTCCCACACTGGGTGAACTGATCTAGTTCTGGGTCAGTGGATGGAGCATTTCCTCCTGCCGGCATACCTCTAGGCTGATGGGAGAGAGCAAGCAGAAAGGTGGGTTGGAACAATGTCAAGTTAGAAAAGACTTCCTCTGTGCATGGTTGTGGTCAGAGCTGCCTTCTTGATTTATTTTTTCTTCTTTCAGTCTATAGTTAAGATGTAGGGTTTCTTGGTCTCTCTCTGGCATCAAAACCCCTGACAGGAACCTTCTTCATTCAGGCCACCCACGTTTTTAACACGCAGAGCTAAGGGTTTGGGTGCAGGTTTAAAGGACCAGGTTCATTGGGTGGGAGGGGGGAGGACATAGTTTTCTAAGCTTTTCTGAAATTCAGTTCTTTTATGAACTACTCTAATAATTGCTTCAGGGTGCCTTGCATTTGTGTATTTCCAGCTTCCAGGAAGAACCCAGTTACCTCTGGTGTGTTAGGTTTCCTCTGCTCTGATTTCTGTGCTAGTCCAACCTCAGGAGAGAAGAGGGGCAACCTAGGTATGCTCTGTCCCTTTCCCTGAATCAGAAGCCCCTCTGATTTATTTATTTATTTATTTATTTATTTATTTATTTATTTATTTTTAATTTTTTTTAACGTTTATTCATTTTTGAGACAGAGAGAGACAGAGCATGAATGGGGGAAGGTCAGAGAGAGAGGGAGACACAGAATCTGAAACAGGCTCCAGGCTCTGAGCCGTCAGCACAGAGCCCGACATGGGGCTCAAACTCACAGACTGCGAGATCATGACCTGAGCCGAAGTCGGACGCCCAACCGACTGAGCCACCCAGGCGCCCCATCCCTCTGATTTATTTTAAATAAGATTTTATGTTTTTACGGACTCCCAAACTTTATTGTTGTAGATTACTAGTGTTTGGGTTCAGAGTCTATCAAAAATCAGCCTTTATTTTCATGTGCAAGGAAGGAGCAGAGCAAAATGAAGTTCTGTATTCCAAAATGTTTTGAGATGTTTTTCTCAAACATTCAGAGAATGAACCATTCAGATGAGCCATTCAGTATACAAGATGAGCCATTCAGATATATAACAGGCATGAGCCCCTGAATTTGTGTGAGTGCCCATGTGCGTGCGCGCACACACACACACACACGCACACACTGCAGTTTTCCATGTTTCCTCCTCTCTAACTATCCACCAGACACAGGCAGTAATTTCTCCATTTGCAATGCCATTGGCTGTGGTAGAAATCTGTGCAGGAGCCAGCCATGTCAACAATAGGAGTGAAGTATTGAGTCAGAAAGAAATGACTTTCCCTCCCATTTACCTCCTCTCTTGCAGCACACAACTCCCTCAAACAGCTGTGGGGGCAGCTTCAGTTGACTTGCTTAGCCTGTGCCCAATGTGAGCCATAAACCCCTGAGATATTTTGTTATTTCAGGATTCTGGAACTCCGTGAAATTCAGCTGAACTCATTGTCCCTCCCCTCACCCCCAATCCTGTTCTAATGTTTATTTGTTGGTGGTACTTTCCCTCCCTGCTCGACCTTCCTTTTGAAACATAGCTAAATGTTTTCCCCAACTTTAAGTGAATTTATTCATTGTCATGCCTAGGGGTCATCTGCTTTCTAGTGACACTTGTGTTTTGTAGTCCTGGACTCTAGTGCTAGTCTCTCTACTGGGCTTCAGCCTTCTTGTTGCTTCTCCTTCCTGTCATCTGTACCCTGTGTCTCCAGAGGGGCCCTTCCAGTCAGTGTATGGCTCTGATGATGACCTAGATTGGATAATTTTCTGTTTGATTACCACTCGGTCCTTTACCTGCTCATCACAGTGACCAGCATTCAGTAAATAAGGTTAGTGAAGGATTGTGATATATAGTCAGCAGAAACTGTAGGTCAAAGAAACTTACTTTTTACCACTGTCCCCTCCCTATACCTCCTCCACCGCGGCCTCTGGAATCTCTGAGTCTTTCTGTCATGACATGCATGGCCAAGGACACTTAGAAGTGGAAAGCCTTCCCAAGAACATACCCAAATTTCATGAAAACAGACAAGAAGTTTTCAGGAAGCAAATCCCTTCAAGGCTTCTTTCTGGACCTCCTGAAGATAAATAAGCCTGGTGATGGGGCAGTCACAGACAGCCCTGGTACTTCTGGGAAGTTGTCCTCTTTCTCTTCTACTCCGGAACGAAGATCCAAGTTAGTGAAAGAAATGTTATGACAAAAATTGCCTTGGATTTCCTTCAATTTATATTTTAAGAGGAATTATTCACAATTTATTATCTGTGACAGAATATGGGGAAGCACTGAGTGACTGACCAGGAAACTCTGCACTTAAAAGAACTGAAGTTTCTGCTACTTGGCCTGGCAGCCAGCCTCTTGTCTTCGGGTACCAGTGCCTTTTGTTCTCCTCACACTCTGAGCTCCTGCCCAACGGATTGACTTCCTGTTCTGCTAAACTCACTGTTTTCCTTTCCCTGTGTGTTTCTCCACTCTATTTTCTTCCCCTATAGTGCTTTTCAAATCCTCCGCGGCAAGTTTAAATGCTACTTTTTCTATGACAGTCCTCCCCTTTTCCCAATAAAAATCTGGTTCCATCTAGCTGTTTCCATTAAAAAAAATTTTTTTTAATGTTTATCTATGTTTGAGAGAGACAGAGACAGAATGCGAGTGGGTTAGGGGCAGAGAGAGAGAGGGAGACACAGAATCCAAAGCAGGCTCCAGGCTCTGAGCTGTCAGCACAGAGCCTGTCATGGGGCTCAAACTCACTAGCTGTGAGATCATGACCTGAGCTGAAGTTGGACACTCAATTGACTGAGCCACCCAGGTGCTCCTAGCTGTTTCCATTTTTATTGTATTATGGTTCAACTATACCAGAATTTTTTGTAGATATGCCATATTTCTTTCCAACTCGGTCTTCCAAATTTTCATTCATTTTTGAACTCCATGTAGTGCTTAGCATAGTACCTTATATGCCACAGATAATTAACAGATTCTTGTTGGCTGGATTTGTATTATATTGGCATCATTTATGTCCTGGATAGTAGAGATTCTAATCTGGTGGAGGATGTTGGTAGCTAAATTTTAAATGCAGCTGATAGCCTGCTTGGAAAAACAGATGTTAATAACACCATAATGTTAGCTCATTTAGTCCTTATGGTAACTCTGAGTTAAGTAGGTGTTTATTTTCATTTTACTGAAGAGGAACCAGGGTTAGAGAAATTAAATATTTTTTAAGACTACATAGCTGGTCGAAAATAGTAGCACCATTGTGTTCTGTGTTCACAAGTGTATTCTGGTTTATTAGTTCCTGAGTTGTAAGCAAGCTAAAGAATACAACTGGATTTTCAGCCTACTCCCATTTTTGTAATCCGGCTTACCACACTGCAAAGTCAACAAAGGTAGACGATCTTGCTTTTAGGGAGTCCCAGGGAATTCCCCTGAGTGGTTTCCCATATTCAGTGCTTAGGATACACAAAGCTGTTGCTAGATGGTCAGGGTTATAGTTTCCCAAGTGCCTACTGTGTTCCTAAGACCAACTTCACATGCTCCCTGGCCTCCTTCCCTCCTCCGCTATGTTGGAGGCAGGTGTTAAGACAGTCATTGTGTGAGGTGCCATAACTTCCCAGATGCTTTTGGAAACAAAACAGAATTCTATAGGAGGGCCAATGAGTGCATCGTGGTAGAAAGTGAAGTTTTGCATCCTATGTACACCCAGTGAATGTTTCTTGAATAGAGACAGGACTGGAACAACACAGTTCCCTGACTTTCTTGATTCACAGATGGCTCATAGACTCTTTCTGTTTCTGTAATTCCCTTTACCTCTTGTCAGATGTCTAGAAAGGTTGTTAGTTTTGTCTTCTT
The DNA here is from genome assembly GCF_027475565.1 of Acinonyx jubatus. Taxonomy (NCBI): domain Eukaryota; kingdom Metazoa; phylum Chordata; class Mammalia; order Carnivora; family Felidae; genus Acinonyx; species Acinonyx jubatus. The sequence goes on along the minus strand of NC_069385.1, from coordinate 15,230,252 downwards.
TCCATTTTCATCATCGATTTAAAGCAGAGATGGGCAAACTTTTTCTGTAAAGGGCCAGATTGTATATAATTTAGACTTTGTGGGCCATTCAGTCTCTGTCATACCTACTCAACTGCCACAGACCTGAAAGCAGCCACAGACAATACGTAAATGAATGGGTGTGGTTGTGTTCAAATACAATTTTATTGAAAAAATGAAGAGTCAGCCTGGGCTGTAGTTTCCTGACTCCTGATTTAAAGCAAAGACAAAATGTGCTGTGGTTATTAGATGTCACTGTGTTTGATTCTGTGTTTTCTATATTTTTCTGAAACTTACTGGGCAGGAAATAACTAGGTTAATGACACAGCCATCTAATTTAATAATTGAGGTAATAATGGCTAACACTGAGTGTTTGCTACATGTCAGGCACTTTGCTAAGCACTTTACATGCTTTATATGATTTGTAAAGCAAGCACTATTATTATCTCCATTTAAGCTGAGAGAACTGAGTCTCAGAGAGCTTAAATAGTCTGCGAGAGTTCACATGTCACTGATAAATCGATACGGGTGGTCTAATTGCAGGATCCATGAGCAACAATACTTATAATAATGATACTGAACTGAGAAGGAAAAGCGGGGGACTTATGATCAGAAATTTGGGTTCACTTCCCAACTCCATCCTATGGTAAATTATACTGGCACTGAGCCTCAGTTTCCCCACAAATAATAGGGGAATAATTATACAACTGGGCTTACCAACCTTAGAGATTGCTTAGAGATAAAAGGGTGCACGAATGTGCTTTACAAACTGTAAACACTATACACTTGTTTTTAGTCCGTCACTTGGATATTCTTAGTCTTGTTTTCCACGTGAAATAAAAACTTCAGGACAGCAGTGAAATTCTTGAAACGCTAAGATTTGTAAGAGTGTCAACACCTAAAGCCATCCTCACTCCCTCCTTGGTCTCTCTCTGCCCTACAGTACTCGACTTTCCTAGGTGCTTATTGTACTACATCCAGATCCATCTCTGCTGTGAAGAAAAGGTGTCCCATTCATTCTTTTTATCCTTGGCTCTGCCGAGCAAGATTGAACTTTTTTAAAAGCGTGTTTCCTAGATCACTTGACCTGGATGGACGTGGGGTGGGTAGAGGTGAGCCTAAAGGTCAGAGAAAGCATAGTTAGGTTTTTCTAGAGTTCAAACGTGTTATCCTAGTTTAACCAAGTCTTGTTAAAGGTCAGCTTGGCTGGTATGGTTTTGAGGCCCCACTCCCCAATCTCATCCATCCCCTGCACACAGCCTCTGGCCAGATGTTGGCAACAAACTAACGGGTCCGTGGTGTACATCTCCCCATCTTAACGGAAAGAAAAAGGATGGAGATGTTCTTGAATGCTGCTCCTTTTCCACACAGGCAGTTCCTTTACGATATTATGCTTAGTAAATGCCTCCCTTATTTATTTTTATTTGTTAATTTTTTGTTTATTTTGAGAGAGAGAGAGAGAGAGAGTGTGTGTGTGTGTGCGTGCGTGCAAGCAGGGGAGGGGCAGAGAGAGAGGGAGAGAGAGAGAATCCCAAGCAGGCTCCATGCTGTCATCTCAGACCTCAACACAGGGCTCAATCCCATGAACTGTGAGATCATGACCTGAGCCGAAATCAAGTGGCACACTTAACCGACTGAGCCACCCAGGTTCCCCCTCCTCCTTTATTTTTAACTTACCTCTCTTTTATTACCTCTTTAGATAACAAAAGTCTGTATCTATTTGGTATTAGTCAGGATTCTCTAGAGAAAGGAACCCATAGGGTATCTATCTATCTATCTATCTATCTAATCTTTTTAAGGAATTGGTCATGTGATTGTGGCTGCTGGCAGATCCGAAATCTATAGGGCAGACTAGCAGACTGGAAACTCAGGCAGGAATCCTTTGTTTTTAAACTTTTTTCCTGAAGTTTATTTACTTATTTTGAGAGAAAGAGAGAGAGAGAGGACATTGGGGAGGGGCTAAGAGAGTTGAAGAGAGAGAATCCCAAGCAGGCTCCATGCTGTCAGTGTGGAGCCCATCGTGGGGCTCAGTGCCACAAACCAGGAGATCTTGACCTGAGCCCAAACCAAGAGCTGGTTGCCTAGCTGACTGAGCTACCCAGGTGCCCCAACAGTCAGGATTCCTATGGCACACTTCTTGTATCTCACTTCTGTAGGTTACCCTCTGCATGAAAGAAGAAGGCAACCTATAGAAGTGTGATCGACCATTATTGGATGGTGTCACAACTATTTTCACATAACGTTCAGAGATTCTGTTTTGCTTATGTGAGATTTTGGCTGAGTTCAATAATTTGGGTCAGTTGAAACACAAATAGTAGTCCATATACTAGTTACATGTAGGTGGGGAAGGAGAGTTAAAAAAAAATACTAAGTCAGACACTTAACATTTTCAGTGGCTTGATTTAATCAACTGCTTGTTTTCCACCATACCTACATATGTTTCTACCACCCCACCACCCCTATTTGAATCCTTGGTTTTAATAACCATGAAGTTGGAGGATCATTCGATGATTGGAAAGTTGGAGGATTGAGTTCAACTATGTGGTTGAAAATTAAAAGAAGACAATGTTAATGAATGCTTTCATAATGATCCCAGAATAATAAGCTGGGGACATTACATTTGAATGTATCCATTTTCAGATTTTTTTGTTTCCCCTAACATTTATACATTTATGGCATAACATAATCTTCCTGAATTCTGATTAAGCTGGTCTTAAAAGCAAATTTATTTCTTTAAATGTTGTAGCACCACATCAACTTAAAAGCTTTTTCAGATTTTACAAGGCATAAAAGTTATTCATATGAATTTATGTAAATATTTTAATGTATGTTTAGTGATGATTGCAGTGAAGATGTTCATGGTTGTGTCAGGTACTAAAAAACAACTTTTGCATTATATATCAACATTTTAAAACTCTGCTAAAAATTTCAGTAAAGTGATTCTATGAGGTATGATGGGACAATTAGTAAAAGTAACACAATATGCTACATTATTTTGTACACAAGTCAGGCTTTTGGTAAACATTCAGGATATGTGCCTTTTTTGAAAATAAGTAATTTGTTGCAGTGTGAATAACCAGCAAAACTAAAAATTGACATGATCAAATATGATATCTCTGAGGAGTAGAATTAGGAGATTTTAACTTCCATTTTGTATTTTCTACACTGTTTGTATTACACGTGCATAATAACTCTAACAGTGACTCTGACAATATAGCTAAAGATTTGTCTTTTCAAGTAAACAGTTGAATGGAAAAATAAAAGACGTAATTTGAGATGTAAAATTATGGAACTATCCTAGATGATGTTTGTGGGAATGAAAATTCTCTCCTTTTATGTAACTTTGGAAAATTATAAAAGCTACCCATTTTTAAAAACTGGGTTATTTATTCTTTTTCTCCCAGTTTTATTGAGATATAATTGACACATAACATTGTCTAAGTTTAAGGTGTACAACATGAACATTTGATGTATGTATATATTGGGAAATGATTACCACAATAAGGTTAGTTAACGCCTCCATCACCTTAGATAATTACCTTTGTGTGTTTGGGGGTGGGTGGGTAAGAACATTTAAGATCTATTCTTTTAGCAAGTTTCAAATATATAATACAGTATTGTTACCTGTGGTCACCATGCTGCACATTAGATGCCCATAATGTATTCATATTATAACTGAAAGATGGTATGTTTTTTAAAAATGTTTATTTATTTTGAGAGAGTGTGAGCATCAATGGGGAGGGGCAGAGAGAGAAAGAGAGAGATTGGGATCCCGAGCAGGCTCTGTGCTGTCAGCACAGAGCCCAATGTGGGACTCTCTCGTGAACAGTGAGATCATGACCTGAGCTGAAATCACGAGTCTGATGCTTAACAACTGAGCCACCCAGACGCCCCTGAAAGGTGGTATGTTTTGACCAATATCTCTCATTTCCTCCACTCCCCTGAAAATCACCATTCTATTTTCTGTTTCTAGGAGTTCAGTACACACACATATGTATATACATACATACATATGTGTGTATATGGAACACATATACATGGTTTTTAATCCATTTCAAGTTATCTTTTATGAGTGGTGTAAGATAGGGATCCAATTTCATTTTTTTGCATGTGGATATCTGGTTTTCCCAGCACCATTAATTGAAGAGACTGTCCTTTTCCCCACCGAGTATTCTTCACTCTCTTATTGAACATCAATTAACTGTATAAGTGTGTGTTTATTTTGGAGCTTTCAATTTTGTTCCATTAGTCTATATGACTATTTTATGCCAAAGGAATACTGTTTTGATTATTATAGATTTGTAATATAGTTTGAACTCAGAAAGTGTGATGCCTCCAACTTTGTTCTTCTTTCTGAGGATTGCTTGGGCTATTCAGGGTCTTTTGTGGTTTCATACAAATTTTAGGATTGTTTTTTTTTTTCTATTTCTGTAAAAAATGCCATTGGAACCTTGGTATGGAATCTGTTGAATCTGCGTATGGTTTTAGGTAGTATGTGCATTTTAACAATAATAATTCTTTCATTGCATGAACGTGGGATATCCCCCCATTTATTTCTCTCTTCTATTTCTTTTATCAGTGTCTTATAGTTTTCAGCTCCTTGGTTAAATTTATTCCTAGGCATTTTGTTTTTTTGACACTATTATAGATTAGATTGTTTTCTTTATTGGACAGTTTGTTGTTGCTTTATGGAAATACAGTTGGTTTTATATCATGATTTTGTATACCACAATTTTTCTGAATTCATTTATTGGCCCGAATAGTTTTTTGGTGGAATCTTTAGAGTTTTCTATATTATATCATGTCATCTGCTAATAGACAATTGTATTTCTTCTTTTTTGATTTGGATGCCTTTTATTTCTTTTTCTTGCCTGATTGCTCTGGCTAGGACTGCCACTATTATGTTGCATAGGATTGGTGAGAGTGGGCACCCCTGTCTTGTTCCCAATGTTAGAAGAAACACTTTCAACTTTTCACTGTTGAGTATTATGTAAGTTGTAGGATTTCCATATATGGTCTTTGTTGTGTTGAGGTATGCTCCTTCTATACCCAATTTGTGGAGAGTTTTTATCATGAAATGTTGAATTTTGTGAAATGTTTTTTATGCATCTATTGAGATGATCATGTGGTTTTATCTTTCATTCTGTTACTGTGGTGTATTTATTACATTTGTTGATTTGTACATGATGAACCAGCCATGTATCCCAAAGCTAAATCCCACTTGGTCATGGTGTGTGATCCTTTTAATGGTTTGTCAGATTCACTTTGCTAGTATTTTATTGAAATTTTTTGCATGTATATTCATCAGGGATATTGACTTATAGTTTTCTTTTTTCCTCATCTGGCTTTAGTATTAGGGGAATGCTGGCCTCACAATATGAGTTTGGAAGCATTCCCTTCTCTTCAATTTTTTGGAAGAGTTCGAGAAGGATTAGTGTTAATTCTTTTTTAGACTTTTGGTGGAGTTCATCAATGACGCCATGTGGTGTGTTGGAAGGTTTTTGGTTACTGATTCCATCTCCTTACTTGTTACTGATACTTTCAGGACGTATTTGGATTGATAGGTGCTACTTCTCTGGAAAGTACAGTGAAGTATCTCATGGGAACAGTATTTTTTTGTGATGTTTCATTATGTCTTGGTTTGGGTTAACTGAGAAATAGCATAAAAGTAATAACTCTCTTACATTCAGTTTTTATTTCCTATTCCTATAGCATAGAACTAGTAAAATTTTAAAAGCACAATTTTAACCATTGACGGAAAGTAAGTTATTTTTATATTAGCCATCCTCATCTAATATCTTAAATATTTAACCTTTTTGCATTGTTCTCCCCTTCACTTGGGTACTCTTTTAACAGTATAAAGTTTTGACAGTTCTTTTCCTTTTAGTACTCACAGAAACTTTAAACTGTTTATATGTATCTATGTATAAAATATATATAACTATATAAATATATAGTTAAAAATGAAATATACCCCTCAAAATAGTAAGGAAATTTTGAATTGAGGCTCTTTGAAGTCCTTAAGAATTTATTTAGAGACTTTCTTTGTTGGTAGTATGTTGACTATATACCCTGGATAATCCATTGAAAGCAACTATAATTGCCAGATTACATGTTAAATAATATCTTTCAAAAGGCATCACTGAGCTGGCTAGAGAGTATGACATTAAAGAGTATAGAAGAAGAAAATGAAAGCAGGAATCCTGGGCAATGAGAGACTGGAGATATTCATGAAAACTGATGGCTTCAATTTTCCACTTTGACCTACCCGTAGTCCAGTCGGAGATTCCTACATAAATCCGGGGCTCTAAAAACTATACCCTCAGTGTTAGAATGAATGAGAAGTTGACTTTCTGTATGGAACAGTAACCAAACTTTTCTGATCCAACCTGGGTACTGCATAGAGGAAGGGAAAATATCTCTCTTATAAAATGCTAACCACACGTTGTCCCTCATGTCAGCTTGCAGCTAGGAGTGAGGTTATCATGTAGTTTAACAAAAAACACAGCCAGACTTTATACTTTAATGTGGACCCAGGTTGATAGTGTCTGTATGGCATGGGGAAAAGGAAATACAAATCCTCACTGGGTAATGTGATTTCAATTTGGGCTTCAAAAGTTTACCAATAAGAAAGTTTCAAAGGGTATCCATCCACAGTCAGAAATCACCAGTCACCCTTTCCAAAAACAAACTATCATCAGCAAAATAGCAGGAAAAAAGAGAGACAGCTGAATCAGATGCAGAAACTTCAGATACTGGCGATTTAGACACATGACGCAAAAGATGTACGTTAGATGTGTTTAAGAAGCAAAAAGGGAATTGAATGGTTCAGAAGTAGTAAGAAGCTGTAAAAAAATGATGAAACAAATTTGAAAACAGAACGAAGTAGAGCATCTGGAAATAAAGAAGTATAATAATTCTAGTGAAAAAAAGATCATTAGATGGGTTACACAGTAGAATGGATAGAGCAGAAGAAATTTAGTGAACTGAAAAACATATCCAGACAGTTGATCAGGAATAAAGCTTAGGGAAATACATACATGGCAAGTATGAAATTCAGTTTACGAGACATGGAGGATAGACTATGAAGGTGTAATAAATTCTGATCGAGGTTAAAGAAGAGGTAGTAAAGAGGAAGGAAAAACACAATATTCAAAAATACATAGTGGCTGAGAATCATCCAGAAATGTTGAAAGACACCAGTGCTCAGGTTTTAGAATCCTACCATTTGCCAGCAGAAAAAGTGAAAAGCAGTCCACAGCAAAATGCATCCTAACATCAAAGACGTAAAGCTTATTTTAAATACAGCCCGACAAAAAAGACAGATTGCCTTCAAAGAAAGTCGCAATTAGATGATTGTTTTCTCAATAGTCATGATGAAAAGTGAGAAGCTGGTGAGATGATATTTTAGATACCTGAGAAAACATATTAACTAAACTTGGAATTGTGTACATAGTAAACTTGTCTTTCCAGGATGAAAGTGATCTGACACTATCAAATGGAAACAGCAATCACTAAAGGAAATTTTGGAAGATCTATTTTAGGTCAAAGAAATGTTTCTGGAAAGAATGTTTGATTATGCGAGGAGGAATGATGAGTAAAAGATTGAGAAATATGTGAATAAATAAAATAAGGTTTGACTAATCAAGCAGTGTCTAGTTTAAGGATTAAATAATTGAGCAGATCTAAAACATGGGACAATAATAGTGTAGAAGTTGAGAAGGGGATGATGAGACTTGAGGGACTCTATGAACCTTGCACCTTTGATGTCTCCCGTGTCTCTATATTTCCTCTAATAGGGACACCATATTAGGGGATTAGGGTTCACTCTAATGGCCTCATTTCAACTTAATCATCCCTTTACAGGCCCTATCTCCACATGCATTCATATTCTGAGGTGCTGGGGGTCAGGACTTTCAAATATCGATTTGAGAGGAACATCATTCAACCCATAATCATTATAAACGCAATCTTTGCAGTAAAATTCCATCTCCTGGAACAGGCAGAGACCAAAGTTATTTTGGAGGATTGAGCTTGTCTATTTAATTTAAGATGATTTTAGAAGAAAGTGGATATTAAACATATCAGGTTGTGTCCTTTATGATTTTATTAGTGTCTTGGCATGTTTAAAAAGCTCAATAAAAAAAAGCTCAATAAAGTAAATAATAGGCTCATAATCATAACTCAGTTTCCAACTTCTTACCTTAATGTTATAAAACTATTTCTATAGAAATAAAATCATAAAAAATCATATTTCAATTTACTTTCCGTAATGTATAGAGTGTGGAACTTGCTCTAATGAATAGATAAACATGATTGAGAATGAAAAATTAATTACCTGTAGTTCTTCTAAAATTCTTGAAAATAATTTGTTTTAACCAGGATAAATATTCCTTCTCTTCATGACTGTTTGTAGTGTTGGTTTTTTGATTAATCTGGCTTTTGTCTAGATAATGGAACATAAATCTTGGATGCATTTGCCTTCCACATGCCAATTGCACGTGGAATTAGAAGTTAATGAGTGTTTAGTGCTGTGATCTCACCAGGCATAATCTTTGCTATTGGTTTTTCAATGAGAAATATTTTATTGTGTTATACAGGGGATTGTATAAGAACCTTAAAAATAACCAGAAGGACGGATTTCCCAAATTGTATAATGGTATTGCCTAGTCAATTGTACGTAATTTTTTTGGTGACAGCCATTTTATTCAATATGTGCATGTCTGGACTTGAAAGATTCACACAACACACTTTGATTTGTCACATTTTGGAAAGGGATCTTAAGAAAAAATAGCCTTTAGTTGGTTGGTAAGTGATGGGTTTTCTTGGAACACATCGTTTGCTAATTTCACTAGACAAGAAAATAAATTCAAATGGTCAGTTACATTCCAATTTGTATTCTTCCTCTCAAGTCCTCCCCTTTTGCATTCTTGGATTTTGACACTCCTACACACCAGTTAAAGCACTTGTTAGAGTGTTCAAAAGAAATTGTTGCAATTAATTTCCTGGTTTCTTCTTTCTTTGATGTGTCACTATAATGCTTTGAGTAATTTTCAGTGCCTGGCATCTGTTCAAGGACAATTTTTTGACTTTGAGGAGAGGGAGAAGCAATGAAAGAATGAATGTGTATTTTTTTTCTTAAATAAAAGACAAACTATTTTTGTCTAAATATTCTAAAATACTTTTCTAGATAGGTAATGAAAAATAGGTAACCAGTTGGCTCAGTTAACTACTATTAAGATCCTTTCTCCTTGGGGTAGCCATTAAAGACAGAATCAGGCCAGTGGTTTGTAATATCCAATATGCCTAAGCTATCTTGCCCCAAAGAAATTCAGATAGATGAGCCTTGCAAACTGGAGCCATCTGAAGTTTTAAAATGGCTGCAGGTGTCTTTGTAGGAGACTAATTTTATTTTCTAATGATTAGAAAGAATGACCAGACCATTACTCTAGGGTTATGCTTCGTTTCTCATGTCCTGCACAGAATGTTCTGAGCAGTTTCTATTTGTAGTTGAACAGCGGAGCTAGTCTTCCTGTTCACTCTCTACTTGCATTTTAAGGTTTAGAGGTATTTTTTCTTGTCTTGCTTCTTTACAAACTTGTTTTATTTTTTTCCTGTATTGCCATTCCCAAAGTAATGACTAATTTACAGTAGTGGGTAAGAAGGGAAAGCAATGATAAACCTAGTGATCTGGAGGAGTTTCTTATTCATGGTCTTATTCACTTTTTAATAACCAGCACCTAGCATGGTAACTGGCACCCAGCAAGCATTTGACTGATTTTTTGTGGATTGAATTGAATTTGTTCTTAGATAAGTAAATGACAATAAGGAAAATAGTGTTCCAGAAACTTTTGATCTAAGGGAAGGATCAAGAGTAAAGTTTCTATATTCTCCTTCTTCTTACGGAACCTGAGTTTTTTCCTTGTAAAACAAATCCACGTTTAAGCATAAGTATTCCTTAGTGACAGATCAAGGCCAATAGAACTGACCTTGTGAACTATGTGTAGAATGTCTATTAAAAAGTCTGTTGTGAAATATAAACCTAAGAATATGATTATCCTAACTGTTCACATAAAGTTATTTCTGCTTTAGCTTGAGCAATTTCAACTCTATTGACTTTAAAAATTCAGATGTATGCAACCTTTTAATATTTCTTATGTCCTTGGTAGACATTGTTCTTCCATCCACCTGGTTTCCCAGCAGCCTATCTGTCATTTAGGCTAAACGCTTTCAAAAAAAATTTTTTTTTATTTGAGTATTGTTGACACACAATGTTATATTAGCTTCAGGTGTAGGCTACACTCTTCATGTTCATAATGAGTGTGTTTTTCTCCAAAGAATCCTATGTTTTCAGTAAAATGTGAACACCATACTAAGGAGTTCTGTGGTGTTTCTAGATAAACCAGATGTGTTTTCATCCTCTGTGTTAAACTTGACTTTAATATCATATAAGTTTTTTAATATATGTTACAAATACATTTACATAGATAATTCCATTTAATTTATTCACTCTATGTCTAACTCAATGAAAATTCATTGCCTGTCTACTATATGCAATTTGGTGAAGACACAAATATGATTAAGGCAGGGTCTGTGCTCTGGAGGAGCTGACAGTCTAATTGGAGGCCAACAACACAGATACCAGCGAAAGAGGAGGTGAGATCTGGGATTCAAAAGCCAAGGAGACCTGGTTAACTGTGCTCTTGGGCATGTTAAATGACTTTTCATTAGCAGCCTGTTTCCTTACTGGTGAAACAGATTTAACATATAAAGTGCTTATCATGTTGAATATCATGAGGAAGTGTTCACAGAATGTCTAGAACAGGGCTTGTCCAATAGAAATATAATTCAGGCCACATGTGTAACTTAAAGTTTTCTATTAGCCACATTAAAATTGTAAAAAGAAATAGGTATAATTAATTTTTTTTTAATTTCTCTATCCCTTCTCTGGTAACCAAATAGTTTGTTTCCTGAATCTATGCGTCTGTTTCTGTTTTGTTTTGTTTTTTCACTTGTTTTGTTTCTAGATTCCACATGTGAGTGAAATTATACGGTATTTGTCTTTCTCGGACTTATTTCAATTAGCACAGTGCCCCTCAGGTCCATTCATGTTGTCAAAATGACAAGCTCTCCTTTTTTATGGTTGAGTAATACTCCATTGTGTATATACACCACATCTTTATCCATTCATTTATCGATGTAGACACTTAGGTTGCTTTCATATATTGGCTATTGTATATAGTGCTTCAGCGAACAAAGGGGTGTATATATCTCTTTGAATTGATGTTTTAATTTTCTTTGGGTAAGTACCCAGAAGTGGGATTGCTGGATTATATGGCAGTTCTGTTTTTGATTTTGTGAGGAATTTTCATGCTGTCTTCCATAGTGGCTCCACCAATTTATATTCCCACCAACAGAGGAATGTACAAGGGTTCCCTTTTCTCTACATCTTTGCCAACATTTGTTAGTTTTTGTCTTTTTGATGGTAGCCAATCTGACAGGTGTGAGGTGATATCTCTTTGGGGGTTTAGGTGAAATTACCTTTAATGATATATTTTATTTAATGCAATATATACAAAATATTAGCATTTCAACATGTAATCAGTATAAGATATTATTCATCAGCTATTTTGAATTTTTTGTTTTGTACTAAGTTTTTGAAATTTTTATTTTACACTTACAGCATCTCAGTTTGGATGTTAAATATTCATTGAGAATAATATTTGATCTGCATTTAATTTCATAAATTTTAGGGTTGAAAAAGTAGATTCACATACTTAAGTTTTGTCAAATAAACATAAAAGTGTTTAGATGACTGAACTGAGTATCAGTTCTTAAATTTAAGTGCATTAAAATAAAATAAAATTTAAAATTCTCTTCTTTAGTTTCATTTCACTAACCACGTTTCCAGTGCTCAACAACCATAGGTGGCTGACAGCCCTCATGCTGGCTAGTCCAGCTCAAAGATGACAACTTGGTATGATAAATGCAACGATAGAGGCACGAGCAGAGAGCTCTGGTGAATTAAGAAAGGAATTAGTGAAGTGGATAATGGAAACCCAGTAGGAATGTACCAAGTAGAGAGGAAGAGGGAAGAGTCTCCAATTTGATCTCTTGAAAGCACGGGGAGTAGCAACAGTAGACTCTAATTATTTAACACTAACTTACTGAATGCACGTTATGTCAGGTGTGTGGGCTAGGTGTTGGGGCTTCAGGCAGATAGTTATAGTCCTGAGTTCAAGTAGCTTAAAGTCTGAATATCATTCATGGTCCCATTTTTCAGAGAGGTGGTATGGGTGTGGTGTTGGGTGTGCCACAATGCTGTTGCTTCTGTAGCTCAGATTTGTAGCTTGTCACCTTCAAGATTTCCTTGTGAATAAGAGCTCTTTTTTTTGAGGTATCAGCAACTTTCCTTTGCTTATTTATTTCCAGTGAAAGAAAAGCTATTTTGTTTTGTTTATTATTGCTCGTGACTGGCAAAGATGACATGGCCCATACTGAGAGTTCTCTGTCGTGTCTGGGGTCTACTAGTCATTTGCTTGCTGGCATTTCAACTGTCAACCAAAATTGCACCAAATTCATTCCTGTCTTGGGCTCTTTTACTTGAGAACCTGGGGCAGTTGTGGGAGTGGTTGCTGTTCTGTCACCTATCTGGGATGTTAGAGCTGTTCCCTAGACAAATAGAAGATGATTTAGATTCAGATGACTCCTTTCCGCTGCTAGCTAAGGCCCTCACAGAGTCCTCAGTATATTGCTTATTTCGCAATTCCGAATCCCTAGTAAAATCAAGTAAACTCCCAAATTTGCACATTTCTCTTCAGGTGACTTAGTGTAGATTTTGCCTGTTGCTTTGTTTTTACCAGCTCACCCTTAAGATTAGGAAAAATTAAAGAAGAAACGGATAAGCTGAAAAACAAAATGAAACAAAAGAAAAACACAGACAAGGACAGTCTGGTACATCTAGAAAGATTCTTAAGATTATTTTTAACACCATAATTGTTTACTCTTTCCAATATTCAGTAAAGGAGACTTTTTCTGCCATCTTTGTTTCTTGGTATCTCATAATCCTCCTAGCTGCAGGAAGGTTTTCCTAAAATCTAATCTGTATGTCTGTTTTCCTCTTGGATGTTTTTTAATAAAGCTACTTCCCATCAGTCATGAGAGTCTCCCACCTTCTGAGAAATATGAGTGAAGGTGAAATCAGAGGCTCTTTGTAGAAATCTAGCAAGGCTATTCAAACCCAAGTGAACATATCTAAGTAGGATTTGCTGTGAGAACCCAAATACTAGAAATATCAAACTAGGTGAGCCATTTTGGCACTTAAAGCTAGGCTAAAATCAACAGTTATGTGCCCTATGTGTATAACTGTGGATTTTTTTTTAATGCGAAGTGATTTTTACCTGTTATGATATCCTAGCTGTGCTTGAGTAGACAGTCTGGCTGCAGTACCTGCCGTCTACTCTGAGTCGTATAATTTGAGCACTGGTGAGCTACTGTTTGCACGTATTATTTCTGTTTCTGCTTCCTTATCTCAGAACTGGGGATGCCTTTCTTTATTAAATAAGCCACATCATTCCTTATAGACGTATGCTGTGTTTGGAGCATCCTTGTGTCTACAAAGTAATCTCTACTCCTGCTGAAATCTCAGACAATTTTAACAAATATTCAGAAATCCTAATTTTTTCTCCTATTTTAAATGTTGTCCTACATTAGCTTACCATACTTGGATACTTTGAGACAACTGTAGAGGAAACAACACTGACCCTGAAACCTGAACTCAACACCTGGTTGCTTACATCATTTTGCATAAGTAATTTAATCTTCTTCATGCTTAGCTTCTTCATCGTGAAGATGGGAGATACTAATTCCTACTTCATGAGGTTGATATAATATGAAATAGAATACCCCTGAATCTATAAATATCATACCATGAAGTACTGAACAAGTGAAGTATGTTACTCAGCATAAGCATATATGTGCTCACTGCAACTGGACTGCATTTCAGTCTGTCTCCATTACTAGTGGGATGTTATGCTGCAGGACTTACCATCAGGGAATCCATCTTTGACAATGAACATCATCTATATACAATGTCATCAGTGGATCTTTGGAAGGAGCTTTCCCATCCAGATACGGGCCTTATACCATGTTAAACAGGGAAACAAGTATAAACTTTAATTGGCAAGCACTTGCTTGCCCTCAGGCATTAGACATAGTAAGTTAATTCTCTTGGTCCAGTTTTCCTTGCCTCAGTGTTCAAGTGTGTTATTTACATGTGTGGTGTGGTGGGATGAGGTAGGTAAGTGTTATAGTCGTATTACTGATGAGAATGTGTACAGTATGAAAATTTTGTGGGTGCCCTTATTTGCCTTCATTATAGGCCAGGGCTGGGGTGAGATTGGGGAGGCACTTGCCTCTGGCACAAAATTTAAGGAGGAGTCAAAAAACTCATACTCAAGACAAAGAGCATTTTAATACAGTATAAAAAAATAAAAAAATAATGCAAACATTTATGATGAACAAAATGTCAAAATTTTAAATAAAGACGTCATTCTTTTCTTTTCCTCTATATTTATTTTATTTTTATTTTATATAGATAGATAGATAGATTTTTTTTTAATTTACATCCAAGTTAGTTAGCATACAGTGCAACAATGATCTCAGGAGTAAATTCTTTAATGCCCCTTACCCATTTAGCCCATCCCCCCTCCCACAACTCCTCAAGTAACCCTCTGTTCTTCACATTTATGAGTCTCTTCTGCTTTGTCCCCCTCCCGGTTTTTATATTATTTTTGCTTTCCTTCCCTTATGTTCATCTGTTTTGTATCTTAAAGTCTTCATATGAGTGAGGTCCTATGATATTTGTCTTTCTCTGACTGACTAATATCACTTAGCATAATACCCTCCAGTTCCATCCATATAGTTGCAAATGGCAAGATTTCACTCTTTTTGATTGGCGAGTAATACTCCATTGTGTATATATACCACATCCTCTTTATCCATTCATCCATCAATGGACATTTGGGCTCTTTCTATACTTTGGCTATTGTTGATAGTGCTGCTATAATCATTGGGGTGCCTGTGGCCCTTCGAAACAGCATACCTGTGTCCCTTGGATAAATACCTAGTAGTGCAATTGCTGGGTCGTAGGGTAGTTCTATTTTTAATTTTTTGAGGAATGTCCATACTGTTTTCCAGAGTGCCTGCACCAGTTTGCATTGCTGTTGTCTATATTTTAACACACTACTGCTTAGTGGTGAACAAAGCACTTTGCCCCCTCCCTTATGATCTTCCACAACCGTATCTTCTAAATCCAATTCCATACTTCTGCCAATGCACTGAATTTTTGCCTTTGATGTTCCCTTAGGAGTATGGTGTTTTAAAAGAGAATGCTAAACAAAACGCCCATTTTACGTTAGCTCTGTACTGATGGTATATGAATTTCTTAGGATCTGTTACTCCTGATTTTCTGTGATGACAGAGAAAATAATGACTGACTTTTGCATAACTCTGATATGTGGAGAACTCGAATCACTGTTTAGTGCAGGCTGGTGTTCTTGAATCGCTGTATCCGTATATGCATTACTTCTCAGGAGGAAGCATTTCCTCTGTAGACTTTGTGTTTGAGTTTCATTTTTATTTCTTAGAAGACAGGAGAATTCAACTCCAAGAACATTTATTAGAAATAATTTTTGGCTCTCACCTGCTAGGTGCTGTGGGGAACAAAACAATACATGGTTTCTGACCTCAAGGGCCTCACCGTACTGTTGAGGGAATGTAAGACCCCAAAAGAATGTATGATTGGGAACAAAACAAGTGGTAGAAAAAGTGTTATGAGATTTTAGAGGAAGGGAAGATCATCATGAATTACCTTGGAAAGCGAAAATTTCACAGGAAAACTGGCCCTGAAGAGGTGTTTGAAGGGTATATCAGATTTGTCTAGATGGGACGAGAGGCCAGGAGCAGATAGGCAAAGGACAATGTGGTGGATATGATACTACAAATAAAAGTACCTCTTGTGCTGCTTCTTGCCTTCTGTGGCACTAAAGTGCTTAAAGCGCCCCACACAGACCTAGAGCCTTCTCTTCCTTCAGGCTGCCCCATTGCACAACTGTGCTCTCTCCGCTGTTCTTCCCATTCGCCTCGTCCCCTCCACCTTCTCATTCTAAACATCTTCAAACTCCTAGTTTGTTTGCTTTTTAATCTTATGAGGCTGACGTGAACAGGCAGTCACCTCATCCAGGGGAGCTTTTCCGTGAAGTGTGATACATACTTCTATTACTGCTTCTACCATTTTGTTTTATGGTTGTCTAGTCACCCAACTACACAGTGAACTCTTTGACGGTAAAGATTGTGTCTTATTCATTTTTTGTTATGCTTATTTTTTGTTGTGATAAAATATAAATAAACATTCAATTTAGTATTTCCGCCACTGTAGGTGTACAATTCACTGGTATTAAGTACATTCATATCGTTGTGCAGCCACTCTCCATTTCCAGAACTTTTCTTCATCCCAGACAAACTCTGAACCCATTAAACGATAGCTCCCCACTGTCCCCCTCTCCTCACAGTTCCTAGCAATCTCTAATATACTTTCTGTTTCTATGAATTTGACGATTCTAGGTACTTTGTATAGGTAAATCATGCAATAGTTATCCTTTTGTGCCTCGCTTGTTTCACTTGGCATGTTCTCAGGGTTTATCTATGTTGTCTTACTCATTTTTAGCTCTTTCTTGGGGTTCCTGGGTGGCTCAGTTGGGCGAGTTTCTGACTCTGGATTTTGGCTTAGGTCATGATCCCAGGGTCGTGGGATTGAGGCCTGTATCAGGCTCCATGCTGAGTGTGGATCCTGCTTAAGAGTCTTTCTCTCTCTCTTTCCCTCTCTCTCTCTGTCTCTGCTCCTCTTACCAACTTGCACTCTTTCTCTCTAAAAAAATACAAGAATTTTTAGATCTCGATATTTTTTATAGTGCCCAGCACATGAAAGGTAAAAAATGTTTTTTGGATGGAAGTAGAAGAGCAAAAATAAATAGCTTGTCATACACAAGAGGGTTTTCCGGGGACAAGGACATTGTAGTTTAGAGTTTGAAGATTGGGGGAGATAAGGTTGATGAGGTAGGCAGGGCAGAAATGGGAAGGCATTGAGTTTCCTCAAGAGTTTGAATTTTATTCAGTAAGTGGTCATGGGCCACTGAAAAGTTTTGAGGAGGTAAATGTCTTAAGTTTTCCTGAGTATGCTTATTCCTATTTTAAGAATGATAACTCCTGTAGCTTATGGGAGGGACACTTCCTCATCCCAGTGCGTTAGTTATTTACCTGCCTCTTTACCACAATGGTAGAGAAGAGAAGCAGATTAAAAAGGGAGTAGAGCCTGAAATAATAGGGAGTGTCTGGTTTTTTGTAAACATGTCTGATATACTATATGTTGTTTACTATTTGTAGTGTCCACCTGAGAGCACATTGTGTTGTGCAATTAAGCATACTTAGTTTACTAATTTTAGTGATTTTGCTTGCATTGCAAAATGTTGGTATGAGGGAAAATAATTTCCCCTTACACTTAAAAAAATTTTTTTTTGTATAAAAAAATTTATCATTGAGAGACAGAGAGCGACAGAGCATGAGCATGGGAGGGGCAGAGAGAGGAGGAGACACAGAATCCAAAGCAGCCTCCAGGCTCTGAGCTGTCAGCACAGAACCCTACGTGGGGCTCGAACTCACAAACCATGAGATCATGACCCGAGCTGAAGTCGGATGTTTAACCGACTGAGCCCCCCAGGCGCCCCTCCTTACTCACACTTTTTAAAAGTGAAATTATGAAGAGGAAAAGGAACTTTTAGTGAAGTGAACAGTATTCCATGATAAAAATGAGTTAATATATTTTTAGGCAGTTAATTTACAAATTAGATAATCTGGTCCTTCTATAATCTAAGGTGTGTGTGTGTATACATATACATATACATATACATATACATATACATACATACTATGTATATATAAGCATACATACACACACACACACACACTATATATATATATATATATATATATATATATATATATATATATATATATAGTTGTCCTGGGCAGCTACCCATCTGAAAGTGTGAGAACCGTCTTGAACTCCATTGAGATAACAAAACCACACTCAACTGCAAAGTGCTACTGTCATGTTATCCAAAAGGACATTTAACACCTTGTGTATAGTCAGCAAGGTATGGAACAAGATGTGTTGATCTAATATTATCTTCTCTCCTCTGGGTCAGATCTAGCGCAGACCAAGTGAACAGAACCTACCCTTTCTCACAAGTCATAGCTTCCTGACTGTTACAAAATTAATTCCACAGGGAAACAAGCCAAGAGAAGGATGCATGATTTATTCCTGAGCTCCTGGGACCAGCTCCAGCTCCCAGGTCCTTGTTGAGAACTCTCTTCTTTAGTTTTCTGGCTTTGACTCCATTTCCTGCTCTGATTCCTGATGTACACAGAATTTAGAAATTTACCACTTGCATTATTATCTAGTATCTCAATGGAACCTTTCAACAATATAGCAGAAAGTAGAGTGGGTGTTATTATCCCCATTGCACAGTTAAGGAAATCGAGGTTTAGAAAGATTGAGTGGTTGGAGTAAAGCCACACAGCTACCTAATAGAGAAGCTAGGATGTGCAACCTTGCCTTACATTAGACCACACTGCCACTTAATTTGGTACTAGTTTTTCTTTCTAGATGAAGGAATATTAGAAATTTGATACTAGATCTCTCCTGAATTTTTATACTGCAAAGTAATAATGGCAATAGTTAAAAACCTCTAGAATGCCAGTTGACAGATATTATTGTAAATGCTTCATATGTAATAATTTATTTAGTCTTTCCAAAACCATATGAGGTAGTCACTATTATTATCACGATTTTTACAAACGGACAAACTGAGACACAGAGATATTGAATAAGTTGCCTGAGGTCACAGAGGCAGTCTGATTAGGGGAAAAAGTCTCAGAGTATTTAGTCTGAATTTAGATGTTCTGTGTGATATGGTTCACACCAAATGCCTTCCTTTTTACAAGCATTTCATTCTGGGAGAGCGACTGGCTCAGCCTTCATGGTCTGCCTAACTGTTTGCTTTTCTTCCTTAATCTACCCATCCATCCACTGAAAATTTATTGAGCACTATGTGCCAGAAAGTATGCAAGAGATATAAAAAAGAATTGTACACAGTTCTTCTAGGGGCATGAAATCATATTTAAGAAAAAATTTCATATAGGAAATGATGCTTAAACTAAGCTTATGACTTAAAAATGTATATTTAGTATTTGATGAGAATAGTTTAAAGTTCAGCATTATAATTCTCAACACGCTGTGTTCTTAATTTCTGTTTTCCAGTTATACATTCTTTGGTCAAATCTTCAAAAATTCAATATCAGTATTATTGTTACTTTATTTCATTTATTTCACATGAATGACAAGAGTTTAGGTTATCCTAGAGGCAAAAATTCTTTTACACAAAACTGGTTCTGTCACCTTGAACCATAATGAAGCTGTTCTAAAACTTCATATTTATTTATTGGTTCATTTACTTATTATGGTAACCTTATGGGGCAGGGGCTTTTTATTTATTTTTTATGTTTTAATCTTTTTGTTTGCTTCAATTTTTTATTTAAATTCCATTTAGTTAACATGTAGTGTAATATTAGTTTCAGGAATAGAATGTAATGGTTCATCCCTTACATATAACACCCAGTGCTCAGTGTGGCTGGTATGGAGCCTTGTGGGTGCTGTAGTGCTCCTGTGGAGAAGGGAAGATAGCCCAGTAGCAGACAGTGTGATCTGAGGATCTCCAGGACGTAGGGACAGAGACACCTGCGGAGGACGGCTAACCTGGACACTGGCTCTTGCTGGTCTTTACTCCAAAATATACCCCCTTGTACTTTGATGCAACTGTCCTTCTTGGACAAACCAGCATCGGTCCCAGCACAGTGAGACCCTCCCCTAGAGGACCAGCGTGGGTCTCCACCGTGCCAAATCCCTAAAGTTTGGAGTTTTAAAACTCAGCCGGCCTGCCTGGGACAGAACAGAGGTGCACGGCACTGCTGGGTTGGCAGGTGGCCCAGACACAGTCAGGATGAAGGCAGGAATCTGAGGGATGACTGGGACACACAGAGGAGGTTTTTCGCTCTTTCAAGAGGGCTTCCCAGTGTTCAGCCACAGACTGCCTTTTCTGGTATGAGGGATGGCCCTGGTGCCATTTCTCTCCCCACCCATGCAGCATAAACCAACTTCAATAAGCAGCACAGCATGAATGGTGGGGGCCTAAACCACTTATACCAAGTTCCAACCTCCTGCACTCTGATGGTGCTGCTTTTTTCAGGCAAGTGTGCCTGAGAACCAGAGCAGTGAGCCCCTCCCCCAGAAGACGCAAACCCCATGCATGCACCACATCTACCACAGATTTCTGAAAAGTTACAGCTCCAGTGGAAATAGCATGAGGTCTCTTTTAACAAGCAGATCAGACAGAACATGTCTAGTTAAAACTTGCCACACTCTGGCCAAGGTCCAAACACTCCCCACTGCAGGGAAGGAGAAACTTTGCAGAGGACTGACCTGAGGGAAAGAGCAGCCAAAACACAGCAGCAGAGTATACATAGCATACACCAGAAACAATTCCTGAAGCACCAGGCCCTGGACAGTATATGACCTCTACTTTATAAAGCCATTACGCTCAGGAGCAAGAAACATAATAGGCTTTCCTAACAAACAGAAGAAGATAGAAACCTAGACAAAATGCCATGATGGAGGAATTCATCACCAAAGAAAGAACAAGGAAAGGTCAAGGCCAGGGATCTAATTGAAACAGATATAAGTGATATGCTTGATCCAGAACTTAAAGCAACAATCATAAGGATACTAGGTAGGCTTGAGAAAAGCATATAAGACAACAGGGAGCCCCTTTTTGCAGAGATAAAAGACCTAAAACCTAGTCAGCCAAAATAAAAAAATGCTATAACTGAGATGCAAAACCAACTGTATGTAATGACTACAAGGATGGAAGAAGCAGAGAAATGGATAAGTGACATGGAAGATAAAATTATGGAGAATAATGAAGCTGAAAAGAAGAGGGAAATAAAAATATTGAGTCATGAATGTAGACTTACAGACCTCAATGACTCCATAAAATGTAATAATAGTCGTATCATAGGAGTCCAAGAAGAAGAGGAGAGAGAAAAAGGGGCATAAGGTTTATTGGAGAAAATTATAGCTGAAATCTTCCCTAATCTGGAGAAGGAAACAGACATCCAAATCTGGGAGGCACAGAGAACTCCCATCAAAATTCACAAAAGCAAACCAACACCAAGACATATTGTAGTTAAATTTGTAAAATATAGAGATAAAAAATTCTGGAAGCAGCAATAAAAAAGAAGCCCCTAACTTATAAGGGCAGAAAAATAGTTAGCAGCAGATGTCTCCACAGAAACTTGGCAGGCTGGAAAGGAATGGCGTAATATATTCAATGTGCTGAATGGGAAAAATATGCATCTGAGAATACTCTATCCAGCAAGGTTGTCATTCAGAATAGAAGGAGAAATAAAGAGTTCCCCAGACAAACAAAAACTAAAGGAGTTTGTGGCTACTAAACCAGCCCTGCAAGAAATATTAAAGGAGACTCTTTGATGGGAGAGAAAAACCAAAAGTGACAAAGGGTACAAAGGAAGAGAGAAAGTCTACAGAAATACCAACTTTACAGGTAATATAATGGCACTGAATTCATATCTAGCAATAATCACTCTGAATGTAAATGGACTAAATGCTCCAATCAAAAGAAATAGGGTGTCAGAATGAATAAAAAAAAATCAAGACCTATCTATATGCTGCCTGCAAGAGACTCATTTTAGACCTAATTACACCTGCGGATTGAAAGTGAGGAGATGGAGAACGATTTGTCATGCTAATGGATGTCAAAAGAAGCCAGAGTAGCCATACTTATATCAGACAAACTAGATATACATTTTTTAATTATTTTTTTAGTGTTTATTTTTGAGAGAGAGAGAGAGAGAGAGTGTGTGCAAGTGGGGGAGGGGCAGAGAGAGAGGGAGACACAGAATCTGAAGTCAGCTCTGGGCTCTGAGCTGTCTGTACAGAGCCCGACACAGGGCTTGAACTCTCGAGTCATGAGATCATGTCCTGAGCCAGAGTCTGACGCTTAACTGACCGAGCCACCCAAGCGGCCCCAGACAAACTAGATTTTAAACCAAAGACTGTAACAAGAGATGAAGAAGGGCACTATATCATATAAAGAGGTGTAGCCCACAGGAAGATCTAACAGTCGTAAATATTTATGCCCCCAACTTGAAACACCCAAATATATAAAACAATAACAAACATAAAGTAACTCATTGATAATAATACAATAATAGTAGGAGACTTTAACACCCCACTTACAACAATCAGCACATCATCTAAGCAGAAAATCAGCAAGGAAACATTGGCTTTGAATGAAGAACTGGACCAGCTGGACTTAACAGATATATTCAGAAGAGCAGAATACGC
This sequence comes from Acinonyx jubatus, assembly GCF_027475565.1. Classification (NCBI taxonomy): domain Eukaryota; kingdom Metazoa; phylum Chordata; class Mammalia; order Carnivora; family Felidae; genus Acinonyx; species Acinonyx jubatus. The sequence continues at coordinate 15,207,694 of NC_069385.1, read as the reverse complement.
ATTCATCCTAAAAGAGCAGAATACGCATTCTTTTCAAGTGCACATGGGACATTCTCCAGAATAGATCACACATTGGGTCACAAATCAGACCTCAACAAGTATAAAAAGATTGAGATAATATCATGCATATTTTCCAAGCACATGATATGAAACTTGAACTCAACCACAAGAAAAAATATGGAAAGACCACAAATACATGGAGGTTAAAGAACATCCTATTAAAGAATGAATGGGTCAACCAGGAAATTAAAGAAGAAATAAAAAAGATTCATTGAAACAAATGATAATGAAAACATGAAGGTCCAAAACCTTTGGGATGTAACGAAAGTGGTCATTGAGAGGGAAGTGTATAGCAATATAGGCCTACTCCAGAAGCAAGAAAAATCTCAAATATGCAACCTATCTTATACCTAAAGGAGCTAGAAAAAGAACAACAAATGAAGTGTAAAGCCAGCAGAGAAAGGGAAATAATAAAAATTAGAGCAGAAATAAATTATATAGGAACAAAAAAACCAGTAGAACAGATCAATGAAACAAGGAGCCAGTTCTTTGAAAGAATTAACAAAATTGATAAACCTCTAGTCAGACTCATCAAAAAGAAAAGGGAAAGTACCCAAGTAAACAAAATCACAAATGAGAGAGGAGAGATCACTACCAACACCACAGAAACACAATTATGAAACATAATTTTATATTATATTTATATATATTTAATATAATTACATTAATATAATTATGAAAAATTACATGCCAACAAATTGGGCAGTCTGGAAGAAATGGATAAATTCCTAGAAACATATAAACTACCAACACTTAAACAGGAAGAAATAGAAAACTTGAACAGACTGATAACCAGCAAAGAAATTGAATCTGTAATCAAAAATCTTCCAAGAAACAAAAGTCCAGGGCCAGATGGCTTCCCAGGAGAATTCTACCAAACATTTAAAGAAGAGTTAATACTTCTCAAACTCTTCCAAAAAATAGAAATGGAAGGAAAGCTTCCAAATTCATTCTATGAGGCCAGCATTACCTTGATTCCAAAACCAGACAAAGACCCCACAATACAAGAATTACAGGCCAATATCCTTGATGATCATGGATGTGAAAATTTTCAACAAAATACTAGCAAATTGAATCCAACAGTACATTAAAAGGATCATTCACCACGATGAAGTGGGATTTATTACTGGACGCTAATGTATACCACATTAATAAAAGAAAGGATAAGAACAATATGATCCTCTCAATAGATGCAGAAAAAGCATTTGACAAAGTACAGCATCCATTCTTGATTAAAAAAAAAACCCTCAATAATGTAGGGATAGAGGGAACATACCTCAATATCATAAAGGCCATATATGAAAGACCCACAGCTAATATCATCCTCAAAGGGGAAAAACTGAAAGCTTTCCCTGTAAGGTCAGGAACATGACAGGGATGTCCACTCTCATCACTGTTATTCAACGTAGTGTTGGAAGTCCTAGCCTCAGCAATCAGACAACAAAAGAAATAAAGAGCATCAAAATCAACAAGGAGGAAGTCAAACTTTCACTCTTTGCAGATGACATGATACTCTATGTGGAAAACCCAAAAACTCCACCAAAAAATTGCTAGAACGGATACACAAATTCAATAAAGTCACGGGATACAAAGGCAATGAACAGAAATCTATTACATCTCTATAGACAAATAATGAAGCAGCATAAAGAGAAATCAAGGAATCAGTCCCTTTTACAATGGCACCAAGACCCATAAGACATCTAGGAGTAAAACCTAACCAAAGAAGTAAAGGATCTGTACTCTAAAAACTTTTTAGAACACTCAGGAAAGAAATTGAAGATGACACAAAGAAATGGGAAAACATCCCATGCTCATGGATTGGACAAACAAATATTGTTAAAATGTCTATACTACCCAAAACAATCTACACAGTTAATGCAGCCCTGTCAAAATACCACCAGAATTTTTCACAGAGCTAGAACAAATAATCCTAAAATTTGTATGGAACCACAAAAGACCCCGAATAACCAAGGCAACCTTGAAACAGAAAAGCAAAGCTTCAGGCATCACAGTTCCAGACTTCAAGTTATATTACAAAGCTGTAGTGATCAAGAAAGTATGGTACTGTCACAAAAACAGACACATAGATTAATGGAACAGAATAGAAAACCCAGAAATGGACCCACAGCTATATGTTCAACTAATCAAGAAAGGAGGAAAGGCTATCTGATGGAAAAAAGAAAAATGGTGTTGGGAAAACTGGACAGCAAAATGCAGAAGAATGAAACTGGACCACTTTATTACACCATACACAAAAATAAATTCAAAATTGATGCAAGACCTAAATATGAGACAGGAAACCATCAGAATTCTAGAGGAGAACATAGGCAGCAACCTCTTTGATCTCAGCTGTAGCAACTTCTTACTAGACGTGTCTCTGGAGGCAAGGGAAACAAAACTATTGGGACTTCATCAAAATAAAAAGCTGCACAGTGAAAGAAATGATCAACAAAACTAAAAGACAGCTTATGCAATGGGAGAAGATATTTGTAAATATGTATCTAATAAAGGGTTAGTATCCAAAATCTATAAAGAACTTATCAAATTCAACAGTCAAAAAACAAATAATCCAGTTAAGAAATGGGAAGAAGACATAAATAGCCATTTTCCCAAAGACGACATCCAGACAGGTAACACGCACATGAAAAGATGCTCAACATCATTCATCATCAGGGAAATGCAAATCAAAACCGTGATGAGATACCACCTCCCACCTGTCAGAATGGGTAAAATTAACAGCACAGAAATCCACAGATGTTGCTGAGGTTGTGGAGAAAGGGAACCCTCTTATCCTGTTGGTTCGAATGCAAACTTGTACAGTCACTCTGGAGAACAGTATGGGGGTTCCTCAAAAAGTTAAAAATAGAACTGAGCAATTACAGTACTAGGTATTTACCCAAAGGATACAAAAATACTGATTTAAAGGGACACATGCACCTTGATGTTTACAGCAGCATTATCAATAGCCAAATTATGGAAAGAGCCCAAATGCTCATTGATCGATGACTGGATAAAGACAATGTGGTATATATACAGCAAAATATTACTCATCCATGAAAAAGAATTATATCTTGCCATTTGCATGACATGGATGTAGCTAGATAATTTTGTGCTAAGCAAAGTAAGTCAGTTAGAGAAAGACAAATACCATATTATTTCACTCATATGTGGAATTTAAGAAATGAACAGATGAAATGAAACAGAAGAACATAGGGGGTAAAGAGTAGAGAGGCAAACCATAAACCAGACTCTTAACTATGTAGACCAAACTGAGGGTTGCTGGAGGGGAGGTGGGTGGGAGGATGATTCAATGGGTGATGGGATTAATGCAATGGGTGATGGGACACATGCTAATAACTGGAATTTAGATTTTAATAAAAACTTGAAATTAAAACAAAACACACCCAGTGAAAATACCTAGCAGTATTTTCCTAGAAAAGACAGTGACTTCACAACTGCCAGCTGTGGTTGTCACAGTGGTTCCTACAGAATCTCATTCAACGTTTGCAGCAAGGCATTGAGACTCTCCTCAATTTGAGTGCACAACCATCTAGGCAAATATTTTCTCTTCTCAGTGATTTAGTCAGGGTAGTCACCTCCTTATCATCTAGATGTGTTATGCTCGTGACCCAATAGAAGTCTGTGCTTTCATCTTTGCCCACAAAAATGCACATCTTTTCTTCCCTGCTGTTTTCATTTATGTCATTATATTTTCATTTCCATTTCCATTGTGTCTGATGGGATGCACCAAACCCCTCTCCATTAGTACACCTGTCTCCATTGACTTTCCTCTTCTCCAAAACTCTTTAAACTTATACCTTATGCCTCTGGATTGGGTGCTGAGTCTTGTAGTCCTTATTTTCATTTTGTAGTATGAGACGATATATAGCTCTTTATATATCATTTGCTTCTAAGCAATGGAGTGATAAGCATATATATAGAAGGCAGAATTGGAATTTTGGGGTCCATATACAACATGCAAAATAAATTAGTGAACACTACTTTCAGTCCCTAACACAGTGCCTCGAATGTAATAGGCCTTCAATAAATATTTGAAGGGTGGAATTTTTTGTTACGTGTATTAGTTGGCTTGAGCAAATCCCTAAGAGTCGCACTCACAGTGAAGTACAGAGAAGCTGATCTTTTGGGTCATTTCAAATAGGTAGGGAGCCATTCACCATCTATTTAAGGACAAAGGAGCTTTGATGACAAGAGGGTTTCCAGCCCCTCCAAGGGTGTCATTCTTGTATTTGATCACAGCTAGCAAAATGGGGCAATAGGAGCCTTTCACAAGCAGATATTGTGTCTCCTTATATAAATACTCTTCCTAGTCTTGGCCCAAACAAAATCAAAATGGCAAAGTAAAACAAAAATATAATGCAAAAAAACATCTCACTGTTTATTGTTTTGCCCAAATCTAGTTAGTAGGACTAGATCTAATCAGTCTTTCAGGGAAATCAGTATTGATATATACCTGGATTCTGAATTTTCTTATTTATTGTTTCATCTATTCAATTAACATACAATCTACCAATCAACTACTAAGTGAAAGGATCTGTGGTAGATCATTCAAGACATAGAAATTAAACATTAGATAACTGCACACAAACCCTCGTGCTCAACTTACATAATTTCTTTTTGTAGCAGCCTGAGGAAATTTAGAATTTTTTTTTACACTTAAATTTTAAAAGAATGTTTTTTTTCAGTCTCAGTCCCAGGATGGCTATGTGAGACAGAAGACACATAGTTTCCTGAAAGGTTAATATTATACCTGTAAGCACTTCAGGAGGACAAGTATTGCCCATTACAACTCTTAATACTAATGTGTCAGGAGAAAACTATGCCCTGAGAAGTAATGTGCTGGAAGCAGATGTATCCAGGAATCTGAGTTATTTTTCAACCAATCATTGTGCCACTTTCTGGCTCTTTCTTGACATTGACTGTGCTTTTAGTAGGGCAAAAGTGATTTGAAGTTTTTTTAGAGTTCAAAATTTAAATCATGTTCACTTTGCCGAAACTCCATTGGATGACAGGGTAGCAGGAGAGAAAACCATGCAAATAAGAGAAGGAGAATGAAAGGGAATGGAGGAGCTTTAGAGATGCCGTCATCCTGAAAGAGCGCTTGGGAGTGTACTTGAAGTCTTCCAAAAGTGATGAAGGTATTCCCAACCCTTCTCGCTACTTGTTAGGATTTTGTTGTTAGGAAAATTATTTACTTTCACTCTATTTCTTTTACATTTTTCAACATAGCTAGGACTTTTCTTTGTCTCTTTACCTTTGTTATTTCTCCAAAGTATCCAAATTTGGGGAGGATATTAAATGTTTAGGTAAAAATGCCATTTACATACAAAGGTAATGAGGCCCAGCCTAGGAGATTATACCATTAGGATATTATAGTTGCCAATAAAGTCAGCCTGAGTTTGTTTCTTTTTCTCTATTCTTGTTTAGCTCCCTGCTAAAGATTCACTTAGAATCTTTTCAAATGTAAGTTTTCTGAAAAGCACAGTTGTGAATTCTTTGGGGAAAGCGAAGATGAATGAGTCTACATCTTCCTCTTTAGTAAGTCCACAATTAGAGATGACCAGTAAGTCATACTTGGAGGGGTGGCATCTTCTAGGACTGAGAAAGGCTGAGAAAAAGAATCAGAAAACTTTTTCAAACAACCAACCAATTACACTTTTCTGAAAGCATGTCATTAATAATGCACCATCTTGCAGACTCCAGATAGAGACGATCTTCTTGGTTTGAGTAAACAAATATAATCAATTCCCATGTGATCTAGGATTCTCCATGTATTTATGAGTAAGATCTATTTTCTTTCTGTCAGCTCCCATTCAGAAATTTAGGTATTCTTCACATTCTTATTCTATCCGAAGCACAGTCCTTTCATACAGCTGTATGCTTTTGAGATGATCTGGCTTTGCTACCAATTTCTAGTCCTAAAATTTGACCTTTATTAGTATCTAAGATGCCTTGGATAGAATACATGGAAGTTATTCAATGTGGACTGGGTAGACAGTTCTTTATCCATTATGACCACCCCTCATAATGGTCTTGTCGAAGCTAATGACATGGTGGGTGTTCTGGTCCTCATGGCCAGTCCTCAGCTGGCCATTTATGTTCAGGCACCAGAGAAAACCTCACACATCTGACTAATATTTACGAGAGACATGAAAGATGAGAAGTATGTATTTTTGAGGTTTTACCTGTCCGTTTCATGTATAACTACTTATTAACAGATTTTGCTATCTCTTAAAAGACATAAAATGGGTTTTTTGATATGGCAAAGTCATTTTATAAGTCATTAAATTAATAATCGCTTTAAGACTTGCCATTTACCTTCAGTCTTCGAATCCTGATGAATTTCCACAGGCATTCTTCAGTTAAGTAAGGATATTAATAATTTCCTTTAATAGCTTATGAAGTGAGTCATTGAAAGTGAGTCAGTAAGGCCAACTCCTGTGTATGCTCTTAAATAGCAGTTGTTTTACTTGGTCTGTATTACAACCTTACCCCCCCCTCCCCCCCCAGATCTTCTTGTCCAGACAGTATTCCAAATAGTAATATTCTTTTTGCTTTTCAATAGTTTTATGAGAGCATTCCAAGAAAAGTGGGGGAAGGGGCAAGGAGGTCCTTGTAATGTGATGTGCATGAAAATACTAGCAGCCCTTGATCACCTGTGAAGTCATTGACTTCTGTCCTTCCCCAGTGAGGAGTTCTTAACTTGGCATCCATGGACACACCGAGTTTTTAAAAAGAACTGGATTTCAGTTTGGTTGGTTTCATTTTGTGAACTTTAAATATTTTACTTCATGCGTTTAGAATCTTATTCTGAGAAAAGACTTCCAAATTGAACAAAGATATTTGAGAACTCTGTCATAACTGTATTTGAAGCTCTGCATTGTAGATGGTGAAACTCATGGTCAGGGTATGGGAGGAAAATTCATCATGTGCATAATATTTGGCACTTTTATTATTAAAAAGGAACTAAAGTGGGGCATGTAAGTGGCTAAGTTTATAAAGCATGCAACTCTTGATCTCAGGGTTGTGAGTTCAAGCCCTACATTGGACATAGAGATTACTTAAAAAATCCTTAAAAAAAATAAAATCTTTTTAAAAAAGACAAGAAGGAACTAAGGCAATGCAGGTATCATTTATTTGTAGGCTCCCAGAATTTTCCAGGCAATATGATAGGTTCTTTGTATACTTTTTAGTTGTCATCATAATGTACTGCAGGGATATTGTTATCATTCCCATTGGTAGATGAAGTCACTGTGAAGTCCAGAATAATTCATTCGTTCAAAAAATATTCACGGAGCACGCATCAAGAGAGGCACTGTGCTAGGCACCAGCAATGAAATAATTCACCCAAGGTCACATACCTAGTAAGTGGCAAATGTGGTCTCAGCAAAGCCCATCAACCCTCCCATCACACACACACACACATCTTCATACCATCTCATTCTACATTTGAAATGTTAAAAATCCTATAGAGGAACATGAAACTCTAAGGAGGTAGCCAACAGAATTTTTCTCTTTACATAATTAGGTCTTCCAGGAGAGTGGTAATTCTGCTCATGCTTTTCTTCACTCTAGCATTGTCTGAGGAAACCGGAACCCACTCAGTGACTTCCTGGATTAAGCCCATTCTCTTCTCGGACCTTCACTATTGTTGTCATCATGAGAGAGAATAAGAATATATGTCGTTTCAGTGATGGCATCTGTATGTCCTTGTATCCAAGAAAAGATATCTACTCTGCTTTGCTAACTATTCATAAACCTTGCTTCTAATTTGATATATGTGCTGTTGGTTTGGGAAGGGTATTGTTTTGGTTTTTTAGCGATCTTAAGATTTTCTTATCTGTGGTCTGAAATACTTAGAACAAGATACTTTACAATCTTGACGACAGAGTTTATTTTCACTGCTAAATGTAAGACAGGTTCATGCTGATAAGCACAATTTCTATGAACCAAAAGAACCACCTCCATACCCATCTCCAATTCTGGCTTAATTCCTCTTTCTGGATTGGAAGCTGATTTGAGAAGCTGACCATAACACTAAGAGCTATTGATATAGTATGCTCAGGAATTTTAGGCCATTGTTTCCTGGAGAGTTTCCTAACTGCTTCATAGGTGGCAGAAGAGAAAGGCTAGATAGATAGATAGATAGATAGATAGATAGGTAGATAGATATAGATAGATAGTAGATAAAATTCTTCCCTTTGGTTTTATGACAGTAATATAGATTAGAAATCTGACTAATCCAAAATTATGGATATTCTCTTCAATTTTTATTTATAAAAATATAGAAAACTTCTGTTTAAGAAGCAAAAAAATAATTCTGTTCAGCATTCTTTTTAGCTCCAAAAACACGAAATACACAAAGTAATTTTGAGTTTTATTTTCCTCAAATTTTATTCCAGGCTGTCACCTTGCTTGCCGGCTTTGTGAGAAATAATTGTCCCAGTGGCTCTGCTCATTTCCCGTAGGGGAGGGCATGGCCATCTCAAGGTTGGCACCCCTCAGGACAGCTCAGCCACATTCGGCTTCCCCCCGCTCCCTGCCCTCACCAAAGAGGAAGCTGGTGCAAGGTCTGCTGGGAGACATGAGGTGACATCGTTGCTAAGGCAAGGCTGCATTTGCCACTTCAGTGCACCTTCACAAGGCCAGTGGGGAGGGAGGACGCCAGCTCAGACTTCCAGGCACGGGACGCTTTTTGGAGCTGAGACATCTCCCCTCAGAATTCCTTTTGGATTAGAGAAGAGGAACATAGGTGATCTGCTGAAGCTCATCCCCTAATATGAGAAAGTAGAAGTGTTTCATCACCCCAGGTGGGAATGATTAAGAGATCATTTCTGAATTCTTACCATTGAAAGTATTTTGAGATCAAGTTAAAACGAGGTCATACTCAATTAGTGTGGGCTCTAACCCAGTATCACCGGTATCCTTATAAAAAGAGAAGAGATACAAAGACATGCAGAGAACATCACATGATGATGGAGGCAGAGATAGGAATAACGCATCTATAAGCCAAGGAATGCCAAGGATTGTCAGCAACACCAGAAGCTAAGGGAAGGGCATAGAATGGATTCTCCTTTAGTATCTTTGGAGAAAGCGTGGCCCTGATGACACTCTGATTTCAGACTCCTGGCTTCCAGGACTGTTGTTCCCTGATTTCTGTTTCTTATTAAGCTACCTGGTTTGTGGTATCTTGTTATAGCAGCTCTACCAGACTAATACAGTTACTATTTATTTTTATTAGGAAATACAGTTGTAGTTCCTGTTAAAATCCTTGGGAAGTCAACACTATTAATGAGACCAAGTGCCACACCAAGGGCCATGTTGAACTAATAAGAAACGAAATAGTTCTTGCTTTGAAAGTAATTAGCATTTAGAAAATCTCTCTTATAGGGTCTCCTAGCTACCCACTTTATTTTTAGCATGGTTATTTAATTGTCTGGCCAGATCTGCTGTGCTTATAAAAAGGGTTTACCTGACTTAAAGGAAAATAGTCTCTGACTTTCTAATTTCTTTATGGTCTTTCTCTACAATGGTGTGAATAAGGTCAGTGTTGACTGACTTCAGATCTGGGATGGAAGAGGCTGAAAAAACCTTTCTTTCTTTCTTTCTTTCTTTCTTTCTTTCTTTCTTTCTTTCTTTCTTCTTTCTTTCTTTCTTTCTTTCTTTCTTTCTTTCTTTCTTTCATTTTATGTTTTATTTTTTTTTAATTTACATCCAAATTAGTTAGCTTATAGTGCAACAATGATTTTGGGAGTAGATTCCTTAGCGCCCCTTACCCATTTATCCCACCCCCCCCACAACCCCCCCATAACCCTCAGTTTTTTCTCCATATTTATGAGTCTCTTCTGTTTTGTCCCCCTCCCTGTTTTTATATTATCTCCTTTATTTTTTGTTTGTTCTCTCTGGGGCCGAAGTTTATGTAGGTTAATGGCAAGAATGTGAGACGTAGGAAGCTGTGGGGAGACTGGAAGGGAGGAAGCAAACTTTTTTCTATTTAAAAAAATTTTTTTTAACTTAAAAAAATTATTTTTGAGAGAGAGAGAGAGAGAGAGAGAGAGAGAGAGAGGACAAATCGGGGAGGGTTAGGGAGAGAGGGAGACACAGAATCCGAAGCAGGCTCCAGGCTCTGAGCTGTCAGCACAGAGCTTGACGTGGGGCTCAAATCCACAAACTGAGAAATCATGGCCTGAGCTGAAGTCGGAATCTTAACTGGGCCACCCAGGTGCCCCAGAAGCAAACTTTTCTAAATACATCCCTCGTATGTTTGTGAGACTCTCAGGTCCTCACTGACCTCAGACTGGGGGCTGCCTTCGTATGAGGTCCTGTACCTTGGCCTCCAGTTTCTCAGAGGCAGTATTGTTCTGTGACTTGATACTCAGCATTTGTGTTACTTTTTGGAGTTTTTGCCTTGTAAGACTCTCATTTTAACCTTCTGAATTTAAGTGTAACAATGAGAGAATAAGCCCATTTTGTGCTCCTAATTCATTCCAGAAATAGACGTCTCTGGGTCATTGGCAATAACAGGTATTCCTCTAGCAAGTGCTTGTGTGTGTGTGTGTGTGTGTGTGAATGTCAGAATACAGTCCTTAAAACTGTAAGATAATCATCAGTTTGGGTTTCGTTGAGGGGCTTAGGCAGGGTGGAGGTAGGAGGGAATCATCATTGTCCATTTGTTTGAGGGACTTGCTTAAAAAGAATTGACTCCTTCCCTCTCCGTCTTTGTGTTGACATTTGTAGTGTTTCCCGGGAGCATAGTTATCTGGAAAACTCAGACTGATGACAATAGGATTTGAAATGCTTCTGTAGGTGTGCTTCTAGGTAGACAGGAAAAAATGTATGTTCCAAGGTACAAGTGCTTGTTGACTTTTCAAACATAGCCAGTCCATGCTCTTTATGAGCGAACCCAGCACCGCTCCTCAGTGCTGGCCTTCCTGTGCTTTTGCCGAGCATGTCAAAGGACGGGCTTAAGTACTTTACTTTATAGTTTATTAATTTTTTTCCTTCTTTAGTTTGCAATCTACTCTCAGAAACTGGAAAGTAATTTCTTTTACTTTCCCTCCTCCCTTTCCATTTAAGCCAAAATTGATTTTTTTTCTGAGCTTGTAAGGGGAAAAAAAAAATTAAGCTGTAGTTAATACAGTTGCCCTTGCTGAATAAAAATAAAAGACTAGTTTACCTTCAAGCTGTACTGTATCAGAGTAAAGAGCTTTCCTGTCCTTCCAAGGAGATTTTGACATGAGAGAATACAAAAATGTATACTGGCAAGAGAGAATAATTATAGCCAATACAAGAAGTAATAGAATTGCTTATTTGGTGGATGGGGGGGGATGGGTTTTTTTGTGTGTGTTTCAAAAATTGGGAAGCTAGGAGACACTCTTAAATCCATCAGATTCTCCAGAACTCTTCTCAAATGCTTATTGTCATGACAACCATCTCTTCATAAACTAAGGCTCTGAGTGTAATACAGATGGGGGTTGGTAACAAGGTAGAGTCGCCATCTGCTTTGTTTTCTGTGAGGGACATTTCTTTTTGATCCCCACGTCTGATCTTATATCTGAAAGTTTTGACTTATTTTTCTTTTTGGAGTCAGATATAGTTGTGAGATTAATTCTCTTCTCCTCACAAACCACTTCTTCATCTGTCATCACATAACGTATTTACTACTAAATGGAGAAAAAAAGGGGGAGGGATCATTATGTCTGTGTGAAAACAAGCATATATATTTTAATGATTTATTCCTCTATCCATTTGGCAAAGCCTGATATGAAGAGCCTTATAATTCAATAGTACAGTCAAAAGCAAGGTCAGAAAAAGTAGGAGTAAGACAGTAATTTTCCCAGAGAACAGGTAAAATTCTTATTGCCTTTGAATATTGTGTTAATATCTGGGATTCCTGACAGTAGGGCTTTGTGCAGTTTGTAGTAAGTTCTGTTCTTCTTAGTTACCAGCAAAACAAACGCATCAGTCCTTTAGGGGAGAAAATCCTTTTCCTATTATTAACTTTAGAGAGAAATTTTCCAAGTAAACGAATGCATGAGGGATACAATCCAATAGCTTCATACACCCCTTTACCAAAGATGCAATGACATATTCAAAAACGAGAACATAAGGTTTAAACAGAAATTATTCACCATTTCACAGTGTATACTTGCTAGGATCACAATTAAGATATATCCAGCCTCGGAAAAATAAGGAAATATGTATCTGGCCATTTAAAGTGTGTTATCAATGAAATTGCTAAATAAAGGTTAAGGGAAATATTTTATGAGGTTCCTATTTAAGGTCAAGAATAATTTCCTTCTTTGTATTGTAATTATTTTACATACGTGACAATACATAATCCTAAACCTTAAGACACTAAGGTGCTTTTCAATATAGCTCTACTTTTCTTTCTAATCAGAGAAGTTCTATAATTGCCTTTTTACCTTTTCATATCCTATGTGTTGATGTTCAAAACTAATCAAACATTTGTAGGTAGGTAAAATATAGCTGCAATATATCACACACACAAATACACACCTAGAAGCATGGAGAGCAGGAAAAAAAATGGCTAGAAAATTTTGGAATCTGAATACACTTCCAAGGGTAAGCCTAATAATTTTTCAAAGGGAGTGTTATAAGGAGTGCAGTTCCTTAAATGTAGTGTGGGAGATGGTAGTCAAAGCCCAACATCAGTTGAATTGGTAATGATGTAAAAAATGTCTTCATTATATTGTGTCAAAACATGGTGCCCTTGTCAGGCTGTAGAGGTCAAGATTGGAAAGTTTGTGGATTTATATAGATATCATGACCTCATCATCTGTAGTTTTCAACATATGCTTATCTTAATGAGGGGCATTCGAGATCTACACCATTGATTGTAAACAGCACTACTTTTGTTTACTTTTAAAACTCTGCCCTGAATTTTCCAGTCTCTGCCCTAATTGGCTGTCAATTATGCTAAATGTGACATATTTTTACAATATCAAATTTGTCACATTCAGTTCTTCATGTACCACTGGTTTTTAATGCTTAGTGTGGCCCCAAGACTGCTTTATTTCCCAAGGCAGGTATAGCCACCACAGGGCAAGTTTCATTCTGTCTCAAGGCAAATAAGGAGCAGCAAACACAGTGTGCCTGTCTTCCGAGTTCAATAGAAAACCATTGACCATTTATATTGGGGGTGTACAAATACAGCTGCGTTCCGGATTTGCTAAACATCTTGAAATGCTTTGTGCATAATAAAACCCCAAACGTGCTTTCTTTTTGCATTTTTTCACATATGTACTTTAAGAGAAATACAATCCACATGCTCTTGTTCCCTCCACTTTTAAATCATGAAAATGTTGTTTTGTAAGAGCTGTTTGATGTCCAGGAAGCCTTTTATCCTTTTTATTAGGTTATTTTTGTATATAAATAAAAAGGAAAATATAAACAGAAAACAACATGACTTAGGGCAAACATACAGTGCCCAATTTAAGCTTGAAGCTCTAAATCTAAAATATTTTAATATTGGTGCTTTGCATAAGTCATGTTCCCTTCTGTTGGGAAAAAGTTCAGGCCTGTTGGGATGAATAGGAAGGGGAACGAATATTCACTGAGTAGCAGCTCCACTACTCTGGGACATCTGCCAACTCTTTAATTTTTACAATAACCCAAAGTGGTAGGTCGGTCCATCTGCATTTTACAGATGGCAAGAACTTTCAGAGATCTTAAGTAACTGGCCGTGAGCCACAGACGAATTTCAAGCCAGGTCCACTTGACTTTTCGACTCATACTCTTTTCATTACTTCTCTACTCCTCATTCTGTTGGGAGGATGGGGTAGGGAGTATACCTTCCAGTCAAAAGTCCCACATTGGGAGGTGACTTGGAAATACCCCATAATCATGCCTGAGGATCAAGAGCTGTTGTGGCCTCAAGAAAGTGTCAGCTTGGTGTTGGCAAGGTGGATGTCTATTAGTATGGTAATTGCATGCTAATCCACTGATCGGATAAGTGGTATTGTGCTAGAAGGTGGCCTATGCACACTTGTCTTTATTATAGCAGAGGAAAGCTGGAATACACACAAATGTGGTGATGTAGGGCTTGCTGGGGGGGTGGGGAGACCCATGCTCTTGCGTTGTGATTTAGTATTTCTAAATGATGGTAACCTATTGCCATTTATTTTACTTTGTCACAGTGGCATAAATTTGGTAAGAGTGGTGCATGACAGTATTTAAGTGGGTTATGCTCATTTCCTAAAAAAGAATTTTTCAGTGCTTGTGTGTTTCTGGATACAGCTTAAAGGGTTATAGAATGGGAATGACAGTTTTAATGGGTCTCTCTATAATGAGACTGCATAAAAAGAGAATCTAAAATTTGATTTGGAGGCTGGAGGTCATACCATGGGGGTACATATCCATAGTATGGCATCAAGTTTCCATTTTCTGGAGAAAAAGAGAAAAAATTACAAAATGGAGGGCATGAAGACTGCTTAGCATTTGAACTGGGATCTAGGTTCTTCTGGTATTATCTGTTCTATAGGCTTTCTCCCAGAAATCCCAAATTTTGTTGAGCTTGTAGCTGTCTTTATGATACAGTGTCATGTCCCGTTCTTCTCCTCCCTCTCCCTCTCCCCCCTCCCCCCACCCTCCTCCCCCTCCTTCTACTTCCTCTCCTTATCCTCCTCCTCTTTGGCTCCTCCTCTTTCTTCTTCTTCTTCCTCCTCCTCCTCCTCCTTCTCCTCTTGCTGCTGCTGCTGCCTCTTCTTCTTCTTCTTCTTCTTCTTCACTGAATCTTTGGCATCCAGAGGAAGAGATGAATTATTTAAATCTTTTTCCATTGAGTTAAAGCAATACAAAAAAAATGCAATAGGCAATTTCATAAGTGACATTTTGGAGAACATTGGGGTCATCATATGACTGAGAACATGATTCATTTTTTCTGAAGGTCAGGAAACTATTTTTTTCCAGTGGATTTACTAAGGGAACCAACCACCTGGCTTCTGGTTTTGTAGGTAATGCAGCCATGGTGAAGTTGCCTTTTTTCTTCCACAGGGTTTCTACCTCACTTTGCATCTCTATAGATTTATCCCATGGAAATAGGAAATATAATTACTGTAGTGCTTATTTTTTCTCATGCCTGTACTGAAGAGCCACTGTGACTTACCTTTTACTCCACCACAGTGAGGAACTTTACAAGCATTCATATTATATCAGTCATTTTGCCCAAGGATCTCAGCACACTTTTCAATGTGATTTCTAAGAGCCTTGTCATACCCTGTAAGGGAGGGTGAAGATCTCCTGTGTGTCAAGGCAAATTAAGTAACTTGTCCAGCAGTTTCCAGCAGAGTGGGGAAGAGGGTTTAGGATCTCATGAGGCCCAAGGGAAGGAGGAGGACATGTCATGAGCTCCTTAAAAATCTTGACAGTTTAAAAATCTTTCTTAGTTAGGCAGGAATGTCTTTACGTGGTGATGAAGCTGGAGATGATGGACTTGTTGTATGGACAGGGAGGCTATTTCTTCATAAAAGAGACCTCCCTCAACTTCATTAGGTCCCTGTCCACATAGTGGGTGGAAAGTAGGAGTTGAGGCATTTCTGTCTGTTTCCAGTATAACCCAATCTCCAGATACTTTATTACTAGGCCTGTGAATGCAGGCTAGAGAAAAAGACCCATGTTTGCTTTTTTTTTTAATTTTATTTTGTAGGAGCTCCTAGGTGTCTTGGTTGGTTAAGTGTCTGACTCTTGGTCTCGGCTCAGGTCATGATCTCATGGTTCATGAGTTTGAGCCTTGCTTTGGGCTCCTGGCTGACAGTACAGAGCCTGCTTGAGATTCTCTGTCTCCCTCTCTCTCTGCCTCTCCCCTGCTTGTGCACTCTCTCTCTCTCTCAAAAATAAATAAGTAAACATGAAAAAATTTTATTTTATAAAATGAGATTTCCTTGCATCTGATTTCCTTTGGTCTCAGCAATCCATTGTTATTACTTTTTAGCTATGCTTTCTGTTGCAGTCGCGTGGAATTCGCAGGCCCAGGGCGCCTTGTCACTGTCCACTGTCACTAAGATGGAAGTCTCCAAGTGATGGGGGGTGAATCATCTCTCACTGTGTCACCTGTCCTAAGACCTGTCACCGATGCCTGTATTCATATCGCATAGATGCTGCTCCCTTCCATCTTCATACTTCCATCACTTTCAGGTGCTCAAGGAAGGCTTTGTTGAATGCCTCTAAATTTTTATAGCAGATCCACCTAAAATGGCACATTAGACCATCCTTCTTGTTTATACGGAAAATAACCAAGGGTTGAAACTTGATGTCTATGCATAGACAATATAATTTTGTTTGGGATTGAGTACATTGTTTTTCTCCATTGGTTATGAATTGAGAGTCTTTAATGGACAGTCTTCAGTAGCCTTCACGTTCATCGAGAAGGTCGATTGATAGTCTTCTCTGCACCCTCACCCCCGCCGCTGCCCCCAGGAACTTGCAGAGGATACTGTGCAAGAGATACAATAACCCTTGTCCACGGGCAATATGCACAGCTGGGAAAGATAATTAAATAGACTGTTTCTTTTTGAGAGGTCTGCATCATCTCAACAGAAGGCCCCAGCAGTTCTGCTGGGCTCGGACTGAAAACTATTACTAACAGACATACTTCAGACAGATTTCATAATCGCCAGACTTGTGTGGTACAAATGGCTATGGTGAGCTTCTGAGGTTCCCAAAAGACCACTAAAACTGTCAGACTTAAGTAGCACTGAAGTTTTGAAGTGAGAATTAAAAAGTATGATTCAGCTTAATATGTAAGGTTGCTACCAGAGAACACTCCTCTGGTTTTCCAAAATCAAATGGTTTTGTGGCCAGCTGCAGTTTTCTCCCAAGATACTCCCAAATCTCATCCTGTGGGATTTTTTGAGGTTTGTGGAGTTTACCGGATAATGTGGTGTAGGTGTCATCATGGGTGACATTATCACATGGTTGTATTTTTCCCCATACAAAACAGTGAATGTCATGAAAAATGACATCACTTTCGAATGTCAGCATTTCTGAAAGTGAGTTTAATTTACAGTGTCATTTGCATTGCTATTATGAGACTTCACCCAAAAGATTGGGGTAAAATCTTAGGGAATTAAAACTTCCTTGAGAGCTTTCCTTTTAAGTACTGCCCACTGGAGTCGGTTTATCCCATCAGACTTTGGGTACTGAGATAAAGAAACATTTCCCGTCACCTCAGGCAGTGTGTCTTCCAGAACTAAGATAGTCCATTTTGACCCAGTGCACTCTGGGGGTATATGGCTGCAGGTTGTAGACATACCTGTTCCTTTTTCTTTTCAGAAGTTTTTTTTTTTTCTGAAACACACTGTTTTTTCATCTTTTAGTTTTGTTCTTTGTTTGTTTGTGTAATGAACAAAGCTACCCACTTTCTCTCCAGTTGCAGGCCCTGCTGTATGTGAGTGAAACCCACTCTTTCCAATGGGAAGACACATGCTCTGGTAAAGTCTACCCTGTTATGGGCCGTGGCATGGTTGATTGATGTTGGAAAAGGTGCAATAAATTTGGACTTTAAAAAGCAGAATTTGATAGGATCATGCATCTGGTTCTCCTAATGAATACACAGTCTAGCAGGATTTACAGATATATGCATAATTAACATGAATATCATGTACAGTAATGATCTGCTAGAAGCACATGAAAAGATGCTCAACATCGTTAGTTATTAGGGAAATGCAAATTACAGCCACAGAGCCACTATGATACTTCTGTGCATCTACTAGAATGTCTATGATTAAGAAGACTGACTATACCAAGTATCAGGGGGGATATGGAACAACTGTGTTCTTATCTGTTGCTGATTGGAAGTGAAAATGGACAGTTTGACAATTTCTTAGAAAGTGAAACATATACCTGTAGATCTGTATGATCCAGCCATTGTACTCTTAAATCTTTACCCAAGAAGAATGAAAGCCTATGTTCATACAAGAAAGTAGTACATAGACTACTCATAAAAGCTTTATTTGTAATAACTCCAAACTGGAAACAACCCAAAAGTCCAATGAAAGGATACGTGCATTGCATTTTTATTTATCATGTATATCCATACGATGGAATACCACTCAGCAATAAAAAGAATCAACTATTCATACATGCAAGACCATGGGTAAGTCTCAAAATAACTTATGTTAAGTTACAAAAGTCAGACAGAAAGGTGAGAAACTCTTAGGAATTAAATTAAAATAGTAACATTGGAAATATAGAAAAGAGAGGAAGAATTTTAGTGTTACTTCAAAGATAGAATTGGTGAGGCTTGATTATGGAACGATGGCTCGGAGGAGGCATAGACTCTGAGGTATTTCTCTAGTTGGGGTTTCTCTATGTGGATTGTCACCTATCTAGCTGTAAGGGTGTTTCTTCCATGCATCAAAAATGAGCTACTTGTTTAATGCTGATCCTGTGATAGCTCCAAGACACCCAAGAGAAAACATCCAGTTGGCAAACCATCCATCCTTGACTGCTTACATAAATAAACTTATGTTTTGGCTGTTTAATAAACATAATAATATATAACTAACAACAGTGTAATAATAGTGAGAAAAAATAAATAAGAGGACACCAGAAAAGGAGTTTCTAGAGCCAGTCTCATGGATGAGTGAGAACAAAGGGATGAAGGCAGAGGGAGAGAGGAAGGAAATAGCCTGATGTGATACCTCGGGGCAAGAGGTCTGGGAGCTGGTTTGGGAGGCAGCAAGATTTATGGTCATTTCGTTCATTTAATGCCTGTCACTCTGGTGGATCTTGATTTGTGTGGTTGAGTTTATTTAATTATTTGATCCAAATTCTATAATTAATTGCAGCTCATAAGAGGTAGTATCAGTTGTAATCAAGAGCACAGCTTCTGGAGATTATAGTCCCATCTCTGATCTTAACAAATATATAAGCTCTCTGAACATCTGTTTTCTTATCTGTAAAAGGGCATTCCCATCAGTTTCTACCTCTTAGAGTTATTGTATTAATAAAGATTTAAAAAATTATTCAGGAAATAGCATGGCTTCAAAACCATAGTCATGGCACAATAAATTGGTCTTCTTTTTCTTCTCCTCCTCTCCCCCTCCTTGTCCTGCTCCTTCTCCTTTTCCTCCTTCTCTTTCTCTTCCTCCTCCTCCTCCTCCTCCTCCTCCTCCTCCTCCTCCTCCTCCCCCTTTTCCCCTTCTCCCCCTCCTCCTCCTTGTTGTTGTTGGTGTTATCATTAGGCATCCACCATTATTGTCAGTGATGATTAGGAAAAGCTTTAATCTCCCATTAAAGCCTTTAGAAAACAAGGGCCCATTAGTATTTATTACCAGAAGTAATTATAATGTCACCTTATTCCTCTGACTCATTCTCCCTCACGTTATTTATTTACACACGCTATTTCACTAGTCTTCCTTTTACATGGTGTTAAAAAAAAAAAGAGCATGGCTTAGTAGTGAAGCAAAGAAATAGAAATGTAGTAATTTTGGTCCTGCCTGTGTTCCAATGCCTGTTTGGTTTAGGCAAGTTGTTTAAATTTCTTGTACCTAAATATCTTCAACTGAATCAGAAATGAAATGCAGTAATCACATAGGGCTATTAGAAATGTCTAAGTGAAAAAAAGATGTCTAAGATATCAGTTTTATTTAAGTACAGAACTTCATGGAAAGCTAAGAGGGTTGTACAAGGTAGTACATGTCTATAGATGTGACGCTAAGGCACTAAGAAAGTTAATGTTACATTAGAGTTCATTGATATACTAGGTTTGAAAAAAACCTTGACTTTCGTATCAAGTGTGCTTCCATTACATGTCATACTACTAGAAAATAGACCTCACGAGCTCAAATCCTTGATTTTCTCATTTCACTAATAATGACTTTTCAGTTTAAGTCAGCAGGGTTTTCCTTGTCTTGTTCTAGGCTTTGTTGATTTGAGCCTCCACGATCAGGTTCACCTTCTGGAATGTGCCTGGCTAGAGATCCTGATGATTGGACTTGTCTGGCGCTCCATGGAGCATCCAGGGAAGCTCCTATTTGCTCCCAACTTGCTCCTGGACAGGTAAGTGGCCTGGATGGAGCTTGGGGGAAGCACATCCTTTATTCCTGAAGCTCTTTTATTCAGTATTCCACGAAGCACTCGAGAACTTTATCCAATATGTTTTCTTTACAAAGGGATGAATTTGGGAGATGTAGTCTAGTCAGGTTCACAGAAAGCTAAGGACAACTTTCTGCTAGATATCTCTAGGCTAACATCTTTTAGATGATGCTACACATCAGTAATAGCATCCTCAGAGGAGCTCTGTTGTTTCTAATGTGTACATATATAATTTGTGTGCATACATATACATATAAAATGTATGTATGTATATACACATAAGTATGTGTGTGTACATACGCACATCTATATAACTTCATTATGAATTAGAATTTTCTAACTCCACCTTAATCTTGTGTTACATACATTTAAAAAATTGAAATAAATAGCCTCCTTTCAATTAAAGTTTCTTTTGGCCCACATACATCCAAACTACAATAACCTTTCATTTCCTTCTGAGTTTTCAATCACTTAAAAGAGGAAATTTGACCAGCATTCCAAAGGCCACTCTCATTGCTGTGAATTCATAAAAGTTACCTGCTCATTTTCAAAAGCGAAGATTTCAGTTTTCAAATGTGTTACCTTATTTAACATGTTCTATTTTGGATTGACTTAGAACGCGGGTCCTATTGGTCTGTTTTTTGTCATTGCTTAGAGAAATTGGAGTTACACATTATTCCACAGCAGCTACCACTGATGGAAGGGGAGTCCCTCCATCAGTGGTAGCTGCTGTAGAATAATGTCTAACTCCAAGTTCAGTGCTTTACATACGTGATGCCATTTGATCATGACAGCACGCTTGGGAAGCTTACCAGACAGGAGCTAAGTTTCAGAGCCATTCTGCTACTTGCAAACAGCATCAAACTAGCTAATGGTGGAGCCAAGATTGGAATTAAATGTGTATCTGGCTCAACACTCATACCACCTCTCTCCTGTGTTCATGTGCTTCGTCCTCTTTCATGGCCAGTGATGTCTCCTTTGGTTGGTTTCCAAGCCTACCTGTATATGCGGGCCACATAACGGTTTGAATGGGAAAGGACCATCTTCTGTTTCTTGCAGACTTCCTTTGTCTCTGGTCAGCACTCCAAGGTTGCCTGTGATGCATCCTTCCACATTCCTTTGCTTTGGAGCATTGACACCACCTCCCCGTCGCCTGTCCCGCTCGAGGCTTCCCTATCCTCATTCAGCCTTCTGGAGCAGAGTTGCAGCACAATTTATTGAAGCCCTGGAGAATTGTACGAGTGTTGGTTACTCTTCTGTCATTTTGCGCTATGTATCTTTTGAAAAATAGTGATGACCCTGTTCAAGAAGCAGATTTTGCTGTAGGTAGAATGTATTCCCATTTTACAGTTTCACAGAATTATTGAGGGTGGCCGGGGTAGACCTGCATTTACTCCGTATCCTGTCAGTCTCTTAGCGTTGTCTCTACCCTTCTTCTCCTCCCTCCCTTCCCCTTGTTTCTCTTATCTTGCCATTTTTCCCTTGCCACCCCTTTTCTTCTTTGTGTTCCTTTGTTTCTTTTTTCTTTCTTTTCTTTTCATCCGTCTCTTCCTCCTCCTCCCCCTGCCTTCCTCCTCCTCCTCCAATTTTCTTCTTAACTTTCTTGTGTACAGTCATGTGGTTATGTGACTGAGTTATGACAAATTGGCAGACCACATACATTGTTTCCCTGCTACAGACTGGGATGGATCTTCAATGCTGAATTTTTGGGGATGTTCATAACTGATCTGCTCCATGATCCCCCATTTCATTCCTATCTATCTGCTTGATGAAAACAGGCATCAGGATATTGCATTTTATTTATTAAATATTTTTAACATTTATTTATTATTTTTGAGAGACAGAGACAGAGCATGAACAGGGGAGGAACAGAGAGAGAGAGAGAGAGAGAGAGAGAGAGACAGAGAGCGAGAGGAAGATACAGAATCTGAAGCAGGCCCCAGGCTTTGAGCTGTCAGCACAGAGCCTGACCCAGGGCTTGAATTCATGGACTGTGAGATCATGATGTTTAACCGACTGAGCCACCAGAGCACCCCATGATGCTGCATTTTAAATATAAAAGGGTTTGAGGGTGCCTGGCTGGCTTACTCAGTATAGCATGCGACTCTTGATCTTGGGGTTGTGAGTTCAGGGTAGGGTTTCCTTAAAAAAAAATGAATATGAAAGTGTTTTTGACATCACCTCACCCCAAAGTACTCAGTTAATTAGGTGATGGCATTGCCTAGGATTTTGTCAGCCACCTGCTTCTCTTTCTTTTCCATGCACTCTCATTGTGGTTAATCTTCTCTCAAGTCTTTTGCTGCAGAAAGTGCATGCTTACTGCGCGAAAGTTCTCATCTCCCTCCGTTCCTACTTCCTTCAACTCCAGATTTGAAGCTCTCACTTCCTGTGGACCAGGATTTCTCAACTTTTGCATTACTGGCATTTTTAGGGGGTTCATTCTTCCTTGTCGGGGCTGTCCTGGACATTTTAGGGTGCTTAGCAGCACCCCATACCCTACCTACTAGAGGCTTGTGATGCCCCTCTTCCCCAATGTTAAAACCCAAAGTGTCTGTAGACATTTCTAAACGTGCCCCGTGGGTGGCAGGAGGGAAGGTGCAAAATTGACCCTGGTAGAGAACAACTCCTCTAGACTTTTCTCCTTCAGTGCCCTGTAAGCTCTTCAGACTTACCATATCCCTCACTTGAATATATTATCTCCCTTATCCATTTTGTTCCTTTTCTTTATTCTCTATATTTGCGGCATCAACAATCACCTGGACACTGAAGCCATAAAGTTTAAATTAATCATGGATTCTACTCCTCCCACCCACCAGGTTATCCAGCTATCAAGTCATTTCTGCATTGTTTCTGAAATCCATACCTCCCCTTGGGCTCGATCCCTCTGCGCCTGTGTGACTCTGCACAGGTTCTCATTGTCCCTTCCTCAGATTATTGTTTTTCCACTGCCATTTCCCTCTCTTGACCACTACCCCTCTTTCTTTCATTCTGTTCCCCACATTGGCACCCCAGATTTCTTTCTAAGGTACAGCTATGATCCTGATGCCTTCTGACTCAGCTTTAATTGGCTCTTCCTGTTCCACAGAAGAAATGGTCTAGACTTCTTGTCTTGATCACTATGGCTCTCTTATTATGACTCTTTCAACACAAACTTCTATAACGCCAGTCAAACGCTGTAAATGAGGAAGGGCAGGGAGCATGAGTCCAAAAGGCAGTTCTGAGGATTCGGTGACTTTGGTGAGCTCTTGTCCAGGCTAAAAACACCTGGGTACTGAATTTAGCCTCACACTTCAAAGCTTTTCTTGCAGTTTTTCTTCACATTTTTCTGAAGGTCCCCCACCTTCAGGATTCCTTGTCAAACATTTGTTTGTTATGGCTCATTTCGGATGGTACTTTCCATTAAATTCTCCTTCACACTCTTCCTCTGTAGGTGAAGGGGGCCTTTCCTTGGTCTCAATTCTCCCTCTGTGTGGTCTGTTCTTAGTTCTGGTCTGCCACGTGTATGTTGTGATTGTGTGTCTTCTCTTCCTCACCAGCTCATACGCCTCTTGTGGGCAGAAGAACCAGAGTTTGTTCACCTTCTCATTCCCTCCAATGTACAGAGTCTTCAATGATTCCCAGCTAAGTGTCTGTTAACCGCAATAGCTGAGGTCACCCGGGAGGCTCGTGACAGTCCGTAGAATCTACATCTTCTGATGTGCATTTCAGCTGTTCTTATCATCAAACTCACTCCTCATTCATTACTACTCATCAGTTCCTGGCTTTGTCCCCTAAAGACTGCACAGAAATTAATATCCATCTATTTTGAAAGGATTTTGTAAAATTACTAAATACGCTTAAGCTTCTGCTTCTACTCCATCAACCTGTTCTGGGACTTCTAAATTCCAAATGGGGATAAGCTTATTGTCATTTTTTCCCATAACTAGACCCGCTATCCAGTAAACTCGAGATCTTAATGCATTTAAATACACTCAGGCACATCTTGGTAATCAGAAGAGTATATAAATAAATGTAAATTATATAAGTAATATAAAATATAAAAAATAAAATATGATATATGCTGTAAAATTTTCTACACTTTTCTAATTAACATGCACCTAAATATTATGAAGTTTCAGTATTATTAAATTAGCCTGTGTGTTGGAGTGATGGCTCCCTCTGATGACATTGATCTGTGCATCACAGTAAAAAATATGTGATGAGGAGCCCATTTGCTGTTTCATACATCTGCAAGATGGTTTTGAGTGACAGCTGAGAACACAGTGTATATTTTTACCTGCAGGCTCCTAACCCTTTTGATAACATTCACCTCTCTGATTGGTATACATCACTCCGATCTCCCCATTGCTCTTTTCCCATCGTGGTGCACGCAGCAAACATTTTTTGTGACAAAATGAGGAAGTCCCTAAATTTCAAAGCTGTTTGACAGCGGGTAAGCACAAAACGGGTCTTAGCTTCCTCCTTTCAGTGTTTGCTCCGGCTCTGCGACACTACCTGGGAAAAGCCAGCCGCCTCCATAGGCTGTTTACATCTGCATACAAACAGGGAAAAGGGAAAGCCAGAAGTCCCACACAGTCCAGTCACCCATTGTTAACCAGAGACGGGGTTTATCCGTGATTGATTGCGATGATATCCTGTTCTCTCAAACCTTGTGCCTTGCAAGGCCATCAGGAGGATAAAATTTACCGCAGTCTTTCCTTGTAATTACTCAGATGTTAGTACTGGCAAATGGGGGTTTAGCGATTACAGGAGTATAAAAACCTGCTGGGTTGCCATCCCACATTTGTGAACAGCAGACATATTTCCTATCTTGCATCTATTCAAAAAGAGTTATTGCTTGATTTACTCCCTGATGACAACCCATGATATCTTGATTCTGGTAGTTCTGAGCTTTCCTGGTAGTCATATGCTTGAAGGCTAATTTTACCCCTGGCGCGCTTAGCCTTCCCACAGTTTCCAGTTCTTCCCTGTGTCCCGCAGCAGTGAGTTCCAAGCACTTAATGCAGTTGTCTCTGCCTGTGAAAACCAAGAAATAAAGGTTATTATAAGGCATAAATAAAGAACCCAGTAATTTCTCGTGCTGCGTGTGCGTGTGTGGGGGGGTGTTTTACAAGAGGAAAGTTAAAAGATAATAAGAATGCCTGCGAAAGTCATCAGGAAATGGAGAGAACTATTTTCCATTCTAGCACCTAACCCTCTGGTGTGTTTTGGCACCAGAAGACACAAAATATGTCCTCTGTGTCAACTAGGAATGCGTCTCTTCGTTTAGTCCTGCTTGAGTGCTGGCATTGGAAAAACATAGACGGAAAACAGAAGCAAAAGTGTTCAACATAGATCATTTCTGGTGGGGTCTCTTTGTTCTTGCAGGAGCGAAGTTTACTATCGCTGGAAGGCAGACATAGTGTTAGAGGAAACAATGTAAATTGCGTGTTCAGTTAAGACTATCCGGTTTCCAAGGGATAGTCTAATTCTGCTTCCCTGGCGCCATCAGTGCTAACAAGTTCTGAGAAATATTTGCGGATTTCTCAGTGAAGCCAAAGCACTCAAGTTTTGAGTCCCGTTCACTCTCAGAGAAACAACTATTCATGCATTTAAAAAGGAGAGCTTAATTGGACCAGCAGAATATTCCCTTCACCAAGCGTCTGGCCAGAGGGTTGTTGATCTAGCTCTTTACCTCACTCCCGCATCAGGAGGCTTTGCCTGTAGGAAACAGTATTAAACAGCGGAAACTTCTACTTGTAGGCATGGGATAGGAATAAGTTCCTTCAGAGGAAAACAGGTTGCTGCAGCAGAGAACATTTGGCCTCTTCTACTAAAGAGCAGACTGTTTCCAGATGATAGGTTCATTTGAAATGGAAAAGAAAAAGTCTTTTCTAGAAACAAGAACATTCTCCTTTTAGCCTGTTTACTGTAAATATTTCAGGAAAAAAACATGTAAATAAAAACATGCGAATAAAACAATGCTTCCAGCAACACTTATATTGGCTTTTTAGAAAAATTAGCCTCTTTGTGTGTGTGTGTAAGGCTTGATGTAAATTATTTTTATTTTTAGAGAGAGAGCATGAGAGGGGGACAGGGGTAGAGGGAGGGAGGGAGGGAGAGACAGAGAGAGAGAGAGAGAGAGAGAGAGAGAGAGAGAGAGAGAGAATCCTAAGCAGGCTCCACACAGTGTTGAGTCCAACATGGGGCTCAATCCCACAACCCAGGATCATGACCTGAGCAGAAATCAAGAGTCAGACACTCAACCGACTGAGCCCCTTAAGTGCCCAAAGCTCAATGTAAGTTCTTTGCAGATTTTTTACTTGGAAGAGTAAAAAAATAAAGTTCTGAAATAAGTTGATGAATTCAGAATGTAATCTGTCCAAAGGTTTCTTGGGTATGATGAGAAGGACCTCCCTATATATTCCCTTTTCAGCTTTCTCCTCTCTGAAAAATGTGTGCCACATGGAGGGGCTGGGGGCATTGTAGTAGCTGGGGAAGCAGGTGCAGTGCATGGGGAACGAGTGATCCACCCACCAGAAAAATCAGTCTTGGGCAGGAGATCCTTTGAGTTGCTCAGATAGCTTTGCTGGATTCCCTCCATAGCTCTCCAGGTATGCTTTGGTTTGCATGCCTGTGTGCCTCATTTGTATCTCAAGAAATGTGCTCATAACCCTTCTTTCACTCTACTTTATAGAATTGGATAAAAGAGAAAAGAAAGGGAGCCAACATTTATCGAGCTTCTTTAATCAGTACAGTACTGCACTGGACTGTCTTCTATACTATATCTCATCAATGGTATGAGAATATAGGGAAAAGGGTTTATGTTCTGACGCTGAATCCATTGGTCCTGTCCAGTTCTGAGCCCTTCATTACTCAATAGCAGATGCCAATAGACTGATTTGTAAAAGTCTTGCATTTAGCATTCTGAAAAATCCTGGGAATATGAAACTGTAAACTGTACAGGAGAAATGTTGAGGCCAAACAAAATGGAGAAATTAGCCAAAGTGCTGTTATTACTGCTTACCTGTGATTGAAAATGAATCAAAGAATTTATTAGACTAAAAATCAATTGCATTATACACTTTAAATGGGCTAATTATGTGATACGCAAATTATATCTCAGGAAAGATATTACACACACACACACACACACACACACACACACACACGTTGGAATTTCAGGAAAAGTCACTTTGACCATCAAGTCATGAAAGCATTTGTAGGAGTTCCATTGAAAAAGGTAAAGGGGCACCTGGGTGGCTCAGTCGGTTGAGCGTCCGACTTCGGTTCAGGTCATGATCTCACGGTTTGTGAGTTCTAGCCCCGCATTGGGCTCTGTGCTGACAGCTCAGAGCCTGGAGCCTGCTTCAGATTCTGTGCCTCTCTCTCTCTCTCTCTGCCCCTCCCCCACTCACACTGTCTCTCTCTCCTTCAAAAATAAATAAACCTTAAAAAAATTAAAAAAAAAGAAAAAGGTAAAAAAAAAAAAAAACCCTAAACATTCAAGCCAAGGTTTCTCCTTAAAAACAAAAACAATTAAGTAGTACTATATTATAAACCTTGCTAGGCCGCAAATTTTTAACTTCTCAAGAGGAATAAGCCTGTAAACAGTAAGGATGCACTCAATGTAAAATTCACTCAATATAAAATTGCCCCAGAGGGAAAAGCATAATTCCAACCTAAGAATTAATCCTGTGTAGGAGGTTAATTTGACTTCTTACATTTAAAAAAAATTTTTTTTTCAACGTTTATTTATTTTTGGGACAGAGAGAGACAGAGCATGAACGGGGGAGGGGCAGAGAGAGAGGGAGACACAGAATCGGAAACAGGCTCCAGGCTCTGAGCCATCAGCCCAGAGCCCGACGCGGGCCTCGAACTCACGGACCGCGAGATCGTGACCTGGCTGAAGTCGGATGCTTAACCGACTGCGCCACCCAGGCGCCCCGACTTCTTACATTTTTACATGCCCCATTATTTTTGTATTTGCCGTTTGTTATTAACAATTAAACATCACCTTAACTGACTTAAAATATAATCAAATATTTGAGCAGAAATCAAGAGTCAGACACTCTAAACTAAAAGTTTAATTTTAAAATGTCTTAATATTATTTAAATCATACATGCTACACAAGAATAATCAAGCAATCTTGTTCAGATCTGCGTTAATCACAGATACCTCTCCATAGTTGGCATTGGAAAGATTCTTATTCATTTTAATGAGTCCCATTAAAAAATCCAATGATAAAGGAAGATGGCCAACTTCAAGTCTGTGTTAGTTCGGATTCAGTGTAAGTCAACTCATAGATACTTACTGAGTACCACCGTGTCTCCAGGGGTCTGCATGATACTGGAAGATATGAGAAAAAGAGATGTATAAGCAGCAGACTGGTCCTCAGGGAATGTGCTATCTAGTGGTAGAATAATATTAGTATACAAACGAATGCAAGCAAAAACAAGATGTAAGCGGGCCCCACCACACCCCAATTTATTCATGTCTAGTGTATTTTCCTCCATCAGTTTCTAATGATTATGGATTCCGAGTAAAAATCAATTCTTGGTTACACTTGCATTTATATACTGATTCACTCTTGACATTCCCATGCTAGCATAAATATACTTACTACACATTTATCTTGCCTACAATATTCTGTGATGTAGATACGTCTAAAAATGAGATCTTTCCCTATGTTGGTTCTTTTCGAGCTGGCAGGAGGGCAGCAGGAGGTTTTGGCAAAGGTTTATCAAGGTCAATGATCACAGATTACACACCTTTGAAATATTACTTATGTCAAGATATTAGTACTGTTTGGATATTTTCCTATTGATGGCAGCTCTTCATTCTATGAGTGCATCAAGGTTTGGCTTCAGGGTAAATGAAGTCACTATGTTTGTTTCCATGTCCTGCTAAGAGTTAAAATTGTCCTTAGTAATAGTGCCATGGTTACATGACCTTGTGATCTCTCATTCCATTCCATTCTCCTCCCCTTCTCACTCTCCTCATCTTCCTCCTCCTCATCCTCCTCCTCTTTCCCTTCTTCTTCTTCTTCTTCTTCTTCATTATTGACTTCTCCTTGTGGGCTCTTATTACAAAGAATAAGGTTAAAGTTTCTGTTCTGATGCTTCTAGAGTCAATTTAACTCATTAAATATTCCTATTTGTTATTTAATCTGTATTTTCATTTTATCAAATGGAAAAGAGATGTAAAAAAAATACCATTAGTATTTTCTTTGGTTTTATACCACAGTAGAGAATCAGTTTCTTAACCTGTTTACATGATTTTTCACTTTTCATTGCCACTGATTCTAAGATCCATCATGACTTTATCATTGGAAAACAAGATGCAAGAAACATGTTATGATGGTAAGGAACGGTTACTTACTCCATACTCCTGAGTGGAGAAGGGCTTTTCCTACATCCTCTGGGTTTGGTCAGGATAAGCAGTTGAGGCCACGGCTGAATCCACCTCAGCCTCTGAAGAGAGCAGAGCCTGAGCAAACCCTCGTTACTCCAGTGTGGGTATAGCATGGAGCACTGAGATGAAGAAGATTTCAAGATCTGTGGTCTTGGCCATTGAAGGGATGGCAGCTCTATGGATAGGAGTCAGGAAGACAGGGGAAAGAGTAGGTATTAGAGAAATCTGATGTGTTTTTCCTTATTGATGTCGAGTTCAAGGTACAGGGATGAAAGTCAGAAAGTGGAAGGTGGAAGTCAGAAGAGAGATGGATATAAAAGATTTGAGTCATCTCCATAGTTAAAAGCGTGGAATGAATGTGATAAGCAGGCAAGATGGTGGAGAAGAAGGTGTCTGAAGGGCTGAGGGAAGACCTCTTAAAAGGCTGACCTTTAGCAGTTGTAAGTAGAAACAAATCCCAGCCTGCCAGCCTGGGGCTAAGGCAGAGTTTGAGAAGCAGAAGTTCGGTCTCTGATTCCAAGGGAGGGATGACTTAAAAAAAAAAGGTGGTGATTTTGCCAAATACCACAGAGAGGTGCACAGAACCAAGAGGAAGTTGGTGTGAGGGGATGGGGGAAATTGGGGATAGAATTCAAAGAGTACACTTAGGATGAAATAAAATAAAATAAATGATAAAAAAGGTACATGCATACCTAATTTTGTTGGATATTTGAAATTTTACTTACTGCCTATGGAACTGTGTCATTGTGCTTTCCCACCAACCATGTGTAAGAGGCCTTGTCTTGGGGCGCCTGGGTGGCTCAGTCGGTTAAGCGTCCAACTTCGGCTCAGGTCATGATCTCACGGTCCGTGGGTTCGAGCCCCGCGTCGGGCTCTGTGCTGATGGCTCAGAGCCTGGAGCCTGTTTCAGATTCTGTGTCTCCCTCTCTCTGTGACCCTCCCCCATTCATGCTCTGTCTCTCTCTGTCTCAAAAATAATAAACGTTAAAAAAAATTTTTTTTTTTAAAAGAGGTCTTGTCTCTCCACAGCCTCTCCAACAGAATATGTTGTCAAACTTTTGGATTTTTGCCAATCTGATAGGTAAGAAGTATCTCAGAATGGTCTTAATTACATTTCCTTTTATTTTTGAATAAAGTTAAGCATCTTATTTATGTTTAAAGGCCTTTTCATCTATTCTTCTGTGAACTGTGTATTCACATTTTTGGCTATTTTTGTACCAGCTTGTTTTTTCCTTGATTTTTAGGAGCTGTGTGTATGTGAGAGACAGACTAGCTTTTCTCAGTATAAATTGCCAACATCTTTTCTCAGTTTCTTATTTGCCTTTAAAGTGTTTATGGAGGATTTTGCCATGCAAAAAGCTTTTGTAAGTTAAGTTTTATAACAAAAGTACATTAATCTTTTACCTTACTGGAAGGGTTTCCTTGCCCCGAAGTCAAAATTATATTCTGTTATAATTATATACTTCTGCTTGCTTTTAGTACTCTTTACTCTTATGTCTTGGGTCTATCCATTTTGAATTTATCTTGATATACAGTGTGATTAAGATTGATTTTTATGTATTTTGCCAAATAACTTTTCAGTATTGCCAACACCATTTATAAAATTTCAATTATTTTTTCAAGTGATTTGAGATGCATCCTTAATTACATGCTTGATTTCTTCATAAACTTACAAGTCCTTTTATGAAATTTTACGTATCTTCTATGGTTTATCTACTTATGAATCAATATCACAGAGCTTTATTTATGGAAGCTCCAGATTGGGTTTTAATCCTGGTCAGGCTGTATTTCCAATGCTGCCTGCTGATTTTTCAGGGGGTTACAGGTGATTCTCCCTGGTTTCTTACAGGTGATCGTTAGCATTAACTTGTGGCACTCCAAAAGAAAAACTTTTGGTAATTTTATTAGGATCATGTTAAATATAAATGGGCTTAAGGAGTATTGATGTCTTTGTGAGGTTGAATCTTTCTAAGAACAGGTATGCCTCTCATGTGTTCAGATTTTATATTCATGTATCTTTCCAGAAGTGTTTTCATGTATCCTTATATATATTTTGCACATATTTTTGAGATTATGCCTCGCTATTATATATATATATAATATTAATATAAATAAATGTACATACTGTTTGCACATCTGTAGATATCTGATATTTACATATTATTTCTGTAGACTACTACTGAATTCACTCACTGTTTAGAGTAGTTTTTCCATTAATTTCAATAGGCTTTCTTAATATGTAATCATACCATCTGTGAATGAGTAGAGATTAGAGATTGTTTTATCTCTTCCTTTCTATCCCTAAGCATTGAGGTGTTTTTTTCTTATCTAGCTGTATTGAGTAATACCTCTAATACATCGTAAAAATAGCAAAGTAGGCACCAGTCTCCTCATTCCTATATAATCACATTCCAAGAGTTTCTATGGATTTCTATGGTGTTAGGTGTTTTTGTTAGGAATGAAGGTTACTGTTTTTGCTTTAAAATTCATAAGAAAATTTGGTATAAAATTGTCTCTTTGTGTAGTCTTTATAAGTTTTTGTTATCCGTGTTACACATGCCTCACAAAACTGGTTTGGAAATTTTCTTTTCTGTGCTCTGAAAAGTTTCAGTAGCATTGGGATTATTTGATCTTTAAAACTTCACATTTTGATAGAATTCCCTTTCAAGATCTTCTCGACCCAGTGGCTTTCTGGAAACGAATTCTTCTGTGGTAATTCGTATCTTTTGACTTTTTATCTCTTCTGGAGTCAGTTTTGGTGAATAAATCTGATAAAGTTATTCATTTTATTGAGTTTTTCACATCTATTGCATTGAACTGGACAAAGTAGTTTCTAATGATTTTTAAATTTTTTTCTTTGGCTTGATGGTTACTTCCACCTTGTAATTTATTTTGTGTCTGTAGCCTTCTTTTAGAAAACTTAGGTCAGCTAGTGGTTTCTCTATTTTGTCAGTTCTTTTCCCTAAAAGACTAGCTTAAAATTTTCTTTGATTAGTTCTGCCAGTTTTCTACTTTCTAACTCATCATTATATTGTTAGCTTTATTAAGACCTTCCTTTTGCTTTAGTCAGTTAACTTTGTAATTCTTTCTCTCACTTGATTGATTTTAAGATTGTTTATTTTCATTTCATAATATAGTCAATGCAAAGAGTTTTCTCAAAGGTCTGCTTTAGTTATGTCCCATAGATTCTTTTTTCCCCCATAGATTCTATGTTGCTTTTATTATCCTTATTTTCTAAAAATTCAGCAATTTCACATTTTATTTTCCCTTTCATTCAAGAGTTGTTTAATAAACAGTTTAATTTCCAGGCTTAAAGGGTAATTTTTGTTTTTGTTTGTTATTAATAAACATTTGTTTTGCTTTGGAATCAAAGAGTACTGCTTATATTATTTCAGTTATTCTTGGAACTTATTAAAGTTTTTGTTTGTAACCTAATGTAATTTCAGTTTTTCATATACACAGTGTTCCATATACACTTGTTATGAAAGTCCATGTACTCTTATTAAGGTAGAACGTAAAGTATCTGCCTGCCTATGTTTATTTCTTATCCATCGTTTATCTTATTCATCATTTCTACTTAATGAGAATCCATGACCTTTTATCTTACAGATACTTATGTTTGCTTTATCTTTATTGCCCAGTGTAGATTTTTGTGTTGCAAAGTTTTTTATTCATTTGCTCTTTTCTCTGCATTGAATTTTACCATCTAATATCAAGATCATGACCCTG
The DNA here is from genome assembly GCF_027475565.1 of Acinonyx jubatus. Lineage (NCBI taxonomy): Eukaryota > Metazoa > Chordata > Mammalia > Carnivora > Felidae > Acinonyx > Acinonyx jubatus. The sequence continues at coordinate 15,174,432 of NC_069385.1, read as the reverse complement.
GGGTCTTTTTATTTTCACTTACTTAATATATTATTTTCATTCTTGATTTTTAATACCTGACTATCTTTGCTTTAGGTCTCTATTTTATAGAGTCTATATAAGTTGGATTTTACTTTAATAGTAAATTAGATTGGATTTTACTTCATAATAATTGGATTTTACTTTAACAGTCAAGCTGGGAATATTTTTAATAGATGAGTAAAGCCAATGTATATTTATTGATGCAACCTCTATATTTGATTCAAATTCTGAGTTCTGTTATTTTATGTTTCCCACATATTAAAAGGTCTCTTTGCTATTTTTGTCTATTTTCTTTTGTTGTTAGGTCTTTTGCATGTTTGTTTTTGGTTGTTAGATTTGTATATATTTAGTCAGTTCTTCCTTTAGAAACTGTTTATTTGCTACTTTGAGCAGTAGTGAAATTAGCTAGCAATTTAACATCCTCAACCATGGTCCAAGTTTTTAGCCACTAGGATTATTTTAGTGTTAAACTTTGTAGTGTTACATATACTTAAGCTTTACAGGTATTATTATTACAGAACTTATTCACCTAATACCTATGAGGTAATTATTAGCTAATAATGCCTATGACTCTTCCCTTTTCATCTTCTTTTCATCATTTGTATTTTTATACACTGTTAGAACTTATGATACTTAGATGCTTTTTTTGTAACATCTAACCCCAATTTTTATCGTTATCTCTATCATTAACATATTTAATGACCACTCTCAGACCATATGCTGAAGGTTTTCTAATCTTTCCGTTTTGGTTGTCTGGGGCCTCATTTATCAGGAAAGGTTCAAGAGGACACTTTTTTTTAGTTTTAAAATGCTTATAATTGTTTTTCTGTGTCCTTCATGTGGAAAGTTTGGCTATATATAAAGTCTTTGGCTCACATTTTTCCTCAAGTATTTTTTAATGATTGCTCCATTGTTTTCTAGTGTGAAATGTTGCTGGCAAGAAGTTGGATGGCAGTCTGGTTTTCTTTTCCTTATTAGTGATTTGGATGCTGTCTGAATGCTACAGTTTTTTCCCCCCATGGACTTAAATTTTTAGTAATCTTATGAAGCTATATATATCTTTGCTGACCATTTTCAGTCAATTTTCCTGGGTACCTGGTGTGGCTTTTGAATACATAGACTGAAATCTTCTTTTACTCCTTGACTTTCTTAATTTATAGTTTTAAATAATGGTTTAGCTACATTGTTTTGGTTTACTTCTTTAGGGGCCCATTTAAACACACAAAGGATACTTTTTACCCCTAGTTCCTATTTGTGGCTTTCTGTTAAATCCTTTTACTCTTTTCCTTCACTCTTTATCTTTGCATCCTTTGTCCCCCACCCACATCACGCTGCCCATACAGCCTATTTGCTGTTATGTCCTGTCTGATCTAGTCTGTTTCTGAATGTTTTCCCTCGATTGTCAGATTTATTTCTAAAATGTCTCAGTTCTTGTTTTGTTTCTGTTGCTTGACCATATCATTTCTATATTTTCTGTTTATAATATGTGCATCTACTCAAAGCTTTTAGCATTGTCTTCAGTATTTTTAGTTCTGAAATATAGAGCTACAGTTTTCATTTATTCTGTGGATAGCAGTACCTCCAAGAGCTGAATTGTCACAGACCCCAGTGAATCATAGGTCTCAACACACCAGGTTTTTACTAACACCTAGCAAAGGATCCAAGCTAAAGATGGCCCATGCTACTCAGTTTCTGTATTTTGTTAGTCATGAAGAAAAAAAGCCTATGAGATTAGGTTCCATTTGTTAGCAGCTGCATCCCATAAAATAAAAAATCCCAGGTTTTTGTTTTTTACCATGAGCAATTTAGACAGACTTGATACATCCAGTTTAAAACAGTCTGAGATAGGAACTTGCCTTGTTATCTTTCTGATATTCAATTCCAGAAGAATGTTTATAAGGTCCAGTTAATCAACATACAAATCTATTTCTTTACATTAGCAACAAACACAAAATTAAAATATATACGTAATATATTATACATATATAATTAAATATTACATACTTATATATATATTTAGAATACTTTATAAATTATATATCCTTTTTATAGTAGTAATAAAAACTATAATGTATTTTGGAATGAATTTAATAACGAAATGGCAGGAGCTCTTTAGAGACAGTTAGGTACCTCTATTAAAAGACATTGAGAATATAAAGCATTAAAAAGAAAGCTATACTATGTTTATGGCTAGGAAGTTTCATTATTGAAAATGTATCAATTCACCACAAATTGATCTATAACTTCAGTGCATTTCCAATCATAATTCTGGATTTATTGTAAAATATATGTGGTAAAAGTCAAAGACCAAGTTAGCCTAAATGCTTTTGAAGGCTGAAATTAAAGTGGGGAAGTTGGGTAAAAAACCTCTAATAACTAAGCTACAACGTCATAAGGCTATTATATTTAAGACAATGTGGTGTGGCATAGAAATAAGCACATTGGCTGATGGAATAGGAAAGAGAGCTCAGAAACTGACATTTATGAACAACTGACCTATGAGAGAGAGAACATTGAGATTTTAAGGGAAAAGAAGAACAATTTCAGTAATGGTCCTGGAACAACTGGGTACCTACATAGAAAAATAAATAAACAAATCTGGTCCTCATTCATAACATGTGAAAAAATTAATTCCAGATGAATGAAGGACTTAATTGAGAGACAAAGGTAGAATTTTTATAAGAAAATGTAAGAAAATGTCTATCTCAGGGTTGGAAATTATGTCTGGAAAAATGAGGCAAAAATTACTAGCTGTGAAAGAAATATTGATAAAATTGATCCCTCTACGATTAACAGGGTTTATAAAGAAAATAAAAAGAAGGTAGGTTGTAGATAAATGGCTATTCATTTTTTATCATGCTTTACAAAACATATATATTGTTAAAATTCTTTTGTGTGAATCAAATATTACACTGAAACTATAGTAAAGAAAGAGAACAATCTGAACAGCTCACAGCATCATTCTCTTTACATCCATCATCAGCAAAGTCAGGAACCTGCATCATTTTAAGTTTTCTGAAATGTGAAATGAAAATACATGTGGAGGGCCCTCACAGATGCATTTAGAGATTGTATGCTCAGGAAAATGGAATTGAAATGTTTTAGTAAGAGTCATGGGCCCAATCCTTGAAATAGATGTTGGTTGAGTTTTCTATAGTATGTAATTACAACACAATAAGACTCAAAAGCATTTCAATAAAGTGTGGGTAGAAGAGAAGCATGCTAGTTCAAGGGCTTCATTAGCTTTCTGCAGACTGAAGCTCTCCAAGCCCTTGGGAGGAACCCTGTTTACCTTGGTTCAGAATCAATTTTAGCCATCCTTGAGGCCTGGGAGGTCAGAGTGCAGCATGGAGTCCTTGGGAATACATTGGGTAGGGGAAAAAGGATAAAAATGTTTTTCTAAAAGCCCAAGGATGGGCTCAAGTTTTGTTTACCACTTGTTTCCAGAACAAACGCTATAGTGCCAGCCACTGATGAGATGATAGGATTATACTTCAGTCCCTACTTTAGTTTCTTAAAGAAGTTTCTGGTAACTTAGAGTAATGGCATTGGCCCAGTTTAGTGTTATTCTGTTAGACTAAAGATATAATTTCTGCGCGTACTGTGGCCTGAAGCTTTGGAAATATTTAATAAGGGGAAAGAGAAAATGAAAGAGAGGGAGATATCATAAAAACAAATGAACAACAAACCGAAGGCCAGAATGTTGCCCTTTATGGTAAGGATGATGAGAAAGACACATTTACCCATAAATGACACATAGATCGTCTTCATTTCTTTCCTGAAAATGTCAGTATATATGACTCTGCTCCGAGTAGAACAGGTTCATATGGCCTTTGAAGTCACATAGATGATGTTGAGCCTTGCTGTTAATGAAACTCAGTGAAATTTTCTTAATTTTCATTTCAGTTTCTAATAAGCATTCATGACCTTTCCCTCTGTTAGATCGCATTGCTTAAAAAAGGCCTCAACATCAACCCTTCTAGAAAAAAAGGGTAAGTCCTCAGTGTGATGATGATTCGACATTATGTGTCATGATCATGCTTTATAATGTGCTATCCCACACATTCTCTCACTTATCCTTAGGACAGCTCTTTGAGGATATCAAGATAGACATTATAATGTTCATCTTCCCTTCGGGAAAATATGATTTACAGCCGTTAAGGTATCTGCTTACGATCGCAAGGCTAGCTAGTGGCAGGAATCAAGACTCCTGACTCCAATTCCATTGCTTTCTCATTGTACCATAAATAAGTGGTGCTGATTATTAACATCAATATTTTCCTACGCATTAGGAATATAGAGGTAAATAAAATACAACCCTGTCCTCCGAATGTCTATAATCTATTGAGGGGAAAAGGACATTACATGACTATATAAGGCTTCATGTGTCCATAAAAAGTAGACAAATACCAAATGAGGGGAAGAAGCGGTGTGTCTGTAGGTGCACACATAGTCCAGGCCTAATTTTGGGAAAAGTGGCACAGGGAGTAGTAGATGGCAAAGCATAGGGTTATTTACTGTGGGCAAATGTATGGTTCACTCCCAGGGTGCAGGAAGAAGTGCTGTGGAGTCTTCAATCCATGAATCTGGGGCCGAGCTTCCGTGTCTCAGTCCCAGGACAGGCACGGCGCACTTGATCATTAATCCCACCTTGGAACCTGTTGAGAAGAGCGTTGTAGGAATCTTTAAAGTCTCAGCACAGCAGTAGCGTGGAGATCAACCAGGCCACGGTTCTCCACCCTCGTGTTCAGATCCACAGATGCGTGTGTGACGAGGCTCCCGGAGAGAAGGAGGGTTCAGCCCGGGAGAGGGCACAAAAGAGAGTGAAGGCACACGAACGCAAGCTCAGCTGGATGGTTGTGGAGGGGCCACTGTGTGTGATGTCTCAGAGCCCAGGCTCTGGAGCCAGACTGCAGATGGGCTATTAACTACCTGTGACTTGGGGCAGTCACTTGACTTTTCCATGCTTCAATTTCTTTTTCTGTAATCATAATATCCTTTTCATGGAATTTGATAAGGATTCGATGAGTGGATGTCAAGTGCTTAGACCGTGCTTGTTAGCACACAGTGAGAAGAGATATTGTGACTCTGTTGCTATTGTTTGGATTGGTAGCGGAGCTAAATTGCCTCATGGCCTAATGTGTGAGATTCCGTTGGCGCCAAGAAAAGAGTAACCGTATCTTAAGAAGTTTCATCACCAAAAGTGGAGCTAAGTAATGAGAGTGAGTAAATGCTTTTACCTTCTTTGCAGATGTTAGTAAGTCTAGGTAACGTTGATTCTAGGAGGTGTTATTTTGGGGACTTACCTTATCTGCACTTACAAAGTCACTGCATCATTATTTAAGAACGGAAATAGCTTTTAAAACTTAGGGTGGTCCTCTTCAACTGGTCTTCCGTGGGTCTTTCCAAGGAGATGGCGAAGAGGTGGCCTTGGAGGAAGGTACGAGTGGGTCTCTGGGACATGCTCACTGTTCTCCCAAAGCAGAGGCGCTTTATTCTGTTTTATAATTGGAGAATTGCATATATTATTTAATCAGGATACCACTTCTAAGAATGGTTTGAATGCCATTGATGGGTTCCGGCCTCCTTGCTTACAGATGAAGAAATGGAATTGCAGAAAGGGGAAGCGATTTGCCCACATTTGCCCAAATGGAATCGCAGAAAGGGGCTTTGATTTGCACAGCCATTTACTGACGGAGGGGGGCTGAGAACACAGATCCGCCTTTCCTGGTACAGCACTGGTTACGTGATGCTACCAATTGCAGCCCAGCGCACGGTGGCTACCTTTCTCAGATTTTAGCAAAACCCAGAGAAAAATGTAAAAATCCACTTCTCTGAGCACCTAAATGCAAGAGCTACGAGAAACAGCTGCCAATAACTCGGCAGATACATATCCACTGCCTTCACCACTCTGGAAGCAGCTTTTGGTATCACTTGCCCTTCTTGAAATAGATACGTTTATGTCCAAATTTTCCTTTGATTCAAACTTAGATTCGGAAACATTACATGAAGTTATTAGAAAGTGGAAATTATATGGTTTACGTGAGGCAAAGATTGTCGATAATAAAAGAAATTGACGAAGGGAACAAAAGCACTCCAAAAGAACGGGAAACATTAAAGAAAGATGCATTTACTAGGCAGGATTGTTTCAAATGTGAGCTAAAAAGTCCTGGTAGCTTTGGTTAACTCTATTCATGGGCCTCGTTTGTTTCACTGGCTTTTAGGGGAAGCTGTTATTCTCTTCATGGTGGCAGTTATAATTTTAGTATGAAAAGGCTAAGATTCCAAGAGGAAGGTGGTGCTCAGGTCACTTCTGATTCTACTTTATTAATCCAAATTTCTTGGATTGTTTGGCAAAAGGGCATGCGTTTGTTGGTCTTAATTGGATTTCAAAGCCAGAACAGTATTTCCTAACCTTGAAAACAACCATTAAAATAACTACCTTGTTCTATTTCTTATCCTAATGAAAAACACGAAACATTTCTCTTCTAAAAATGGAGTCTGGATTGCCTCAAAACATCTCAGGCCTCAGTTCCATGTGACCTCCTCAAGGACCCGTCTAAGCTACATAAGGTGGCCCTCTACCAATTCACCTGCCATTCCCTGTTTTAATTCCTGAAAGCACTTATCACAATCCAAGATTATTTTGTCTATATTTATTTGTTATCTGATTCCACCACTTGAGTGGAAGCTTCAGGCAAGTTAGGGACTTAGACTAACTTGCATAGTGCTTGGGATAAATCCCAAATGGATGAGTAACTAGAATCCCTGTGAGAATTCTAGGCCATTGTTTTAGTTATTGGAATTCCAACACTCTGTACCAGATATGTGCCATTTGTCTTAAAGGATAGAGAATAGATGAAGGTTTCATATCAAAAAAAAAGAGGGAAAGAAAAGAATTGTGTTTTCTTCAGGCACTTCAATGGCCATGACTGACTGTGGTGTATTTTGTTTGGTTTTTGTGTGCACGAGAACTTTTGTAACTGGGACGACCAGGTTAATAAATATGAATTTCGTTTTCTTCTTGCTGTAGAGACTTGAGGGAATATTCCCCCTGTGAGTCTTATCTTTGGTCACCCTTCTCTTAAATTCTTTCAGGAATTCTCATGAAAGTGCTGTGCCCTCTTTTGGCCTGGGGATAAAGACCACCTTGCTGAGCAAAGCCTGAGGCCCAGTTTTTGTGTTTGCTTCTTCAGTCTCACCCAGGACCACTTGTGCCTGGGACCACCGAGTTCCAGAGTTTCAGGATGTTGACCTACTCTCAGTTTCTCAAACTCATCAAGCATTTTCTTGCTTCTAAAACCTAAACACAAGTCTCTCTCTTTGGTACACTCTTGCCAGTTTTTGTCCCGTCTAACTCCTAGTTCTTTGAATTCCAGATTAAATGTCATGTCCTCAAAGAGGCCTTCACTGACACCCACATTCCCCTTACCTATCATACTTCCCTTGTTATACTCTCATTAGACCCCATACTCTTCCTTCTTGGAACTTGTTGCAGTTAATAGTTTTATTTTATTCTGTTGTTGTTGTGTGTGTGTGTGTGTGTGTGTGTGTGTGTGTGTGTTTCATATCTGTCTACAATATTAAACTGGATACTGCAGTAGGGCAATGTTGTGCTCACTGTTATACCCCCAACACAACTCAGTGCCTACAACAGTAGGTAGATTCTGACTCCATAAATATTTATGAATAAAATTGATCTTTGAATTTTTAGGGTCTAACACAGACTGACGTATACAATGGACTCAAAAAGAAAATAGCGCACAACTAAAATGGAGTTAATGAAGACATGAGGTGTTGATTGTATTTTCTTTATGGAGAAACAATGAATGGCTTATCAAAAGTAGAAACCCTGTTCTCACATCCAAGCATGGTGGCGCTCTCTCTGTTCGCTCGTTTACCTTCACTCCCATTAACAGCATCTGCTCCTCTAAGTACAGTGGAGAAAAACTACCTATTTACTTGTTTGTATAATTCCAAAACATCCAAATGAAAATTGAATAGCCGAGGCATTCTTCTTTATGTTTTATGTACTTGATTATAGGTATCTTAAAAGATCGATTGAATCTCTTTTCAGCTGGGTGTTTGAGTAGACACAGCCATTGGAGTATTTTCCTCTGGGGACCTGCTTTAGCTTTTAAACTGTACACACTGAACAAGCAAACTTGAGTGGATCATTATCTAAAAGTATAGAATTCCATCTTCCTTTGACAAATCATTCAAACCTAGAAGTGTGTTTTTCACATTCTGACAGAAGCCTCTGTGATCACCAACTCTAACCTCCTTTCTCGCCACTTTAGCACCCAAAAGTATAGGAAAAGAGAACATGTTAGGGTGTGTTCTATTTATTAGAAAATATCTCTTGGCTTAAAAACTGTTTTGCCTGTTGGCCTCCTGATGTGGGAAAAGTAAATAGCAAAGAGTTACTTAGAGTCTTACTCCTGTATGACAGATAGCTTAATAAAGATAAATGGACGTGAGGTGACTAAGTGTCGGAAGCTAATATCTGGACACGTCTCTCAGGGGGGGTCAAGCTAATGTTTCCTGTGTGATTTTCATGACAACCATTTGCACTGGCATGAGAAAAAAGTCTGAATCCTTCTGGGTGAGTAATAGGTGTATCAATTACCTGTACCCTGGCACCAGGTTTGAAAGGGAGGCTCACAACAAATTTTGCAAAGCTGGAGCCCACCCCTGGAGACAGATATAAAAAGAGAGGAGGAGGGAATGAGAGTCCCCAGGCCCTGTGTTGGGGCATGAGTAGGGGGCATGGGTAGGGCTTTCATTCTGGAAGGGATTGGGTATGAAGTGTGGGTGGCCTCGTAACTATAGCAGCCTCTTCCATACGTAAGTCATCATTTTTTACCTTGAGGTAAAAATCTCCCAAGGACACTGCCTGAGAGAAATACTCACCCCTTTCTTTGATTTAAACAAGACTGGTCTTCTTTATGCTGAAAGAATTTTTTGGGCTTTTCCCTCCTCTCATTGGAAGTCCATTTCCTGGGCACCAGTGTTGTTTGGTTATGTTTAAAATGAAAACAGCAACAGCAACAAAGCCATATATGGATTTAAGCTAAGAGAAGCAGAGGGCTCAAAACGTTCTTTTTAGACTCACACATCCCAACTTCTTCAGCAAGATCTGCTTCACTTGGAATGTGGCTTCTGAGAACTTTACATTTCTGAAATGCTGCTAAATTGCTCTGTGCATTTATCCCTCAAACACTCAGTGAAGAGAATGCTGGCTCTCAGTCTCAGCAACTCTTCTCAAGGAAATGGACCCAAATCCATTACCCCTTGAAATCTAATCCTTCTCTGAGTCAGACAACATGGTGTTTAGCTCCATTTTTCAGAATAACTCTAAGAGGATGGTCTTCTGGCCATATTCTTAAGATTTGCCTTATTGGTTTTTGTTCCATTTTATCCCCCTATAATTCTCTGCCTAAACGGTACCCTTCTTGAAAGGAATGGCATCTTTTGCTAGTTATTATCATGTTTTAGCTCATTTGCCTTGAAATATAGCATGTGATAAAGGACACTAACATATAAAGCACGGAATTTGGCCAAACACCACGAGGTTTACATGTTGACAGGTGGGCAGAAGGAAGGCTGGGCATGAGAGAAATAAGCCTTCCTCTTAGAGAATTTGTGGTGCCTATTCTGGGAGTCTTCAGATCACTGCATTTGTTTGGAGTAGTCTTACAAGGAAAAGACCTTACACTTGGGAGGTCTTCGAAGAGTCAGAAACAAATGAGTTCCAGGAGATTTTTATTTTTTTATTTTTTAAAAGATATTTTTAAAGTTTATTTATTTTGAGAGAGAGAGAGCACATGGAGCAAAGGCGGGGGGAGAGGGAGAGGGAGAGGGAGAGGGAGAGAGAGAGAGAGAGAGAGAGAGAGACAGAGAATCCCAAGCAGGCTCCACACTATTGGCACCATCAGCACAGAGCCTGATGTGGGGATCGAACTCACGAACTGTGAGGTTGTGACCTGAGCTGAAATCAAGAGCTGGACACTTAACTAACTGAGCCACCCAGGTGCCCCAGCCCTGAGAAATTTTTTAAAACAGATCTTTTGTCAATTCTTAATCAGCTACTTAATACTGTGCTTTGTTATAATGACAGGGGCATTGGTCTCAGTGTTCTTAAGGTTCTACATTCCAGCTATTCGGTTTCGTCTCTCCTTTCGTATATGCCACTCACTGGAAACGCTACCACCAGCAACATCTTAAATTGGAAGCTCACTCTCCAGGATATAGTCTCTGTAGCTCCTGCTTCCACTATCCCTTCTTCCTACTGGACCTATTCTTTGTCTTTGATACTTAACACCTCCTATTCTTGATTACAAACAGTTTTCTGATTTTATTTTCCTCCTGGTCCATCTTAAGCCCCATAATCAGTCACTGCAAACTACCCTCTAGAATCTCTGTCCCCTCAACTTTTCTCCATCCTTAAAGAGTCAGTTTGCTTACTTCAGTGCCTGTCCACCATCTACTTATTTCCCTTTCAGCCCCAGGCTACTCAGCACTGCTAGAAAAGGCCAGGATACCATCTTGATCTGGCCCAAACCCATGCTTGTCTTCCTTGACCCAATATGTAGAGATTGTTCGGTACTTCTTCACATCTTCCTCCCTGGTTCTGTTCCATCTTCCGCACTGGTCCTCTCGTGTGTCTCCTGCAGACTTGTCTTCCTTTCAGGCAGTATTCCCCATCATGGTGTCTGCTCCTCTCTCTCTGCTCTCACTCTCCAGTGGCAGCCCCCAGAGCTGAATCTCTAGACTCAGAGGTTTTTCTGAGCTTCATTCAGGTCTCTGAGATCTTTTAGGACGCCCTGTAGCCATCTCAGACTTCTGTCCCACATAGGGCTCCCTGTTCTTCATTCCCCGAACACCTAGTTTTCTTCCTCCTTCATGCCACGAATCACAACTGTATCAAATTATTCCTTTTTTTCTTTTTCTTTTTAACTATCTGCCTCCTAAGTAGATTGTAAGTTCTTTTGAGGCAGGTACATTCCTATCTTGCTCATCATTACATTCTCACCACCCGACATGGGCACATCATTGGTGCTCAATAAATTCATTGAATACAGGACAATGTATACAGCAGACATGAACAAAGCATGGCCTATAGGCCAAATCCAGTCTGCTATTATTTTTGTAAATAAAGTTTTATTGGGACACAGACATGCTCATTGGTTACATATTGTCTGTGGCTGCTTTCACCATAAAGTGTTGAGTCAGTGTAGAAGAGACTATATTGCCTGTAAAGTCTAAATTATCTACCCTCTGGTCTTATAGAGAAAGCATTTTCTGACCACTGGTATAAACTATACTCTCAGAGCACAGAGGAAGAGTATATAACACAGTAGAGAATGGTAGACTGTCTCTTCCTGGAAGAGGAGATACCTATCTGAGCCTTGAAAGGTGAGAAAGAGATATCCAAGAGCAGGAAGTGGAGGATGGGGATGATAATCCAAACATGACAAGCAAATGCTGTGGATCGTCTGTTCAGAAGTTTTGTGCAGTGAGAATTGCAAGGTAGGCAGTAAGAAACGGACTTGAGAAGACTGGACAAGGGCCAGAAATCCAAGGGCATGCTTAAGCCTTATCCAATCCCAGGGCCCTAACACCGTCTACGGTTTCCTCTCGTGTCCTCACATCTCCAGCCTCAATCTACCTTCCCACATTTTCTGCAAATAATATCACTTCCTATTTACTAAACAATTTGAAATGATACTATTTCTAACAGTAAATGCAGAATTTCTCCCTTTTCACACGCTTTCTTTTATTCTTCTGTTAGAAAAGGGCATACCTTCTATGATGATATCAAGTCTGCACTCATTGACTTTTCCATGTCTCTCTCCTTCCCTCCCTCTCAGTCCCTCTCTGTAGTCCATCCCAGTCTACACCTTTTCCTGGTGACCTTCTAACTTTCAGCATCGTGGCCTCTCCTGTTCTGCCACTTTTCTGACCACTCCTCCTTTTGACTGGTTCCACTTTGGTTCTATGACAGAGATGCTGTAGCTCTCCAGTTCCCTCCCTCTGCCTGTTTTTTCTCTCTGTCTGTCTGTCTCTCTGTTTCACTGTCAGTCTGTCTCTGTCTCTTTCTCTGCTTTTCTTAATAGGCTCACACCTTTTCCCAGTTTTAACCGTCTCTATTCAAATACCTCCAAAATCTGTTTCCAGACATTTTTCATGCTCTGTTTGGGGCAATGTAAATTAGTACAACTATTTTGGAAGGCATTTAGGCAATACTTATTAAAGTTTTACATGTTTTTACTCCTTGGCTCTGCTATTATATGTGTAAGAATTTTTCTGTACACTTTTGCAAGTGTGGAAAATATGTGTGCAAGCATGATAATTGCACATTGTTTGTTGTAGCCCCAAATGGAAAACAATATAAATGCCCATCAATAGGGGAACACTTAAATAAATATAAACAGAGTAAAATACTAGATATTCATTTAAAAGGTGAGGGGCGCCTGGGTTGCTCAGTCAGTTAAGCATTTGACTTCAGCTCAGGTCATGCTTTCACAGTTCATGAGTTCAAGGCCCTCATCAGGCTCTGTACTGACAACCTAGAGCCTGGAACCTGCTTCAGAATCTGTATCTCCCTCTCTCTCTGCCTCTCTCCTGATCACTCTCTCTCTCTCTCTCTCAAAAATAAATGAATGTTTAAAAAAAATTTTCAAAGGTGAGCTGTATTTTGATGTGCCAATTTGAAAAGATGCCCACTGTAGGAAGTGGAAAAAACGAGTCCAACTTCATACATTTAATTCTGGCCTCTTTCTCAAGTTCTAGACAAACAGTTTCCTGGGTGTCATGTCTAGTAGATAGTCCTGTGAAATTTTAAATTCAATAATTTTTAAAGGAATTTTTTCTTCTACTGGCATATGATAAATCCTCTAGTTTTCTTTATTTCTTCAATTTTTTTCTATTCCTTCATCTTTCTTTCTTTCTTTCTTTCTTTCTTTCTTTCTTTCTTTCTTTCTTTCTTTCTCTTCTTTCTTTCTTCCTGAGAGAAGGAGAGTGTGAATGTGTGGGGAAGCAGAGGGAGAGGGAGAGAGAATCGTAAGCAGGTTCCATACCCAGCATGGAGCCCCACATGGGGCCTGATCATGAACTGTGAGATCATGACCTGAGCTGAAATCAAAAGTTGGATGCCCAACCGACTGAGCCACCCAGGCCCTCCGATTTTTTCTATTTCTTCCATCATCTTTCCAGTCATCCTGGTATATAGTTTCAAAGGTGTTTTTAAATTCTTCCTTTCTTTGCCCAACTCTGTGGATCATTCACCAAGTCTGTTGATTGTTCCTTCACGGAAGACTTCCAAACTGTCCATTGTTTATCTTTGTAACCATGGTCACAGTCTTTTGCCTTCTCTTCCTTCCTCATGCCTGCAGTCTCTTTCCAGACTCCCCTCTCTCCCTCACTCTCCTCTGCACACTGATGCCAAATTAAATATACCAAAGCATCATGATCATGTCACTCACTGATAAGCCTTCCATGATCTTTTCTTATATATTATGTCCTAAGCCTTTTGTTAAGCGTACCACATGCTGACTAAGCTCTCTTTCTAAGTTTCTCTCCTTATAAACACCAAACTCTACCAGCTGGATTCCTCATGACTCTGCCATTACTCCCGCCTGTCAAATTTTATTGATTCCAGTTAATCTGCCTGCGATTTTCTTCCTCCTACTCAATCTATCCTTGGAGACCTACATCAAGTGCCATAGGCTCATTAACATCTTTCCTAATCATGTCAGTTGGAAGTGATTAGAATCTATAAAGCAAGGTGCCGTAGAATATATTTCTTATATCCCTTTGATCAGTCAGTAGCCATGTCTACAGAAGGTAAGTATATTTTTGTATTCTAAATGTGCTTGTGTGTCAGTGTGTCAAGAGTGTGCTGGGGCAGGAGTAGTCAGACTCCTGCATCTATTCTCTATCATGGAGTTCAGGCTAACAGTTGCCACAGATATCCCTAGAATTTCAGCTGTTCAACACACAAAAGCTTATTTCCTACTCAAGGCCGGTGTAGGCATCTTGATAGGTGATCTTCTCATTCAGAGACCAGAATCCTTCCAACTTTTGATTCTACTTGGGTCCTGGAGATGCTCTTCATTTGGGCAGTAGACTGAGGAGAAGGACTAGGAAAGGCACACCTGATTTTTCACTCTTTCATCACAGAAGTGATGTACATTATTTCCACGTGCTTTTCATTAGGCAGAATCCAGGCACATGGCCAGTCTTAAGTACAAGGGAGGTTGGGACATGTTGTCTAGGGGGAAATGCAGGAGAAAAGGAAATGCACTTTGGTGAATACATCAGTCAGTCTTTGTCAGTCTTCACTTCTGGTTAGCACATATCCATTTCTCCCACACGTAGAGGACACACTGCTCTTCCCCTAGGGAAATGGTTCAACGTCGTAGCTATCGCTGTACCCACCCTAAGTCCATCAGCTGAAAGATTTTTCAGTGATGTGCAGTCCACTCCATCAAGCATGGATGTGACTCCTAGTTTGGCAGCCTCACCCCACAAATACACTTAATATCCAGTGTTGGAGTAAGGGCAAAGTAACTGCAGTTAAAGCTCCCACTGAGAAACAAGGGAAGGGGGAATAGTCAGTATCACTCTTTCATAGCAGTTGTGAAATCCTACTGGGCAGAATGAGGGAAGGCTTCTATGGGAAGGATCCTGAAAGTTCTTTGAGTCCCTGAATCTGTTCTGTAGGGAAGAGGAGCTTTCCATTGTTCTCCGTGTACTCTGACTTCACCTTCTAGGAGGTTCTTTCTTCCCACTATTCTTTTTGGCCATATGTGAAGTGAGGGGTGAAAAGCTTGTCCTTTGCGTGAGCCATCCGGTTTTCACAGCACTTCCTGCCAATGCACATTCTGTGCCCACCCCAGCCCTTTCCCCAAAAACTGTGCAAATGAAGAACATTTCAAGGACCTGGACAGGGCAGAACTAGAGGTCAGAAGGATCTTGGGTCCCTGCAAGGGAAAGTCACCTACCAAGGAAGATGGCACCAAGGGAGCAAATGTTTCTTATGGCCCTGCCTCATTTCCGGTACTATTTCTTTATTGATCCACACGGGCAAACCTGCTGGATCAAACAGCTACCACATCCCAATGGAGTACTTATTTCTTGTTCAATTTACGTCCAATGTGGGTGAGTCTGTCTATGTGCTCATTCAGGCACACAGCTTATGTAATCGGTTCAAGGTCACATAATTGGTAAACAGATGCACCAGGATTTGAACCCTGGCAGTCAGACACCAAAGTCTTAACCACCCTCATCTCAAGTAATAAGCTGTGAGATACAGCCATTCACATTTTGCATCTTTCAAGATATATTGCTTATAATTTTCTGTCTTCAGCATTTTGTTCCACATGCCAAAGAGTTGTGTATGTAATCCTCTTGATCATACAAATATTTATGGAGTCATGGCATTTCAGAGCATATGCTGAGAGATTTTGTGGCATCAAAGATATAGAAACTCTTTAAATACAACAAAACCTACTACTATTGATTTTCAACAGCACCTTAATTTGTAATCTTTTTCTACTCATATTGCCCTTTGTTTGCAGGACAACTTAATTAAATGTCTTATGTTGATCTCCCTGGTTTTCTTTTTCCATCAGTGTCTTCTCATACAAAGAGAGGCTATGAGGTAACTACATTTTGTAAGATTAGTTTATTGTTTTTAATATTTTCAAGTATAATTTATTGTCAATCTAGCTAACATATAGTGTATACACTGTGCTCTTGGCTTTGGGAATAGATTCCCATGATTCATCACTTATGTACAACACCCAGTGCTCATCCCAGCAAGTGCCCTCCTCAATGCCCATTGCCTATTTCCCCCTCCCCCCCATCAACCCTCAGTTTGTTCTCTGTATTTAAGCATCTCTTAAGGCTTTCCTCACTCTCTTTGAAACTATTTTTTCCCCTTCCCTTCTCCCATGGTCTTCTGTTAAGTTTCTCAAATTTTACATATGAGTGAAAACATATGATATCTTTCTCAGACTGACTTATTTCACTTAGCATAATACCCTTCAGTTCCCTCCACGTTGTTGCAAATGGCAAGATTTTATTCTTTCTCACTGCCAACTAGTATTCCATTGTATATATACTTTTAGACCACATCTTTATCCATTCATCAGTTGATGGACGTTTGGACTCTTTCCATAATTTGGCTATTGTTGAGAGTGCTGCTATAAACATTGGGGTACATGTGCCCCTATGAGTCAGTACACCTGTATCATTTGGATGAATTCCTAGTGTTATTGCTGGGTCATAGGGTAATTCTATTTTTAATTTTTTGAGGAACCTTCACACTGTTTTCCAGAGTGGCTGCACCAGTTTGCATTCCCACCAACAGTACAAGAGGGTTCCCGTTTCTCCACATCCTGACCGTCTGTTGTTTCCCGAGTTGTTTGTTTTAGCCACTCTGACCAGTGTGAGGTGGTATCTCATGGTGGGTTTGATTTGTATTTCCCTGATGAGGAGCGACATTGAGCATCTTTTCATGTGCTTGTTGGCCATCTGGATGTCTTCTCTGGAAAATTTTCTATTCATGTCTTCTGCCCATTTCTTCACTGGATTGTTTCTCAGGTGTTGTGTTTGGTAAGTTCTTTATAGATTTTGGATACTAACCTTTTGTCTGATATACAAGTGCAGGTTTGATCTGCCTACGTGCATTAGGATTCTTTGTTTTGCATGTGGAAATAGGCTTTTGTTTCTATAAAGGATAAACTTCCGGGACATACCATAAGCAAATGTTCTTTCAAGTTCCTTCTCCCACTACTTAAGTGCAGATGGACCGCATCTAAAGACGGTAAAGTACAGAACAAGTTTCCCCACGAGGGGATTCTGAGGTGCTCTGAACAGGGATTGATGTAATGGGTGGAGGAGTTCATTGTCACAGCTGTCACATCTCACAGTGGGGGTCATGGGTTGGTCTGCTTGGTAAACTGCTGCTGATTTATGACTGATGTTGTGTTTCCTTTAAAAATAAATGTTGGTCCTTACCCTATGTGTTTCTCTGTCTCACGAGCAACTCATGGATTTAGCCTAATTTTCTCTTATTGTGGCAACTTTACCTCCAGATTCTTATAATCACCCATTTCTGGTGCTATTGATTCATCTGTCCCCTCTGAAATTGAGTTAAATGCTCTAGTCTGATTGGTTCCTTAAGGTTAGTAGACAGTATTTCAGCAGGACTTGGAAAATGAAGCCCTGACCCCAGCATGTAATGACTTCAGTGGACAATAAAGTGTTCCTTTGTGTTCGGCAGACAACAGGTGTCTGTCTAACCTTTAAAGTCCACATAGGTTTGTACCTGATCTGAAAGGGACACATCATCAGCTCACTAGCTCACATCACCAGCCTTTTCACCTGTGCCAGCAATGCTCATGGAGATTCATGCATGCCACACAACCAGGCAGTTATCTCCAAGAGGACAGCATTCTAGTGATATACCAGAAACATCTTCAGAGCCATCAAAGCACATATTTTAAATTTATTACACAAAGAGCAGAATCGCTGAAGTGTTTCAAACAAGCGAGTTTTTCCCATTGAAAGGACAGTGAGTTTATTCTTATAGAGGCATCAGCTTCGAGTTCTTCAAGACTCTTACAGCACTGCTTAGAAAATTGCAGCTTCACTGGATTGCATATCCCCCCAGGAGCCCTCAAAGTTAAGAAGCACTTTTGTTTGCGTGGAAGGTCAGCCCCAGGGTCTTCTTATCATAATGTTTCAATGCTTTATACTTAATGTCTGCTCCCTCCACATCCTCTATAGGAACACACACACACACACGCACGCACGCACGCACGCACGCACACACACACAGAACGAGAAAGGAATTGACAGCTGTGGGTCTGTGTCCTTGTTGGGGCTCTGGCTATGGTTCCTATGGTATGTGCAGAGCAAGCAGTGGACCTGGGCAGGTGAGAACTGCGGGTTAGAATTGACAGGATATCCGGTAAGAAGAGGCTGAGAGGGGTCCACTCTGGCAGGAGGGGATAAGAACGAGCATCGGGCGGGGAAAATGTGGGAGACTGTTGAGAAGGGACCAGAAGAAAGAGAACTGCTGGGGCTCCACTTTCTCAGTTTCTGCACTGAACTTTTGCTCACAGCAGGTGAGCACAGGCTCCCTCCCACACTGAGAGTTCCTCCCCTGCCGGCGCGCAGTCTGTTAAGTAAACAGAGACTTTATACCGAGAAAGGAACATTTCTCTATTTTGGCTGTGAGTTGTTATTTTTAAAGCTTCATCCTCCGAACATTTTCCCCTATCCTTGTTTATTTTTTCACTAGAAAGAAAATGTGCTGCTTATAAAAAAATTTTTTTTTGACTACGGGACAAGAAAAACTCCCTTCTAGTGTGCTGTCCCTCCTTAAGGCCAAGTCACCCTTTGGTTGTGACCACTATCTCATCCCCCTGTTTAGCAACACAGAGATTCCCCTCTGCTTCGATAGAGCTTCCACGAAGCCGGATATGGCAGTAAAACCAACATGCACTGTGGTAATTGTTTTCTGGATACTTGAGTCAAAAAGGCCAACCTCTCCCTTAACATCTGTGGCTGTATTTATCTGCATATATGATCGTAATAATTAAATATAGCTGCTACGATGTACCACATACCATGATATACCCTTTACATAAGACCCCACTTACCTTTACTGGAGAAGACTATGGCCATTTCTTCAGTATTGGTGGGGTTAAACTTGGGGGGGGGCTGCCATTAGTCGTAAGACTTTCTTTCTCTACCTTTTCTGGGGGAATGTATTCCATGGTCTTTCACCTTGTCTGTCTTGTCCCTTGTCCCTGTCCCTGGGACACCTTTATGAACAAGATCCATGTCTTTCTTCTCTGTACCCAAATGTCTAACACAAGGCCTGGTGTATAATGGGCCCTCGGTAAATCTTTTTGAATGAATTAAAGTAGAGCAAGAAAGAAAGACAAAGAAAATACTGTTGGAATTCTTCCTTCTGGTGGTAGGTAGTATGGTTTGACTTAACAGTTTTGAGTCCCAATTCCCTCATTTGGACAATGGCAAAAATAATAACCTTAGAGGGCAGTTGTAAAAAGTAAATGAATTTATTGAAAGTGCCTAGCATATTTCAACTCATATATAAAGAGATGGTTTGTCACATAAATGGTGTTAAAACTAACTAGTTGCCTGGGACAAATACTAAGCTGAGTCTTTGTCTCATGTCTTACACAAAGTAAATCCTAAGCAATTCACAGCTCTGTGAATATAATAAAATCAATTGAGTTGTATACTTTATTTTTTTTAATGCTTATTAATTTATTTTTGAGAGAGCGAGAGCACAAGTGGTGTAGGGATAGAGAGAGAAAGGGAGACCGAATCCAAAGTCAGCTGGACCAGGCTCTGAGCTGTCAACGCAGAGCCCAACGTCGACCTCCAACTCATGCACTGTGAGATCACAACCTGAGCCAAGGTTGGATGCTTAATTGTGCCACCGAGATGCACCTTCACATGAGTGAATGATATGACATGTGACTATACTTAAGTATGGTTGTTGCAAAAAATAAATCCCAGATGATGAAAGACTTAAAAAACATGGAGCTGTACTAGAAGGAAACATAAGATAATTTTTTATATGTTATTGGAAGGGAAATGACATTTTCAAGCAAGACCTACTTTTCTAAACAAGGTTGGTAAGTCAATTATGTAATAATTAAATATTTTGCAGACGAAAACACCAGAAAAAATAAAACAAAAGAAAAACATGACACACCATTAGAAAAGGATTGAACATACACAGAACAAAAGGCTAATTACTATAAGATATAAAGGGCACTTAAGAATCGATGTGAAAATGACTAATAACCTAACAGAAAAATATCAGCAAAGGATAAGAGCAGACCTTCCAGAAAAGGAGTTTAAACTGATATATTCTTCTAGCAAAAGCCTGTTGGTACACACTTTTTGGAAGCAATGATTGAACTATTTATCAATATTAAAAATGCATGAGTCCTCTGATCTAGCAATTCTACTTCTAGAAATTTTTCTATAGCTATTTGTACCTGTGTCTGAAGACAAACATAAGAATAGTTTTTGCATGAAATGTTTGTAATAGCAAAATACTTGAAGTCAAATGAAATGTCAACCAACAAAGAAGTGGTAAAAAAAAAAAAAGATAGTGCTTTGTTCAGTGAAAAACATATACTGTTAAAAACAGTTATGCAGCTGTTAAAAACAGTTGATGAAGAACTCCAAAACACGTTAATAAAAAATACAACGAGGTGGTGGACAATGTGCTTACTGTTCATGTTTTATATTATTATTTTTTCACAAATATATGTCTACATATGCATAGGATACTTTATTTTATTTTTTCAAATGTTTATTTTGAGAGAAAGAGAAAGAGAGTGCTCACAAGCAGGGGAGAGAGAGAGAGAGAGAGAGAGAGAGAGAGAGAGAGAGAATCCCAAGCAGGCTCTGTGCTGTCAGCACAGAACCTGAAGTGGGGCTTGATCTCATGAACCATGAGATCATGACCTGAGCCGAAATCAAGATTTGGACGCTTAACTCACTGAGCCACCCAGGTGCCCCAGCGTAGGATATTTTAAATTCTTCTTGTCCCCCTCAAAGACAACATGCCCCAAATCCAGCTTGTGAACAAAAACATGCACAGATTCCTGTCCTATGTATGATCTCATTTAATTTCTGCATCAACCGTATAAAAAAGATACTAATACTTTCTTTTTTAAATATTATATATTACAAACCTTCAGGTTTGCTCAATTAATAGTTGCAACTACTAATGTCAAACCCTCCATGCCAAGGCTCTGTTGTACAGGGAAAAAGCCTAAATTTCTTATAATGTAGGACATCCTTGGTCACCTGACCTTTTCCTGCTTCCCCAGATTAATCTCTTAGCTCTTTCATACCTCTAGCACACTGGTCTGTGTTCCTTCACTCTGGTCGTCCTTTCCATGTTTAAGACTCTCTTCCAGTGATGTTTCACACTCCTGTTGAGGAAAGCCTACATTTCTTAAACTATCAACTCAAATGCCGCCTATGGCAACATCAATGGTTCTCATCCAGCCACAGTTCCCAGCTATACTTTCTCCTGTATTTCAAAAGCACTTTATACAAGCTGTTAGACCCGACTATATTATTTTAAGGTTATGAGCATATTGAGAGCAGAGGCCCTCCTTTTATTCCCGTAACTAGCACAATGCCTATAATACAGTAGCAAATCAATAAACACTTAGAAAAATCACTTACCCGAATCTTAGTCATTTTTGATTACCCATAAGTTGAAGAAATATTTTTTAATTCTTTTTAAGTTCCAATTAGTCAGCAGAGTGTTACATTAGTTTCAGGTATATGATATAGTGATTCAACACTTGTGTACATCACCCAGTGCTCATCGTGACAGTGCACTCCTAAATCCCCATCACCTATTTTACCCGTCCCCCTCACCTGCCTCCCCTCTGGAAACCATCTGTTCACTATGGTTATGAGTCTGTTTCTTGGTTTGTCTCTTTTTTTTCCCTTTGCTTATTTGTTTTGTTTCTGAAATTCCACGTGTGTGTGAAATTACATGGTACTTGTCTTTCTCTGACTGACTTATTTCACTCAGCATTATACTGAGGGAATGTCAGTATAATTCATGTCACTTCATGCATGTTGCTGCAAATGGCTAGATTCCATTCTTTTTCATTGCTGAATAATATTCCATTGTTTATATGTACCATTTCTTTATCCATTCATCAACTGATGGACGCTTGGGCTGCTTCTATATCTTGGCTACTGTAAGTAATGCTGCTATAAAAATAGGGGTGCAAATAGCCCTTTGAATTAGTGCTTTTGAATTCTTTGGGTAAATGCCCAAAAGTGTAATTGTTAGATCTCAGGGCAGGCCTATTTTTAACTTACTGAGGAACCCCCATACTGCTCCCACAGAGGCTGCACCAGTTTGCAGTCCCATCAACAGTGCATGAGTGTTCCTTTTTCTATACATCCTCACCAACATCTATTGTTTCCTGTGTTGTTTGTTTTAGCTATGCTGATGGGTGTGAGGTGATATCTTGTAGTTTTGATTTGCATTTCTGTGAGGATGAGTGATGTGTATTTAGTATCTTCTCAGGTCTGTAGGTCATCTGTATGTCTTTGGAGAAATGTCTGTTCATGTCTTCTACCCATTTTTTAATTGTATTCGTTTTTTGGTTGTTGAATTTTATAAGTTCTTTATATTTATTGGATATGTCATTTGCAAATATCTTCGCCCATTCAGCAGGTTGTCCTTTAGTTCTGCTGATTGTTTCCTTTGCTGCGCAGAAGCTTTTATTTTGATGTAGTCCCACTAGTTTATTTTTGCTTTTGGTTCCCTTGCCTCAGGGGACCTATCTAGAAAACCAGTTGCTATGGCCGACATCAGAAAAGTTACTGCCTGTGTTCTCTTTGAAGAACTCTGTATTTAACATGGCATATTTTGGAATTGAACAGTATGTCTCTTCTAAGAATTTGAAATGAAATGTTTCATTGATGGAAAACCTTTTTTTGTTGGTTTTGCCATCTAGAATTCAAATGAATGTTCATGCTCCATGAAGAGAAGGGGCTGCAGTTTTTTGTGACAGATTTGGAGCCAGTAGATTTTTTTGAATGTGAACCTTATCATGGATTTGAAAGTTTATCTGTGCTTTAATACTTTTTTTTTCTTTTTATTTTCTGTGTCTTCATAGGAACCAGGGAAAATGTGTAGAGGGGATGGTGGAGATCTTTGACATGTTGCTGGCTACGTCATCTCGATTTCGCATGATGAATCTCCAGGGAGAGGAGTTCGTGTGTCTCAAATCCATCATTTTGCTTAATTCTGGTTAGTTGATAACATGGGGGAATTTAATGCTGGGTTACTGGAAGAAAGATTTACTTGTATTTTCTGCCAGATACAGGCTGCCTGTGACCAAGGCATAATATAATTTGAAAGAAACAACTGACGCACATTTAAAATAACCTGTTGTCATTGTAGACCCCTTAGGGAGGTGGAGCCTATCCTGGTCAAATCCGATGAATGAAGAACAAAAATTGGACGTTGAATCAAATGGACTTTTCGTTGAAATGTTTGCATCCTTTTACAGATACTGGGGATGTTTTTATTTTATTATTTCTATTCATATTTTAGGGTGGGTGTTTTTATTAAAATGGAACTGGTGTATAGGTACATCTGTTGATAGCTATATGTGTCAGAAAAGAAGTGGACCAAGTGACCAATATCAGTAAGGATCCAAGAAGGAAAGAGGCTTATTTGGGATTGACCGTGTTTCTGGTCAAAACTGATTAGGTGACAAATATAACTGGCTCAGAGATAGAAACACCTGCTCCTAAAACTGAGGCATGTGGAGTATGGTAAGGTGGTCCAGCTGAAAAGCAGTTCTCATTTGGTCTGTTGGTGTCCAAGTCAACTGTGTCCTCCTACTGATTCATTTGAGAAAACTTAGCTGAGAGCAGCATCTGGGTAGGGGATTTCTGGTTTGTTTTGTTTTTGTTCGCAGTAAGGTCGGCTGTTGTGTAAAGATATTCTCCAGGTCACCCAGATGGAAAGTATGGCTTAGCACCCTGTTCCTTCTGGCCCTCAGTATTTGGATTTAAGCGCTAGACATCCAGTCGGTAGGACCCAAAGCTCAACAATTGGGTGTCAGCCTCACAGTTTTAGCCTGGACCTTTACCCCTATCCCTGGTTCTGTTGATGCATCTGACCTCATTCTCACATAGAAACCATAGCTACTTTTAATCCCTAGGCCTGATTTGAATCCAGATGCAGTCTCCAATTTCCCAATAGCTGAACAGCAGTTTGTATCGATAACATATGTAGATGTTTTGTGTCTTCCTGATGAACGCTAACCCCTTTGCACCTCCCCTAGCCATTTTCCACTCCCCTTCCCCACCAGCGCTAGTCACCTGTATCCCTGTGTCGCTTAATGGTTACCACAGTAATCATTCCCACTTATCAACCGGTGAATGGAAATCTGTACTACTCCACGAGGCAAGGACTGAATTACAGAATGAAGTTACATGAACAATGATGTGATCCACACTAAGGAAGTGATTACCACTCCATTCAAGTTTCTGGTTCCACTCACATGCATTGTGCTTTTCATTTGAGTCATTTGTCCAGCGCATCGAAGGGGTCACATCCCACAATGGCTCTTTATTGGATGACAGTTCTGGGAGCAGTGCCACTCGTCTGCACAGCGCCAGGTCTTGAACCTGCTCCTTCTTCAGTGGAGGGCTGGCACACACTGACGCTTCCGTGTGGGCAATCTGGAAACTTCAGGGGAAACAGGCCTACCAAGGCCTGGGACTTCCCCCGCCCCACCCCCCTCCACACTTTTACCAGGAAATAATACTCCAGACAGGAAGTGAAAATTAGCCAGAGTTCTATAACCAACACAAGTAAATGCTCTGATCTTAGTAGCCAAAAATATTTCCTTCAAATCTGTGTGGCCTCTTCCTACATTACCGTTCTGTTCCTATGACAGGGTTTTGTTTTTTTTTAATATTACATATATATAAAAAAGGCAAGACTTTTGCTATGAAAATGTTGGATTCGTAGACCCAGGTGTTTTAAATCCCAGAGGAAAAAACTCGTCAGCCCTCACAAGAAAGTCTTTTGTTAAAGACTGGCCCCAGAATCTCAAAACATATTTCCCACCGCAGGATTGGCCCCTCCACCTGACTCTCCTCCCACTGGGTAAACTTTCCTACTCCATCCTGGTTCTTCTACTTATTTCTCAGGATCTTCTGTGAGCTTCCTTGCACTGATGGGTTGGAACACTATTTTGGAAACACAAAGCACTATATTTTGACAGGGTTTACAGCTGTCTTTCTCTTGAGACATCGGGGCGGCAACACGTCTTTTCTATCGAGGACGGCACTGCTGGCTCACAAGCAGTAACAAAACAGAAGCTGTCTCCCAACCTGTACAAAAGGGAAACCACTCTTTTTACTCCTGAAGTGAGCTATGTTTGGAAAAGCAGTTTCTGCTGCTGAGCACAGCTCCAAGTGTCTCATATTGTTCCTGAAAAACAGAATCAAAGAGGATACGACTTTAGCACAATGATAGGGTACTGGGAGATTTTTCAGAGTGAAAAAAGCAGTCAGTCATATGAGGGTTACCACAGTCCTAACAATCTTAGTCCACATTTGGAGGTATGGAGCTTTTGAAAAACTGATCCAATTCATGACTCCGATGCAGGGCACTTCTTCACTTGCCATGAGATAAAGAACAAAGTGACGTTCGTTCCAGGAATCTCTTGACAGAAGCTGGACAGGATTCAGGAAACCTGAGTGGGAAGATGGGAAACAAGACCTCAGTGTGTGGGGGGATCCTCGGGTTCTGTGTTGAGCCCCTGTCACCAAAGTCTGAGAGGGTGTGTTTTACATCGGCCTTGACTTTGGGGCAGAGGCCCAAGGGTAGTTGAAACGTTGTTCCGTGGCCTGCTAGGAATGACTTCCAGCAAGACTCAGGAGGGTCTCCCAAATGCCAGAATTCCCATGGGAAGCCCCCTTCACAGCTGTTTGGGAATGGGAGATACTCATCGTGATTTAATGGGAGATACTCATCATGATTTAAGAATAATTTATTACCTTGCTTACAAAAGCCTAGAATCATCCATAGGACAAACACTATCTTTCCACTCTCCACTAAAGGCCAGAGGCGTTCCTGGTTAATCCAGAGATGCCTTCGCAAAATCAATGCCAGCTTCAAGGCATTCTGAGAACTAGCTGGAACAGAACTCAAACAAGGGAGTGGAGCAGATGAGCTCAGGCAAAAAGGCTGAGAGGGAACAGTGGCGGGAGGCGGGGCTGGTGCTGCAGAAGGGGACCCTGGACAGGGAAGGGGTCATGTGTGCCTGTTTCCTGTATTCCCCCTACCCGGTGGGATTTCAGTCCTTCTTGATAATTCCAGTGTTTTTAATTCTTCCAGGCCCAGCTCAGACCTCATCTCATTCAGGAAATCTTGCTACCACCCAAGTCCATAATGAGCTTTCCTTCACTAGACTTAGTTCATTGAGCCAGCACCATACAACCTAGCAGTTGGTCAATGGTTGACTGATTTCATTCATTTGTTCAATAATTCAGACACTTTGTGCCAAATACACAAAAATGAATGTCATAGGTTTTTGGCTTATTTTTTTCTTCCAGTTTTTAAATTTAACTTAGATTGGTTCTTCATGCATGAGTATCCTGATTTCCCTATAAGCTATTTGTACTTTTTTTACATTCTTCACAGTCTCTAACCTGTGAACTGTTAACAGATGTTATACTGTCTAGTGCTTTAATAGATGCTTATTGACTGGACATGACCAGGGCGTTGTGGAAAGTTCCCATCTGTCACATGCTGGTTTTACTGTTATGAAACATATCATCCTTTTCAGATCCAGATAATATCAAACTATTAAATGGGAAAAATAATGTCCATTTCCTTGGGCTACTGTGAGCTAAGAGGGAAACTATATATACAATGTCTAATGCAGTTTTTGAAACACAGTAGACTTCCATCAGTGACAGCTGTCATCATCACTTGGGAATCTCTGGCTCAAAAGGAGCCAGCCCATGCCTTTTTTTCAATAGAATAAAGTGCTTTAGTTTAAAGGTTTCTCGCTAGGCTTAAAAAGTATGCAAGGACTCAAGGGTGGTAATAACAATAGAGACTGAGACTGTTCCCCTGACAGTTGGTTAATTGTACTGTTTAATTGTATTGAGAGAAGTTTTAGAGCAAGATTGATCTCATGGATGATGACTGATTGTTAATTGAACCTTAATACTGGCTGACCTTAATGAAAACTCTGCGGTGAGCCACGGACAAATCACAGTGAGCTCATTCATCTGTTCACTGTGTTTCTTCTCGTGCCCCTCCCCCCGCTACATGTGAGTCCCACAAACTCCTCAGAGTCCACTCCTGTTTGGATCACTACCCTTTTAGTGGGTGTTTTTCAAGACTCAGAGAAATTTGCAAGTCAAAGCCTAATATGTACAAATACACAATAAATCTTTGGTTTGGCCTTCAACATTCAACTGAATAATTCTTTATGCCCCTTTTCTGAACCTGTTACAGACCACAGTTCTTTATATTCCCCAGTAATTCCAAACAGTGTCACACACCTCACGCCCTGGTCACTTTATGCACCCAACAGACCACCAGACTCCAGCTCCCCTGTCCCCTGTGCCCCTCCTGAAATGTCTTATGCTACGGAAATATTGTATTACTGGTTATCGTTTCATCACAACTGTCTTCAGACACCGTTTCCCTTTCCACTGGTGGAGTAATAAAGAAGAGTAAAGGTAAGAACCAAAAAAAAAAAAAAAGAAAAGCAAACAGCAATGCAGGGTGAAAAGGAAAACAAAATACCAGAAAGAATTATGGCCACGTTTCTAAAGTGTGTACCCTGGTGTTCGTTTAGAGAAAAAAGGGATATGGAGTATTGAATTGGCATGGATACTTTAAGCATAAACATAAAAACGATGCGCTCTCTTGTCTGTCATCTAGTTCTGCTTCGTTAATATAGCGAGTGTTGTCATCTTGGTGCCTCGATGGAACCTCCAGTACTGAAGCTATGGCATCCATTTGCTCCATATGTGTTCACCAGAGGCCACGCTCTGGGCAGACAAGCATTTACTTCATGATCAATTATAACCAGCTCTCATCACAAAGAATATTTGCTCTGTCTAGAGCTGAATTCTTTGCACTGTTAATTATTAAACAATTATTTAGAGCAGTTATATTTTTAAGTGGGAAATAAGACAATGACTCAGAGTCCCTATATTTAGAGGAAAGAACATTTTAAAAACATATAGGCTATAAACAATGAGGATCATTAATTCTCAGTTGAAGGTTTCTGACAGGCACAGGCCTTTGAGATTGTGAATGGACACATTGTCAGCTATGCTATGCTGTTGTTGTCGCAGTGGAGAAGATTTGATTAAATTATCTCTTGAGTTCTTTGTAATGCCAAGCTTCTTCTACAGGGAGCCTTCCTATTGCTATGATTTTGAGATAAATGCCACTTCATAATTAAGTGGCTCATCAACTCCTTCTCCCTGGCTGACTAGATTCTATAGGCAGGCTACTCAACTCTTAGAGTCTTTCCCTGCTACTAACTTCTGGTGCGGCTTGAAACAAGACTTGTGTCTCCACTGATTTCCTTGGTGTGGCGTGGACTTTGTCTTTAGAGAGGCCTGGCATTCTAGACAAGCAACTCTGTCACTTAGGGGATGAAGGATGCCCTTTGATAAGCTGCTTCTCTATGAGAGGAATCTCTGTGTTCTTCTGAGCAGATAGATAACACATAAATTCCTGGCTGGAAATTCTGAGGTGGGATTTCACCCCTGCCATTTGGGGTTAAAAAATTGTGTTCTCATGACCAAAATATCCTTCTTGTGAATGGACAACCTTAGATCCCAGACCAGGTGGATTGGGTCCTGTATCATGTTACAGACACCTCTCAGAGCTTCTGTGGAACTGAGGAAGCCAGCCAACTTCTTGTAGCCTGGGAAAGACTTGGTTGGGGGAGTCCCAATATGCCTTTATGGGATGAGTCAAAATGCAGCAGCTGTTGGGAGACTGGAAATCCTTGCAGTGTTCCAATACGAGGAACAGTTTTACATTATATTCAGAACCTCAGGGAGGGACAGCTGCTTATCGTTTTATGCTCACAAGAGCCCCAACAAAGGGGGAAGCCATCTTCTGGGTCCCTGATTCAACCACCCGTTGGACCCACCTACTCCAGGGTCCAGAAATCAGTATTCTTAAGGCTGACCCACTTAAAAGGAAAAAAATGCCACAGACTCCCCTAATACTGATGCAAAATGTTCTTGTTCTTTGTATTATAATGCTGCTAAAATATGAATAATCATATTTATTATTTAAATGGACAACCAAGTATAAACTCCCTTTATAGCTCTCATATAAGTACAAAACCAAAATAAACTCACAAATGAAATACAAACTAAAAGACAAAGCGATGATAATGTTTTTTGCAGCAATTGAGTTGCTATTTATAACATGCTTGGGGTAGACCTCTGGTCTGCTGGTCTACCAAGCACTCTTGTGATGACTGCATTCCCCCACCTCTTTCCTGTGTTCAGAATGATCACAAAACCTCTGCTTGTGTGCAGCATGCTGTGACATCATCTGGCTTTGGCAGAACATGTTGGTTATGTATTTTGTTTGCTTCCATTCTGTATTTTATTTATCTGAGATACTTAAAATATAACTGTTGGATTTGAGGCAAGTGTACTGATGGAAAATGTGTTACTCAGGAAACAAAAATTATATGGATTATCTAGTTTGGTGAGTGTCAGTGCTTCACACATTTCAATCATCTGGGGGTCTTTTAAAAAACGTCTCTATGTTACAACCAGGGATTCTGATGTAATTGACTCAAATATAATTCAGGTTCATGAGTATTAGTACTGTGTAAAGCTCCCCACCAAGACTTCAGTCTCATCAGGTTTGAGAACCATTGATGTAAGTGATTCAGAACATTCTGATATTAATGTCTTAATGGTATTTCTTAGAGATGATTACAATGAAAGCACAAAATCCTAAAATTATAAGACAATTTAAAGACCTTGAAGAATAAATTTTTATTTCTCAGGAATATGTGAAACGTCGTTTGAACACTACCGGTATAGATGATGATATTTCACCTACATTAGAAGAGTCCTCTAGTGTATCATGAAACTAACCATTCTGCAGAGTGAGGAGGCAGCCGCTCGTGCTCGGAACTGTACATAAAAGTGAGTCAGAGCTGGGGCCACAGATAATAGACTCATTATTTCAACATCATGACATAAGGGCTGTGATGTAGATAAGCATGTGACAGGAGGATCCCCGCATGGGAACTGATAGGTCAGCTAAATCTTGAGGAGGAGCAGGACTTAGCTGGAGTCAGAAGCAAGACAAGGGGCAATGGCCTCACCATTCATCTAGCAGTGAGGATCTCATCAAGTCACTGGACTTCTCGTCGTTTGTTTCCTCAACCAGTAAAAAGAAAAAATAAACAGTTCTTCCAAACTTATGTGTTTGTTATGACAGAGCAAGGTAGCTTAAAAATATAAACATCATGTCATCATTACTAGTATAGTCTTTTTTTTTTTTTTCCAAAGGGAAACTATTAGGCAATCAAATATCCTACCAAGATTTTGGTGTCAAGATCTCCCTGTTCTAATCAAAGGACTAGAAGTACACTCAGGGCCTATATTTGGAAGGGCCTTAGGTGCCCTCCTTTCACCTTCATGCCCGGCCTCTAGTTTAAAAGTGTTTTGACACTTGAACTGAAGAAAACCATGAGAAAAATGACAATAAAATCCCACTAATATCTCGAGCTCACAAGTAAAATAAAATATTGTTTTTAATGGGTTTATCTTTCTCCACAAGGTGCTCATTGAATAAGTAAAACCATGATAGAATGTGTATGCTTCCTGAAACATTTCAATGGAATGTCGAACTGTCCTGTAAAGTTTTACTCTAAACCAAACATCCCTGCACTTGGTTGGAAGACCCACTTCTGGTCTAGCCTTCCACTCGTGGCCTTGTGGCTCCATACTCCTTCTCTGTTGGTGAAAGAAAGATGGGGAAACAGACTTCCTGCTGCAAGTTTCTGTCTTCCCATCTCCCTTCCCATGGGGCCCCTGAGCACAGCATTCCTTTAGCTTCCTCCAGCACTTTCCCCGAGAGGGCATGTGGCTACTTCTGTATGTTGAGGTAGATTCAGACCACCTCAGGCCTATTTTCTCTGAGTTTTTACTTTACATCTACTTTTTGGGTTTGAGTTTTCTTCTGGCATATAAGAAAGACATCAGTACCCCCATGGAACCAAATGATATCCATGGCTGTTATAAGCTATTATTTGTTAGCTTAACTACCATTTACTGAGTATTCACTACTTTCCAGGCATGTGCTAAGTGCTGGAAATACACAGTTGCCTTTAGTTGCCTTATCTGTAGTAGTTTTTACCCTGTGGTTTCCATGAAGTGAGGCACGTGGACTGCTCCCTGGCACCTAAGGACTGTTCTGTCAAGGTGACTCAGTGGTCATACCAATAATGATGGTAATAGCAGTGATTACTAAGGCAGTTCCTACCTCCAAGTCCTCATGGTCTAAAGACAGAGACAGATATAAAAAGAGAATTTATATTTCAAAAAATAAAGTTGTGATTATAAAACTTTATGTTCAGTTGAGGTCATTTAAGAATACAAAATACATTACTAAGGAAATCAACAACAACCCAAAGCCAACCAACCACCCGGACATTGCGATGTACCTCATTGCAATATAGTGGAAAGGGTAAGAGCAGGAGACTCTAGTTCCATGTTCAGATCCCCTTTCTGATACATCCTAGTTGTATGACTATGGACAGGTGTTGCTTACACCCTTTGTGCTTCTGTTTCCTGGTCCATGAAATGGAGCTCATAAAAGCACCTACCTGCTAATACGAGTTAGCTCTTAAAACAACGCCACTTAGACCGACACTCCATTTGTGTGAGGTAGTATTTTCTTTTCTTGACATACTGTGAATATAACCATATTTGTATTTATGCATTTTAATTAGTATTATACTCATGTACTTTCTTTAAAAATAAGATTTTAAATGGCTGCGTAATCATGCATGAGGATATAACATCATTAATTCCACAACCTGATGCTGTTCAACATTTAAGTGCTTTCTCTTTTTTGGTGTTATAAATTATGCTTGCTTTGCATTCTTTCATTACATCTTTTGCCTACATTTGCGTATGGTTTTGGATATTTGTAGAAGCAGAGTCGCTCGTAAAAGGCCATAAAAATTCTTATGGCTCTTGATACATGTTACCTACTGTTCCAGAAGGCTTTATCAAATTACACTTTTACATGAATGTAACCTTATCATGCAATGTGAGAGATAGAGGTGAGTGCAGACCACTGGCCAGTTGGAGAGAGCAGATAGCTTCCTCCCGCCCAGCTACTGCCCTCTTTTGTGAAAGACCCATAGTCAGCAATTTCTACGTAGGTCATATTATAAGCATCATGTTATGAACCTCCCAAGTTCACTCCTTATGAAGCAAATTATCACGTAGAGAATTTTGTTTATTTTGTTGTCTGTATAGATGCCTGTTGTGTTAAGTTTCAGGTTTGTGACTTATACAGACATTGTGCTGGGGAACTACTCTTCTTCCAAACTGTCAGGGTGCACAAAGAGCTGGCATTTTTGGTCTCACCTTCTGCCCTTGGTCCCTTCCACTGATTTTTTTAAAAGTGGTATTTATAAAAAGAAAGACACCAGATTGAATGGCTGGAAGTGTCCCTCCCTTCAAAACTCATCTAGGGAAAGAAACCTGGTGCCTCCAGTGGTTTCGTTTGCTCTGGATTCTGGGCCTTTGTGAGATTGGCATACCTTTCCTAGCCCATAATGAGTTTAGAAGAGGCAGCTTACCATGTGAACCCACTACGGCTCCAGACAGGCTATTCATTGGCTGCTGGTTCAAGAGTGCCCTGTCCAATGCTGTTGATGCCCCAAGGATGCCCCAAGTACAGGCTAGTTTCCAGATTCTCACAACTGGAAGCAGACAGATGCTGGGAAACCTGGTCCAGCTCAGAACAATAGTCAACCCTGAGGATGGCTACGCATGTGTGTCAGGAAGGGACTGGCAGGAGCAGTTTCTTTATTCTTTCAAGTTGGCATCAACAGCAATGATGAATTAACCCCGGAATGGAAAATTCATTTTCATCTTGACAGGTGAAGCATCTGCTCTTTTCCTTAGTATAGCAAACGTTACTCTTTGAGCGAGGTAACATAACCTTTACATTCAGTGAAAGCCAACACTCAGGGCCTTCTAGCAAAACCTTAATGCTGCGCTTTCTTTGCATTCCAACTTACAAGTCCTCTGGGGACAAAAAGCTAATCCTCGAAGCTGATCTTTTTTGCGCTTCGACATGTAGTTCGGGTTATTGATGATATGTCAGAAGCATTTCCCACTAGGAAAATTATTCTCAGGGGGCACCTGGGTGGTTCAGTCAGTTAAGTGTCCCACTCTTTGTTTCAGCTCACGTCACGATCTCACTGTTTGTGGGTTCGAGCCCCATACTGGGCTCTGTGCTGACAGCATGGAGACTGCTTGGGATTCTGTCTCCCTCTCTGTCTCTGCCCCTCCCCTGCTTGCTCTCTCTCTCTCTCTCTCTCTCTCTCTCTCTCAAAAATAAATAAACTCAGAAGCTTTAGTGGCAAATTTGTTAGTTTTACTTCTTGTCAAAATAGCAAGCCTTGAAGAGTTTCAGAAATGGGAACAGCCTTAGGGATGATAGAAATATTATGAAAAGAGTAATAAGTAATATCCCTACAGCAAGCTCCTTATTCCTTGGGATTTCCATTCACCAGCTGTGTTTCTCTCTCATCAGTCCAGGCATTGACAAAGCTCATGAAATAATAGAAATGAAAGGGGCTTTGATTTTGTATTTTTAATAACATTTTTCTCCACCAAATTATGAAAATCATGCATGCCCAACACAGGGAACTTGGAAAATACAGAAAAACCACCAAGAAAAATAATCTCCTAAGGAATCATAATTCCGCCACACAAAAGTCATCATTGTCAACGGTTTGTTGAAAGTTCTTAATTAAAGAGACTCTTAGAAGATGTATGTGTGCACAGTGTTCCTTCCTTTCTCCACACTGTCCTGCACAGTTCTGAAAAGCTGGATTGCTCCTAAGTCATTCCAGGAAAATGATTAGTTTTTTTCAAATATCTCTGGAGGTGAGTCCTTTGGCAATCATTTCTAGTTTTTTGCAAACCTTGCAGTTAAGAAACTCTTTGTGTAGCTTCTGAGCAGTGGACTGGGTGTGAAGGATGTTTGGGTTCTGGCTCCAGCTCTGACTGACAGGGTGATCCCAGGGAAGCCCAGCCTAGCTGCCCTGCCTAAAACCCCTCTCAGCTCTTTCTAGCATCTACTAGCCTGGTTCCCTAACCTCTTGGAGACTGTTTCCCAATGATTAAAAGTAACTGAAGTGGAGCAGGTTTGGGAGTTTTTTACATTAAAAACTTTTATTTTTGTTTATTTTTAATAGACTTTATTTTTTTGAGCAGTTGTACATTATAGAGCAGTTTAGAGCAAAACTGAGTGAGAGGTACAGAGATTTCTCCTCTTCCCACACTAACACTAACACCTACTATCAAAATCCTTCACCAGAACGTTTGATGTACCATTGATGAACCTGTATTACACACCATTATCACCCAAAGTCCACGGTTTACATTAGTCACACTTGGTATTGTACGTCCTGTGGGTTTTGGCACGTGGATAATGGCACATATCCACCATTATAGTAACAGACAGCGTGGTTTCACTGCTCTAAAAATCCTGTGTTCTGCCCATACGTCCTCCCCGTCCCTGCCTTGAAAACCACTGATCTTTTTTTGCTCTCTCCATACTTCTCCTTTTCTTAGAATGTCATGTAGTTGGAATCATACAGCATAGAGTCTTTCTAGATTGGCCTCTTTCACTTAGTAATATGTGTTTAAGATTCCTCCACATCTTTTGATAGCTTGATAGCTCATTTCTTTTTAGTGCTGAATAAGATTGTATTGTCTGGAGGTACTATAGTTGATGTATCCATTCACCTACTGTAAGGCATTTTGATTGCTTCCAAGTTTGAGAAATTATAAATAACAGTGCTGTACATATCCCCCGGCAGGTTTTTTCGTGGACATAGATTTTCAACTCATTTGGGTAAATACCAAAGAGCATGATTACTGGATCTTATGGTAAGGGTGTATTTGGTTTTGTAAGCATCTGCCAAACTGTCTTCCAAAGAGGCTCTGCCATTTTTCATTCCTTCTGGAGTTCCCATTTTCCTATATGCTTGCCAGCATTTGGTGTTGTCAGTGTTCAGATTCTGGGCTCTCTAAGAGGTGTCTTGTTCTAATAGGCAGTTCCTTAATGACACATCATGTGGAGCATCTTTTCATTAAAAAAAATTTTTTTAATGTTTATTTATTTTTGAGAGACAGAGACAGACAGAATGAGAGGGGCAGAGAGAGAGGGAGACATAGAATCTGAAGCAGGCTCCAGGCTCTGAGCTGTCAGCAGAGAGCCCAATGAGGAGCTCAAACCCACGAGCCATGAGATCATGACCTGAGCTGAAGTCGGATGCATAACCGACTGAGCTACCCAGGCGCCCCTAGCATCTTTTCATATGCTTATTTGTCATCTGTATATTTTTTCTTTAATGAGGTGTCTATTCAGGTCTTTTGCCTATTTTTTTGAGTATAGTTGATACACAAAGGTTATGTTAGTTTCAGGTGTACAACTTAGTGATTTGACAAGTTTTTACATTATGCTATGTTCACCACAAATACAGCTACCATCTGTCCCATTACATCACTGTTACAGTATCACTGAATTCCTTATGCTCTGCTTTTTATTCCTGTGACTTTCTCGTTCCATAATGGGAAGCCTGTATCTCCCTCTCTCCTTCACCCATTTAGCCCAACCTCCTAAACCTCTTCCCTTTTGGCAACCATCAGTTTTGCTCCATATTTATAGGTCTGATTCTGCTTTTTGTTTGTGTATTCATTTTTTAAGATTTGATTTTGAATGGAATCATATGGAATTTGTCTCTCTTAGTTGGACTTGTTTCACTTAATACCCTCTAGGTCTATCCATTTTTGTCTCAAAAGGCATGATCTCCTTTTGATGGCTGTGCAATATTCCACATTTTCTTATTCATTTGTCTGTTGGTGGACACTTAAGTTGCTTCCATATCTTGGCTATTATAAATAATGCTTCAATAAACATAGGGGTGCATATATCTTTTTGAGTTTGTGTTTTCCCTGGGTAAATACCCAATAGTGGAATAATTGGATCATATGGTATTTCAATTTTTAATTTTTTGAGGAACCTTCATACTGCTTTCCACAGTAGCTGCACCAGTTGACATTTCCATGAGGGTTCCTTTTTGTCCACATTCTCATCAATACTTGTTGCTTCTTGTCTTCTTAATTTTTACCCATACTGACAATTGTGAAGAGATGTCTCATTAGGGTTTTGATTTGCATTCTCTAATGATTAGTGATGTTGAGCATCTTTTCACGAATCTGTTGGCCATCTGTATGTTTTCTTTGGCAAAAGATCTGTGCCAGTTTTCTGCCCATTTTTAGTCAGGTTGTTTGTTTGCATGTGTGTCTGTTGAGTTGTATAATCTCTTAATATATTTTGGATATTAACCCCTTATTGTATATGTCATTTGCAAAAATCTTCTCCCATTCAGTAGGTTATCTTTTTGTTTTCTTGATGGTTTCCTTTGCTGTGCAAAAGCTTTTTAGTCTGATACAGTCCCAATAATTTATTGTTGCTTTTATTTCCCTTGTCTTAACAGACAGATCTAAAAAAATGTTGCTATGTCTGATATTAGAGAAATTACTGCCTGTGCTCTCTCTCTTCAAGGATTTTTATGGTTTAGTTCTCACATTTAGGTCTCTAGTCCATTTTGAGTTTATTTTTGTGTATGGTGTTGGTGTTCCAGTGTCATTCTTCTGCATGTAGCCATCCAGTTTTCCTAACACCGTTTACT
The DNA here is from genome assembly GCF_027475565.1 of Acinonyx jubatus. Classification (NCBI taxonomy): domain Eukaryota; kingdom Metazoa; phylum Chordata; class Mammalia; order Carnivora; family Felidae; genus Acinonyx; species Acinonyx jubatus. Next base: position 15,137,821 of record NC_069385.1, on the reverse strand, counting down.
AAAGAGACTGTCTTTTCTTTTCCCCATTGTATATTCTTGCCTCCTTTGTCATAGATTAATTGACTATATAAATGTGGGTTTATTTCTGGGATCCCTATTCTGTTCCATTAATCTGTGTGTCTGTTTTTGTGCCAGTACCGTTCTGTTTTGGTTACTACAGTTTTGTAGTATATTTTGAAATCTGGGATTGTGATACCTCCAACTTTGTTCTTCTTTCTTACGATTGCTTTGGCTATTCCAGGTCTTCTGTGGTTCCATACAAATTTAAGTATAATTCTTCTAATTTTGTGGCCCATTTTTTAATTGGGTTGTTCATTTTCTTATGTTGACCTTTAAGAGTTCTTTGTATATTTTGCATAAGAATCCTTCCTCATCAGATATGTCTTTTGTAAATATTTTCTCCCAGTATGGCTTGCCTTCTCACTCTTTTTAGATTGTTGGTTTTTAAATGTTCTTCTGTTCCAAGACTTGTGTTCCAGAAGGAGACTCCGGTGAAGGAGGAGAAGCTGAGTGAGTGAGATCCAGCCCCGCACCTTTATTCCTTCTGCTTCCAAAGCTTTACTACACCCAGTTTATATATGAAGTTTTTATAAGAGGTTCACAGTTTTCAGGGGTTTTGATCCTCAAAATAGTTTGAAAACTACTGACTTAGATGAACGTAGGCCCTTTTTAATTCTATAATTCTGGAATTCTATGTCTCCTTTTTGCAATGTGATATAACCTTTCTCAAGGAAAAATGAGATAAACCTGTCATAGTCATGTGACACTTTTTTGATATAATTTTCATCTACTGTAGTGTTCACTTGAAATGGAGAAACTGATAACCCTAAGGAATGTGTGCCATTTAGATGCCCACTTGTCTCTTCAAAACAGTAATTTTTGAAACTAATCATCTCTTCCGAAGTAATCAGAGGGAACTATCAGCCATTTCACTTTTATATCTAGGTAAAAGGGGAAAAGTATTATCTGAAATTTTGTGACTCTGGAGATAAACATACAAGTCAGAACCAAGAATGTGCAACCTTCATCTGTTAGCAACCAGTGCTGAACATCATAGGGTTTTGAACAGTTGTGCTGTTCAATTCAGGATGATGAGCTCACATGCATTTCAGCTTATTATATATTCTTAGATCACATGTCACTTTTTTTCCTGGATTTGAAGCTAAGTCACTCAGATGAATGTTTAATGATGTTTTGTAAACATTTGCATTCACACTAACACTGTTTATTGATTTGGCAGAAGATGGAGGGATATCTTTTTCATTTTTTGATTCACATATTGCCTATTCCACAGAGAATTTGAAATGGCTTACTAAGTTTTATGTAATGCAAAGGGAGTAGACCAATAATTGACAAAATCTGTAAAAAAGGAAAATAAAGTGAATAAAGTAACAAATCCAGGAACCTAATTAGTGCACAGAAGTACATCTGTACAGCTCTTAGGAATGGGCCACAAATTTGGCTCTAAATCTCCCTCACTTGGCCAAAGCACAGAGGAGAACACATTCCATTATAAGGTTTATAGACTTTTAATAAAAATAAAAGCAAATAGACCAGTTGTATAACATAAAACACTCTCCTTCGGGCAAATCTCTACAAAGTCTATTTCTCACAATTGGGACTGGGTAAGGATTGTTCAACCAAGAATTCAGAGTGTTTTATACTCTGGTGAGAGACCAGATGCAGAGATTTTGGGTTGCCAGTTAGGGGAAGATCCATATGTTTTGAGATGGATCAGCTGGACAGTGGCCAGGTGTAATAGCTTCCAATGAAAGTTGTTAACTGCACACAGTAGCTGACAGGATGAGTTAAAACCCTCACCAGTTGTACCAAGGATGAAGGTCAAGGGCTGGATTAAGGCATTGATAGGCAATAGGGTTTATAATGTGGAGTAGAGAGTATTCAGGTACACCAGAACGGGAGCCCAATCTCTAATCTGCCTATCATTTTCCCTTCAAAGTGTTTTGTGCAGATATCCAGCTGTATTGTGCCTACTGCTACTGTGTAATGAATTACCCCCAAAACGTAACAAGTTAAAAAAAAAAGTTTGGATTCTCTTGGCCATGAATTTGTATAGGGCACAGAATGAACATCTTGTCTCTTTTCCACAATGTCTAGTGCCTCAGATGGGGAGCCTCATGATGTTGGGATAATTTGGTAATTGTAGGCGTGGTCATCTTGATGTGCCTTTATTCACACGGTAGCAATTGATGCTGGCTGCTGGCTAGGACATCAACTGGAGCTGTTGACTAAAATGCGTACCTATGGTTTCTCCCGTAACTCCCACACAGCCTGGTGCAGTGTACCTCTTAGAAGGTGGCAAGGGCTCCAGAAGCAGCTGTCCCAGCTGACAAGGCAAAAGCTGCATGGCCTAATAGGATAGCCCCTTAGAAGCCACACAGCATCACTTCCAGCCCTCCCCCTTTTTTTAATTACAAGCAAGTCATGGGTCCACCCAGACTCAAAGGAGGGCATAGATTGGACACCTCTGTGGGAAGAGTGTCAGGATCATGTTGTTGAGCAGCATGTTGGATAGGAGATGTTGTAGTTGTCACATTGGAAAATGCAGTCTGCTCCAATGTGTAAGAGCTGCTTCCTGCTCTGTGTTGTTGCTCCATTGCCCTTAAGATGCCAAGCAAGAAAAGGAAAGGTCCAGGGAAATGAATTTATGCCGACTATTTTGGCCTACCTTCCCTGGGGAAAAAATGAAACCCTCAAGGCCAGGCCAGCTCCTTGGGACTAGGAATTCTGAGTGGAACCTTGTGAATAGATTCCTGTGTGATAGATGGGCTGCACATTTTCCATCAAATGGCCCTTCAGGGGCACCTGGGTAGCTCAGTCAGTTAAACAACTGACTTCAGTTACGGTTCGTGGGTTCGAGCCCTATGTCAGCCTCTGTGCTGACAGTTCAGAGCCTGAGCCACCTTCAAATTCTGCGTCTCCCTCTCTCTCTCTCTGCCCCTCCCCAGTCATTCTGTCTCTCTCTCAAAAATAAATAAATATTAACAAAAAAAATTTTTTTAATGTCCCTCCAGAACATCTTGACCTCAGAAACCTCGTAATTGACTGTTTGAGGGATTGGAGAATCAGAACCCTGGCTGCTTCCTTCTATATTACTGATACAACTAACCTAAATAAGGCTTTTAAGCAAAACATAGATCCATAATGGATTTATCCTAAAAGGTATAAGGCTAGAATATTATTTATTACAAAAATTTTTAACTGGAATTTTTTTTAATTTGGGTATAGTTGACACACAATGTGACTTTTTTTTAATGTTTATTTTCGAGAGAGAGAGAGACAGAGCACGAGTGGGGAACGGGCAGAGAGAGAGGAAGACACAGATTCTGAAGCAGGCTCCAGGCTCTGAGCTGTCAGCACAGGGCCTGATGTGGGGCTTGAACTCATGAAGTGCCAGATTATGACCTGAGCTGAAATCAAGAGTCAGATACACAACCAACTGAGCCATCCAGGTGCCCCGGCACAATGTGACATTAGCTTCAGGTGTACAGGTAATGATCAACAGGTTTGGACATTGTGATGTGCTCATCACAAGTGTAGGTACCATCTGACCTCACATGTCACTATTGGAGTATCATTGACTACATTCCTCATGCTGTGCCTTTTATTCCTGTGACCTATTCATTCCAGAACTGGAAGCATGTATCTCCTCCCGTTCACCCATCTTGCCCAGCACCCCTCACCCCGACAACTGCAATTTCATATATAAAAGCTACAGGCAACAGAATGAAACTGAATCACTTTATTATAGCCTATACAAAATAAACTTAAAATAGATTGAAAACTTAAATGTAAGACCTGAAACCATAATACTCCTAGAAGAAAACATAGGCAGTAAGCTCCTTGACATTGGTCTTAGCATTATTTTTTTTTGGATCTGTCTCCTTAGTAAGGGACAACAAAAGAAAATATAAACAAATGGAAGGGGGCACCTGGGTCACTCAGTGGGGTAAGCATCTGACTCAGTTTTGGCTCAGGTCATGAGATCATGGTGTGTGAGTTCAAGCTCTACACTGGGCTCCACACTGATGGTGTGGAGCCTGCTTGGGATTCTCTCTCCCTCTCTCTCTGCCTCTCGCCTGCTTGCACTCTCTGTCTCTCTGTCAAAATAAATAAACTCAAAAAAAAAAAAAACAACAAACAAATGGGACATTAAATTAAAAGCCCTTGCACAATGAAAGAAACCACCAAAAAAATGAAAAGACATCCCACTGAATGGGAGAACATATTTGCAGATAAAGTGTCCCCCTTATTAGGAGTTCATATCCAAGATACACAAAATATATAGCAAAAGCCAAACAATCCAATTTCAAAAAATGGGAGAAGGACCTGATAGACTTTTTTCCAAAGAAGACACCCAGATGGCCAACAGGCACATGAATAGGTGCTCAACATCATGAATCGTCTTGGAAATGCAAATTAAAACCACAGTGAGTTACCACCTCACACCTGTCAGAATGCCTATTATCAGAAAGACAAGAAATAACAAGTGCTGGAGAGGATGTGGAGAAAAGAGAAATCTCGTGCACTGTTGGTGGAGATGTAAATTGGTGCGGCCACTGCGGAAAATAGTATGAAGCTTCCTTCAAAAATTAAAAATAAAACTACCGTATGTTCCAGCAATCCTCCAAAAGTAATTCTTTTTGGAGGATTGCTGGAATTCAAAGAATTCAAAGGAAATCAAAATGTTAATTCAAAAAGATACACACACTCCTACATTCGTCGCAGCATTGTTTACAACAGCCAAGATATTGAAGCGACCCAAGTGTCCATCTATAGATGAATGGATAAAGAGGATGTGGTATAGACATACAATAGAATGTTACTGTGCTATAAAGAGTAATGAGATCTTACCATTTGCAACAACATGCATGTATAGACCTAGATGGTATTATGGTAAGTGGAAGGAGTCAGAGAAAAAAAAAATACCAAAGGGTTTCACTTATATGTGTAATCTAAAAAGCAAAACAAATGAAGAAACAAAGTAGAACAGAAACAGAGCCCTAGATACAGAAAACAAACTGGTGATTGCCAGAGGGGAAGAGGTGGGGAGATGGACGAAATAGGTGAAGGAAATTAAAAGGTACAATCTTCTTCCAGTTATAAGATAAATAAGATATAGGTATGTAACATCCAGACAGGGCATATAGTCAATAATATTGTAAGAACTTTGTGCGGCGACAGATGGCGATGAGACTTGCTGCAGTGCTCATTTCGTAATAAATGTAAGTATCAAATTACTATGTTGTACATCTGAAACTACTATAATATTGTATGTCAATTATACTTCAATAAAAAACTGAGACACATGGCTGCCACTTAAATTATTTTCTTAAAAAGTGTATGTTTAAGATTTCTTCTCAGGTCAGTTGAATCAGTTCGTCAGTTTCACCATCTGAAATCATTAAAGGATTTGTCCTTTGAGTCAGCTTGAATGTATTGACATACCACGTTTTTACCTTCTAGAACTTCTAGTAGATTTCACTAAAAATTATATTAAATTGATAAATATCGCTGAATCTCTAGCATATGATCTCTGTTCAGATTTTGTTTGTTCATGATTCAATCTTGGGAGGTTGTATGCTTCTAAGAATTTTTTTTTCTAGATTGTCCAATTTTTTGGCACATAATTATTCATAGCAGTCTCTTATGATCCTTTGTATTTCTGCGGTATCAGTTATAACTTGTCTTTCATTTCTGAATGTATTTATTTGTGCTCTCTCTCTCTCTCTCTCTTTTCTTGGTGAATCTAGATAGTTTGTCAATTTTGTTTATCTTTTTAAAGAACCAGCTCTTAGTTTCATTGCTCTTTTTTATTATTTGTTTCAGTTTTTATTTATTTCTGCTCTAATCTTAATTATTTCTTTTTTTTAAATGGTTATTTATTTCTGAAAGGGAAGAGACAGAGACAGAGCATGAGTGGGGGAGGGACAGAGAGAGGGAGGCACAGAATCCAAAGCAGGCTCCAGGCTCTGAGCTGTCAGCACAGAGCCTGATGCAGGGCTCGAACCCATGAACTGTGAGATCATGACCTGAGCCAAAGTCAGCTGTTTAACCGACTGAGCCACCCAGGTGTTCTCATCTTAATTATTTATTTCCTTTTTACTAACATTAGGCTTCATTGGTTCTTTTTTTCTAGTTCGTTTAGGTGTGAAGTTAGATTGCTTATTTGAGGTTTTTCTTGTTTCTTGAGGTAGGCCTGTATTGCTATGAACTTGTCTCTTAGAACTGCTTTTGTTACATCCCATAGATTTTGAACCATTGTATTTCCATTTTCATTTGTCTCAAGATATTTTATTTCTTCACTGATGCATTGGTTCTTTAGTAGCATGTTGTTTAATCTCCATGTATTTGTGATTTTTCCAGTTTTCTTCTTGTACTTCGTTTCTAGCTTTATACCATTGTGGTCAGAAAACATGCTTTGTCTTCTTTAAGTTTACTGAGACTTGTTTTGTGGCCTATAAAGTGATCTGTCATGGAGAATGTTCCATGTGCACTTGAGAAGAATGTGTATTCTTCTGCTTTTGGATGGAATGCTCTGTTGTATATCCATTATGACCATCTGGTCTAATATATCATTTAAGGCTGGTTTTTCCTTATTGATTTTCTGTCTGGATGATATATCCATTGATGTAAGTGGGGTGTTAAAGTCCCCTGCTATTGTTGTATTGCTTCCTTATGTCTGTTAACATTTGCTTTATATATTTAGGACCTCCTATTTTGGGTGCATAGATATTTACAAGTATTATATTCTCTTGTTGGATCAATACTTTTATTATTATGTAATGTCCTGTCTTTTCTTAAAGTTTTTATTCTAAAATCTATATTTTCTGATATAAGTACAGCTACACCCACCTTCTTTTCCTGTCTGTTGGCATGGAATATCTTTTTTCATCCCTTCTCTTTCCATCTGTGTTATGTCCTTAGATATGAAATAAGTCTCTTATATGAACATAGATCCTATCTTAAAAGCTCACAAATTCCAGATATTCAGTGTATAGAACTTAAAAAGACCTTGGAGATCATATCCCTTGGATAAGCAGTGGAAAAGAGATAATGAATTGGAAAAATAAACAGTAATACATACAAGAGGTGATCAAAAAGTCTGTGGGACAATGTTAGTCCAAGACAGAAAGACAAGAACTCCAAAATAATTTTAATATGTACTTTTCACAAAGTGTATTTCTTATTATGCCAAAAAATTATTTAAAAACACATAGGAGCAATAACACAGTATTTCATTAATGTCTACTGTTTTGTAATAGTTGATTCTAATTTTGTTTAGGAGAATCTTAAGTCTTATTCTATATTTTGCAACCAGTTGTGTTGCTTTTGTGGCACCTGTATACCTGCACTAAAAACGTGTGTAGTTGGACAGCTTATGTAATACATTCAATTGGCTGCATAAAGTGAATAAATTACTTCATAATTTTGAGAAAAGGTATTCCATTTAAGCTTTCCTTTCTATAGCCAAACTGAATACTGGACCTTTTTTTGTACAGCCTTTGTAGAAGCTTTTCAGAACTTTTCACTGCAAAATTTTTATTTGTAGGGGTTTCTGGGTGGCTCAGTTGGTTAAGTGTCCAACTCTTGATTTTAGCTTAGGTCATGATCTCATGAACCATGAGATCGATCCCCTTGTTGGGCTTTGTGCTGACAGTATGGAACCTGCTTGGGATTCTCTCTCTCTCTCTCTCTCTCTCTCTCTCCCTCTCTCTCTTTCTCTCCCTACCCTCCCCCACTCAAGCTCTCCCTCTTTCTCTCAAAATAAATAAATAAGTATTAAAAAATGGTTTGTAGTAGGATTGATTCGTTAATACATTTAAGAAAAAAAACCCTTCATTATTTGGGACTGTCTGACACTTTGTAGGACATCCGACAGGTCTCTCCCACTAAGTGGCTGTAGCAACCACAAACTGTCCCAACAACACTCCACAAGGGGCAGTACTATCCCCTAGGAGACCAGCAGTTGCGGGGGGAGCACAAAACAAATGGAGTGTTCATCAAACTGTCAGTCTCGAAGGCCCTTCTGAGCAGACATGCTCATTACTTGTTTTACAGTTAAAACCCCTAAAGGCTGACCTGCGGATTAATCACTGGGTGAACAGGATAAAAAGAGAAGTCCCTGCAAGGAGAGTGGCAGCTTGCTGGCCCAGACTACTTATAGTCGTGGACTTGAGGGGTTTTCTTTGCTAATTTTTCCCTTTGAGTTGTGTTTTTGTTTTTTTTTTTTAATTTGGTCAAACTACCATAGGCCGAAGGATTCTCCCAGGGTCCAGTGTCACATTCTTCCTTTTGGGAAAGAAAACATGTGTCCTTGCTTGAAGAATTTGGCCTTAAGCATCTGGTAAACCATGGCCTCAGCATTCTTCATTTGTTTAGAACAATTAGATGTGCCCACCAGTGGAGGGCAATGGTTGGTTGTGCTATGCTCCCTTCTGGGCACGACCACGTACATATATGCCCTGCAGGGTCCATGCCTGCATTCCTCCAGCTTCCAGAAGTCTCTATCATCTGGAAAAGTGATGGGGGTAGGGAGAGGGTCCTGTGGGGTGAAGAGAAAAAAGGAAGAAGGCAGAGGGAGAGCATCCAAGCAGAATCAGAGGAGAGAGTAAAATTCAGAGTCGGTGAGAGCAAGAGAGTGTGAGAAAGATTGAATTGAGATCTCTTATATATGGGGGTGTCCTTGTGGTCTCGCTCCCCATTCTTTTCTACCACCCGATTTCTCCACAGACTCTTCCTACATCTCCTGGTGTTGGCCAAGATTCAGAATATGGAGAAGCTCAGATTTGCTAATAATACTTCAAGACTGGATAATGACACACAGATTGGTTTTTTCCATCTTTGGGATTTGGAGCAGCTCTGGGAGTTGCAAAACCTGCCTTGGTGCAAGAATATTTCTGAAGGCTCTCACTGTCTGGTCACTGGCTCTGTGCTGTTGGGCACAGTGGTGCAGCCATCCAGGGTGGCGGGGACCACCTGGGATATGGAAATTACCAGCAGCCCGGTTTTGCATTCGCCGGAGCACCTGAAGCATTCTGGGAATTTGAATTTCTGTTGTTTCTCTCAAACACCCCCTTAGGGGCAGCAGGCAACAAACATGGATGGACCACATTTTGCCAGAAAAGCCCAAAAGGATGATGGCTGCTGTTGTCAATTACTGGCATTTCAACAGGACTGTATTTTTATTTCTGAGTATATTTACACAGCTAGGAAGCATCTGCTGACAAGGATGAAATGATAAGCTGTATCCGTGCCAAAACAGGACTAGAAAAACAGACTTGTTCTGCAAATGGACTGCATCTCGAGTCAGTGTTAAGAAAATTCTTTCTCCACAGGCAATATCTGCACGCAAAACATTAACACTTGGGGCGCCTGGGTGGCTCCATCAGTTAAGCGACTGACTTCGGCTCGGGTCATGATCTCACCATTCATGAGTTCGAGCCACACATCGGGCTCTGTGCTGACAGCTCAGAACCTGGAGGCTGCTTCGGATTCTGTGTCTCCCTCTCTCTCTCTGCCCCTCCCCGCTTGTGCTCTGTCTCTTTCTCTCTCTCAAAAAATAATAAATAAATCATTTAAAAAGCCATTAACACTTAAAATAGGACTTGGAATCCCTATTAAGTAACATAGTGCATGCACACAGTAGGTCCCTAATGAAAGTCTGCTAAAGGAAAGAATCGATGTGTGCAGGCACCTGAAGGAAGATGGGCGATCAGTAGCCCCGGAGAAAACTTCCCACCCTGCGCCTGAGGGCCACGGTTCTTTCACTGGGAAGAGCGTGATGTGAGGCTGGCTCTCAAGGTGTCTGAGATTCAAGCAGAAGAGGTCTGAAATTCTACCCCTGGGTGCACAAGGAAGAAGAACCGTGTGGCTGGATGTCACCTTGAAGCAGGTTGCTCCTCGATTCTGTGGTTCTCTTGAACCAGAACAGGATTATTGGTGTATGAGGCCAGCATCCCGGGTGGTGACAAAAAAGGAAATTGGTAGAAAACGCATCATCCAAGTTGGATTAACTCAGCTCTGTGGCCTGGGCAGGTTCCCAGGACATACAGCCAGTTGCAGGGCCTCTGGGAGACGGGAGGCTAGAACGTGTGTGGTAACAGAGAGGGAAGTGCGAGGCAGGGTGGGGGGCCGCTCGGAGGTGCCCCTCACCCTAACCCACTGGTGCACAACCCTCCTGCCATCCATCACTTCCAGGCCAACCCCGAGGCCACTGGACAGTTGCCCAATTTCTAACGGACACGTTCTTTCTCTGTCAACAGTTCACATGGAACGTTAAGTGAAGGAATCCGGCAATTTCTTCCTTATTTCACTGCCTGTCTATTGCTTACTCATTCTGTGGTCTATTTGCTTTGGATCCAAGTGCCTCTGGGTACGAAAAGCTACATTATTGTATTCAACTGCATGTAAGCCAAGATCCCGACCATCCTGGTTTTGTTGTTGTTGTTGTATTTGTTCTAAAGCTTAGCCATTTTCCATTCTGGGCAATTACCGCTGTTTACTATGAGTTCCACTGCATAGGTATTTTCCCCATCGCCGACCTCTGGGTTGCGGTGTGGGCAGTAACTGTCATGACATCACAGCCTGCTAAAGGAAAGAATTGTAGCAGTACAAAGTCAGACATTAATAAACGTAGGGGACTTAGCTTGAAGGTACCAGTGAGGATGGGGAGAGGATGGGGAGGAGAAGAAATCTCTTTATGAGGGGGCCAGTGGGCTGAGAAGAAATAAGACTGAAAAAGATGTTGCTAAATACATAATGCATCATCTGGAGACAAATACAGCATCATCTGCTCTCTGTAGGACGGTATGATTCGGCGGAATGGAGTTTGTTTCTCGAGTGTCTACTTGATAGAAAACCCATCTTTGTGGTCCTACGACAGGATTGACCCATCCTGCCCTCCTCTTGCTCTGAATACTTGCCGCCTCTTTGTCACTCACCTTCCTCTGGTCCTTGGGCTGAGTTCCCAACTCAGGTGATCAGGATTCTTTTTGTACAGGTGACAGAAACCAACTCACACTGTCCTGAACAAAAAAGGGAATTTATAGGGCGCCTGGGTGGCTCAGTTGGTTGAGCGTCTGACTTTGGCTCAGGTCATGATCTCATGGTTTGTGGGTACGAGCCCCGCATCGGGCTCTGTGCTGACACCTCAGAGCCCGGAGCCTGCTTCCGATTCTGTGTCTCCCTCTCTCCGCCCGTCCCCTGCTCGTGCTCTGTCTCTCGAAAATAAATAAATGTTAAAAAAAGTTTTTAAAAGGGAATTTATGGGTTCATGTGTTAGAAAGGATACTATAGAAGTTATAAGGTCAAAAGAAAACAGTGTAAGAATAGGACCTTGTGCCTGAACCGGGATTTCCCCCCTACCCCTCATATAACTATTACTTCTACATTCTGTTGCTCAGCTCCATTCTGCACATGGGAGCTCCATGAGCAGGGAAGGTGCCACACCTGAGAGTCACTATTCTCACCCTCCAAGCTCAGCAATCTAGAGGAAAGAGTTTCTGTTTCACAACGTCCATATACAACTCCAGAAAAAGCTCTGTCTAGCTCAGGGCTAATACTGTCCCAAAGAATAGAGTGGCCTGATTGTCTCATTTCTTTTTTTTTTTTTTTAATGTTTATTTATTTTTGAGAGAGAGAGAGAGAATGAGCCCGAGAGGGTCAGAGAGAGAGGGAGACTGAGGATCTGAAGCAGGCTCTGTGCTGACAGCAGGGAGCCCAATGTGGGGCTCAAACTCACAAACTGTGACATCATGACCTGAGCTGGAGTCAGATGCCCAACTGACTGAGCCACCCAGGCATCCCCTGATTGTCTCATTTCAGTCCTGAGTCTACCTGTGGCCCAGGGAGTAGGATCTGTTTCCAGAAGAAAGGCAAGAGGGAAAAAAACAAGACAAAACAAAACAAAACACGCCTCCCAGTGAAAAACAACAGTTCCCGTGGTCCTCTGCGCCCACCCACCATAAACCTTTCAGTTGAGGAGGAAAAGTAGGAAGGGCCTAAGCCTCATCTGAAACCTCATCTGAAACATAACAGCAAGGTAGATCCTACCTGGGAAAATTACCTGTCAGTCACTCCACAGGTCATTCTTGCTGTCTGTGCATCTCACAAGAATGTCACATGATAATGATCACATGTGGAGTCAGTGCATTGGGCTTCCTTCCCGGCTCTGCTTTGTCCTAAGTTTTCTTAGCAGGTTCATGCATCTCTCTGCCCTTTGTTTTCTTCATGGGAGAGGAATAATAACGCCTCTCTCAGGGGTTTGTCGTCAGCGTTAGTGGGATAGTTTATGTTGATGTCAGACGGGCCAGAGAAGGAGCGGCTGGTATAACCATTACAACCCCGAGGCTAACAGTGCCTTTCCTGGGGATCGTGATGACAAGTCCCAGAAATTGGCGCACACGTGGGAGGCCTGATAGGTTTCTCGGTGTTCTCAGACATGTATACTGAGTAGGAATTTCGTGCCGTTGCTCAGATGGAACGGGTCCCAGACTCCTGCCCTGCTGTGCCGGGGGCGGTGTGGGGGGGGGGGGCACTGGCGCTGGCTGGGTTTTACATCCCGCACACGCTGCCAGTCTCCTAGACCTCGTCGTCTTGGAGTTTCTCTGTCTCACTCTCTCTCTGCGCATTCAGGAGTGTACACATTTCTGTCCAGCACCCTGAAGTCTCTGGAAGAGAAGGACCATATCCATCGTGTCTTGGACAAGATCACAGACACCTTGATCCACCTGATGGCCAAAGCGGGCCTGTCTCTGCAGCAGCAGCACCGGCGTCTGGCCCAGCTCCTCCTCATCCTGTCCCACATCAGGCACATGAGGTGAGGCATCCTTGGGTCCCCCCCCCGGGAGCCCTGTAATGAACACAAGCCCTCAAACGTGCTACCACTGGGCCAGGAAGGGCTGACGCCTGAATACAGATAGCGCCCTCGGAACAGTTCCCAGGACATAATAAGCAGAAACGCTATGGGACGACGGAGGAGGGAAGAAGGAAATCTGTCTAGGGCGTGGGGCAGGTGTCAGAGAGGCTTCATAGAGGAAATGATATTTGCACCCAGTTTGAAGCCTGCACAAGGTCTGATGGGAGGAGTGTGTGGTGTGCGGGCAGAGGGAGGATGGCAATGTTTGATCATTCGTTTTATCTCACCACTCAAGGCGGGTGCGTGAACACAGCTGTCCTCTGAAGGCACCCGGCACGTCCATTATGGTTCCTGCATCACGCTCCCCCTATTTACAGTTGGAAACCTGGGGGCACCCAGGTGGCTCAGTCAGTTAAGCATCCGACTCTGGCTCAGGTCATGATCTCACGGTTCATGAGTTCGAGCCCCACATCAGACTCTCTGCTGTCAGCACAGAGCCTGCTTTGGATCCTCTGTCCCCCTCTCTCTCTCTGCCGCTCCCCAGCTCATGCTCTCTCTCTCAAAAAGAAACATTAAAGAAATGTTTTTTTAAAAAGAGAAGAAAAAAGAAATCCTGACAGAATCTCGGTCCCTACAGCGCACAGAGAATCACCATCGATTCTTCCATTCCTCTCAGATCCCTTGTCACCCCTCACGGCTGTTACCCTCATCCAAGCCACCATCATTTCCTTTTGGATTTCTGCAGAAGCCACCAAACATACCTCCCTGCCTTCAGTCTTGACCCTTCCTAACCCATTCTCCACCCAGAGCCACAGTGGCCGTCCTAATACCACATCTGATCACCTCATTCCTTTATTTAAAACCCTCAGCTTCCCATCGCTTTAGATACAAGTGTAAGTTCCTTTATTTTGCTTGTACAACTTCTGTGCTCCAGCGGTTACTTAACTTCCTGGTAGTCTGAGCTCTGGCCAGGCACCTTTGTTCTCTGAGTCACGGGTGGGCAACTCCAGGTTACACATCGGCTGGCAGCTCTGTCCGTCCCCGCTGCGTTCCCTCCTGCCTGTGGGACAGCTGGGCACAGCTGGGGGACTCTGCTTCAAGCTGCAGGCTGGCCAGGTGACTGCTCCGTGTGTCCTTTATCCTCCTGTCCCCACAGGTTAGCTGGGACATATCGTTCTCACGGCAATGGCAGAGGTACAGGAAAGCAAGTCTATAAGGGCAAGTGCATTTTGATCTTTTAGTTAAGTGATATCTACAACATTCTGTTGGCCAACACATCACTTGATGAGGCTTCAAGTCAAGATCAGGAGCATGGGCACAGGGAGGGAGTATTTCAGAACAGTAAGCTAATCCATCATGGCTGAGATATTCTTTTCAGGAGGCATCTCCTGACCCTTAACCCAGCTGGGATTTATACCCTATTCTTCCTGATCGTTATTTCGTGTCTTGTTTTCTCTCTGCCCCAGTTAGACTGTAAACCCTTTGAGGCAGTTGTCACAATCCATCATGCATAATCTGTGTACCCAATACCTCCTAGCATAGGGCTTGGCACATAGTAACTACTCGATAAATATTTTGTGTAGGGGTTAAGGAAGGGTATTAGCAGAGGAAGTAAGAGCCTCTCTGTGCCAAAAGGACAAAGTGGCTTCATTTCTATTTCAAATGGTCACGTCATGTGGCTGGCTAGACGCTTAATGGATACTATTCCCATGAACAGAACTCTGGCTGCAGGGAAGAAATAAGCAGTTGGTATATTCTTTACTCCAGAAAGGCCCTAGAAATGAGAGATCAGAGAGCCATGCATGATGATGTCTATATGACCTTGGGCTTACACCCAGACCCTCGGAACGAAAATGTAATTTCTTCTCTTAGTGGCTATGAGGGAAGGGCATGGTGTCTGAGGGGTTGGCTTAATTTGTAAGGGGCTTTCAAACCTCAAGATTAAGCATCAAGAGGCAAGATTGCATTCAGCCCACACATTTCTAATCCTTTCCCATTTATTTTTATGAATATTACAAAGAGGGAAGCAGGAGTGCGTCAGAGTAACAACCCTCTGCCACATTACCTGGCTGAGAGAGGAACCTTCCCCTAGAAGAAGTGTGTTAACATTTACTCTGGGCTGGGAATTTCAAAGATGTCATAGAAACCATGTATTACAGATGAAGGTTTTTATTCTTCGGTAGGAATTGCTGAGTCTTCAAATCTGTCAACTGCTTTTCAGCATTAGCAAGCCTGATTAGCGAATACCCAAATATGTCTGCACTAAATTTATAGGCTTTAGTACTTTTGTTGGCCTATGTAGAGGGCAGCAGCGGGGAGAGAGCTCTGAAGAGTTTGTCTCAATTGTGCAAAAGCTGGAGAGAAGCTGCTAATCTACTAGATTTGAGCATTTTCTCTCTCGCTCACTTGGGCACGCACACACACACACACACACACACACACTAATGTTTTTGGTGCCTTATTGCAGCCAATCTAGCTCTGTTTTATTAAGGTTGGCCCCAGCCATATGTTGTTACTCAGAGAACTTAACACCCAGATTTCATGTGACTATAAATGATTCATTAGGTTGCAAGAGCAAGACAGTGTGAGATCCAGTGGGCATTTAGCATTAACAGCATTTTTAAATTAAAACACACACACACATACACACACACGTAGATGTGTAATTAGGTTGTGGTGTCGTAAGACCTGAAGAGTGTGTTGCTGTGTTTTTCTGGCATGTCTCCAGCTCATGCGACTTTTCCCCTACTAAAAATGCCAATATTTTCTAGGGTATTTGGTCCTGCCTACTCATGATCCATCATTCTTTCTAAACAATTTCAAGCTCCCTAAATGGTTGTTCTGTGTTTTTTCCATGGGTGGCGTGGTGGGAGAAAGAGCAGAGTTGTAGCTGGCAGAGGGCAGGGGGACAGCGGTTAAAAGGAGAAATGCCATTTGCCTACATTTCCCTGTATCCATTTGCCCCATATTTTCTGAGCATTTACCACATTCTTGGCACTGTTCCAGGCCTGCAGAATGGGCAAATTACTGCCCCTCGAGGAGCCTGCCCTGTGTGTGTGTGTGTGTGTGTGTGTGTGTGTGTGTGTGTTTATGTGGACACACATGCCTGGGGGAAGGAATAAGCATGCATATGTACAGAGAGCAATTTCAGGTTGTCACAGTGCTGGGAGGAAAACAGAGTAAGTGAAAGAGAGCAGCTAACGCTGTAGGCCCTGAGGTCACAGCCACTGTGGCAGCAAAAGGACTTCCAAGGGAGGTGGCGTCTGAAGATTTGGGGAAGAGGGGCACCTGGGTGGCTCAGTCAGTTAAGCATTCAGCTTCAGCTCAGGTTATGATCTCATGGTTCGTGGGTTCAAGCCCCACGTCATGCTCTGTGCTGACAGCTCAGAGCCTGGAGCCTGCTTCGGATTCTGTGTCTCCTTCCCTCTCTGCCCCTCTGCCGCTCATGCGTGCTCTCTCTCTCTCTCAAAAATAAATAAATGTTACACAAAAAAGATTTAGGGGAAGAGCATCCAGGCAGAGGGAACAGAAAGGGCAGATACCTGAATCTGGGAGTAAAGAGCTCAGTTTCTTCAAGCTCTTTCTTAGAAAGCTCAGCAGAAGTAAAGAGCGTGAGCTAGGAGAGAGAGGCCGGGGGAGCTAGGAGAGGTAGATGGAAGCACATCAGTTAGACCTTGCAGAGCATGGAAAGAAATTTAGAGCGTATTCCGACAAAATGGCAAAGAGCTGGAACATTTTAAACAAGGGAAGTTCTTGAACTGTTCTACACATTTAAAAACCTCCCTCCTACATGACTAGAGTGACTGGATCATCTCCATTCTCTCGTTAGATGCAATAGCGGGGAACAGAACCTCATTTGAGTCAGTGGAAGGAAGTCGCCCGCATAACAAATCCTGGAATGGCTCTTTCAACAGGGACAAAGATCGGCATGCCGGTGTCTTTGGAGTTTCCCTGGTTTCCCCTTCCTTGGAGTCTCGGCAGGCCTCGAGCTTGCGATGCTCTAAAGCGGTCCCCTTTGTGTCTTCCCACCCGCAGTAACAAAGGCATGGAGCACCTGTACAACATGAAATGCAAAAACGTAGTGCCTCTCTACGACCTGCTGTTGGAGATGCTGGACGCCCACCGCCTGCACGCCCCAGCCAACCGGGGGGGCGCACCCATGGAGGAGATGAACCAGAGCCAGCTGGCCACCACGGGCTCAACTTCAGCACATTCCTTGCAAGCATATTACATCACTGAGGAGGCAGGGGCTTTCCCCACCACAGTCTGAGAGCTCCCAGGCTCCCCCAAGGTCCTGAGAATCCCTGCAGCATGTTACCCACATCATGCATCACGATAGCAGAGTTCTCCTACGCGCACTCGGCATGCATCCGCCATCGTGGCTTCCTAATATGAGTGGCCATCCGTCTGCTTGCTCAGTTCTTAGTGGCACGCCTTCTTTTGGGAACAGCCAAAGGGATTCCAGGGCTAAATTCTTTGTAATGGCTCTCTCTGCCCCCTTTGCTACATTGCTAAGCATGAGGATTCTGTAACTTTTCATGACTGAACTCAGTCTATGAGCTGGGACTCAGGTGACTGTGCATTTAAGCTACTCGTTGAGACCCAGGCCTGGAGAGTGGACATTTCATCTCTGTGAAGCGTTTACTGGCTCTAAGAAAAAGCCACAGGAAAGGCGTGACAGTGGCTCCTTTAATTGCTGACTTGGAGAAAGCTAGGTCAAGGGTTCATTATGGCATCATCTTGTATTCCTATAGTAACGGATCATTTTATTAAAGTAATACCTTAAGGCTTTTGCTCTGTTGCATGGCTGTAGGCAGAATGTTCAGTGATTGTCTATTCATTTGCCCTATAGGAATACAAGATGCCCACAGAGAAGGAAGGTCCCCTAACTGTCAAAACTTTTTCAACTTAATACACTGCACCTTCAGATTTGCTGAATGCTCCTCCACTGGTTTTTGAGAACACTATGTACACACAGGTCATGGGTTCCAGTTAATTCTTGCTTCCCATGGACCCATCAATAGCAAGTTGATCCCAATTAAGTCACCTCTACATATACCAGTTTCCCTTTGAGGGATAAATTCTTGTGTTTTGTTTGTTTTGTTTTGTTTGTTTGTTTTGTTTTGTTTTGTTTTGTTTTCATTTTATGAGAGAAAGCCCTCTCCCCTCAGGACTTGGCAGTATATCCGCTTCAGGACCTGTTCTGGTGTGGTCTCACACTTGCCAGCAGAGGGCGTTCTACTCGGATCTCCCTGGTGTGTGACTTCACACGGAAGGTGAATTAGTCGCTTGTAGTGCCCAGCATATGACCAAGAACGGTTCAAAAGAGTGGGCACCCTGGTGACACTTTTAGCCCTGGGGAACTGGGGTAAATAGTAAATGTGCATGACTATTGTAAGTCTTGGAGAACAGGAGGGCAGAAACCAGATAAACCTGAGAGGCTCATGGTGGACCTGCACAGGCCGCAGGTAACCCCGAGAGCCCCTGGCAGGCCCCATGTGCACTGTGGGGCTGCCCTGGGATCCGCGGGAAGCCCTTCTGTCCTTGCCACCTGGCTGGCAGCAGCAGCAGTAGAAAGCCGCATTCCTGAGGTTTTCCCAGCACACTTTGGGGTGATGGGGCCAGAGGGTCGGGATCAGACACACCCTACTGGGGTTGCCGGGGACCTGGTCAGCCTACGTGTGTTCTTGGTTGTCTAGAGCTCATCCAACAACCAGGGTTTGGCCTTGGGGAAAAAACTTCCCCCAAAGCTCATTTCATCCAACTTCATAAGCCAAGCGCGCGTGTCTAAAGTTGGGCCATAGGAGTCCGTTGACCTATAGGCTAAACCAGAAAGGCTCACTGGGGCCACAGGGCAGTCTTCCCCAGGCCTTTGCATCTCCAGAGCCAACTATGGGTCATCTCTTCTTCTCAGCCAAAAAGTAAGTCTGGTTTCCTCCAGTGACTTCAGTTTCTATGATTTGAACCCCATTGAGAGGTGATGTGTTAGCCAACAACACAGCCAAGCTTCGAGGGCATCTCTTGGGACGCCTGTTTTAAAAGGTGGATTTCATTTCATTTTTGATTACTTAGTAAGCGATCACCAAAGGACTGGGAACCTGGGAGGGCCAAAAAAAAAAAAAAAGTTAAGTTTTTTTTTCATTTTATGTGCATCTGAATTTAGGGGCAATTTTGTGTATCTGCAGTAAGGATATGTTTAGAACATAATTCTTTTGTTTTTGTTTAAGAAGACCTTATGTAGTATAATATATTTTGTTTTTGAAATTGCAATGCTTGTTTATCAGACAATTGAATGTAGTAATTCCGTTCTGGATTTAATTTGACTGGGTTAACATGCAAAACCCACGAAAAATATTTAGTTTTTTTTTGTAGAGCTACCTTGTCATGTATGCGGTCATTGATGCCTAAGGCCTGGTGATTATTCATTTAAATGAAGATCACATTTCATATCAACTTTTGTATCCACAGTAGACAAAATAGCACTAATCCAGATGCCTATTGTTGGATATTGAATGATAGACAATCTTATGTAGCAGAGATTATGCCTGCAAAGGAAAATTATTCAGGGCAGCTAATTTTGCTTTACCAAAATATCAGTAGTAATATTTTTGGACAGTACCTAATGGGTCAGTGGGTTCTTTTTAATGTTTATACTTAGATTTTCTTTTAAAAAAATAAAAACAGACAAAAAAATTCTAGTACTATAGATGATGTAATACCAGCTAAATCCAAACAATAATAAAGTGGAGGGTTTTACATTATTCATCTAATGTGTTTGTATTCATGTTACGATACTACTACATTTGAAATGGGCAGAGAACACCAGATGGTTGGAGTGTTAGCCCAGGAATCTCAAATAATTTTAGAAATCTCTTCTTGTTCTTATTTGAAGTGCCACTAATGGACAGCTGACACTTTGCAGCTGATACTGCTGTTGGGGGTAGGGAACATGTTGTCTTCCCCACCCCCTCCACACTCGGAGGCAATTTAAGTTTTGAAAGACATGATCAACCTGGGGTTAGGGTAGGGTGGGGAACTAAGGTCAGGAATTTGGAGAGTGGGAAATACAGTAATAAAAGCCTTGAAAGTATTTTGAGGCAGATCGATACTGGCACCTGGGGTATGCACCGGGGTTCTGTATTCCACTCGTGTCCTGTAAACTACAAATGACAGCCATTTCTAAAATGGCAGCTGGAATTCTATGGAAGAAGAAGCGTCATCCACAGTCTAAGGTCTAAGTCTAAGGAACCGCTAGCGGTCTATGTTTCTTTTGGCCATTGCCAAGCTCCAAGCTTGCAGTTTACTATGGTAATGATTCCGTAATGCTGTCATGCAACAGAGAGGCTAGTTCATCCAAAGAGAAGACCCTACGTAGGTCGCAAAATCCAGTCCCTAAGGAAGTTCAGTCATTGGTTAGATTTTCCTGTTAATCTTGCAAGGCCGTCTAACTATGCCATATCCCATGCTTTCTGGGGGCTGAACAAATAAGGGACTTACCGGTAATTTACTCTTGATCACATTAAGGTGTTCTCGCATGAAAATCTTATACATTGAAATGGCCACTGATTTAGGCCATCGGTTTGGAGTACCCCTACATGAAACCAATTCCAAATCCCTTCCTATTCATACTTTCCTACTCTGAGATGGCCTGTGGATGCCGGGAATGGTCACTAGGACCGTAGTAATGTCTAATATTCACAGGCAAATCTGCTTTGGGAAACTAGTTATTTGGAAGGCAAATAGAGTTGTATAGTAGTTTATGAGGCAACCATGATTCTTTTCAGTACAAGGCTTGGGAGGATGATCCAGATTACACTGCACTCTTCCCAGGTGAACTCCCTGAAAACTTACTCTCAACTGGAGCAAATGAATTAAACTGTGGTTGGTCCCAAATATTCATCTTTCCATTAGTGTGATTCCTCTGTTTCTAACTGCATTTCCTTTTCATCTGGATTAAAGTGAGTGTGGCCTCTTTCTAAGTCGTTTAAAATTGTTTTCTAAGTAATCGCTGCCTCTGTTACGGCACTTCAGTTTTGCACTGTCTTTCAGAGATTGAAGAAAAATTTCTATTCTTTGTGTTTTTTTTGCATCCAAATGTGCCTGAACTTTTTAAATATGTAAATGCTGCCATGTTCCAAATCCATCTTCAGTGTCTTTGTATAGAGCTGTGTACCCTGGAAACAACATTCAGCCCCATGAGCAGGTGCCTGAGATGTGGACCCCTTTGCATTTACAGAGAGGTCATTGGTCATAGAGACTTGAATTCATAAGTGACATTATGCCAGTTTATGTTCTCTCACAGCTTATAAACAATGCTTTTTGTACACATCTTCTTCAATGTAGAGCTCTTGTTTTATGGGAAAAGGCTGAAATGCCAAATTGTGTCTCACGGTTTAATATGCCTTTTCGCTGATGCATACTATTATCGATGTGATTCTGTTTTGTTGCAGCTTTGCTTTGTTTAATGAAACACAATTGTAAACCTCTTTTGCACCTTTAAAAAGTAAGGAGTCCAGTGGGATGCTCAAGCACCTGTAAACAATTTTCTCAATCTGTTTGATGTTCAAATAAAAATTAAACAAATGACAACAGGCTTGTTTTATGTAAACTCCCTTCTTGCTAATGGCTCACCACTGACTGCCTCAAATCAAGGTGATGGAATGCATCTGAAGAACACAGTGACTCTTAAAGATCAGTCTGATGCCAGGATCCCTCTCGCCAGGCCTAGGAGGAGGTGTGTGGACACTGGAGGCAGGCAGACTGGCCTCACTGCTTGGGTCCACCACATATGAGGTTTATGATCACTGGCAATGAGTTTTTCAGAGCCTCCGCTTCCTCATCAACAAAACGTGACAGTGACACCTAATTCACAGGGTAGTTGGGAGGATTCTATGAGGTGCTTCTTAAAATACTGGTTGTTTTCTAATAGCTAACCCTCTCGCATCCCCTGTAAGGGGGAAGAAAGAAGCTTGAGAGTGGTTACTTGTGAATGAAAGAGTGAGTGTGAATGAACAATCCGAAACTTAAATAATTTGCTCAAAACCCTCTCCCCATCATGACGGTAAGACACGAATGACCAGTGCATCCCCACCCCATCCCACCTCTGGTTTCCATTTTAGGACTCCCCTCCTTTTTTAGAGCTACCTGCAGGCTCCTCTTTTTCCCTTTTCTCTGTAATTTAATGGATGAGTTGGGGGGAAATAGTGTGACTTACTAAGGGGCAACATGATACAATAGTACAGGCTCTACAGCTAGGTTACTCAGTTGGAAGACTCATTCTCCCATTTATTGTGTGACCTGGTGCCAAGTAATTGCACAGTGCCTCAGTTTCTTCTCCTGTAAAGAGAGAGAAAGAACAGTGTCACCTGCCTTGAAGTGTGGCTGTGAAGACCAGATGGGGTAACTCATGGAAAGCACTTAAGCACAGTGGCTGGTACAGCTTCTCCCTCCCCTGAGGCCTCTCCTCCCACATGTCTGCACTCACTTCTTCATTCGAGGGACTTTATGTTTTTCACATCGTTGAGTCCTTTGGATACTCAAGAAGCTCTTTTGTATTCTAGTTCTATCATCCCTGGGCAAGTTATTTGAACCCAATTCTCCTTGTTTCCTCATGTCTAAAATGGACGGCTCAGGAAACAACAGATGTTGGTGAGTATATGGAGAAATAGGAACCCTCTTGCACTGTTGGCGGGAATGCAAAGTGGTGCAGCCGCACTGGAGAACAGTGTGGAGGTTCCTCAAAAAATTAAAAATAGAGCTACCCTATGACCCAGCAATAGCACCACTAGGAATTTATCCAAAGGATACAGGAGTGCTGATTCACAGGGGCACATGTACCCCAAAGTTTATATCAGTGCTATCGACAATAGCCAAATTATGGAAACAAGCCAAATGCCCCTCAACTGATGAATGGATAAAGAAGATGTGGTTTATAAATACAGTGGAATACTACTTGGCAATGAGAAAGACTGAAATCTTGCCGTTTGCAACAACATGGATGGAACTGGAGGGTATTATGCTAAGTGAAATAAATCAGAGACAGACAGGCACCACGTGTTTTCACTATATGTGGAATTTGAGAAACTAAACAGAAGACCATGGGGGAAGGGAAGGGGAAAAAGTAGTTTCAAACATAGAGGGAGGCAAACCATGAAAGACTCTTAAATACAGAGAACAAACTGAGGATTGATGGCGGGGGTGGGTGAGGGAGAAGGGAAGATGGGTGATGGGCACTGAGGAGGGCACTGGTTGGCATGAGTACTGGGTGTTGTATGTAAGTGATGAATCATGGGAATCTACTCCTGAAACCAAGGGCACACTGTATACACTCTATGTCAGCCAACTTGACAATACATTGTATTTTTTAAAATAATAATACTAAAATAATAAATAAATAGATAAATAAGATAGAAATAAGAATAATACCCTATAGTGCTATCATGAAGATTAAAAGCGAGAAGTATCTAAAGTGCCTCCTACATGACCTACAGGTAGTAAGTTGTTGTAGGTATTGGCTAGCACTATTGTTACTACCCTCTGTGAGCATTTACATTTAATGGAATCTGACAGGTTTGGGTTGACATTTGCCATTTTGTTATTGTTTTGTACATGTCTCCTGTCTCTTTCATTCCTGTATTCCTCCTTACTGGCCCCTCCTCTTTTTTTGTTGTTTAAATAAATATCTTTAGGGTACCAGTCTAGATTTTTGGTTATTTTTTTTTTACTATTTTTAAATTTTCTTAGCGATTGCTCTTCCAGTGTGCATCCTAATCTGTCACAGTCTTTTCAGATTCATACTAACATAAATCTGATAAAATAAAATATCTTTGCTCCAATATAGCTCTGTTCTTTCCCTTGTGCTTTATAGTATTATTGTCATAAGTGTCCTATCTATATGTGGCATAAACCCAACAATAAAATGTTATTCTTGTTGGCTTATACAACTTAAATACAAAAAGTGGGAAAACAATATACTTACAGACTTTTTTTATATCAATCTATATATTTACCATTTTCGATGCTCTTCATTTCTTCCTGTGGATTTGAGTTACTGTCTGGTGTCATTTTCCTTCAGCCTGAAGGAATTCCTACAGTGTTTCTTGCAGGACAAGTCTACCAGTCGTGAATGCTCTTTGTTCATCTTGTTACGTATTTATTTCACCTTCATTTTTGAAGGGTGATTTTTCTGAATATAGAATTCTTCGTTGACAGTTTTGTTCCGAGCACTTTGAAGGCATCACCCTGCTCCTGGCTTCTACTCTTTCAATCCTTCTGATTCTCACCAGTATCTGATGAGTCACCTTTCCCTTGGTGCTTTCAAGATTTCTCCTTGGGGCGCGTGGGTGGCTCAGTCGGTTAAGCGTCCGACTCTTGGTTTCGGCTCAGGTCACGATCTTGCAATTTGCGAGACTGAGCCCTATGTCAGGCTCCTCGCTGACACCTTGGAGCTTGCTTGCTTGAGATTACCTCTCTCCCCCTCTCTCTGCCCCGCCCCCACTCATGCTCATGCTCTCTCTAAAAAAGAAATAAACATTTTTTTTAAGAAGCTAGTTTTATGGGGAGCCTGGGTGTCTCAGTCACTTAAGCAACTGACTTAGCTCAGGTCATGGTCACACGGTTTGTGGGTTTGAGCCCCGCATTGGGGTTGGGCTCTGTGCTGACAGCTCAGATCCTGGAGCCTGCTTTGGATTCTGTGTCTCCTGCTGTCTGCCCTTCCCCCATTTGCGCTCTCTCTGTCTCTCAAAAATAAATAAACGTTAAAAATTTTAAAAAATAAGAAAAAAATTAAAAAGCTAGTTTTACGTTCACATTCATGGTTGCTTTAAATTACAATATTTATAGCTACCACCAAAAGAGTAGTGGTAAGTCCAGGGGAGAGATGTTTGTTCAGGATAGACACTTTTCACAAATTTTTTTCCAGGTAACCTTTACAGCTGTGAGACGAGGGTAGCTATATTAGGGTCCTTACTTTGCAGGAGAGGAAACGAAGGATCGACAGAGTTAAGTGAGGCTCCCAGGATCAGAAACCTCCTGAATGGTGGCCACTTGATCAGTTCTCCTGAATGGAGAAAAGATTCCCACTTCAAAAACCGGGGCTTGCGCTTCTTGGGGGTTACAGCCACGTAGTACGTATGACATTTTAATCAAAACCAGATAAAAGTGCTAATTTTGTATTTAAACGAGTTCGACATTTTAGAGGTAGAAAAATTCACATGAACGTTTAAGGCAGACTGCGACTCTTTAAAGAAACGTGGCATTTCGGACAGAAAGCCGGACGCTATGTCCGAGTTCTGAAAAAAACTGTGTCCCCCTCTCTTTGTGGCGGGTGCCCCTTGGGTAGGAAAGCTTGAGAAGCACTTCTTTCGCTAGCATCCTTGGCACTCAGGGCCAGGCCTTTTGGTTTCTGAGGTTGTACCAGGCACCCTTGCGGCAGGTGAGCTGCGGAGTGATTTTCCCCTGTGCCTTTGGCACAAGGAGCTCTATTTCCGCGTGATGACCTGAGACCTTGAAGTCTGAGGCAGCGGCACCCTAGTAGCAACGGCACCTTCAGAGGCGACTGTCCCTGGGCTGGGCTCACTCCTTTTGGCACAGGACCAGCTCCTCTCTCATGGCCCAGGAGCGAGGCCACAGCGCACAGCCAAGGCCTCCGGGGTCTGTGCAGAACTGACAAAATGGTAGCTTTCATCCTAGATGGAAGTAAAGGGGAAAAACAGCAAACTGAAGCAAGGCAGCATTCAGGGAAACATTTTCAGGAGTGATTTTGAAATGGCGGGAAAAGCTCAGTGGCCCGGCCAGCTAGGAGCAGAGGAAAGGGCTCCAAGGTGGCCAATTCGGGACACTGCCAAGGACTACTCAGAAGGCACGAGATAGTGCTCTGCGTGACTTTCCAGACTCTGTGCACTGCTGGGCTTTCTACAGCACTCAACATGTCATCAGATGCCTTTCTCGTGGGGAAATCAATAATTGTGGGAAAGGCCAATGAAAGGTTTGTGAGCTGGTAAACATTTTTATGGGCTGATTGAATTCTTGAGTTCGCCCCAGGCTCAACAGAGGTTAAGCTGTAAAGATTCTTGAGTTTTTGCACATTTACAAGCAGAAAGAACATGTG
This sequence comes from Acinonyx jubatus, assembly GCF_027475565.1. Classification (NCBI taxonomy): domain Eukaryota; kingdom Metazoa; phylum Chordata; class Mammalia; order Carnivora; family Felidae; genus Acinonyx; species Acinonyx jubatus. Next base: position 15,111,833 of record NC_069385.1, on the reverse strand, counting down.
TGAATACCCAGGGCCCGGGTCACAGGCTGGAGGGGAGGAAGGAAAAAGAAGAAGGCACGGTCACAGCAGGGAATCCTGTGACTATCAGAGGGAACTGATGTGTGTGTCACCCCAGGCCCCCGAGGACGCCAGGCGCAGCTGGGTTTCTGGGGCTCCACTGCACGCGCGAGCACAGCCTTCGAAAGGAAGGGAAGGGCCAAAGGTGCCGAAATGAACTGATACCTGCTTCACTGAGAGTGGAGTACAAATCAGAGCAAGTGACCCATTTGCTTATGTTTGAATGTATTATTAAATGTTTAAAAACACCCCTTAACTATCCTTACAATCAAATCCATTCTTGAATGCAAAAAAAAAAAATGCATATAAGGAAAAGCATGAGTAGATTTATGAGAAAAAAACAGGACGTTTGGATGGAGAAACTTGTTTTCATCACTTGGCCATGTTGGTACTGACTGCTTCTAGCTGAGGATCACGGGAGCCCGGGTCCAGGAAGTACAAAGACCTGAACCCCAAAACAACGGAACCCCAGGTGGCTCCAGGTTTCTTACTACGGGAAGAGGCTGCTAAGTTTGAAATGTGTTTAAAAAAATAATCGGGGGGGGGGGGGCGCGCTGGGGTGGCTCAGTCGGTTAGGTGTCCGGCTTAGGATCAAGTCGTGATCTCATAGTTTGTGAGTTCGAGCCCCGCATCGGGCTCTGTGCTGATGGCTCAGAGCCTGGAGCCTGTTTCAGATTCTGTGTCTCCCTCTCTCTCTGCCCCTCCCCTGCTCACACTCTGTGTCTGTCTCTCAATAATAAACGTTAAAAATTTTTTTTTAATAAATAAATAAAAAATAAAAAAATAATGGAAAGACAACATCAAAGAGTTAAGGCAATATGGAGATTTTTTATTTAATTTCTATGCTTGCACAGAGGCCGAAAGATAGAACAGGTGCCCTCTCAAATTTCTTGTGTTCCATTTCCAGTCAAATATCCTTTAGGATATTTTAGGTTTATCACCTGCCAAACTATGTCACCATCCTGGTCCCAATCCTCCCTTTCCTGCTGAGCTCCAGAAGCCCCTTGTGCGCTCTCTCTGCCAGAGGGACGTCCCCAGCCCTGAGAAAGTCACTCTGTACAGGGGCCAGAACACTTGCCTTCCCGACGTCAGCACTCACAGAGGGAAGAATGAGGACCACTGACCTGGCAGGTGCTCCGACTAGGACATGAACAACATGATCTCAGAGAGCCTAGATTTGTGGAAGCTTCTGTGCCTCTTACCCAGGAGAGGAGATGCCATTTCCATCCCAAAGACGACATTACGGCCCTGGCCCCACCCCACCCCCAACAAAATCCAACAAAAACAATTGGGGGTAAAAAGAGTTCTTCAGGGAAGCCACAAAAGTGTTTTCAAGGGAGGAACCCCAAATGGCAGCCAGATTGAGGTATGAGAGGGTTGATCTAGTGTGGAGCCACCCCAGTGGGGATGTCATTCTGAGAAGTCCTATCACGACGACGCAGTCCCAACGGCCCCAGGGTCATGCTAAGGGCAGCACTTCCACCAGCGGTGCTTGTCTTAGGCCACTGTGTCTTGTGGGCCATCAAACTTTTTCTCTAAAGGGCCAGAGAGTATGCACCTCACTTAATGTGGCCTGTAAACATTTTTTGCCTGTTTTGTTTTACAACCCTTTAAAAATACGAAACCCATTCTTACGTCAAAGGCCTGCAAACATAAGCCACAGGCTGCAGTTTGCTGACCTTCGTCTTATGCTATGCTTTGTGACCTTTGTCAGGCATATTAGGCCACAAGTCCCCTCCTCCCCACCCAGCTAAGAAGACAGCAAGAGGCCAGGGAGGTGATTCCTGAGGGAATCCCACCTGGAAAGGGCAGCAGGAGGACCTGGAAACGCACACATCAGGAGAGGGTCCTCTATTCCCTCTGGCTCATTCCAGAGCTTCTGATAGGGCTTTCAAAATTCTATGAGCCTTTTTCCTCCCAGAAAAGCTTAAAAATAAGAGGGAGAAGATCTGCAAACCCTTCCCCATCGCTATTTCTGGAATCAACTAGAAACTAGAGGAAACAATCATCAACTGGGCAGCATTACCGTCCCTCAGTACTTGCCATGCACCAGACAGCACGCACAGAACACGCTTCTGCAGCAGGGACTATTACTATGTCTCAGGAGGAAACTGAAGAACAGAAAGGTTAAGTCACTTGCTCAGGTTGCACAGCCAGGAAGTGGCCCAGCTACAGGGCTGAGCACGTGTACTTTGCCTCCGGAGTCTCTGCTGTAGGTGGAGCCTCCTTAGTAAGACTTGGACAAAAAGGACTTTGTAAACTTCTAGGTCCTTTGCTCCCCTGTCGTTCTGATCATCAGACTCCGTGAAGATGGTGGAGGAGAGGGGCTGAGCCCCACCCAAAGCCCGTCTCGAGGAGGCAGAATATTAAAGGAGGCTGTTGAGGAGGCGGAGAAAGGAAAAAGTCCAGCAGGCGAATCAGTGGCGCCTGGGGCCTTGTGAGGGGCTGTCCCCGCCCCACTTGGCGGGGATCAGGCCTGGGCTCACTTGCAAGCAGTGATTTCTGGAGGAGGTGATAGCTTAGGAAGCTGAGGTTTTTCTTGAACAAACGAGTCTCATTGGGCGGACATCTCTCTCAGGAAAGCTCTTCTCCAGGACTCACCCAGTACCCTGGTCAGGGAGCCTCCTTGTCTGAAAACGGGGGCTTGCCCACTTTTGCTCTTACACACTGGAACTGGAACCAACAATAAATTCAGGATGACCCCCCAGAGCGGGGTCAGCCATTCAGATGCCACTTTTAATAAATGACCCCTCCCCACCTATTTCGAGCATACCAAAATTGTTTTTTTTCTTCAATTAAAAAGAAAATCAAATGTCTCTCATGCAAGAACAGAAGTACCATTTTCTTTCATTTAAAAATTATCATTATTATTACAGCAATTAGGATCTCAAAAACAAATCATGCTCTTTGTCACGATTTAAATAATGTGTTTAAAATTATTTCTTCCCCTGATGATTCTATTCATAATGTTAAGCCTTGAATTTCATATGTCTTTCTAAATGTTTTCCTTGCCTTATGCAATTAATGGATTTTATTTCTATAAAAACGGGAGCATATTATAGAAACTATTCCATATCTTTAAAAAAAAATTAACATCTTCCTCAATATAGTCTCATTTAAAAAATAGTTGCATTATAGTGAACAGTAGGTATGCACTGTAATTATTCCACAAGCCCCATACTGACTTTTAGGTTGCTAAAAGCTAGTGATAAAAGGAGGCATCTCCTTTTGTTCCTTACAGGCATTGGGACAACTGTCTATTTATTTGGAAATTGACAAAGTAGTGTATTACATCACAGCAACTACAAAAAATGTCTCCAGATAGGTTATAAACTTACTAGAAGAAAATACAAGAAATTATTTTCATAATCTTGGAGGGGAAAAGGACTTACTATAGACTATCCAGGGGCACCTGGGTGTCTCAGTTGGTTAGGCGTCTGACTTCGGCTCAGGTCATGATCTTTCGGTTCATGGGTTCAAGCCCCACATCGGGTTCTGTGCTGACAGCTCACAGCCGAAGGCCTGCTTTGAATTCTGTGTGTTCCTCTCTCTCTGCCCCTCTCCCACTCCTGCTTTCTCCCTCTCTCTCAAAAATAAATAAATATTAAAAACAGTTTAAAAATATATAGACTATCCAGATTCTATAAAAGAAAAAGAACCTGTCAGATTTGATGACGTAAAAAGGAAAACTTTCTGTGTAACGAAAGGAGCTACATAAAATCAAGACAAATGATATACAGGGTTAATTTTTCTAATATACAAAGTGTTCCTTGGAAAATATACAAAAAAAGTTAAGAAAAAAAAAGAAAAATAGAGACTACAACAGACATATAAATAAAACACAGAGGTTATACAGATGGAAGTATCATATAAGTGGGTCGTAGAAATGCAGATTTTATTTATTCAAAAAATTTAAAAAAAAATATTCATTTTTGAGGGAGAGAGAGTGGAGGAAGGGCAGAGAGAGGGAGAGAGAATCCCAAGGAGGCTCCTGCACTGTCAGTGCAGAGCCCAACTCAGAGCTTGATCTTACAAACCATGAGATGATGACCTGAGCTGAAATCAAGAGACAGATGCTTAACTGAGCCACCCAGGTACCCCAGAAATGTAAAATTTAAAAACACTGAGTACTATTGCCCTCAGTTGGGTAATATTTTAGAAAAATGATAACATCTTGTCCAGCCCTTCCAAACTTACCTAACACACGGGAATCACCAGAAAGCTTCAAACAAATACTGATCCTCAGAAGCCATGATTTAATCATTTTAACGTGAGGCGTGGGGTTCTACATTTTTGTCAGTTCCCTGAGAGATACTCATATGCAGAATTTGGACATTAATAACTTGGGGATAATTCCCATAATTTGGAAATCGTTGCTCTGGATTTAGGGGACGGTTCTGAGGAAAGGGTTCTCTCCCTCACTGTGGGGGAAGATTGTAAATCACTACAGCTTTTCAGAAAATAATCTGGCAAATTGATTAAAATGTAGAATGTACATAACTTTCTGATTCAGTAATTATACCTAGAATAATGCACCTTAGGGAAAAGATAGCAGTGCTACACAAGGATTTGCGTGCAAATACACGCATGCATGCTTCCTGCAGCATTGACAGCAAAAACCTGGAAGGAAACAACCGTTAAAGGAAGATACTGAGATGTCCACTGAAGTGAACACACATGTACTGATGTCTGTGGAATACTGTTAAAAATGCAAGTCACAGAATAATAAACATAAATGTGTACACCATTTGAATAAAGAAATGAGAAAAGCAGAGAAACATCAAGGGCGCCTGGGTGGCTCAGTCGGTTAAGTGTCTGACTTCAGCTCAGATCATGATCTCACGGTTCATGAATTTGAGCTTCACATCGGGCTTTGCACTGATGGTGCAAAGCCTGCTTGGGATTCTCTCTCCTGCTCTCTCTCTCTGCCCCTCTCCGACTTGTGCTCTCTCCATCTCTCTCTCTCTCTCTCTCTCTCTAAGCGGATAAACTTAAAAAAAAAAAGTAACATCAAATTGGGAGATGAGTGAGAAGGAAATCAGAAAATGTTCATTTTTCTTTAGAAAACAAGAGACGGTGGGGCGCCTGGGTGGCGCAGTCGGTTAAGCGTCCGACTTCAGCCAGGTCACGATCTCGCGGTCTGTGAGTTCGAGCCCCACGTCAGGCTCTGGGCTGATGGCTCAGAGCCTGGAGCCTGTTTCCGATTCTGTGTCTGTGTCTCCCTCTCTCTCTCCCCCCCCCCCCCCGCCCCGTTCATGCTCTGTCTCTCTCTGTCCCAAAAATAAATAAACGTTGAAAAAAAATTTTTTTAAATAAAAAAAAAAAAGAAAACAAGAGATGGGCACCTGGGTGGCTCAGTCAAGTAAGCCTCCAACTCTGATTTCAGCTCAAGTCATGATCTCATGGTTTGTGAGGGAGCCTCACATTGGGCTCTGTGCTGACAGTACAAAGCCTACTTGGGATTCTCTCTCCTGTTCTCTCTGCCCCACCCCTGCTTGCTCTGCCCTTTCTCAGAATAAATAAATAAGACATTAAACAAACAAACAAAAAGAAAACAAGAGAGACTTTTGGAATTCAAATGGTTGATTTTTTAAAAAACAATTAGCCTTTAAAATAGACACATATGAAAAACAGAAAGAGGGGGGCCTGGGTGGCTCAGTCAGTTAAGCATCTGACTCTGGATTTCAGCTCAGGTCATGATCTCATGGTTGTGGGACTGAGCCCTTCGTTGGCGGGACCCTCCTGTTTGGGGTTCTCTCTCTCCCTTTGCCCTTCTCCGGCTTGCTCCCACTCTCTCTTGGAAAAAAAATTAATTAAAAAAGAGAAAGAAATGGGGTTTGTCCTAAGATGTATTAAAACTTGTAACAAAGTATGTGACACACTATGCTGGTATATTAATCGTATATTAAGAGTCATATTTATACTATTTATTTACCATATATCTATATTATATATATTACACTTATATATAATTACATTTATAATTATTACATTTATATCTGGATTACATATTTATAGATATTTATAGATATCATATATACATGATCTTTGAAATCAGTTTTGCTATATACTGCTATAATTAAGACAGCAATGGAAAGATAGATCAGTAGCATAGGATACAGTCCGGAACAAAACTCCAGATTTATATGGATACCTATCATTTGATGACGCAGCATCACACGTCTGTGAGGGAGGATGTGGAAATCAATCGCTTACGACACTTGCCACGTGGCCAGGGAGGGAGAGTTGACCGGTCCCAAGATGGAGAAATCTGGGGCAGATGGTGGCCTAGAGCCCGAAGTGGTGCCTCGCTAACAAGTTCCCAGGCGGCACTGATGCTGTGGATCCGAGCCGCACTTGGAGCCCACTGGCCTGGGCAGGCTGGTTTATAGCGGAAGGCATCCCTGTAAATTCCACAGAGGGGTGTGGCGGGGACAGGAGGTAAGCCATGTTGGGGTGACTGCTTGGAACTGTCCATGGTGTCGTCCGCTCGGCAGCTTTAGCTTCTGAGCCCAGTGAATGCCTCAAGGATGTGCCCAGCAGGATTTGGACCTGGGCTTGGCAGGTGCACCTGTGAGGCCCTGAAACTACGATTCAGCAGGGAGACCCGTGGCATCAACGCAGTCAAGGTGTGGTACAGCCGACCAAGGACCTTCTTCTGATAATCGCGGTTTTCAGTCAGTTCCTGCTCCCGTATCAGGTCACAGGTTAAAAACAAAATTGCAAGGCTGACTTATTTTGCGGGGCCTTCATATTTTGGAAAGATGATGTCCACATCCCAACCGGCTTCCTCAGCTCCCCAGCTGAAATGTCCCTCGTTGTTCAGTGTGTGCCATGGTGTCACGCATCCCGCCTTGTTTTTATTAGAAATTCTCAACTGTCTGACTTCTCTAGACTTCCAAGATGCGCCTTCCTCAACACAGTTCAAACGAATTCTTCCAGCGCCTGCCTTTGCCCAACGTCCCACTCAGGGCCAGCAAGTGCCTCCCACTCACCCAGTTCTTCCACTTGCTCCTCTGAAGGAGGATTCTTCCCAAATTTCAGGATCCCCTGTGGCATTCCCGAATGGATTCCCGGCAGATATTTTAAACTCTGGGCGAGAGGTTAGTGAGAAGCCAGGAACTGAAAAATAAAAGCCATTCCTTTTAAGTTTCATCGTCTCTGGATTAATTTAGGTCTGACAACCAGTCTATTATCACAGCGTATTATTAAATCTAAAATGTAAATGACCACTCCTGGTGAAACGCCCCTTCGCATCGCCCAAACTTGGTGCTGCACGTGACAAAGCTGGAAATGGCCTTCAGGCTCGTACATCACTGCACCTGTCTCCGTTTCCACAGACTAACATTCACGCTCTTCAGAAACGCACCCCACTGCAACAGAAATCAGGTGACAAAGAAGTTAAAGGGAGAAGACATTTGTTGACAGAAAATTAAGACGGATCTAACAGACTTAATCTCCTTTTTCTCCCCTAAGTCAGATATCATTTCTATCAGGTTCCCTTCTAGTCTCCTCAGTTGCGCTCACCCCAAGTTTTGGGATATAACCGGTGGAGGAAAGTACAGGTTCTTCTGTATGTCAAAGGCACTGTAAGGGTTGCCTCAGTGGGTAATTAAACAAGAAGTGACGGGGTCCTGGCTGAGACTGGCCTCCCGAGGTCTGAGGCAGGTCATACACCGTTGTGAACATTTGATAAACACCATGATATGAGGGGATGTTCCTCTGCCTGGAGTTTTGGAACCTACTGTGCACATGCTCTAAGACTCACATTGCCACACAGTTCCCCGAGGACACATTGGTGATGCTGGACTAGCCGGTGACGCTGGGGGTGGGGGCGGGGGCAGAGATCCCAATTATTAGGACTGGTCTTGGGCCCATCCACACCAGCTCCTGGAGACCCTGTGTTTCTGGCCGTGATCAGTTTTCATACATCAACTCGCCGCACCTATTTTTGCTTTACGGTCTCTTCTGTGGCTTGTCAATAAAATCCTGTAGCTTTAGTTTCTTAATAACTGGCCCCAGGGAATAGGCCATAAATCAGTCTTTTTTTTTTTTTTACAGGAAGATCTTTTCCTTTTTGTACAGGAAATCTCAGACCTCAGCTTGCTGAATTTCTCCCCCAAGCCTTTTGAAGGTATCTCTTCTCTCTTCTTACAAAAACAAGGGAAGCGGCTGCCACCCCATTTTCCAGGCAGCAACATTCCTGCTCCCCAGGGGCAGTTTTCCAGAAAAGCCTTCACTCTTCCCTGGGGTTCCTGTTAAGTCACTGCTTTTATTTTTCCAAACCTTCGTTTCTCCATGTTAGCTCTGGACTTTCTCTTTCCTCACCATTTCTAACATTTTCTGTCTGCTTGTGCAAATCTCATGATCCAAATGTAATTAACTCTATATTCCTGGCCAGCTGATGGCCTCTCTTCCTCACTCACTACCCTCAGGATCACCCGCTACCTCCAGGCCACAGCAGGGCTCCTCACAGTCCTTACTCCAGGAATGAGGGCCCTTCAACCCCCTGTACATTCTTTTAAAAGCCTCATCTTGTCCCCGAAGCCTTTGCTGAACATGTTCTCTGTCTCTGTTAACAGGACAGCTGGGGGCACAGGTAAGGGTGCTCCTAATGCTGTCCGGCGTCCCCTTCCTCAAACGGTAGGTAGGAGTGAGGGCTCCAGGCAGAGGTACCCGACTGTGGCTGGCGTGGTCCTCACTAGACCAGTCATATCACCACCTGGGGGAAGCCATGACCTCGTGGCTTCTTCAATGCTAACATTCGCCAGAACTTTCCACTTTGTTCTGTTCCGATGCTGGATTGTCTGAGTCTTCTAAAGTTTAATAGGAACACGAGTCATGCAACCCTGTGTGTGTCACGGTTTTTAGAAAGGCACAAAAAGACGACACTCAAGATTTCTCTTAAAACCGGGCTTTTTTCTCAGCCACATGGAACACTTGTCTTCAGTGATGGGAGATGCCTGGTGAGTCAGTGAATCATAATGTGGAGAAGGGACGGCTCTGCAGTCTCGTGATGCTGGGTTTTTTCCATGACTAATGCCTCATTGTGTGGCGATTTCCCTAACAGGGGCAACGTGTGTGTCTGGAAGGGCTGGACTGCTCCTGAGGCCGGCCCACCACTTCTTGGATTTCGGAGCAGGAGTGGCAGGGAAGTGAGGGACGACTGAGGCCCAATCTCAGGTGAGGCTGCCCGCAGCTCCAATCTCAGCCACTGCTCACCGCCTTTCCAGAAGCAGGAAGATGGGAGGCTTCAGCACAGGTTTCTCTTCCTTAAAAAAGAACAACGCAACTCCGATCTGATCCCTGAGCGGGGTTTCATGGGGAATGAGACAGGAATAACCTGACAGTAGAAAGCAGAACAGCCACGTGAGGAAAGGTCAGTAGAAGGAAGTCTTAAAGATAGTCCAACAGCGATCAGGAAAGTCTTCCTGATGGTGGCTTGTGAGGTGAGTCTTGGGAGAGAGGAGACATGGAGCAGTGAGAAGAAAACTGTGGAGGTAAGACAGCACAAGGCAGTGCTTTTCAACAGTCAGTAGAGCCACACTCACCTCAGGCAAGCTGCCAGGTGGTACCCCCAGGGATAGGATGAGAAGGTCTGCAGTGATCCTAGGAATTGGGAAACCTAGGAAACCTCAGGAACCCGAGCTGAGATGGCATTCAGGCTACAGATATCATGGAAACCGCAGCAGGCAGTTTCAGGCAATTTTGAGTACCTCCGCTTTGTTGAAATTGTCCACAGCGAGCAGGATTTGTAAACGAAATACCTACAGGAGTTAGACCGGTGCAAGTGGTGACAGGAGTTGAGAGGGTAGCAGAGCGAATGTAGAAGCAGTCTCTTCCTGTTCTTCAGGGGACAGAAACCACATCACCCCGGCAATTATTGTCACGCAGGAATATGCACCTCATACATCGGAGCTTTCCATTTTCAGGAGGAGCTGGCGACCTGGGCTTTACATAAAACTTCCTCTTCCAATTATCCAAGGATGGATTAAAACACCATGGGCACCAAACAATTCCACAAGGGCCAAGGCTTGGCAAGATCAGAAGGGCAGAGTAAAATCTTACTGTATGTGGAATTGAATGATGAATGAAAACCGTATTTCTTCTGGTAGACAACGAAAAGCAATAGGTTTTGGATACAGTAGGGACATGAACAAGAATGCTTTAGGAAAATCCACATGGCTATTGTGGATCCTTAGGATGGAGTGGAGACAGGGTCTCAGTCAGGAGATTAAATGGGGTTTCTTCCAACTGGGCAAAGGGGATAGAGAAGAAAGGGGGCTGTGAAAGGTGTTGGGGAGTAAGAGGTCAGGAGATACCACTAGCTATGGGAGGGGAGGGTGAAAGGAAGCATCCAGAATCCTTTATGTCTAAATGTGCACTACCTGTAATCATCCTCTTAACATATACTTATGTTTCAGTTTCACTCATTCTGCAAAAACGATCATTTAGGTTACATTCTGATAAGGATCTGCCTCATAGGTAAATTTAGAGTCATTTGTTTAAGGGGAAGAAAAAAAGCACAGACAAAATATTTTATAGTATCTATAATAAATGCAAAGAAATCAATACAAACAAAACTTGGCTTTAGCAAACTGTACATACATAAATATCTTTTTTTTAACTATAACATTCAACTTTTTTTTCACATAAAGCCTTCCATGATCTTATTTATTACATCCAGTTTTTCTTTATACCTTTAAAAAAGTGCCTTTTAGATTTACAGCTTGTGCTTCTAAAGCAAAGGTTAGAACATCATGCCCCAAAGGAAAACAAGGTAAAAAGAAAGGTGCCATATAAGCTCTTAAAAATTGTATGTTACAAGGTTCTAAAATCTCTGCAGCACTGATTGGTTGGTAGATTGTTCGATGCCAACATGGCATTCTGGAAGAGTCCTTTACCAAATGGATGGAGCAGCACCCTGGGAAAGGTGCCCGGACAGTCTACTGAAGTCCTTGGGTATGCATAGAATGGGCCAGTGGCCCAGAACTCATGCGTCCAGAGAACAATGGAGGTCCTTAATCTCTTTAGTGCTGAGGCTCAGAGTTTCAAAGAAAATTTCTTCCCAACCTGTCGTGTCTGCTCTCCTCCTGTCATTATTTACCATCCCCCTCCGAAGCCATGATTTGCACACAGAGGCTACAGAGGAGGGCTAACGCTGCCACACCCAGGGCATTCGTCAAGATGCAGGTCCTCTTTGGGTTAGCGTAGGATTGCTTTTGGCCAAATCCTCCACATGCGGCTGGCATCGGCCTGGTTCAGAGTGGAGGAGGGCCGTTTGTGTATCTGAGCATGGGGTGGAATGACCGGGCAAAGTTGTTGGAGAGGGCACAACTATAGTCTTCCTCTGACATTGGTACGAGGCAGGCGAGCCCGATGAGGAGCAACAGGAGAAGCTGGAGTGGAAGGGCCGCGCGGAGGACTCTGAGTAAGAAGGCCCGGCCGGACCGAGCTGGCCGAGGCTCAGAAAGGGAGGAATCGCAGCCACCTTTTATGGACCTGAGAGGAGAATCAACATAAACAACTCAAATATCTCAAATGCTGGATGGATGCCGCTTTTTGCTTCCTCACCTTCCTGGAAGCTAGAGGACCATGCCAAACACAACCCAACCCGTCAATTAGCTGGCAGCCTTCTGCGGTAGGGGATCTCCCACCACCACATGAAGAGTGTTTTGGAAACTTCCCTGATGAAAAATAAACATTTAGTCAGTCAACTAAAGGCAGCTCATTGGCTTCAAATTCCACCCCTTAATTTGGTGAAATATTTCCCGTCAACAAAGATAACTGCCCTACACACATTCTACCAGCATAGATTAAGTAGATCCAGGATAATTCAAATGTGGATGTTTGATGTGGGACATTTTTGGTTTCACAGTATCAGTAGCACCATTAGGCAAAATTAGTTGCTGTCAGAATCATACAAAGTATCCCATCTAGCCATCCTGGATGTGCCGAAATCCGTGCAGCAAGGATAAGGACATCCACGGCCATCTTGCAGAGACCCATCAAGTTTAAATAATCTTAGAGCATACCCTGGTTTCATCTTGCACTGAATCAGCATCTGACCCTGACCCAAGTGGGTTCCAAAGCTGTAGGAACAAGGCGACAGCAGAGTCGGTCTACAGGACACTGATGTGGAACGACTTGGATTCTAGGCCGATCCCATCTATCACTAGCTCTGTGACTTCGGGAAATGGACACCATTTTCTGAGCAGAACAGATTGTCTTCTTGAAGGCTCCTTCTAGACTCAAAGTTCCAAGTTTGCCTATCTACTTCCATTTTTCCATCTCCCTTTATATAGTGCATTAGAGATTAGGTATGAATCAAGAAAGACGGCAAAATATTGAATATGGAAATAAGTCCTGGCTATAGGATGCACTGTTTTCTCTTTGTGATCATCTGTTGATGTCTTGTTTGGTTAGTAGTGGAAAAGTCATAGAAGGAAATGTTATTTACAAGAGGGATTTGTACATACACACATAACACACATGCATGCACGCACACACAAAACACTGCAGGAGCAGAAAGAATTTATGTACCAATGAGACACATTCCTCCATACCGAGTATGAGTTCCCTAATGGTTATAATATCACTAAGAGTAACGACACTGAATGTGAGGCCACTGGAGAGATATGAAGGTGGAAAAACGATATTGGTTACTCTGTACATTTTTCTCGTACGAAAACATTGTGTTTCTAGCTATATCCTGTTAGCCATTAATGTCTGAAAACATCACATTCATATAAGTGGGGGAGAAGGGGTATCCCAAAGAAAATGACTGTTAAGATAAAAAGCAGACATAATCCCCCTAAAAAAAGGAACAGAGGGAGTACTCAAAGCTTTCTTATGACACCATCAAAGACAGGTGTGAGACGAACAGGTTAGTCCTGCAGAAGCCCCAAGCAGCCACATACCATACTGTGTTTCTGGTACAGTTCTTGCAGTGTAATGAAAAAACAAATCATTGGCCCAAACTGGGACTGTATTCTTTTCCAAAGTCGGAAACTAATGGCTGTGTGACCTTGAACAACTCATTTCACCTCTACGTGCCAACTTCTTCAAACCCTTCAAATTAGGTTAGATGGCCTTCCAACTTGGAAGTTCCATATTTTATACATTTTACGTCTTCTAATAATTGGTCAGTATAAATAATCTACCAACTGAGAGACCGTAAGAGTTTAACCACCATCTAGTGGTCAAACTGATTAACTGCCCTCATGCTAAGACCAATGAGTTATTCCTAATGAACTGAATAGGAAAGGTTGTACGTTTTGTGAAAATATAGTAGAGCATAAATGAAGTATGTCACATAGCTATTAATGGAAGGAAAAAATAGAAACTTCTCAAGCTACATAATTATAAAATATTCATGGTGAAATAAAGCCTTAGAGAATATCTAATCCACCTTCTAACTTTGTAGATATGTGGCTAAGGAGAGTTAACATTTACTCTTCTAATTGCTGGGCAACACACTAAGCATTTATCCTATTCTCTCACTTAATCCCCATTATAGTCCTCCTCCGTGTGCTTGTTATCTATATTTTATAGATGATGGAAAGGAGACTCAGAGAGAGGAAGTAACTGGCTCAAGGTTATACAGCTAGCAAGTGGCAGAACTGAGATTTCCACCCTGAGATTTTTAACTCCCCAAACTTGGCCTCTATGGATAGGGTAAATCACTGGCCACAAATCACACAATTAAATGAAGAGCTCTAGCAGGAAGCCAGGGTTCTCACGTCCCTGCTCGGCAACCACATTCTCTGCAACATTCTGTTGTTTGGTGACACGAATGAAAGTTGTCCAGGTCACATTTATGTCACAGGTATCTCATGTGTAGAAACAAAGGAGACCATACTTGTATCTTACAATATTTGGAAGTGAGTGATTTCCTCGTGTCTAAACCAAATGCCTCTAATCATGAAGCCCCACAGATCAAGTCAGTCTATGGACACGAGGGCATTTTGTTTGAGGCAATTGTGCAACCTTGGGCAAGTAGTTTAGTCTCTCTGGTCTTCATGTTTCTCATTTGCAAAGACAAGGGTGCATTAATATCCTAAAATCATTTTGGCTGTGACAGTGTATGAATTCAATGGTTTGCCTTAAAGTGTCGTGAGAAGAATGAGACAGCTATCTATGAACTCTGGATTGAATTTTCCTTCAATATATCTTTCCCTTGACCTGAAAATACGCCCTGACAAACAACACTTGCCACCTGTCACTGGGTGAGTTACAACAGGAGGACAGAAGACAGCTCCACATTTCCTCATTATTCAACATTTAAATAAAGTGAGGGGATTTCCAACTGAGCCTTTTTCTTTAGAAGACATTTAAGGACATCAGTTATGGACACATTTATGCGTGTAATTGATAATGCAATTTTGCTGACAGAGGTGAATAGCCTCTGTTTGTCAATTATTATCTTCTTTTAGCAATGAAGCCAAAGATCAAGATCAAAACAAGGGCTGCCCATTGACAAGTCCACTCCTGAGAAAAACTAGAAAGGTCATCATCTTTGGAATATGGGCTCTGTTGAAGGACATGGCACATTTAACAGCATCAGAGCATTCCTTACTAAAATGTAATTAGTGTGTGCCTTCTAATGTTGAAAATGCTAACCTAGGGAGACGTAATGGGCCGAGATAGGGACAAAGAGAACACACAGTGATTAGTAAGCTTCTGTGCAGCTGACTGCTCCTAGAAATGTCCACGTTATCTACTGAGAAAAACTGCCACCCACTGGGGGCAACTACCAGGGTGTCAACATGCCCAGTGTTGCCTCTTCTTAGGACGAGCCTGAGCTACAGCTTCTGATACCAACAGGATAATGGTACCAGGGAGCACTTTTAGTATTTATCTATTGACCTAAGACCACCTGCATCAAAAGTCTTGGGAAATTTGACAAGGGAAAGAACAAAGACAACTCATTGGTCACTCATCGTTCTCCAATGGCCTTACTACTTCAATGGATGCCAGCTGAAACTGTGTTTATAGAGGAGGAAAAATGAAGTGTGTAAACTTATCCAAGGAACTTAATCGATGGAGGTATTTCTGTCCAGCCAAAATGTGCTTATTCTCTACAAGTAAATATTTATTTTATAATTTTTCTCACTCATTCAAATTTTGGGGTAAAGACTTGTCCAGGAGTTGCTTTCATCTCTTTCCCAAAATGCGTATAGTTGTGGGAGAAGGAAGATGGTAGCCGAGGAAGCTGTATAGAACAACACACCGCACAAAAGACAAGTATGAGCAAGGCATTTAAGAGTCCTGACAGCGTGTACAAAGGATGACTCATCTCAAAGCGTTTACACGATCAAGGAGAACAAAATGAGTTACTTGTGGGCATAAATTATTTAAAGGCAAGCGAAAAGAAACTCTCAATTCATTTTGTTACTTGTTAGTTGACACTGCCAGGATAGTAGTAGGAATTTATTTTGAGGAGATACCCAGGTTGTGTCTGATCTTGCTGCCTGCTCTTGTGTGAATAATCTTTGTTCCCTGCATATGTGGCACAGAAGACAAATTTCCAGAATCAATTTAGGATTTCCGGCTTCTCAAAAAAAAAAAACAACAAAAAACAATAATATTTTTTATTGTTCGAACTGGCCCGTCTGAAGCAGTTTAAGGCAGGCTCTGGTAGTCCAAGCCTGGGAGCTGGCTGTGTAAAGGATCCCACCCACCAACAGCCCTTTGGCAGAGTGAAGTGATTCATGAGCTACGATCCAGAGTCAGGTAGATCTGGTTCAAATCTTAAATCTCCATGCCTCTAATCCTCAGTGTCCTTGTCTGTACAATTGGGAATATAGCCATGCCCTGGGGGTGTGGTAAGGGTTAAATGAGGTAATGCATATTCAGTGCTTCGCATAGTGCTCAGGACACTTTAAGTGCTAAATAAATGTCACAATTTATAATTATTATCTTATCATCCTATTGAAGCAAAGGTGTGCTAACTCCTACCATTGGGAATCAGCTGTACTCCGCCTTTTCTCCCAGGAAAATAGTCCTGATTCATCAGTAGTGCCTTCAAAGATGTGACGCATTTGCCAAAGTGGCTGACTTGTTCCTGGGAAACACTGGGAATGCATACCTCAAAATACCAGAAAAGAAAAACATACTGGAGCCTTATCCCATAACTGTCCTCAGCTGTGGTGCCAGCCTGTCCTAGAAGGGAGGCTCTTTGAAGGCTATGAGCAAGCGGGTCCCCAGGGAACAGCCTGACAGAAAAGACTTGAAGAAAAATTCCATAAGAAACTGACTCATGGAATGACTTCTCATTCCATCTGGGTCCTCTGTGCAGAAAGTGCTAGAGACCAAAGGTGTCCAAGGAAGTTTTGCATGTTAGAATTTTTGGTTAGGTTTTGGAATGAGGTCATCACTTCCCTGTATCCAGACTACAGGGCAATTATTCCTTTGTCTTTCTGGAATTTGGAATTAAATCTTTCTATTTGTCAACTTCAAATAATCCACAGTAGAGTTTTGAAGACTTCCTGGTGATCGAGTTAGGCAATTTTAAGTCAAAAGTAGGAAAACAGTCCGGCTGGACCATCGTAAGCATTACTTCTTAAATCTCTCTAATCTAAAAAATGATGAATAGGTACTGTGAATATACGCATGATATTTTTCAACTGTTTATAATTTTTCAGGAGTCTTGAGGAGCTCCTTGTAACTGATTTAGGGAATCTGTAGATTCTGAGACATTGCAGGTCTTTTAATGGCAGGAGCCATACGATATTACTTTTATAAGCCCAGGGTCTAAACATAGTATGTGTACAGTAAATAATGGCATCAATCTATATGTGGGCTTAGAATATTATGTAAGAGGACATAGAACAGCGGCCATAAAATCAAACTGAAACCATATAGAGCAGATAAGCGACTGCATTCACATCAGCCCTTAAACAACAAAAATAATATAAGAACCCCTTCCTTCAAACTGATACCCACTTTCTTCCACCTCCACCTCTTCCGTCTCTTAGGAAGAACACGTGTCTAAAATTTTCTATTGTAGATTGCTGGGGTCAACGTTCTAAACTTTGTGCTTCTGCCATAGCCTTTCAAATTTGCTGGACCAGTGCAAGATCAAACACAAGGTACACTCAAGTGTCAATGTAAAGGAACACCGTGGCAACCTGGATTATGAGTGAAGTTAATTCTTTCCCAGCAGACTCTGCATTCCATTGTCGGGGTTGGATGCACCCAAGCAGAAGTGCCAAAAAGTCAAGAGGTCCAAGAATGTTCAACCACAGCCTGTCTGCCAAGGTGTTTGATGACGTCTGCCATTCGGGTGTAGATCACTTGTATTCCAGACCCTCTAAGTAGCAAAGTAAATACTGTGCCGTGTGCTCAGAAAGATGTTAATAAACAGCGCTGGACAGAGCAGAGCTGAAAGGCGCCTTGTGGATATCACAGCGAGAATGTGGCTGTCCCAGCTGCAAAGCCCTGTTAGGAGACGTGTTGAAACACTTGCTGCCCTAAGAAACGATGCCTTTGACATTTTCAGAAGACCTGTGCGACTGTCTGAAAGAATTGGGGGAGCAGACTGATGAGGTATCGGGAAACCAAAAGGCGGTTGCCATTGGTGTCGCAGAATAATATAAGAGCTTTTCCCTTCTCATCACCATCATGTACGTCAGCCAAAGAATTCATCTCTGGTATCCTAGAAGGACTGCTATGGGGACAGTCCCCATCACTGTTCATGGCACCTCAGCATTTTGTGGAGAAAAGATGGACAAAACAATGATCTGGCTATAGTAGATGATAGGCTTTTCTTGTAGGGGACTAAGACAACATCAGGGCACTGGTAGAAGTCCATCATTAGCTTCAAAAATCCTTGTGAGTTTTTCTCCATTCATATTTCATTATTGGTATTTCATTATGGACAAACCCCGCCCCCCCCCCCAAACTGTCTCCAAACCAAACCGAAGGGAATGAAAAAAAGAAAAAGTACAGTCAAGGGAGACTTAAAACCAGAAAGCACATCAAAGTACATTCTGCATTGCTTCGGCTGAGTAGGAATGACCAAATAAAATATCCAGTCTCTTCAGCACACAGCTGGAAAACTAAAACTATTACTCAGGGGTTGTTTACAGTTCTACACTTCCTTACCCCTCACCCTCCTTTCAAGAATTTCGATTCCAGCTCGGTGGTGAGAAGTTTCCAGAGGGGCAAACTACTTTAGCAGTGAACTGCTTGGGACTGGAATGAAAAACCAGCTCCAAAGACAGTGTTTTCATTTTTTAAAAAGATGTCTCAGGGAATATGAACTGATTAGTGAAAGGGCAGGAGAGCACAGACATCACACCAACAACGAAGAAGGCAAAGCACCGCTAAGTGCGGAAACAATGGACTGTTGGAAGCCAGATGTAAAGCGCGGAGTGGCAGCTGTGAGTAGGCTCTCTGGACGTTCCCGGGCAGGGGCACTGACTGCCCTTGTTTCCAAGCGTGAAAGAGCTTGCCAAGTGTCAGGAAGGTGAGTGACTGAGTGTGCTGGCAGAAGAGACGTTTTAGGATAAGCAGAAGAGAGAAGGTGCTTATAAAGTTTTAAATAATACCAAGTTAGGACTTGCCATTTTGAGAATTCAAAACCCACAATCTGGATAAAACATGAAAATAAAATAAAAAGCTGGGGATGTTAGTATATTTTATTCAGATCTGTGGGTTCTGTGAATGGTAAATAATTCATTGATCTATTACCTGTCTTATTGTAAAATCTAGAAATAAAGAGGATGATGAAAGTCTGCCATGAATCGAACGGTGGCTGTGCCATCCATCGCATGGAATCCTTAAGCGCACGCAGAATACAATTTGGTGAAAAGTACCAGATGGCCTACGTATAGTTAGATAAAATTTTGGTGGGATCCAAATGTTTTGTGCTCTCAGCTCTACTTATACTTTGCACTTAGAAAAGTCTTTCCCAAGTTAGTAGAGAAAGGGTGTGGGACGAAACAAGTAATTTATCAACTACCCTGAGGAAGACCAGATAGAGGCCTACCTAAATCATGGACAATTTTCATCATCCTCTTGGAGTTCTAGAACAGTGTGGAAACCAGGAGAATAAGGTACCTGCTATGTGGACTGTTGACAGAGGGTCCAGGCTGTGAGAGACTACATTTGCCTCGTGGCTGTTTGCAATGAACAGGGGTAAAGAAAGAAGAATGTTCAGTCCAGGCAAATAAAGACAAGCTACTGAAAAAAAAATTAAACTAAAAGTGCAGCAAAAGAAAAACAAATCAAATGAAATGATCAGTACCCATGAAGTCAGGAAACTGGCTTTTCTTCTGTTGAAGAAGTGAAACAGATTCACATCTCTATCATTAGTCACTGAATAAACATGAATTGTGGCTCAGGAGTCCCCACCACAGTGGGTGTATCTTCCCCCACTTCGCATGGTAGAAACACAAATGACTCTACACAAGCCAAGGATCTCTCTGTATTTACTTACAATAAATATAAAGTTCCATAGGCCATGCCACACCATATTTTTTCATCTTCTAGAACACTGAATTCGTATTAAAATCCTTGGCAGCTAAAAAATAACAATGGCAATAGGAGGCTGTTCTTTGTAGAGGGAAGAAGACCTGATCGGTTAAATAAGGGCTAAAATTTGACTCGAAAAGCCAGTATTCCTTCACATTCTTAAACTAGGATCTATAGGAAACTAGCGAATGTAGTAAAAAACAATCCTAAATAAGATAATAACATTTATCAGCATAGAACTTAAGTGTTTATAACAAAAAAAGTACAAATGAAATCAATATTTCTAAAAACTAAGGAAAATGGGATGGAATAAAAATGACTATAATCATAAAGCCAGACAAAAATCAATCAATAAATAACAAAACAGAACAAGCTTCTAATTACACAGAGAAATCAAAGTATAGAGGGGAGCAGGGGCCAGATTCGTCTTTTTGTCCTCACAGAATGCCAGTGAGGCAGCCCCTGAAAGGCTTTGTGGGTGAGTCTTCTTGAGCTGTTGCCTCTTGGGGGGCAGCACAGTCAACAAACACCTGGAGAACCACCTTCAGGAGTCTCTTTGCTTGCGAGTCAACAGAACCTCCGCTTGTCTCATAAATTCAATGGTCTCATGAGACACTCACAGTTTTGTCTGCTTCTGGCTGAGGCGCCCCTTTACATGGAACCTACTTTTTTAGGTGGACTATGGTGGTGGTAGTTTGAAGGGAGGAGCCACCAAAGGAACAAGGGAACACCATTGTAGCGATGGCCCTCGGAGCAAGAGAAGTAATTTGTCTCCCTGTACCAACCACACGTTGAGCCCTATTTTTTTTGAAAACCAGAACTGCTCTTTTCCATTCCCGAGTGCGTGCGGGGAGGGCCCGCGGCCTGGCTGAGGAAACAACTCTTCTCTGTGTTACTGTGATAACCCTCTTCCGTACGGGGACTCCTGCTTTCCCGGGGGGGAGCCTGTGGTCCCTGCGGTAGGTATAGACACTCTCACTCCCCGGTGTTCCCTCCCACGGGCCAAGTGAAAACGACTAGTGGAAAGTTACCGTTCTTTGTCTGTTCGGGGTGCTTCTTCCTGACGTAGGACTCACAGATCCCGAAGTGTCCAGTTCATCCGCAGAAGACCAGGAAGACAAATCCTACATAGGAAACGGTTTCTTTTAATGGCTCTGTGTTCCAAAGCTGTGATGGCCTGGTGATACACGATGCATTTCCCAGCCCATCCCCACCCACCCTCCACAAAAACCAAACCACTCCTTGGGGAAAACAGAATCAGACAACTACAAGAACAGAAACTAATCTTCTAGGGGATTAGGCTTTCCTGGTTGTAAAGTTGGTCCGGCTGGAAAATATAGGTATAGTTTTGCTACTACTATGTTGCTTGTAGCTTTACTGTTTCTCAGCGGCGTGGATGTGGACGAGTGGAAGTGAAGGAGGGGAAGGAATCTTGTCTTTCAGCTACGGGCCTCTCAGGCCAGAGAGAAACCAATTCATTTGAGTTAGAAGCAACAGATACTCATCCAGGAGCCCGCTTTTGTAGTATTTCTAGCACTCCTCTGTTATTCAGAGTAGCATGTGCTTTTGCATGCTTAGAGAAGGGCAGGGTGTCTGTGTGTTCATAACAGGATCTCACAGTTGAATGTCTGAAGTCTTCCCCAGCCTCTCTGGGTCTGCATATGAATTTCTCAAAACCCATAATACTACCACGAGGTAGTAGATTTAAGAAAAAAATATATATATAGAAGGCAAATGAGCAGAGGACATTTTCCATGAATTAACTGCTGCCAGGAGAATTCGTGCCTTCTACGGTTCAAACACAAAACTCACATGCGACCACTGGTTATGATCTGCCACAGCTGTGTTACTGAAAACATGCGCATTCTTAAACCAACAAGGTAAAATACAATGCCACAATAGTGATGGTGAAGGGTTAGCAGTAACAATCACAAGAGGTCTTTGTGATGTAACAGAATCAAAAGCAGTGTCCTATCACAAAGTTTGAGTCACTTTCTTTTATTTTGACACAGGACTCGTAAGAGCAGTGATTGAGAGTGGGCACTCTATTCCAACAAGTACCACATTCAAAGTCCTTCTAAAAATGGATGAAGATGATGCTTCTTTGGTAAGAAACGCTACACGATGATGCCTGCTTAGAGCTTACCTGCTGACTGCTTGACATGTCTAATAACTTCTCCAGCTCCTTGATGTGTCGGCTGACCTCCTTCAAGAGAAGTTTGAGCCGATTTCCAATCACATGGACTTTTTCTTTGGCTTCTAAACAGTCTGTGCCTTCAGCATTCACCAGTAGTTGGCAAGACATGTCTTGCAGTGAGGCCACTTTGAGTTGGGATTCCAATAGCTCATGCCTTATTTGCTATGCATACGATAAGAAATATTTTACGAAGAATTTCTGATAAGCGGGGGAAATTCCCAAAGGGCGGGATGATATCAGTTTAACCTAGTGGACAATTATACCTGAGTATCTGAATGCTGTGCTTACACGGGGAAGAATGAAGCAGCCCATGGATTCGGGAATAAGGGGTCTGGGTTCTAACCCTGCCTCTGCCAAAAACAGCCTATAAGGCCCCTGAACCTTTCCAATCTCAAGTGTTCCCATTGGGTAAAATGATAATACTACTTCCTGCCTGGTCCACAGTAAGTATATTGGAAGGTTCAACTTGGTGAATAAATGTGAAAATGCCTAAAATAGAAAGTATCATGCAAATGAGACATAAGATATTCTTTTAAACAGTGAAGTATTAACATATAAATATAGCAAATATTAAAAAAAAAATTTTTTCAGTTTGTTTATTTATTTTGAGAGAGAGAAAGAGAGCAGGGGAGGGCCAGAGAGAAGAGAGAGAGAGAGTCCCAAGCAGAGACAGAGAGCCCAATGCGGGGCTTGAATTCATTAACTGTGAGATCATGACCTGAGCCAAAACCAAGAGCTGGACGCTTAACCAACTGAGCCACCCAGGTGCCCCACAAATATTTTTAATAATGTAATATTTTATACACATGTCTAAGTATACTCTGGATTTGTTCAGGGTTTTTTTTTAAAGGAAATATGAGTAATTCATCATTTACAACTAATGTCTCAGGTCAAAAGTCAGTAAAAATGCCACTGCATAGCTATTTCCTCTTGGTTTCTAAGACATTTGCGGTACTAAATTGAAAGCTACCAATTCGGTTGGTTAGGTTAGTGAGTACTAAATGTTCAGAAATCACATTTTAAAAATACAGAAAGCTATGAAATGCAAATCATTTTCTCCTAATGGAACTTAAATATACTTCTTTGTCTTCTATAAAGTCCCTTAAGTACACTTGCATTATATTGTCCAAAGTCCATTGTATAAGAATCTACATAGAGATTCTGCAAATTTCCTTTTGAATTCAGTGCTAGAATAAGTTCCTTTCTCCTTGAGAACTGGTATGGTTTCTTTTTGTCAGGTGATGAAAATAACTTTTAATATTTCCCTTGTCTTAGTTTTCACAAAACTTGGTGACAAGGACACTGTTAAATCTGGTACCCTTAATTTCCTCTAAGAAGTCTTAAGCATCTTTTTCTATTTTAATAGTTTCAATGTCCATAAAAATAAAATTTAAGCCACCCAATATACTTTTACTTTATACGTAGATGTAACAAATACAGTTTAAATTAAAAATAAGTATAACTTGCCAAAGATCTCTTTTAATAAAAACAATCTACTAAGATGAAGAACTTCTAAGATCTCTGCAATTGAGCAATGACTTTAGAAGCAGATTCTAAAGACGGTGGATGTCATCTCCTATGGGCATGTTTGCCTCATGTAAACTGGAAACCATGATGAATGAAAAAGAGGAAGTTGGAGACTGGTATGCAAAGGATAAATATACATATACAATATATATGTTATACATATATGTTATATATATTTTATATATTTATATATGTGTATTATATATAATCACCTACATTCTTTTTCTGTAAATGACATGGATCGCTGCTAAAAATAACCAGAGGCTGCAGGAGGCCACATATCTTACCATAAGCTGCTTGTGATGGTCCTGAAGTGTCTCTGCATCCTGGTTAGAATCAATAGGGACAATTTCATTTTTCCTTCTGTCAATGTTCTCCAGCATAAGAAGCAAACCATGACTCATTTCATGGAAATCCTATGGGGGGGGGGGGAAACATGGAGTATAAAACCATCTTAATATATTGTTCTTTCCCTCGCAGCTTAAATTTCCCTTCTTTACAATTGCTACCACTGGCAAAGGCACATTGGATTTAAGATCTTACACACGACTCCTTTCTGAGGAAGGCAATGGCGCTGTTGTAATGATCTAAGTTCACATTCTCACCAAAAGCATCTAGTCTATTATGTGAGGGAGATTTAGACATAAGGAAAAACTGGCATCAAATACTCAGTTTCTAGGGTTACTGCACAGTTTGGAAGGAAGCAACTCTGTTCCCCTCGCTTCTCTGTATTCAAACCTCCCCCTCTTGTAAGGCCTTGATCCAGTCCCTTATATCCCTCACTCATCCATTTGTTCATTCATTTATTCAATGTATAGTTACTGAAGATCTTCTGTGTGGACAGCACTGGACTAGGCGGGGGAGCAGGGGGAAACAACAGCTTGGGTATCTGCTTTCAAGGTTTTCTTGGGGCACATACAAACCTGGAAAGAAGGCTTATGTTGTGCTCAGAATGCAAAATACTCCTCGCCAGGACCTACAAGGTCCTGCATGATCTGGCTGCTGACCATGTCCCTAATCTTTCTTATCACTCCCTGCCTCTCTGACTACATTTTGATCACACTGGCCTCTTTTCTGACCTTAAAGACACTAAGCCCTTTCCTGCTTCTGGGACATCCCATTGGCTCTGTCTCTTTCATGGCAATATCCCTTCTGTGTCAGCTCCAAGACTCAGACATTCCTTACCTCTTTCCCAAAGTGGCTTTTCTCAGTTACTCTTATCACCCACACCTGTAAGCATCTTGATTAAGCATTTATTTGCATTTTTATTGTTTGTCTTCTCCAAGAAAAGTAGAGACAGTGCTGTACCCTGACCGCTCTGCACAATATCTGTCACAGAGTGGGAACTCATCAAATAATTGTGGTAGAATGGGTAAGTAAATATTTGTAATGCTCACTTTCACGTTCAGGAAATGTCTGCTGATGTGCTCAGTAAATATGTGTTGAATGAATGAATGAATGGATGAATGAATGAATGAATGAGTTGGGGCTGAGATAAACTTGTGGGAATAATCTCGTTAGCTGGGTAAAAGATGGGGTCCAGCTGCTTGAACTCCTGTTCAGATGTACAAATTCTCCAGTATAATGAATAGTTTGGACACAAAGTTCTCCTATTCAAATCGTGACTTTGGGAAGTAATTGCATCCCTGTAAGTGACCTTGATAAATGAAATCACAGACTCAGCCACGCTGGAAATGACAGACTCTGGAGCATAATCCGCCCAAAGCCCCACGAACCTGACACTGCATCAGTGCATCCTGGAGCAGGCCCCGCCACTCGTCCAGCAACGAGCACACACGGTCCCAGCGTCCGTTCATCTGGGACAGGCGATCTTGCAGATCCTGGCTTTTCTCACTGCCAGTCTGGGTGAACTCGGGGCTGCACAGGTTGATGGAGAGGATGATGGCTTTGCGGTGGTCCACAGCCTTCTGGAGCTCCTAAAAAGAGAAAGGAGAACAACCAAACAAAGAATATGGCAATAAAAACAAGTAAAACTTATTTTAAGTCCTCAGGAAATGCTTCACTCAAATTAAGAGATCCCTTAATTAAAACCGGCCTTAACACAATAGCTAGATAGGATAGAGTGGTGGTGCACATCACTGAAGACGACAGAGGAAATGGATTAGATGTACTTTCGACAACTTGAATGTACCTTAAAATACGGGGTAGAGTGAAAGAGTCAGAAACAGAACAATGTGTGTTGTAAACTAGCATTCATGTGATTTAAAATGCATGTGCACACACACAAATCCATGTTTTTCATGCATAAATGAACCAAGAATTTAGTAAGAATACTCGTGAAGTATTTACGAATGGTTGCCATAGGCTTCGGGAATGGAGATTAAAAAACAGTGGAGGAAACAGGTAAAATAAGCAAAATTAAGAGTAACTTTGCAGGAAGCATCAATGACCCTGTGCAATGAACTAAGGGGAATGATTAACTCGACTCACATCATCTCTCTAGCGTGAGAATCCCATTTCACTAGACCAGTGGTAGTCACAGTTGTGTGCAGAAGGATAAAATAGGAAACTTGCTAAGAAAGCAGATTCTCAGGCCCTAGCCTCCAGCTGTTGTGACTCGAAAGGCACAGATAGTGGCCCACAGGGTGAGAACCCTGCCTATGTCACAAGCCACATTCCTGTGATGGCAAAGAGAACGGACTGGGTACTTCAACAGCTAACCAATTTAGTTTGAGATCACAGAAAACTAGGCGCCTGGCTTTTGCTTTACGCATTTCCCACAAATTTACAACTTTTCTAAGAACTCATGCAGCACATGATTATGCATTAATAATTCAGTATCTGGGTACTGTTTAAACATCCTCAGACTAGTTAGGGTCAGCAAATCACATCTACGCCAGCTACATTATCTTATAAGTCCTCAGCATTTCTGTTATGTCTCCAGCTTGTCTTAACTTTATTTTTCAGTAGATCAGTAGATTCTTAAAATGCAGTAATATAGATTCAGCCACAGAGATATTATAAGATCAAGAGATATTGTGGAAAGATACTTGGTTATTCCACGGATTCATCCTCAGTAAACAGATAGGAAGGACTGGGAAGGCAGAGGGTGGCTCTTTCTTATCACACAAGCTGACTTTCAAGGTCTCACTTCTCCACCCTAATCTCACTCAGGTCTCAGACTCTGGCCAACATTTGCTTCATCAACTTTTTAAGGAGTTTGGTCATAGTGCACACTGCCTTACACTTTCCCAGAGACAAACTAAAATAATTTAAGTCCTCGAGAGAAAAATGCATTTTATAATCCAGATAAGGTAAATCACATCTCCCATCTGATGCTTCATCCGCAAACTGATGGGGCTAGTGCAGCAGCTGTTCTGTATGAAGACATTTGAGCAACAAACTTTTCTGTTTGACAATTTAAACCAAACAACAACCGAAATAAGCCACAAAAACGTCGCCCCAAAAGAAATAACGTCCATGAAACCAGTGAGACACAAAGGCAGCACGCTTAATCATTGAGCCTAGAGAGCCTGGGTAACTCCATTCTAAGGAAGAGCACATCTTGATGTTCTCCAAACAAAACGAAAGGACTGAAGGAGCTATTAAAACGAAACTGAGCTCTCAATCCACAGTATTCTTGCAAAAGTCCCCACATATTAATGCATTTCAAGAGCTCTGCTAAGGAGGACCATTAAGACCTAGAGACAGAGTTAAAGAACATTACCGTGGGCACTGCACCCGTCCAGGCCAAAATCAAATGCCCGTACCAGGTGTTTTACTGTCATTACTCCCATGGTTTCGTTTTGTTTTATTCGTTACACTGAAAATTCCTTCTGCCACTACTATAATCTATTTCAGATGTTCTGCTGATTCCAGAATGCCGAACAATTTCAACAGGTCTCTGCAAACTCACAAAGATATGATCTTGGAGAGGAAACCATTCTAGCTCGAGAGAGAGACCTGTAGGAACCTGGTCATTTCCGTATTTCCTTTGAAAGAGGTTAAATAGGTCCCAGAGGTACCTGGATGTTTCGTGAACTTTTGATTGGTCATCTCTTAGGAACCAAGTCATTAGATCATACATGGTTATTTACGGGGTGGGGGGGGGGAGGGCTAGTTCTGCAACGTGGTGCATCTCTCTGCCCTTCCAAACCTTCTCTATAAATACTGACTTGGGATGCTGGGGGAGAGGAGAGCATCCCTGCTCATTTCTGTTCACAGCTCCCCTGCTGCTAGGTGACAGCAGACCAGCCAGAGCTAATGGCTTCATCAGACCCGGCGTCCCACGTGGCAGCTTTCTGGCTGGCTGCACTGGGAGAGGCCAAGGGCAGCTACCTTGAGCTTTTTGATTTGGAGCTCAATCGCCTGGATGTCGGTGCTGAGCTCCAGGTGCTGCAGCCGCTCCAGCTCCTCCTCTGTCTCCCCCAGCCACGTCCAGATGTTGTTCAGGTCAGAGTTGAACTGCTGCCACTTCTGGAGGTTCTGCTTCATCCTCAGCTCCTTGCTCAGGGCCTGCGCCTGGATGAGTTCCCATCGGTCGATCACACCTGGCAGGACATGACACGCACAGGATAGGGAGCTGTCTTTCTCCAGGCAGAATGTGTGGGAAATGCTTTAAACATACAGTGGTGGCTAACTTTAAATAGCAACAGAAAGAAAAGTAATTTTCACAGGGACTTCTGTTGTTGTCAGCTGTAAAAAAAAGCAAAAAAACAAAAACAAAAACAAAAACACAAAAAAACACAAAGAACAAAAAAACAAAAAATAAAAAATAAAAACAAAAAAACCCCAGTATAGTGGCTGTGTTTATCCTATCTGCATTTTTTTTAATTTTTAAAATATTTTTATTTATTTATTTTTTTTTTAAATTTTTTTTTTCAACGTTTATTTATTTTTGGGACAGAGAGAGACAGAGCATGAATGGGGGAGGGGCAGAGAGAGAGGGAGACACAGAATCGGAAACAGGCTCCAGGCTCTGAGCCATCAGCCCAGAGCCCGACGCGGGGCTCGAACTCACGGACCGCGAGATCGTGACCTGGCTGAAGTCGGACCCTTAACCGACTGCGCCACCGAACTCACGGACCGCGAGATCGTGACCTGGCTGAAGTCGGACCCTTAACCGACTGCGCCACCCAGGCGCCCCTATTTATTTTTGAGACAGAGAGAGACAGAGCATGAGCAGGGGAGGGGCAGAGAGAGAAGGAGACACAGAATCCAAAGCAGGCTCCAGGCTCTGAGCCATCAGCACAAAGCCTGACATGGGGCTCGAACTCACGGACCGTGAGATCATGACCTGAGCTGAAGTTGGACGCTTAACCAACTGAGCCACCCAGGCGCCCCCATCTGCATTTTTAATGGTAATGCGGTAAAAGAAAACTACATAGGATTTAATACCATAAGAGTTTTAGGAAGTCATAAGCGGTAATGTGTACAAAGATAGCATTCAGTTGGTTTCTTTCTGCAGAAGAACTGGGAGAGCATACATAAAAAATGGCAGACAAGAGATGTTAGAGACAGAGCATTAAAATAAATGGGATGTGTGGGGTGCCTGGGTGGCTCAGTCAGTTAAGCATCTAACTTTGTCTCAGGCCATGATCTCATGGTTCATGAGTTCGAGCCCGGCATGAGGCTCTCTGCTGTCAGCACAGAGTCTGCTTAGGATCCTCTGTCTCCCTCTCTCTGCCCCTCCCCTGCTCGCTCTCTCTCTCTCTCTCTCTCTCTGTCTCAGGAATAAAAATAAACAAAACAATAAAATAAAATAAATGGCATGTGGAAGAAAACACTGTGATTCTGTTGACCCCTCTATCCTGTCAGGAGATCACTGTAACACGGAGGAAAGTTCTCTAGACAGAACAGCATGGAATGAGATCAGCACAGTGTAACACAGATGCTTCAGGTTCTTTTATTTCATTTTCTTCAACTGAGCACCACTCACTCACCAGCTGTTTGGGTTTCTGTACTGTTCAGGTTAACAAAGCCTGGAAAGTTCTCTTCTTCCTCCTTCAGTTTGTGTTCCAGTCTCCTCACGGAGTCTATGCTGTCGCTGCACTCACCCAGTAGTTTCATCTGTTAAGACAAAGCAAACAGGCCCCGTCACGGAATTCTCAGATTCCCACGATGGCAAGAACTTCTAGGGAAAATGTCTTTCTAGTTCCTTAAAAAGGACAGTGGTTGTGTTTCACTGTTGTGTGTGGGGAAAAAAAAATCTGCTTAAAAAAAAAAGTCAAGTTCAAAAACATGCTCCTTAAACATAGGACATAGTCATATACACACAAGGCAATGCCTTGAAGATACAGTTTGCATACTTCCTTTTGCATGAGAATCCCTCAAAATCTCTTTTAAATTTCTGAATCAAAACAGACGAAAAAGCAATCTGGGATTTAAAACTCGGAGCTCTCAGCTGGCAACACAATGTATAATTTTTGGCAAGTTGCTTCTTCTTTCTTAAATTGAAATGTGGGAACAATAATGTTACCACAAATCTCAAAGGAACATTTTTTTGCATTAAATAATTAAAATACTTAAAAGCAGAAAGTACTATTAAAGCCAGCTGTTCATAAGAAAACTGAAGCAATGTTTAATAGGTGTTAAGGGAGTCAACTCTAACATCAAAGGGAAACTCCACATTTAATGTCATGCACAGTATTCAAAGCACTCTTCCTATACCAACCACAAGGTCACGTTTCAAAGCCTTTAGCAAATCACCTTGCTTACTTGGACTATTTTTGATTGAGGTTGAGTATAATCTTAGTGATGTCAGCATGATCACCATGAAAACCTATTATATTTAAAAAAATGTTTTTTAAAGTTTATTTGGATAGAGAGCACAAGTGGGCGAGGGGCAGAGACAAGGAGAGACAGAATCCAAGCAGGCTCCTTGCCATCAACGCAGAGCCTGATGTGGGGCTCGAACTCACAAACCGTGAGATCATGACCCAAGCCGTGATCAAGAGTTGGCCACTTAATTGACGGCCCCACCCAGGCTCCCCAAAACCTTATTAAAAAAAAGAGGTTTCACTATAATAGAAACAGGTTTAACAGGACAATCTGGACAGGAATTAAACTCATGATTGATTACTCTTCTATAATTGTAAAGACATTAATATCACCAAAAACACAGGACCAGTTTTCTTCCTTGGTTTCAAAAAGTTGAGTTTTCAAGACTTAGGGAAATTAATTTTTCTTTCCTTTTACTTGGCAATCTTTTGGGTGTGAAAAGATGGAATAAGCCATGGAAGAGACTTATGTTTACATTCTCTTGCTCAAGTGTATACAGGAAAATGGGTAGTTGTCTGGGAAAAAGTTGGTTGGTAAGTTGAGCAGAGCAAGTAAAGTTAATATATACTTTACTAGGTGGGAACTTTGAAAACAGAACTTAGTAGTATATACAATCTCTTGCCATCTTTTCCCCAAATCCTTCTGTTAGTCAGATTTGTTTTCTCCAAAATGAGCATACTGACAACGGAGGATAAAAAACATTCCCAAGGCCAGTAAGTGAATCAATAAACCCCAGAGAAGAACTAAATAAAATCTCCGTGTTAGTAATCTATTAGCTAAATCTGCTGCTCCAAGGATAACCTTGGCCCAAAACTTATTAGCTGAATTTGGAAAAATGCCAATCACTTTTGGGAGCCAAAGCATTTTGTTGCTTTCAGTTAAATGGATCTCACTGAGGTCTGCGGGTAAAGGAACAGGCTGGTCATTGTAGTAGTTCAGTGGGTCTGAGAACAGACCAGTTTTACTCAAAAGGTAACACAGCGGGGCTTCGTTCTGTACCCCCAAGCCCGTGAGTTCAAGGGTGGCATGGTGCTTAGAGAGCTCAGAAAGCCCTGAGCCACAGACGGACCGTTCTTTGTCACACAACTGTGATTTCCAGGTACATATTGGGATCGCAAGGGTCAGGGTACTCACATAGCCTCTGTAGCTGGAGTCTAGCTCTGGTCCGGTGGGGGTTTTGCTGCGGATGATGTTTTCAGTTTGCTGCATCTGAAAACGGCTCTCATCCAAGGCTTTGTCTAGTTGTCGGATCTGTGACTCTAAGGCACTGGGGGCTCCTGCAGTGTGAAGCACAAGAATCTTTACGCCCCTGACATTCATTGAGAAGTCTGAGAAATTACTTCAGCTAAGGTGGTATACAAATGGCGTACGTGTGGATAATTACCAAGCAAATTTAGTACTAATGTGCTGCTGAGTTAGAAGTTCAAGTGACCAGACCAATCAATGAATGCACTTGACTACAGAGTCCCAGCCGACCAGATGCTGCAAAAGGACTCTGCACTGGGTTCTAGCAGCCCATGTGTCTGCTCCTCTTCCAGCTGGTTCCCTGGAAATCTATATGCTGTAGCTGTGGCAAGCCTCTCCTAAAAACCTTTTGCTCCTCCAAACCCAGGAGACAACGATCTCTCGTGCTCTCTCTGCAGGCACTTCACACACAGGAAAAGGTACCATCCTGTTTTCTTTCTGCATCTCAGTAGAAGACGGTGCTCAGTAGAAGACAGTCCCAGATGGCTGCACCGTTCATTTAAAGCAGGACTTTACGTTAACCAGGAAAAGACCAACTCAGGTTAGAGATGGGTGGAGATACCAAATTACCACTGGCTTGCTTTTGTTTAAACCCCAAAGCAAAACCAGGAGAAAGCTGAGATTTTAGCACTTGTATCTAAGCATCCTCTTAGTCATAGTCTGGAACTCCTGGCTCATTGCCTTTCAATGTAACACCTTTTTGAAATGTTTGTGTGTGTGTGCGTGTGTGTGTGTGTGTGTGTGTGTGCATTATAATTTTTGGACTGAACAAGAACATTGATTGTCACAGTGAAGCTAACACAGGGTGAAAGCAGAACATGTATTAGTAAGCTTTATTAATTTGTTTTTTGAAAAAAGGTCTTCTAAATACACCTGGAAGAGGTCTCTCACTGGGAGTCACGCAGGAAGTCACTGTTTGGGTAATGCTACTTTGCTCCCTGTCCTTTAGCTTTTCTTCAAACACGTAAGTGTAAACTAATAAGTCTGAAATTCCATATCATATCATTGTGCCTGAACCCTATTCTCTCCACCTTCCTTGAAATCGCTCACCCCGAACCATAGTTTGTCTAGTGCAACATTAACCAAAACTGGTTCCATTTTCCTTTATTGTACAGGGTAAGACTTATTAAACTCAATTATAATTTGTGTTTAGAGCCAAACATCTGGTCTCGCCCCTTGTCTTCTATGTGGTCCTTGAGATCAGGAGGATGAACGGCAGGCCTGAGACCACATATGCAGGTGGTGGACTTGGGACAGGGGCCCTGAGCCCTGACTGCCGAGGCAGACGTGAGTTTACAAGCCCCGGAAGTCACCAACTGAACTGCTACAGTTAAGCAGGGCGTCGGACACGGATGCTGAAGATGAGTACTTCCAACTCGATGTTCTGCTGTTCATGGGCATCATAGGTCTATACCTAATGAGACTCATTCTCATTGAACAAACTGAGAAGTTATTTCACTGAAACTTGATTACTGAAATCTTATTCTTGGTGTTGAGCAACAGAATATCTGGGTTTTTTTTTTTTTTTTTTGTCTGTTTGCTTCTACTGCAGCAGTAAGAGAAGAAGGTGGTCCCTTAACATGCTGGTGCCACAGAGCTGTGAGAGGTTCAGCAGATGTGCTCAGAGAGGAGGCTTGTTACAGGTGAGGGAGGGAGGCTTGCTTAGGCTCAGAGGGAGGCTTGCCTACCAGAGGTATTTCTGATTGCACTTTCTGTGAGTTTTACATAGGCCTCAGGACTTTCGGGGATCATTACATCTGCAAAAAGAGCACAGTCTAAGTTGACAGCTAGATTCCTGGTGGCAGGAAAATAACTCTCCTGGGGAAAAAAAAGGAAGTTAGTCATTCTAGATGGACAGCTCTTGAATATACAGAGGCATGTGAGCATGTTCACCAAAGGCTTCCTGAAATAAACCATAAGAGCTCACATTAAGAATGTTTTATGAGCCAAGCACTGTTCTGAGCATTCATTTATTTTCGAAGAAACCCCTACAGGGAGCATGGAAGTCTCATTCCCCTTTTATTGATAAGAAAGCTGAGGTCCAGAGGAATTAAGTTACTTATCCAAGTTTCAGTGGCTGGTAATCGGCAGAACTTGGATTTCAACCGAGATGGTCAGATTCTAGAGCAGCGCTGTCCCATAGAAATAGAGCGAGCCCATGTATGTAATTTTAAAGGTTCATTTAAAGAGCCACATTAAAAAAAGTAACAAGAAACAGATGAAAATAATTTTAAGGCTTTACTTTACTAAACCAGTGTATCTGAATTGTAACATGTAATCAACATAAATATTATTAATATTTTACATTCTTTCTCTGTGCCACGTCTTTGAAATTTATGGATTCCTGTAAGTACATTTGACATAGCAAATCCCAATTTTGCACGGTCACATTTCAGGGCTTGATCGTCACATGTGGCTGGTGGCTACGTACTAGACCACACTGCTGTAGATGAGAAATGCCTGGTAGGCTATACTGTAAAAACGAAATAGAAATGAGGGAAGTCATTTTCTTTTCAGACAGGATCATACCCTTGGGAATCCAAATGTGAACCATCAGAGTCAGGCAGAGACAGCCTTTTGGAAAATGCGTGAAATGCATTTACAACTGCTGTGAACTGGCCTCTGATTATTTATTCTATTTTTACTTTCCTTACCATGTCCCTCTTTCTCTGTCCTTCCCTTCCCTCTGTGTGTTTCTTGGGGTTCTGTCTCTCTTGTTTTGCTTTATGCACTCTTCCTGGGTGATTTCCTCCATTCCTTCAGGGACAATTACCATTTATATGTGGATGGCCACCTAATCTGCATTTCCACTTCTAGAACTTCAGACCTATGCATCTACTGCTGGGGATTCCATTTGTATATTCTACAGTATCCCGGATTCAGGGTGTGCACAGCTGACCCATCCCCTCCCCCTTTCTCACTGCCCTGCCCTCCCTTGACCCACAGATACCCATAACATTCTCTCCCTCTTTTGGTCCTCAGGGCCTAGGGCTCCCTGCATCTTTCACCAAGATGCCCAAGTCCGAAATTCTCCTCAATCCCAATTCAATCGATCATCGCTTAGGGACTTCTCATGATTTCTCACTTCCCTCTTCTTCTCTCCAATCCCAATGCTACTCTTTGCTTCAGGCCACTATCATTTCTCTCCTCGATCATAAAATGTTTCCAACTGAGCTCTTCTCTAATGTTCTCCCTTCCATACAGTATTGAGACAAACTCTGTGACAATATGTATCTGATCATATCACTTCCTCCTTAGAGACGGCAGTGGCTTTCCAGTGCCTTCAGGAGAGAACTCCCTTCCATGGTGAGTAGGTCGCTTTATGACCAGGCCCCTGTTTGCCTTTCTACCTCCTCTTTGTCCACTCTGTGTCTCCCAATCTACAGCCTTGTCATTCTGGGCAAACTTCTGGTGACCAAAAGCACTGTGGCTAGTCACAAAGTTTGGGCGGGCACCCTCTCCTTTCTTTCTCTGAACTTCACTGTGTCTATCTCACCGCCATTTACCTTTCTGGTCTCAGCTCAAGAGTCTTTTCTCAAAGCTCTGATTAGTCACCCCTTGGCTGTGCTTCTGTACAACCACATGTACATTACTGCCCTAGCACCAACAATTCACACAGCCATTTCTTATCTGTTTGTGTTCCACATTAGAGTGTAAGCTCTTTGAGGACAAAAGGGACCATGTATCCCCCAATACTTATAAAGTGTCTGTCACATTGTAAGAATGGAAGTGTATGTGGGATAAATCAATGGTCATACCAAGTTTTGTATCTGATAAGCACATTAATATCCAATTATCCTATTTTGTGCAATTGGCTTTAACAGAAGAAGGAAGAAGATGATTCCGCTTAGCTTATACATTTCTAATCCAATATTCAGCCTTTTTCATTTTCTTTCGAGTTGGCCTATAGGAAGAGCTCTTTCCTACCTGATAAGCCAACAGCTCCCCTGAGGTAGAAATCTTTATCGTCTCCAACCTCTTCATCGTCAGAGGGCAGAGTTCTGGACACAGCAGACTCCAGGTCCCGACTGAGGTCATAATCATGGTCCCACTCCAGGGGAATTGAGTCCACACTGGCAGGGGTGTCTCGTCCCGACCGCTCGCTCCGCAGGGGCTGGGCGAGTGAGAGGGAGGGGTTGGAAGAAGGCTGGGGGGAAAGCACGCTGTCTGCTGAGGTGTCCCGCCAGTGGAGGTCCGAGAGAGCTGCAGAGTCATCCAGCTCCAGCTCCCGGTCAGAGAGGTCATGCTCATCATCTGGGAGCTAGAAATGCAGTCAAGCCAATTCCATTACCGCAGCAGTCAGATGATGCCCTTACCACTTCTTGTTCTGTCTCTCACCTCACCAAGTCTCGGGGTTCAAGCTTATCTACCTCAGCGGGGGTAATTTGTAACTTCCTATCATTGAATACATAAGAATCTTCTGATCACTATTAAAAATGTAAGTTAACCTACCAAAGCTCCAGTTTTATTACTGTTTACTTATTTAATATTAAATAATATTGAAAGCTACTTCAAATAATTGATATAAGATTAAGTAAGATAATGTAAATAAAGGCAGCCTTGTACCTGCAACATAAGAGACACACAATGGCCCATTTCAGGAACAAAAGGAAATTACTAATAAAACTTTGGCTGGTCCTCTTTTACCTTACATCCCAAATGCAAAATGCATTTTATCACAGAATATTCTGAATATTGTAATAATAACATCTTGTGATACGATCATGGTAGCAGTTAGGAAAATGGAAGAGAAAAAAAATTCAACTAAACAACTTCATGAACAGAGCACCTGTTTACATGGCTCACTTTCATCTCCTGATTCTTCTAGCAGCTGCTTTATCTTCCATAGAAGATACGTGCCAGGTATTCTCTAAGTTTTTTACACATATATGAACTCATATCATGTCCAAAGGAATCCTATCTCCAAGTAGGTAGTATTAGTAAACCAGCGTTATATGTGAGGACACCAAGGCAAGAGACGTGAAGTGATCTGTCCAAGGTTATGTAGCTAACATGTGTCAGAGATGAGACTGGAACCCAGGCATTCTAGCTCCAGAGTCTGGCTTTTTACCCGCTGTACAATACTACCTAACTCCACGTAACTAATTTTCTTTCAGTTTAGGGATAATGAAAAAAAGTTACATACAGGCAGGCGAATCAGTTTCTTATGGTATCTTTCCACGCGCCCGAAAACCTCCTGACAGTAACGTCGGAGTTCATCCAGTTCCTCCTCAATGACCGCTGCATCCAAGGGCTCACTCTTCTCTATAAGCTGTTCTCCTTGGGAAATTATCTGCTCAATCTTATTGTGGTTCAGTGAGATTTCCTGCTGGAAGGCCTAGGGAGCATAAATCTCATGTAATTTTCTATTGTTCACAGTGACATGAAATAATTATAAGATATGCATTTAGGAAAACCATGCGGGGGGATATTGAATTTGCCATATACAGTGACAAGCCAAGGGACTATTACTTTCTGAAGTCAAACATAAAAATTTTAAATCATAACAGGAGTCAGAAATGGACTCGTCAGAATTCCACGACCAGAAAGGCGCCTTTGGCTAATAAAATTTACCACCAAGGACAGTGTGGGTAGAGAATCACAGGAAAAAACATTCAAACCCATCATAAAGTTGATAGCACTGGTTATCCCTAACGAAAAGCAATGGTAAGCAGTATGGTGCCACTGAAATAACTTTAACATTTTAGATAGTTATAGGAAATATTTTAATTTTAGATTTCCTGATCATATGTCAAACATGACTAAGAGAAACCATCCAAATGATAATTAATGATACAATTCTTCTCAGATGATTCTTTTCTTGTTTCAGGACATAACCAGGAAAGATTATAACTAACTGAAAAACAAGGAATTCTGGAGGATTATTTAGATTCATTCTATATAGTTAAAAAGAGTTAAGGGGAGCTTGGGTGGCTCAGTTGGTTAAGCGTCCGACTTCAGCTCAGGTCATGATCTCACGGTTTGTGGGTTGGAGCCCTGCATTGGGCTCTGTGCTGACAGCTCAGAGCCTGGAGCCTGCTTCGAGTTCTGTGTCTCCCTCTCTCTGTGCCCCTTCCCCTGCTCACCCTCTGTCTTTCTCTCTCCCTCTCTTTCAAAAATAAATAAACATTAAAAAAATAAAGGAGTTAAGTTAGTGGGGACAGGTATCAGGGATAAATTTTAATTCAACATAAAAATAGTTTCTGGAATAGTTGAAATTGTCCATTAATGAAAAGGCTACTGGGGAAAAAGGAGCATGGTAACAAGTTCTGTGATTCTTCCAGAGTCTAAAAAGAAAAGATTCAACTACCTCTTGGTAGAAATTTCCTGTTGAAGGTTTAAAATACTGATTTGTTTGTGAGATGATTTGGAAGTCAGTGGAGGAAGGGGAGGTTGTGAAGAGACAGGTTGGGCACACTATCAGGGCTCACTATTTTATGATGTTTTCATCCTAAGAATCTATGATTAAGGGTAGCTTCCTTCTATTATTATTAGAACTAAAAATTAATGGGCAACATGATGATTCTTCAAAAAAAATCTGTCTCGAGAAGAAAATTTCACGACCTGCCTTGCATAATACTCAAGTTGTTAAAACACTCTTCTCTTGGGGGCTCCTTATTCCTAAGGTATATCACTCCTATTTAAATTTTTAACTAGCCACTGCATCTGAACTGTGTTGTGAAACGTGTCAGATATGCTTACAAAAACTAATTTGGCATCTAAGGATGTGGACTATGTGGAATGAAATCCCCACATGAGAAAGTTGTATCGCTTTGGAACATGGAGGTCAAACAAACTATTTGAAGGTGCTAGAAGCAAGTGCTAGAAACAAAAACAACAGCCAACAGACAAGATTCCTAACACCCTGGCAATGAAGTTGATAATTAAAAGTATATACGTTAATGGTAGCTGTCTCTGGGTAATGTTCTTTTTTCATTTGTAATATATTTAGTATTTTCTGAATTTTTTGTCAATCAAGAATGATTTTTTGAAAAAGAGTTCTTGACTGTGTTCTTCACAAAAGGATCTACAAATCCCTTGCTCTTCAGACCTTCTTCGCAATTTGAGAAATCACGACTACATTACCTTGAGTTGCTTTATTTTAGCTTGAACATCACACTCAGAAAAATGCTCAATATTAGTGAGCTGCAGATCCATTTCTGTCAGCCACACCAGAATGCTGTCCCGCGCAGTCTCAAACTCCTCACGCTGGCCGATGAAATGCTGGATGTCAAAAGGAAACAATAAAAATTAAAGACCACACGCTCACATGGAGATGGCACCACCAGTTCCAATGTTCTTCTGGAAAGTCATTTTCTCTCAGCAGTGAGAACTCTGCGATCGTTTCCCATTTCAATTGACTCTGGATACCACTCTTCCCATCCCGATCTTACAAAATCACTGAGGTTATGTCTTTAATGTGTTCACGTGGCTCAATCCTGTCCTCTGAGCCTCTAAGAGACAGAGAAGGCATGATACAGACCTTGAGTCTGCGCAAGATGGAGGTGACCCGCTTCTGCAGGTTGTCCCATCTCTGGTTCCCTTCATGAACCATCTGCTTTAGGCTACAGGCAGAATCGGTGCGGTTCTCTCTGGCCAGGCGACGGTACTGCTTGTTGATCAGCTCCAGCTGGGTCAGGCTCTCGTGCACCTGTCGCTGGAAAGCCTAAGACCATACAGAAGCATGTCAGAGAGGGCATTGGCGAAGAGCTCTCACTCCATATGGCCTCATACTGCAGTGGCAGGGAAAGGACAATTTCATCTTTTTTTAAAAAAATTTTTTGATGTTTATTTTTGAGGGGGGGGGCGGGGAGGGGCAGAGAGGGAGGTAGATGTAGAATCCAAAGCAGGCTCCAGGCTCTGAGCCGTTGGCACAGAGCCTGATGTGGGGCTCGAACCCACAGACCATAAGATCGTGACCTGAGCCAAAGTCAGACACTCAGCTGACTGAGCCACCCAGGTGCCCCAAAAACGGCAATTTCTAATGAGGGTTTACTTCCCCTTATTAATAAGCAGAGTAATATGACCAGTGTGGCTTAAAGGAAGGAAGTAGATCAAACAAAAATATGAAAGGAATTGGTAAATATTAATAACTATGTATGGATATATACAAATACATATACATGTATGATATACATATGTTCATATATTATAGTTTTTTAAATGATGAGCAGCTTGAAAAATTTTTCCCATGAAACATACTAATTACACAAATATTTATGTGCGCTGAAAGTTTCAAAAATTTCTGATGTCAATACTGAGCAAAGATGTCTGTAACAGAAATTTCTCTTTATTTGCGAAAGATGCAGTCTCCTAAAGATCCAGAAACTGCCTCAATTCTGATGTCCATTAAAAAAAACTAAAAACACGTCTTTGCAGAAGGTTTCTAAATGCAAGCTGTTATGAACTTTTAAGAAAAACAGTATAGTAAAATTCACGTAACCTGAGAGAAAAGTTTGGAACATGCTCTATTTCTTTTTTGTTGTTCCCATGAGT
This sequence comes from Acinonyx jubatus, assembly GCF_027475565.1. Classification (NCBI taxonomy): domain Eukaryota; kingdom Metazoa; phylum Chordata; class Mammalia; order Carnivora; family Felidae; genus Acinonyx; species Acinonyx jubatus. The sequence continues at coordinate 15,072,091 of NC_069385.1, read as the reverse complement.
TATTCATTTTTTTATAAAACATTTTAGAGCTTATGCACCACCATATGCTGTAATGTCTATTTATTTATTTATTTTTACAATCATTTATTTCTAACATGTTTTATCAATCATCCTTCATTCTTGGTACAGTTCACATATCTGGGACAAATTTCATAACCACACTGTCACTTTTAATGATTAAAAGTTAGTTTTTAGGGGCGCCTGGATGGCTCAGTCGGTTAGGCATCCAACTTAGGCTCAGGTCATGATCTCACAGCTTGTGAGTTCGAGCCCCATGTCGGGCTCTGTGCTGACAGCTCAGAGCCTGGAGCCTGCTTCCGATGCTGTGTCTCCCTCTCTCTCTCTCTGCCCCCTCTCCCAGTCACTCCGTCTCCCTCTCAAAAATAAAAACATTAAAAAATAGTTTTTAAATGATTAAAATGTAGACCTCTTGTGTCTATTGATTTTTGAGGTTACCCTATGCAATAGTTTCAAGTTGCTAAAGGTAAACTCTTTCTTCTTTCTTCTTGCTCTCTGCAGTACAACATAGTTCTCCGTTAAGAATCATTTGGCCAACATAAAATGGAGCTTTGTTTTCAAACTCATGTGTATGATTTATTAGTGATGTTCACCCCAACAATACACAGAAAATTGTATGATGAAGTGGTCTAAACTCCTCTAAATCGCCGAATTCTTCTTCCTTTGGCTCGTCACACTGTTTACTTTCTAGCACATCTGTGCCTCAGATATGGCTTTCCTTTGGAGAGTTGCTTTAAGAGACTTCATCTTAGGAAAGCTAATCTCCTATTCTACAAAACAATTTAAATGATTTCTCCAGAAAAGGAAGCGGTAAGGAGAGTTCAGCTTTTGCCATTATTGGGAGTCACAGAATATGTTTTCCCATTGGCGTGACGACAGGCACCACGGGTAGGTAGCCAGGTCCATCCCAAATCTGCACGCATTTGAACAGGCAAAGACTGCCCTCAAGTTTTGTTTTGTTTTGTTTTTTTCTTTAGTTTATTTCTGTCTCTTAAGAACATTAACTAAAAGATAAATGATAAAATCATTTATTATAGAAGCTAACCATATGGCTAACTTTTGCCATAAAATCTGAGCGTCTAAAATAGCATCAGAAAGGACTGTACATAATCTGCTTAGTAGTATAAGCCAATTAGAGGAGGTTTTAACCTTTATGAAACACAGCATAATAAGATGGGATTACATGGATACCTCCCTAGCACTGGCTCACACCGGGAGGACCTCAACTCTACTGTATAGCTCACTGTGGTTTTGCACTAGAAATTTTCAAAGGGAAAACATTTTAGATACGAAATTATTTTCCTGGAATTCAGTGGCAGAGTGACACATGAATCCATATTCAGACATCAGGATAACTCTTATTTATCTTACATAGTATTTGAGCATTTTTATAGATTCAGATAGCTGCTCATCTATGACTCTTTGATTACAAACCCCACAAGCACAAAAACCAAACTTCATGCTTACTCTAACTGGCCTCAAAAAAAGCCAGGTAAACTGACATTACAAGGTAAAAATGAAGTCAGCTGGATTTGGCTGGATTTTTAGTCTTATTTTTTTTTTAATCATCATGATCTTATTTTTGAGAGAGAGAGAGAGAGAGAGAGAGAGCGCGCATGAGTGGGGCAGGGGCAGAGAGAGAGGGACAGAGGATCCAAAGCAGGCTCTGTGCTGGCAGAAGAGAGCCGAAGTCAGACGCTCAACCGACTGAGCCACCCAGGTGCCCCTGTAGTCTTATTTTTAAACATCTCAAGAAGCCTGAAGCAGAATTAGTAACCAAGAATGACTTTTGTAAGATACATGCACCAGAACTTTGCTGTCAGTATCTAGGAGCACACATCTGCCTATCAGTGGAACTGATGGAAAAAGAAACTTCAAATTGAAACATGGTGAACTTTAGGCTATGTCAGTTCCTCCGTGAAAATGAGAGGCAGGTGTTGAGGTATCACCATCCCACAGGGATACAGGAGACTTGAGATCACACAAACAGGCCAGATACTGCGGTCAGTTAGTGAACATTTCCTTCATGAATACGATTATATTGCCTGCTATTTTTGTCTCTATGTAATTGAAACGTCTTAGTGACTCAAGAATGGCACTGCACTTCATTTGTCATTAGAAATGGCTTATAATTATCTTACTTAATTCTGGAGCCAACTCTACTTTATCCACGATTTAAAAATATATATACCTGGGCGCCTGGGTGGCTCAGCCAGTTAGGCATCCGACTTCGGCTCAGGTCATGGTCTCACAATTTGTGAGCTCGAGCCCCACGTTGGGCTCTGTGCTGACAGCTCAGAGCCTGGAACCTGCTTCAGATTCTGTGTCTCCCTCTCTCTCTGCCCCTCCCCTGCTCGTGCTCGCTCTCTCTCTCTCTCTCTCTCAAAAATAAACATTAAAAAAATTTTTTTTAAATAAAAATATATATACCTATTCTCTAATTAGGTAAAACAAAAGTCAAGAAAATATATGAAGAGAGATTCTGATAGTATGAAACAACATAATATTCTCATCCTAGGTGGTTGATAGTGAAGAATTATGAAATAAAAAAATGCCAAGATCTTTTTTGGGGAATCATGATTTGTGTTTTGTAATAGAATTTCTTATCATTGTGACTTCATTTGTAATTCTTGATATTCTTAACTAAAACCCTCATTTCCCCCCTGCGTTGCCTACTTATGAGGCAGTAATAAAGATGACCACAAAGTCATCACCCAGTTGTTCGAACAAATAATGTGTGGGCGAACAGTTAGTTTATGTCTTGAGACGCCAACGACTAGCTGGCTATGCTCATTGCAAAATAAGGATGAAATATGTGGAATTAAAAATCACCTCAAATTTCTTTAGTTCTTCCTTGGCAACTGTATAGAGCACCCCGGAAGAGCTGGGGAAGGCAGCTGTCCTTTCTGAAATCTTGAGCCAATCTTCAAAACGAGAATAATCGTCCAGAAACTTCTGCCACAATCGCCACGTCTCTTCAATTCTGAGACAGATAATGAAAAAACAGAATCTGATTGTTTGGGGACTGTTTATGCTCCAGAACCCTGTTTGATGCCTGCAGCAGGGCTAAGAGAGCCCAAACAACCATCCGTTGTGCCAAACAATAACTGTGCCTTCAGCCAAATCTGACCAGAGTGAAAAAGAGACAACTGTTTGAGCTAAAATGAAACAGCTGTGTGTTTTGGTGTTTTTTTTTTTTTACCCATCCTGCAGCTTTGGGTTTGGAATTAGTCAAATTGTGTATTACAAGCACATAAAGTGACCTGTGCTATATATGTGCTATATATGTGAATATATATATATTCAGAAGTACAACACCATGTTTGCAGGGAAAACTCACGGCCAAGGTTCCACTGAAATCAAACTAAGGTCTGAAAACGCATTTAAGTCCAAAATCAAACTCACCCTCATCAAAATTAACCTATGACAGCAAGGCAAATATTAACTTTTCAAGAGTTCTCTGAACAGTACAGAAGATTACATGTTACTGTAAATCGTTATGGTAATTTTCTAACCCGACACTACTTTTTACTGCCTTGAATTTCAAAGGTTTTTTTTTCAAAGATAAGCTCTTTGTTTTATTATTTCATTTTTAATAAAAATAATATTATTTTTCATACCTCCAATTCTGTAATAACATACTTGTTCAGCAAGGGTATATTTTTATTTTTTTGAATTATATCTAAACTATTAGGTCAGGCATAGTTAGGCTTGTTATATTCACATACAGTAGTCCCCCCTTATCCGTGTGGGATATGCTTCAAGACTCCCAGTACATGCCTGAAACTGTGGACAGCACCAAATCCTAAATGTCCTTTGTTTTATCCTCGACACACATATGATAAAGTTTAATTTAAAAATTAGGCACGGTAAGAGATTAACCACAGTAACCAATGATAAAATAGAACAGTCATAACAATCTACTGTAATAAAAGTTATGTGAATGTCGTCTCTGTCTCTCAAAATATCTTATCGTACTGCATTCACCCTTCCTGTGATGATGTGATGACGGATGAAGTTAATGGAATGACCTAGGTGTTGGGACTAGCGTTAGGCTGCTATTGACCTTCTGACTGTACATCAGAAGGCGAGATCTTCTGCTTCTGGATCCTGCTCAACTGTAGGTAACTGAAACCATGGAAAGAGAAATGGGGGACAAGGTGGGGGGAGACTACTGTAATACCTGTATACCTACTTGTTTTCCAACTAAATGTAGAAGATGGCCAGTTGGGGAAACCAGTGCTATTTTTGGACATTGCAAACAAAAGGAAGTGGTAAGCAATGGATACTCTGGGTGGTCACTTTTTTCTCTTTTTGGTTCTTCCTCTGCCGCAGCTCCTTGAACCTCCCAGCTTACCTGAGCCTCCTCTCCATGGACATGGCACAGATATTCCTCCACCGCCGGTCCAGGTTTCGCGTAGCCTGCTGGATGGAGTCACACTCCGCATCTGTGGCACAGGCGTCACAGTCGTGCAGCAGGACCTCACACAGGTTGAGGACAGACGCCACACCCGTGCTGTGTTTCTCGATGTCTCTCTGAAGCTCCTGTGGGGAAGGAGCCATGCTTGATTCACGTACTCGGCTACAGATGCGAGGAGATGCGGCAGTATTCACTGACTGATAAATGGTTAGGCAAAACCCTGACAAACACCTTATATTTCCTTGCATGAGGTTTCTTCAACTTCATTTACAAAATACGGCAACCTCAAAAATATGAGAAAACGAATCTAGGAAAATTCTGGCTAGGTGAGCAATGCCAAAATATAAATGGAACGAATGAAATAAACTACATTAATTACATTAAGAGTAAAACTAGCTTCTTCAGTGATTGAAAAGTAAATCTTGTACCAGACAGATTACCACTTCCATTCCAATATATCGATCAACCAATCAAAGGAATACATGTGCTCTTCTTAAGTACTGCCACTTAAGAAATGGGATTTCATCTCCAAAGATCTGCAAACTGCTTAAAACAGCTAATTCCACCATCACTAAAAGTACCATGATTTAAAAGATCCAGGTTCTCTTATCATGTATGACATCATAACATCAACAGCTTCCTCAGGGAGCAATTTTAAAGGTAGGGCAGAAATAGAAAGATGACGATGATAATCAAGGCACTGAATTTCCCCAGTATACCACCACGTAGAGTCTTCATGTTAACTGCATAAAATGTAAATGCAAAATGTATGTTACTTTTTCTATTGAGCTTTAAAAAATTTTTAAATGTTTTTATTTTTGAGAGAGGGAGACTGAGTGTGAGTGGGGGAGGGGCAGAGAGAGAGGGAGACAGAATCTGAAGCAGGCTCCAGGCTCTGAGCTGTCAGCACAGAGCCCGATGCGGGGCTCAAACTCACGAACTGCGAGATCATGACCTGAGCCGAAGTCAGGCGCCCAACCGACTAAGCCACCCAGGCGCCCCTTCTATTAAGCTTTTAACTCAATTTGCTCAAAGTATTTCATTATTAAAAGCGGGCCACTGGTAATTTTGCTTGCCTTATTCATCAAGGCCCTTACTGTGTTTTCCTTGTCTTTAAAACTATTCTTGGATTTTTCCTAACTTTAATCTTGTTCTAATGAGAATTCCTCAACTTATTCAAGTAGCTGAGATTTATATTTTTGTGTGTATATTCTTCCTCCTATTTTTCTCTTTAACACGCCGTTACTAGGTCTTCTATGCAAACATTAGCTTACTGTCAAATGCTGTAACGGTACCTTTGATTAATATTTGGAGATTTTATGAACTAGACAGATTCTATAAAAAATATTTTTATTTCACTAACAGTCCTTTCAGATCTCTTACATTATCACTTTCAGTTATGGGGAAATCATCACCAGAACTGCTGGTCTAAAAAATATAAAATTGAACTCAATATTTACTCAAAGATGAAGACAGAAACATCTGTGAATGAGATCACCAAGTAAGTTTTAGGTGTTAAAGTGCCTTTTGTAGAAGGATATACATTTGTAAGTAGTGTTAGGTACATCAACATAATCAATGCATTTAAAAAAGCTATGGCACTTGATTTAACTTCCCCCAAGTACTCAAAAAAGTACTTTCCAGCTTTATTGAGATATAACATACATATAACATTGTGTAAACTTAAGATGTATGTATATATTGTGAAATGATTACCACAATTAAGTTTAACTAATATCTATGACCTCACATAGTTACAGTGTGTGTATGTGTGTGTGTGTGTTGAGAACTTTTAAGATCTACTCACTCAGCAACTTTCAAATATGCAACACAGTATTGTTAACTATAGTCATGCTGAACATTACATTTTCAGAATGGATTCATCTTATAACTACAGGTTTGTACCCTTTGACAACCTTCATCCATTTCCCTCACCATCACCCCCATCTTTGGCAACCACTAATCTACTGTTTCTATGAGTTCAATTTTTTTTGGAGTCCACATATTAGTGAGATCATATAGCATTTGTCTTTCTCTGTCAGACTTATTTCACTTAGTATGATGACTTTAAGGTTCATCCACGTTGTTGGAAATGACAGTATCTCTTTTTTTATGACTGAAGAATATTCCACTTTGCATATATACCACATTTTCTTTATCCATTTATCAAATTATGGGTACTTAGACTGTTTTCATGTATTCACTGTTGTAAATAATGCTTCAATGAATGTGGTGGGTGGAGATACCTTTTTAAGATAGTGATTTCATTTCTTTCCAAAATCTACCCAGAAGTGGAATTTCTGGATCATATGGTAGCTCTATTTGTAATTTTTTTAGGAACCTCCATAATGTTTTCCATAGTGATGATACTGACTTACATTCTCACCAATAGTGCACTAGGGCTCTGCTCTCTCCACATCTTTATCTCTTGGTTTTTTGATAATAGCCATTCTAACAAGCGTGAGGTGGTATCTCTTTGTGGTTTTGATTTGCATTTCCATGATGATTAATGATGTTGAACATTTTCATGTACCTGTTGGTAATTTTAATATCTTCTTTGGAAAAATGCCTACTCGTGTCTGTTGCCCATTTGTAAAACTGGATTATTTTTGTTTTGTTTTGTTTTTGTTTTTGCTATTGAGTTGTAGGAGTTCCTTATATATTCCGGATATTATCCTTCTCAGACGTGATTTGAAAATATTCTGATTGCAGAGGTTGCTTTTTCATTTGGTTGATCATTACTTTTGCTTTGCAGAAGCTTTTTAGCTTCATTTAGTCCAAATTGTTTGTTTGTTTATTTATTTTTTGGTTGTACTTTTGGTGCCATATCTAAAAAATCATCTCCAAAATCAATGTCAACAAGAATTTCCCCTGTGTTTTCTTCTAGGAGTTTTATGGTTTCAGGTCTTCCATGTAAGTCTTTAATACATTATTTTGAGTTAATTTTTGTAAGTGGTATAAAATAGGGGTCCACTTTACTCTTTGGCACGTGAATGTCCAGTTTTTCCAAGATTATTTTTTGAAGACACTATCCTTTCCCCATTGGATATTCTTGGCTTCCTTGTCAAACATTAGTTGACCATATATGCATGGGTGTATTTTTGGGCTCTCAATTCTGTTCTATTGGTCTATGTGTCTGTTCTCATGCCAGTATTATACAGTTTTGATTATTATACCTTTATAACATAGTTTGAAATAAATAAGTGTGATACCTCCAGCTTTGTTCTTTCTCAGGATTGCTTTGGCTATTTGGGATCTTTTGTGACTCCATATACATTTTAGAATTATTTTGTCTATATCTGTAAAAAGTGCCATTGAAATCTTGACTGGGGTTGTATTGAATCAATAGATAGCTTTGGCTGTATGCTCATTTTAACAATATTAATTCTTCCAATCTACACACATGGGGTATCTTTCCATTTATTTGTGTCTTCTTTAATGTCTTTCATCGGTGTCTTAATAGTTTTCAGTGTAGAGATCTTTCAGTTCCTTGGTTAGATTTATTCCTAAGTATTTCATTGTTTTTGATGCAATTATAAAGGAATTGTTTTCTTTTCTTTTTTTCCAGGTAGTTTATTATTGGTGTACAGAAATGCAACTGGGGTGCCTAGGTGGCTCAGTCAGTTGAGCATCCGACTCTTGATTTCAGCTCAGGTCATGATTTCATGGTTCATGAGATTGAGCCTCTCATCAGGTTCTGAGCTGATGGTGTGGGGCCTGCTTGGGATTCTCTCTTTCCCTCTCTCTTTCTCTCTGCCTCTCCCCTGTTCTCTCTCTCTCAAAATAAATACATAAACTTAAAAAAAGAAATGCCACTGATTTTTGTATGTTAAATTTGTATCCTGCAACTTTACTGAGTTTATTAGTTCCAACAGTTTTTTGGTAGAGTGTTTAAGATCTTCTATATGTAAGATTATGTCATCTACAAAGAAAATTTTGTATCACCCTGTCTGATTTAGATGCCTTTTATTTTTTTTCTTGTCTGATTACTCTGGCTAGGATTTTGAGTACTATGGTGAATGGGCCTGGTGAAAGTGGGCACCCCTGTCTTGTTTCTGATCTTAGAGGAGAAGCTTTCAACCTTTTACCACTGAGTATGATGTTAGCTGTGGGCTAATCATATAGCCTTTATTATGTTGATGTACATTTCCTTTATATACCCACTTTGTTGAGAATTTTTATCATTTGAATTTTCTGAAATGCTTTTTCTGCATCTATTGAGGTAATACTATTTTTGTATTTCATTCTAGTAATGTAAAGTATCACATTTATTTTTATATGCATATGCTGAACCACTCTTGCATCCCAGGGATGAATCCAACTAAATCATGGTGTATGATCCTTTTAATGTGCTGTTGAATTTGGTTTGCCAGTACTCTGTTGAGAATTTCTGCACCTGTATTTATTATGGATATTGGCCTATAGTTTTCTTCTCTTATAGTGTCCTTATCTGGCTTTGGTATCCAGGTAACGCTGGCCTTATAAAATGAATTTCAGAGCGTGCCCTTCTCCTCAATTTTTTTGAACAGTAAGAAGACATGGCTTTAATGTTTGGTAGATTTCACCTGTGAAATCATCTGGTCCTGGACTTTTCTTTGTTGGGAGGGTTTTGATTACTGATTCTGCCTCCTTACTCATTATGGGTCTGTTTATATTTTTTATTTCTCCCTAATTCAGTCTTGGCACGTTGCATGTTTCCAGGCATTTACCCATTTCTCTCATGATCCTTTGTATTTCTTGTAATGTCTCCATTTTCATTTATAGTTTTTACTTATTTGGGTCCTCTGTCTTTGCTTTTCTTGGCTAGTCTAGCTAAAGGTTTTTCAATTTTGTTTATCATTTCAAAGAACCAGCTCCGTTTTTTTAATCTTTTATGCTGTTTTCCTATTCTCTATTTCATTTATTTCTGCTCTAATCTTTCTTATTTCCTTCCTTCTGCCAATTTTGGGTTTAGTTTGTTCCTTTTTAGTTCCTTGAGGTACAGTTATTTATTTGAGATTTTTTTCCTTCATATAAGCATATAAGCATATAAACTTCCCTCTTAGAATTGCTTTTGTTGGACTCCATAAGTTATGGTATGTTGTGTGTTTCCTTTTTTGTTTATCTCAAGATATTTTTTAATTTTCCTCGTTTTCTTCTTTGATCAGAAGAAGTGTGCTGTTTAATTTCCGTGGATTTGTGAATTTTCTAGCTTTCTTCCTATTCTCAATTTCCAGTTTCACATCACTGTAGTTGGAAAAGACACTTTATATAATTTACATTTTCTTGAATTTGTTGAGACTTGTTTTGCTGGTGAGGTTCTGCGATCATCGCTAGTTGGGTGAGGTCACAGACTGTGCTCCCTAACAAGGCAGTGCCTGGTTGGACTCTGTGATTAGGTACGGCTACAGGCCGGGCTCCACGATCACTCCTGGTTAAGTGGGATATCAGGCCGTGCTATCAGACCACATGGTGCTACCGGCTGGACTCTGTGTTCGGGTGGAGCCATAGGCAGGGCTGTAGGCTATGCCCTGGAATTAGGTGAGGTGATAGTCTTGGCTTTGCCATCAGGTGGGCCACTGGCTGTGTTACCCTATTGGGCAAAGTTACTGGCTGGGCTCTCTGATAAAGACGGACATTCAGCTGTATCACAAAGTGTGTGGGGCTAGAGACTATGCTCTGTGGTTGAGCTGGGTCACTGTCCAGGCTTTCTTGTCATGTGGGATCACAGGCTATGCTTGGTGGTTGGCTGGAGTCACGGCTAGGCTCCCTGCCTGAATAAGGTTGCATGTTATGTTCAGCAATCAGACAAGGCCACAGGTTGGATTCCACTGCTGAGTAGGGTTACCATCTGGGCTCTATGGCTGGGTAAGGTTGTAGGCTGGGCTCTGTGGCTGGGCAAGGCTGTAGGTTGAGCTCTGAGGTTGTCCAAGGTCACTGTCCAGACTCCCTGATGATGCAGGGCCAGAAGCTATGCTCAGCAGTTGGGTAGGGCTCCTGGCTTGGCTCCCTGCTCAAGCAGGGCTATTGGATGGGTTCCGTGGCTGCCTGGGTTCTCTGGCCAGGCTTCCTGGTGGGGAAGGATGAAGGCTAGGCTCAGCTGTTGGGCGGGGCTAGGAACTGGCTTCCCTACCCAGGTCAGATGGTTTCTAGGGCTCCAAAGTCAGTATGGCCCATTGTCTGGGGACCCAAATCAGGCAAAACGGCCAAGTGAACTCCCAGGTCAGACAGGGCCACTGGCTGGGCCTGCTGATGGGCAGAGACACAGGCTGGGATCTCTGCTTGGGTGCAGCTGCAAACAGGAATGCAGTCTGCCAAGACGTGAGTGCTGGCTGCCATAAGCCTCAGCCCCCTTCTCACTCACTAACTCATCCCCAATAGTCAAGCTATACAAGATCCCTTAGTGATTCTTATGAGATGAGATCCAAGTGGGCTTCCTGAGAAGGGTGCGGGAGCCAGGGAAGCCAGATGCCCATCTTGGCCATGAGGTGCCCTCTCAGTGCAGCTCTGTGCCAGCCATGAAGGACAATGTGGTCAGAGCGTGGTCACTCCTCTTACCCTTTGAATGTGGTCCTTCTGGTCTCTGGGGTCCGAGTGGGTGCTTTATCCTCATGGTTGGGTTTTGGGAATTTTACAGTGGTGCCTTGTTTATAGATAGTTGCTTGCTGGCCTTTTTGTGAGGGAGGCTTAAGTCAGAAATCACCTATATAGCCATATAGACGATGTGCCTCCTCTACCCTGGAGCAGACACTCATGGGGAGACCATTGTGGAAACAAGGGCCAGGATATGAAAACCAGAACTGTAACTGACAGATTGCTGGAGGCCCAATATAGACAATTGAGTTAAAAATTCCAGAGGACCCAGTCATGGGTGGGGCTGCACAGTTTTGTGAAATTTACATCCAGGAGCTCAACCAGATTCCCACAGTAAATATCAGAGAAAAGACCCCTTGTGCATCTGCTCAAAAGTTTCTGTTAAAATCAATTTATGAAATAAGCTTGAGGGGTGTTATAATTATGATTAAATGCTCTAATACAGATAAAGAGTTTAGTTTCAGCTTTAACCTTCATTGATAATGGTCCTGAATTGACATACAGCGTTTCTGAATTTATCCTTATTCATCCATAACACAGAGAAATTTGACAAAATGTTCTCTGAACCCATCTCAGGTCTACATATATTTCTGCCCAATTAAGTATGTAATAATTAAGTACACTGGCAAGAGAAACATAGAAACCCCACAGAGGGGAACAGAAGAACATGCATTTCTTACCAGTTTAATCTCTTTTTAAATATTCAAGGGAATTTTCCCCTTTGGAGACAGATTACTACTTATCTGCCTTTTACAACATGGATCACAAATGCTATAATTTTTTACAGAATCGTGGTTAACATTTGCCACAAAAGAAACTGTAGTGAATGTGATAGAATTGAAGTAAAATGTACTAAGCACCCACTTTGTTCTAGGTGCTGTGCTAAATAATTTTCATATTAATTTTTATAATAACACTGTGAACCATGCACTCTGGTGATCAGCATTCTATGTATAAGGAATCTGAGGATTAAATAGTTCATTACATTGCCCTGGGCTACGCAGCAAAGAGGTGAAGCCCAGATTTGAACCCAGGGAGTCTTTACTTCTAACCATTGGCATATAGTTGTTTCCTTTTTTTTTTTTTTCAACTTTAACTTAAAATTTAATTAAAAGGCAATATGAACATATATTAAAATATTAAAAAGTCAGAAACTACTGCCAAGCTTCCAGTGAATTAGTTCCCTTTTCACTCCTGATTCTCATTTTCCAGAAATAACCATTTCCATCTCTTGGAGCTCTGTCTTCCTGTTTTAATTTCTGTATTTCTAAGTAACAAGTTTATGTTGCTATTTCTTGATTTTTAAAATTTCGACATTATCTATGCTTCTATAGTAGAGACGGAATCAACTTTAACCTGACTCCCAGGGCTCCAGTTACTGTTTGAGCACATCTTCTAGCTAGAGCAATACCGTGGTTATTTAACATGATTACTTAATATTTTTCACATCTGAGCAACAGCCTATACTACGGTTATATTTCTTTTCATATATATATATATATATATATATATATATATATGGCATTTATGGAATCAGTAGCTCTCTCCTCTCTTTAAAACATGAACATTCCTAGCCTCCATCCTTTCTCTCATGGAGTTAATACAACTCCTTCCATTATGGTTAAGCCCATTAGGTTATCTAGTTCAACTGTCTTACTCCTAGTAGACATCCATCCCACAGGAGCCAACTCCCTACTCCAATGTGAACAGGGATTCTCCAGGCTTCAGGGCAGCTGGCATCTGGGATGTTCCTTCACCATCCGTCCTGGGAATTTTCTTCTCTCTCAGGTTTTATATTATTTTTCTTCTCGTTTTTTAGTATATGTGACATCTTTCATTAGCTTCCTGAGAATATATGCATAGGAGGTAAATATTTTATATATTAAATGGCAGGTGCAGTATTCTAAATTATAAATAATTTTCTCAGCTTTCTGGAGGCACTGTGTCACTGACTTTTAGCTTCCAGCATTGTTTTGGAGGATCAGATTTTTTCATCTTGGAAACCATAAAGATCTTCCCTTTGTCGGCCATGTTCTGAAATTTTATAATGGTTTTGCTTTGTTTTTAATTTTCCTGGGCATTTGTAAGTTTATGCTCTAGAGGTGCAGCTGATCCGTGAACAAAGCGGAGCTTGACGGCACCAACTCCCCACCAGCTGAAAATCTGTGTATAACATTTGACTCCCCCCAAACTTGACTACTAATAGCCAACTGTTGACTAAAAGTCTTACCAAAAACACAGTCAAATAACAAATATTTTGCATTTTATATGTATTATATGCTGTATTCTTACAATAAAGCAAGCTAGAAAAAAGAAAATCATAAGGAAGGGAAAATACATCTGTAGTACTACATATTTTATTGCATAAAAAATCCACATATAAGTGGAGCCATGCAGGTCAAACCGCTGCTGTTCAAGGGTCCACTCTATAAGCTTTTCAGTTTGGGAAACTTTTTTACATTACTAATTTGATAATTTCTTCCTTTTTAATTTTTTGTGGGGGACTATTATGGAATAACTAAATTGGATTTTAAAATTCTTTCATTAATCCTGGCTGTGATATAAACCTGGCTAGTAACATGGTGGGAGCTGGGGCAGTGGGAGTCATATCGTCAGGTACAGAGTATTTCATTTAATCTATTTTTCATATAGTGGCTCCAGCCTCACTGGTGCCCTGTAGCCCCAAACCCAAAGTCCCTCTGGGCTGCCCTCTCCAAGGAGGATCCTTGGGCTTTCTATTGGAGTCAACAGGCAGGAGTTGCCTAGGATTAGGGGGATCTGCCAGTCAAACCGCTCCTTATTCAAATTTTCAAGCAATTTTCCATTTTAAAGTCCTATAGACTTGCTGTCTGCACTTCATGAGTCTTCTTGCATTTCTTTTTTTTTGTTTGTTTTTAATTTTTTTTAATGTTTATTTATTTTTGACAGAGAGGGAGACACAGCATGAGTGGGGGAGGGGCAGAGAGAGAGGGAGACACAGAATCTGAAGCAGGCTCCAGGCTCCGAGCCGTCAGCACAGAGCCCGACGCGGGGCTCGAACTCACAGACCGTGAGATCATGACCTGCGTCCAAGTCAGACGCTGAACCGACTGAGCCACCCAGGCCACCCAGTCTTCTTGTATTTCCATGGCATGAATCAGCTTTCTCCATCCTCCATCCTGCTGATAGCAGTAACTATTCATCTATCCACTCTGGTCTTCCAAAATTCTAATGGTTGTCTGTCATCTTTCTCATCTTCTTTCCTCGTCTCTTTGCCATTGTGGGTTCTGACCTTCTTTTCCCTTTACGTTCATTTTACTGGGGTTTAGAAGTGGGTAAGGCTATAAATGTATATCATCAATTTGCCACATTTACTTAGATACAGTTTAGATTTTCTTACGTTTGCTAAATTACAATACTGGCTATTAGAATTGTCACTGTTTTTAACCAGTTCTCACTTGTGGAGATCATTACCATGTTCTCCAGGAGGAGGGAGCTGGAGGCCAACCCAAACCGCTATCAGCTCAATTATCAGAATTTCAAACACAAGAGAATCCATCAAGGGCTTCAATCTTACAAAAATGGGAAAGTGTCCTGCTAACATTTTTTTAAAAAATAAATGTTGATTTAAATATTAAACTATTCCCACTATCTAAAACCTATGTTTTAATATCTAGTTGTACTGCTTTAAATAGTTCATGAAATGAAGTAAGCACATAGACTATTTTGTAAGATTTGATAAATGGGTCTGTTTATATTTTGTAGTATTTTTAAATTAAGCAACTTGGCCATAATGGCCTAAATGTAATGGAAGTAACCAGAGCGTGGACAGAATTTTCAAGGACAATCTAAAGGCATGGAGTAGCAATATTTCTTATGGGGGATTTTTGGTCTTTTCTACTAACAACTGGAGTCTGCTATGCTTATTAAGAACAACGAAGGAGAGTAGGAGGGAAAATTCCTTTATGCGGGCATTTTTCTTTTAAAAAAAATTTTTTTTTCAACGTTTATTTATTTTTGGGACAGAGAGAGACAGAGCATGAACGGGGGAGGGGCAGAGAGAGAGGGAGACACAGAATCGGAAACAGGCTCCAGGCTCTGAGCCATCAGCCCAGAGCCTGACGCGGGGCTCGAACTCACGGACCGCGAGATGGTGACCTGAGCTGAAGTCGGACGCTTAACCGACTGCGCCACCCAGGCGCCCCTATGCGGGCATTTTTCACTTTTCATGGTCACTCTTTTTTGCTCCGGCGGGTGGTGTACTGTAGGCCAGTGTGATGTGCCGCCTTTGATGCACACATTACGGAAAAATTACAGCGTGTGTTCTGTAGGCCATGGAACACTCCTTGCAAAACCATTGTTTTAGACTCTAAAAACTCTAAGAATGCACTGTAATCTGTATTCAAACACCAAATGCAGAAAAAAAAAGCTCCCTTCTATGCATGTAGTGGTGGGCTAGTGACCTACACAGAAATAAACAAAACTGCCTGCTCTGTTATGGAGACCTCACTGCAACCCAAGCAGTTTAGGATGTCTTCTTTGTGGACCAATGACATTAACCCCTAAGATAGCATAGCTTCTTAAGACTTAACTCCTTGGTGACGTGGGACCTATTGGCCCCAAACACCTGCCATGCCCAAGCCTCCCTCCCCTTTCTCGGCAATCTTGTCTAGCTCCCTCCTGATTTTCCTTCTCAATTCATTCACCGTCTCACATCCACCTCTGTATCCTGGCCAGGAGCACAGATGTTCAAGAGCCTACTTACTTCCTTTAGTTGATTTAAGTTTTACCTGCTGCTCAGTAAGCTTTTTCTGTATTTCATCCGAGTCACAGGAATCGTAGACTATGGGCTTGGCCAGCTCTGACTCGATGTGAGCCAGCCACGTCCTCAGGCTGCTCATGTTCTTATCCAGCTGCTGTACGGCCACCAGGGTCTCCTTCAGCTTCTTTACCCTGTGGGCAGAGGAGAGACTTCACCTTCAGTGAGAGGCCCCACTCAAGTTTCCCTTGTGAGCAAAAGTGAGTACTCAGTCTAAAGCCAAGTTGCCTAAAGTCAAAGTCCAGCTCAGCTCAGCCACTTACTGGCTGTGACTTTGGGCAGTTGTACACCCTCCCTGGGTCTCCATTTTCTCATCTCTATAAAATGAAGGTAAAGGAAGAGTATGTGTGAGATCTGAATGAGTTGAATGATGCAGGGTATATGGGAAACATTCAATAAATGTCAGCTATGATGGTGTTCAACATAGCTATAGTAACAGTTTACTATGGTGGTCATCAAAATTGTTATTTCCACAAATTATGTAATTTATACTAATCTGAAGAATACCTGGGAGCAAAAAATGAACATTTCCAATTGGTTGGCACCAAAACAGATAACACACTCATGGTTCTGACTACTCTGGCCCTGGTGGGATTTATTTCAGCACCCTTGTGGCAAACTCAGCTAAAAGAAGAAAGCACACTTAAGACGAATGATCAGTGAGCGATCACATGCACTTAATGCCAGATCTCGTTAGAGGTAACCGAGGACCCTTTGGGCTACAAGCAGCAGAGGGCAGATCCAGGGCCGACCACCATCTAGTCTTCTCCTGCAAAGCCTAGTTCAATGCAGTATTTTCTACACAGTATGTTTTTAAAAAATGTTTTCCCATTCTTTCCAGGAAGAAGTAAAAACCAGTTTGCTTAAGATTGCCACTTATCTAACAATCCTGTGTGGACATCCTATGTGTAAGATGCTGGAAAGACAAAATAAATAAGACTTGATTATTTTCCTATGAAATGCACGATCTGACTGGAAAGCTGGACATGTCAACAGTGACACATAACACAGTGTGAGAAGAACTAAACTAATGAGCCAAGTCCCTGGCTAATAAATAGGGAGGAATCAATTCTGTCTGGCCGTCTTCAGTAATCATTCATTCACTCGTTCAGTCTCCACTGGTTCAGGTCTGTATTCTTTCTACAAACATCTATGATGCTAGGTAGCCATGGAGCTAGGCGACAGAAATACAGTGATGACTGAAGGTTCATCCCAGCCATTGAGGAGCTGAGACTTTGCTGAAGAAATAACATTTGAGCTGCATCTTGACAGGTGGATACTAGCCAAGCAGAAGATTTCTGGCCTAGGAAACACAGGAAAGAAAATCAGAGATATGGGAGGCAGAGTGCCATAATGCTAGGGGGGTGGGGGTGGTGGGAAGAGAAGCCGAAGAGAGATGTAGTTGTGTTGAAGCAAGACGGACGGATAGGCTAAGATTATAAAAGGCCTGCTGTGACACCATACTGGCTTTGTGTGAACTTTAAAGATAAGTAGGAATGTGGCCAAGACGTATTAGCCCAGGAATGACAGGATCAGTTCTGATTTTGAGTATGTGAGTTTGAAGTGAGGCTCGTATGGAAGACCATTCTGGAAGTAAACAGAATAACCCAAGCAGCTACATCAAAAGCCTGCACTTGGGGAGCCAGGGACAGGGGTGGGGCGGGGATTGCTAAATTCATGAACTGCCATGACGGGAGGCAGAAGGAGTTAAAAATGATGTGATTATATGGATGCTGCCGTCTCCGAGGGAATGGATGAGGAACAAGTTCACGGGGTTAATGGTGCAGGAAGTTTGCAATATGATGAGTCTGCGGGTCGGGTAGACAGGCATAGAAGTGTAGTTCACAGGTGTCGAGGAGAGGTCAGGGTTTATGCCATTGCTTTAGGTATTATTGGCACAGAGCAAGGCCCAATGAAAGGATGTATTTCACCCTGAAAGGGAATGGATGAAGAGAATGAATTTTAAAAGGCTGGCTCATGGAGGAAGAATCAGAGATATAAAAAAGAAAAAAAATTCATAAAGGAAGAAGGTGACCGAGGAAAAGTGGGGCATGAAACCAAAGGCAGAAAAAACTGCAAGAAAGAGTGGTAGTGGTGGGGCGGGGGTAAGACTGATGTTGCTTGAGGTGCAAACTTACAACAAGCAGTAAATGAGCTGTACAGATCTAATGCACAGTAAATGAGTAGAGACAACAATAATTGTGCAATTATGAATTGTGATAACTATCGCTACAGGGGCAACCACACTATCACAGATCAATGTATCAAAGTAACACATCGTACACCTTAAATTTACACAATGGTACATGTCACATATATTCAATAACAAAATTTTAAAAAGAAGTGTTGGTTAGTGATCTGAATGCCCCCTTGATTAGATTCACTTGGTCGGCCTCAGATAAATGGATAAATGCAGACGCCTGGCTAGATTCCAATCCACTTCTCCCGAATTAGAACCTCTGGGGGTGTGGCCGGGGAACTGGCACTTTTCACAAGCACTCCAGGGGAGTCTTAGATACACTAAAGTTCGGGGACCGATGGTATCCTCTGTCAAACGCATAGCAGGATAGTATAATGAGACCTAAAAATACCTAAACACAATGCATTTGGCTTAAGAAATACAGTTATGGTAAAGGAGTATTGGTAATTTTTTTTTTTTTAACCAGGCAGTAAAGGTGAGTAAATATGGTATGAAACCTGTAGAATGATCTGGCTACAAGGAAACATTGATTTGTTTGTTTTGTTTAATGCAGTTTAATATTTGGAATAACTCTGGAATGTTTTTAAGCAGAGAATAAGGAACTTGTGAGAAAGAAGCCAATGACCGAAGGAAAAAGGAGGAGAGAAATGACAGATGAAAGCAGTTGATGGCACAAGGATGCAGAGTAGGTGGTCAAGGACACAAGGGCAGGGGTACTTTTGAAGGTGTTTTCCTACTGAGTCAGGCTGTAAGCAGGAGTTTGGGAGGGCCACAGGCAATATTTCTCAGCTCTATTATTATCAAGTAATAGCTAGCAGCAAAAATCCATTAATGAGACCCTGGTGCGGGCCTGACACGGCTGAGTATCCAGATTGCTCTAAAGAACAAGGTTGACGGGGGTGAAAAGCACACGGTCAGTGATTTCAGGTTCAGCCCATATTTGAAAGTCACTGCTGGGGTGCCTGCGTGACTCAGTCAGTCAAACATCCAACTCTTGAGGTCGGCTCAGGTCATGATCTCCCAGTTTGTGGGTGTGAGTCCTGCGTCGGGCTCTGCACTGACAGTGCGGAGTCTGCTTGGGATGTTCTCTCTCCCTCTCTCTCTGCCCCACCCCTCTCATAAATAAATAAATAAACATTAAAAAAAATAAAATTCACTTCTGCTTTCAGGCAATGAGTGCTCCCCGAAGCTCAGGAAACGGGGTCACCTTAATTGCCGCTGCTTATAACATAGACGAATGCAGATGAGCAAAATACATCAATGTCCGAGGTGCCAACTTGGCTCAACTGAAGAGGTATCGGCAACAGGACTTTGCAGAACTCCAGGGAGGTGACATATTCCAAGGCAGGAATCGATAAAGAATGTTCTCAGAGACGGAGGACTCGCACCCTGAGACATCAAGTATTTCTCAGCTCTGTTACTCTCAGACAGCAGAGAGGGGCTTCTCAAGAGAGGGGCTGTTCCAGGATCACTTAGGGGTGCTTTCAAAGCACAGAGGCCACCGGCCAACTCTCTTCCCACCTCCTCCAAACTCCTCCTTGGAGGACTCTGAGAAGCTGCTCTGGTCAAGAGCCATGCTCTGAAGAAAATGTCTTATAACCAAAGTCTTTGCAGCATTTTCCTTCTTTCCTTCCTTCCTTCCTCTTTAAATTTTTTTTTAATGTTTATTTATTTTTGAGAAATAGAGTGTGAGTGGGGGAGGAGCAGAGAGAGAGGGAGACACAGAATCTGAAGCGGGCTCCAGGCTCCGAGCTGTCAGCACAGAGCCTGATGCAGGGCTTGAACTCATGAACCGCGAGATCATGACCTGAGCCGAAGTCAGATGGCCAACCGACTGAGCCACCCAGGCGCCCCAGCATTTTCCTTTATTTTTAATTACTTAAAACTGATATCACCACTTCCATTATAAATAGAATGTTTACAAACCAATGTTTCTCTCTCAAATAAAAATCTAGTCATGATGTAATCACTTTTCTCTTTGTCACACAAATGCTTTTAAAAGGATTTTCACTATGGCCAATTATTAATAATAATACCTATATTTCATTAATTATTACAATACCTATATTTGAAAAATATTTTCAGTTTGTAAAGGTACTCTTAGGTACATTACCTACATTGCATGGAAAAAATATGTATTTAAAAATTATGTTCATACTCCACAATATATTCTATTGATAGGAAACAGAAAACATGTGTTGCTCTCTGTTTATCATGACTCATAATTCTATTCAAGCTAAGACTTCTCTAGTTATTTTTGTAAATACAAATTGTACCCTGTTCCCAGGGAAGTCCAAGGTATTGACCTTCAAAAATAATTCCAAGAATGTTTACATACAACCTACTCACATTTTCTCACATATAAGACAAAACTCACTTGACTGTCAGCCAGTGAATAACAGTTTTAGAATAGCTATTGGATACAAAGCTGTAGGTGCACGTTACCAATGGCCATGGCACGGGCTTGGAATTTAACACGGCCCTGGCCATCCTGCTTCCGTGGCCCAGGTTGAAAGGACGGTCTACAGTCAATAAACACAAGGAGACTGCACTGAGATGTCTGTCCCAGTTTTATCTCTGGAAGAAAGTCCTTTCGGAAACCTCTCCCACCTGACCAGCTTCCTGTCTTCAGATTTGGTAGCATCTGAATGCGGACGATGCTTTGGGACACATGCTTTATAGCAACCTCATAATATCATCAGGGTTTCGTGTGGAGCTGGAGACTGGAAGAACACCTCACTCAGTGCTTGCTTCCTTCTTTCCCTTATTTTAACTCCCTGGTATTATTTATACACAAGTTCCTCTCCCCATGTTAAGTTCCTTAGAAAGCTGGAACTGTGAATTTCTACTTTTGGTTTTCCCCTTCCCCTGCCGTATTAAACTCAGTGCTTGGCACAAAGTTGGGCACTACTTAAATGCCTGATAAGCATTAATAATTAGTATTCTACCTAAGTAAAAGACTTTTATTGAGTTAGCACAGTTTATTTTTAATTTCATTGATATTAAACGCATACTTAAATCTTCCCTCTAAGTCCAACGTTTACGAATGGTCTGTCAAGCACTAAAATTCATTCATCCCCCGGGTTCAAAATTCATTTACCAAAATTATCATAAGATCTAAGGCACAAAAGAATGCGAGTAAATACTGTTCCCCCAGATATTGTCTACACTAGTCAAATAATTTACAAGATTAGTAATCTTGTATAATATTGAATGAGTTCCCATAGAGCAGTTAGTGTGCAATATGTCAAGGGCATCGTGACATGGAAATGCTTGTTCATATAGTCCATTAGGGACAAGTTCCTCTTTCAAATGAATGTGTAAATCTTAGTGAAGTCAATGGGGGTGAGCATTTAAGTAGTTTTGCTTTCTCATTTTTTAAAACATGCATTTGACTACAAACAGCAAAATGCATTGTGTGTGTGTTGGGGGGAGCAGATGTGAGCTGAGAGGAAGTGGGTAGTAAAGCCCCCATACATCTTCCTTGACCTTACAAGACGCGATATTTGCAGGACATGAGTCATTCTTTGTTAAGAAATGTCCCATCTTTTTTCCATTATTTCTTTAAAGGAAATCCTTGGGTAAAGTGTCACAATATTTCTATTCTTCTATCACTGTAAGAAGTTTGAGCAACATTCCTTTTGGTAGCATCCAGGATTATAATTCAAAATGGATGTTTGCCGATGTCACAAGTCTGGGTAAGTTGTTTAGCAAAAGTCTTGTAAATCTGTAAATCCCTGCAGCTGATGGGTCTCTTTGCATAGTCCAGTGTGCCTCACAGGACTTCACCCTTTTTGAGAAGGATTCTACTACTGAAACCAGTTGTCCAGCTTCTGAACACTGTTGCAGGAATATCTATGTACACATATACACATTACATGTATATATTTATCACTATCTTCCTTCATACTAGTTTAGTAGACCCATCAACAAAAGCAAAAACAAAATTTCATATTCTAAATATAATAGAACCAAAAGCACCATTAGTAAATCCTATTCGTTAATAGGAATTTATTTGGAGGATGTTATGGTACAAGAATAGTGTTTTTTTTAATGAAGCTAAAATTCCTGATATAACATTATTCTAACAGAAAAATATCATGAAATAAATATTTGCATAATACACAGAATTACTATTTTCGACATACATTTTTACATTTGGCGTATGTTTTAAAACCTTTATACTAGTCAGTGACCAAAACTTACTGGCAAGCCTATACAGAAATGGCTTTTCTCATACACAAAACCCTCTGGGCCCCTGCAATATGAGATCTTTATTTAATAAAGGGAAAGCTTTCAGCCACAAAGCTGGGAACTGGCTAAGACTGAATTTCAGTTTCATCAGGAGCCCATCCTTTAAATAGCAGATGATAGACCAACTGGATCATCTTATTGGGTCTCCTTCTGAATCTCTTTCCTGTGTCTCAGCCTCTCTGCCACGGCCATACCCCTCGTATGACGCATACGGTCCAGAGACAACTGGAATACCAAGCCATAACCAAGTTCATTAACCTTTCCCTCCGGCTCCACATGCCCAGTAGGGGGAACAAGAAAACAAACCGACAAATAACTCTTGGGAGTCCACAGCCAACGACCTCCTAACACCAAATCATCTCCACTTAACACTGGCAAAAACAATTATGGATTAAAGATCCAGCATCTATCCTACGAACCCCACGTAACACGAAAGCTATGTACAATGGAAGAAACTCAAGGAGATGCCTGCCTTGTGACATCGCAGTTACATTCTGGGAGATCTGAGTCCACACAGCCGTCCTCTGCCATCCTCAGGGCACACAGATCTTCCACCACCACCATGAAGCTTCCAACTTGCAAAAGTTAGGTCTGCAGAGCAAAAGGCTAAATCCTGCGTGGGGATGAAAGCTTCCCCTCGTCTGCGTATGGAAGTATGAAAATGCTCACTCTAAACAAATGTTGGTAGGTCTCTGCCTGATAATATGACACTGAGCAGTGACAAGTGGTCATGTTTCTAAATAAAACCTACATTCATTAACATGTGCCAGGCCTGATCTCCTGGAATGTAGGCCACGAGTGTAAGAAGGGGAAAAGGCTCAGTGTAATCTGCAAAGGAGGGGGAGGCTTTCTAAAGAAAGAAGGATATCAAAAATAAGGCTGGCCTGCAGACACTGCCATTCTGGAAGAACAGTCAACTCTTCTTGTGGGCTGTTTGCTAAGTTGGAAAGGATATTCGAAAAAGATAAATCGCCCAAATGCAAACAAACAAAACCTCCACAAGTGCAGCCCATTGTAGTAGCAAAAAAGAGCAACTTCTTTTTGTCTGCTGTTTGAAATGCGAGCTACCTGGTGTAAGTAGGAGTTTTAGGGGTTGTTTGGGAAGGTGGGATGGAAAAGATACTCAGTAGAAAAGGAGTTGGTCTTCACTTTTGAATAGACTGTTTAAGCAAAAGAGTACCTGAAGAAATATTATTCCTCCCCTAATATTCAAAACCTTCGTCCTTTTAAAAATAATGATGTACAGCGACGCAAATAACATTTTCATTTTAAGATAATAAAAAAAAGCATCCGTTCATTGGCTTGGTGGGATTCAGATAAATTTATTTTGTGAATTTCAAGAGTTTCAAATTTTCTGCGCTGCATCTATAGTAATTTCATAACTTAAGCTTTTAAAGAAAATAGCCTCTCAAATTATTAATTACTGGTAATTTAAAAAAATGTGGTGAATGCTGGCTGCTTTAAAACCTTTTTGGATCAAGATATATATACACACACATATAAATACAAAAATAATAACGAACATTTTCTAAGTTCTTTTTAAAAGGCCTATATGATGAACTGCAAAATAAAAGAAAGCATTTGGTTCTGGTTATGTGAGATAATTGCTTTTGAAACAGAAACATTTTATTTTTAAAAGAAGCAAGCTTATATTTTACATAAGAAATACAGTCCAGAAAACTTAGTTTTAATAAAATTACTTTTCAAATCCTGCTATTTAAAGACAAAATGGGTGATGGGTATTGAGGAAGGCACTTGTTGGGATGAGCACTGGGTGTTGTATGTAAACCAATTTGACAATATATTATATTCATAAAGATTTTTAAAAAATAAAGATATCTTACTGTGAATTCTTTATAAAACAATCACTCCTATAATTTATTATTTTCAACAATCAGGAATATAAACATCTAAGCTTTGGTTAAAGAGATATGTAGGCCATGATTCCGTAACACTAGGGAGATTTATTTTTTCTTGATTATGACTAACATTCCTGAAAACTTGGGATCTTTGAAAACTTTTACTGCCATTATTTTCCTAGTTCAATTCCTTTTTACCTTATTTAGTTCTCCTCATGGGTTAAAATTTTTTCCCCATGCTCATTATCATTAGGACAATATATTTGTGCCAACAAATGAAATATAAAGCAAGGCTTTAAAGACACAATTACTGTCATAGCAAACAATGATAACAATATCAATGCCCATCAGTGGGGAAAATATTGGATAAACCATAGTATATTATATATTATATATATTATTATATATATTATATATTATACACAGTATGTTATATTATGTTACGTTATGTTATATTATATTATATTATATTATATTATATTATATTATATTATGGAATACTCTGTAGCTATCTAAAAGAACGAGACTGGCATATGTGGCATTTTAGAGTATTCACGGTCCTTCTCTGGCATTGCCTCTTTGGAGCTATGGCAGTTATTCTTATGAATATTTTGCAGATGAGGAGTCTAGGGCTCAGAAAGCTTCTGCAGCGAGCCCTGGGTCACACAGGCAGAACGAGGCGGACTAGACTCGGGCCTCTTGATTAGTTCTGCATTGTATCCGTGCTTGCTGCCTCCATACATTCCTGATCCTGGCCAGAGTTTTCCAAATTGGCCACCTTGAGATAAAGCCAGCCATAGATTCCAAGAATCAAGTTTTCTTTTTCCTCGAGTGTGGGTGGAGCTCCAAATCCCTTCTGGGGGCAGCTGCCATAACTTGACCAAGCCTTCCCTGCACTGCATGTGCGCTTTACCTACACAGCCTCTAAACTCCCTCTGGGCTGAGAAAGCGTCGTTCCCTGAGCACTTGGCAGTGCTAAGGTACTGTCTCATGTAATGCTCCGAGTACATTTTTACACATGTGGTAACTGAGGTAGTCAGAAGATAAGTAACTTGCCTAACATTTCAGCGTAGCTGAAGCAGAAACATTTCAAGCAGTGGAGGCCTTAAGCCCATGCTCTGCTTTATTCCTATCTGCATGTATGGCACTTGCCATACTATGTCTTAGACTAGAGATACTGAACAATTACTGGAGTGACCATTATGTGCAAAGAACAATATTAGGTTCCGGCTTTGCTATGGACACACTTACATCTTAAGAGAGAAAAGGAATTGCAAACAACTGATCACACGAGATATTGATTATAGTAGAGGGAAATTCTGTTAAGCGCAGTACAGAAAGCGTGCTGACAGGGTAAGAAGAATCTCACCTAATCCAAAGAACAGGAAGAACATGAAGAACAATTAGGAGCGGCCAGGCCAGATGGGGGTAAGAGAGCGGGCGGGAAGATGGAAGGAAGGCCTGTGGTGAGGAGTCATGTATACCTGCTTTCTACTCTTACTTGGGTAGGCACCACGTTCTTCTCATTTTTACGTCCCTAGAGCTGGTGTCAGCAAACTATGGCTAGGCTAGACACCTGTTTGGGTAATAAAATGTTATTGGAACCCAGCTCTATTTTTCAGTTTCCACACTGCGTAAGGCTGCTTTTATGATATGGCAGAGGGGTTTCGGCAGGGACCGTTTGGCCCTCAAAGCTAAAAATATTTACTAGATAGCCTTGTGCAGAAAGTTTGCCAAGCAAACTTAAAAGCAACCAGTGACCAAGGACCACAGATTGCATGATTCCATGTATACAAACTGTCCAGAACAGGTAAACCTGTGGAGGCAGATAGTGACTTAGTGGTTGCTGGGGCCACGGAAGGAGGGAGGGTAGAGAGGAAGAAGGTGATTAAGGCTTTTATTTGGGGGTGATGAAAATGTTTTAAAATTAACCGTGATGATGGATGCAGAGGTCTCTAAATGTGCTAAAAAAATCACTAAACTGTACACTTGTGATAGATGAGTTGTATGCTACGTGAGTTAGAGCTCAATGAAGATGTTATTGAAAAGAATAAAAGAGCCAAATAACTAAAGTGTGCTTTGGTTTTGGTGATGGGGATTTAGGTTTGATAGAGGGAAGAGCAATATCCTTATATTAGAGAGTAGATTTAATGAAGAAAAAAACAAACAAACAAACAACAAACCTCATTACAACAGAGCACACAATTAAGTCTGAACTTCCTAGATACCAAAATGGGGAAAGTTCAATAATGCATTGTCTCTTATAAAAAGCACTGAACAACTAATGCTAAGAGACAGATTTCCTGTTAGTGCTGAACTCTGGAACAACTGCTATGTGGATTTTTCGCAGTTCATTGACAAAATGAGAGCCAGATTCCCAGCAGACAGTTTTAAAGAAATTACATCAATGACTGTTTCTTGTGCTGACTCTTTTTTCTTAAAGTTTATTCGCTTATTTTGAAAGAGCATGTGAGAGGGGGAGGGACAGAGAGAGAAGGAGAGAGAATCCCAAGGAGGCTCCACGCTGTCAGTATGGAGGGGCTTGATCCCACGAACCATGAGATCATGACGTGAGCCAAAATCAACAGTCGGATGCTCAAGTGACTGAGCCACTCAGGTGCCCCTCTTATGTTGACTCTTAATGAAAGCCAAGGGCTCAGAAATGCTTTGGCCAATTGTCATGGCTGGTGTTGAGCAACTGAACTTTCTGGGATGAAGAAAATGTTCTGTATCTGCAATTCCCAATAAGGTAGCCATTATCTTCATATGGCAAATGGGACTTGGAAATATGACTAGCACAACTGACTATAATTACAATTAAACCATAGCTTGATTATATCCCATTTAAGTTAACTTAAAGACCCACAGGTCGCTAGTGTCTGCTACATTAAACTGAGCAGGTCTAGAAACTATGGTCAGGATACTAGAGCATTATCCCCTAAGACCTAAAAATAACTAAGCAAATTTTGTTGCCCTAAAAAGCTGACAACTCTTAGTGACAGTTTAAAAATTCAATGCAAAACACATTTATTTTGTGTTAGAATGGTTTAAGCTAATCCACTAGTGATAGGAAGTTGACTCAAAGTTATACATTCTATTTGCATGCAACAGGTTTATTAGCAGTGCATCTTCTTTCTTTCTTTTTCCTGTTTCTGTTAGCAGGAAAGCTATGCACCTGAAAATATAATCTTCAGAAATAACCTCTCCATTCCCACAAGAACACCAAAACAGCACAGAAATATCAAAAGGCTCAACTAAGTTGTGTTCTGCATTAATGAATCAGTGTGGAAGGAAAACAAAGTTGGAAGAGGGAAGAGTGGTGAATGAGACTGAACCATAGAAACTTGATATTTGAGCGGGTAGGTCATAGTTGAAGATGGGTGTGGGGAACGGTCAGCTGGTCTGTGTACTCCCGAGGCTCTGATAAACAAGGAAATGGAAAGTAAATGTGACAGCCAAGTGTCATTTAGGAGAGGCTTCAAGGAGACTATGAATCCAGTGTGGCACTAAACTCTAGAGCAAATGAATGGTGAGCACATCAGCTGGTACACGTCAGAAGAAGGCGAAAAGAAATGGACAGCATATCGATAGAATCTCCTGTAGGAACTGCATCTGTGTATGGTAAGACTCTACAACCGTAGAAACATATGAGTGTTTTAGTGACTGTAGTATAAAGCATGTATATTTTATAAATATTTGATTGATTCAAGTTTACTAGTGTATCTTTGGAAAAATAAATAACACCTAGAAAATCCTCACTTGAACAACAGAAAAGTTATACATAAACATGACTTTGAGGAGAAATCACCTACCTCATTTGATGTAATGTAAATTTAGTTCATACACTAAACTAGCTGCTTATGATTAACTTATATTAGATTCCATCTAAAACATCTTTAACATAGTGTATCCCCCGTATTCCATACCACTGAGCCACTAAAGATTAGAAAAGAACATTAACTAGTTTAACTGGATTACATGGCAATGTAAGCTAACCCATGAGTCATAATCTGACCAAAAAAATCCAGGGATGTTTACCAACTGGGCGGCTTCCCTAAGAAGGGTATTTATAGAATAAAGAGCTTCAGTTTGTCCTTCTGAAATAAGATTTGGTTATCACGGACTGAGAAGTGAGGCTAAACATAGCAGTGGGGTTCTAAAACCTACATACGCTGGAATACTTGGAGTAGGTGAGCTGAACAGTACATTTCCATTTCTTTGTAGTACCTTTACCCGGGCATTTAGCCCATCATTTTACTTGATTTCTTTTTGCATGTCTCTCTGCCCACCATGAACTTCTCAAGGAAAGGAACCTCTGTCTTTGTAGCCTCAAAATGTCTCAGAACTGATGTCAGCACTTTACAAAGGATTGGGAAACTAGATTGTTGAAATAAATAACAGAATCTAATTTCCTTGTAATTGCATTCTTTAGAGCAGGGACAAGGAAGTCATAAGTTTGGCAGACAGCATAATATAGTCTCCAGAGCATGGGCTGTAGAATCAGAGAGTGCAGGCTAGGCCACTTAGCATGTGAGGGGCCATGGACAAGCCTGAGCCTCAGCCTCTGTATCAGGAAAATGGGTACAATAAGAATGCCCAGCTCAAAGGGTGCGGTGAACAAAACATGAGAAGACATGTATGAAGCCTATAGCATGGTCGCTGGCACAAATTAAGGGTTCAATAAATGTTAGCCATCACAGTGCTGTTGTTAAACATTTTGAAAACTGATAAACATTGATTCCATTTTTGTTTCATTATTGCTAGCATAAATTATAATCTCATCTTTGTATATTAGCTTCTCTTGGATAACTAACTCCCTCTGTGGAAAAAAATATGCTAGTTATTTCCACAATCAACATATGGAATTGCCATGACCATATGCAATTTTTGTGGGCACACAGTATTCAAAAGGCACTATTTCAGGTCTAAATTCATGCAGCATGGCTAAGGAAAAGAACCCAGATTTTAAAAAGTGTATTGTTGGTTACATCCAAAATGGCTGTGAATCAGAAGCATTTGTAATATTCTAAATCTCCTCCTAACTGCCATAAAAAATAATACCCATTCAAATATTCAAGTACTCGTTCATTCAAATATTTATTGAGCCCAAATTGAGGCACTGTTCTTGGTCATGACATACAGTGGATAGAATGGTCAGAGATGCCTGCCCTCATGGAACCTACATCCAACATGAAGCCAAGTTCACCTCAAATAAAGCATTTACTTTAGTCATTCCCTTTGTAACAAATAGCCCAGTGCTTCATTAATTATATCAGACTTTTATATTATTAATAAAGACCCTTATATATTTTAATTTGTTTACTTTTATCTCTTTTCTTCACCCTGCCCTTCTCCAGCAGCAACTGACTATTCCTCCCAGATACAAGGCAGACACTTACAGTTATTAAACCTAACACAATATTATAACAATGCAGCAGATTATTTCTACAGCTAAGCAGAGTGGCAATAATTAGCTTTATTCCCACATTTTGCTAATTGGAAATATAGTAGGAATGTGTGTGTGTGTATATAAGCATATATAAGTACCTATATATAAGCATATATAAGTATATATATATAAGTGTATATACATATATGTATATATATAAATATATAATTTATATAAATATAAATGTATACAAATATAAATATGTACACACATATGTACATATATAAATATATACATATATATATATATATATATATATATATATATATATAACTTTTTTTCCTATTGCAGACAAAAATACCCTCCATGGATACTAGCCAGCAGTTCTACTTCCTTCCTCATAGAAGGTTAAATACCCATGAAGCTCTGAAATACAGAATCTTCCTTTTGAGAATGGGTTTTGTTTTGATATGACTTTAAGCTAAGTGGCAACACCACTGAATTTATTACATACGAAGGAGAATTTCAAAGTTCATGAAAGTGACATTTATGAGAAAAGCCTAAAAACGGTGGGGAGAAAGAACACAGAGGAAGATTCACTGTAATGAAAGGTGGACCAAATGCTTTAAAATTCTGCATACACATGTCCTATTGACCAGAATCCTTTGTACCTGGCTGCCATGAGATCCAGGAGATGCTGCCACCGGTCGTTGACCTTTCCAAGCTTGTATTCAATCTCAGAGGCTTTGCTTTCATGGCTGGCTCGAGCAAGTCGTTCTCCCATTTGCTGGAGCTGTATTTTGTTCTCTTGGGCAACAGCAATTTCCTCTTGATAATCCTGCATAATAAACAGCAATCACAGAGGTCAGAAATCATTGTCTTAATGCATTCAGCCTGGCTCTACTAGAAACATGATAATTACAGTTTTCCACTGCTTGGAAATAGTTTGGGCAGGAAGAATACTGTGTGATTATCAGTCCATGTACACAAGAATTAATGGTAGCTATTATTTTCAGTATGTACATAGACTCTCGATTGAATTTTCATAGAGATGGTCTTAAAGAGGATGGAGATGCTTTTTTTTGTACATAAAATGGGCATTTAAAAAGCAGTTAACAGTATATACATAGATATAAAACACAAAACTTGAAACATTTTAATGCTGGGAAATTATATCTTATTGTTGTAATCACCAACCTGGTGTTATATTTAGAATCAATCCTCATACAAATAGTTGCTAAGAGGCTTAGAAGATGTGTGTGTGTGTGTGTGTGTGTGTGTGTGTGTGTGTGTCTGCGCAATTATATATGTACAACTGACATATATGTATATATATGTAAAAGCATATATGTGTTTCTGTCAATTATTTGTGCAGATTATTTTAAGAATTAATACCTTCATTTAATAGAGCTATCCTCTATATCATGTCAATAGTTTACAACACATAAATCATGGCAAATTAACTCACAAGAATGGTAACCATTAGTCTTAGAGGATCAGTGGGTCTCCAACCTTCTTCATTCACCCAGTTTCTGCACTCACTCCTCTTAAAAATTGTTTTGGATAAGGAAACACTGGCTCCATATGGAAGAGAAAGTCCACTGAATGGTATGGTTAAAGTGATGATGAATGGACATCTCCTGTCCTCTCCAACTCTTGCTGCCTGACCAATGATCCTCTTACTCGTGCCACAGTGACATGAGCCAATCTTTAGAATCACCTTTTTCAGTTTTGTGCTAAACTCCTGTCATGCAGCAAATACTATCTCAGCAAAATAATACACAAAGATGGGTATTATAGGGCCACGGATATTTTAACTTTCTCTTGATCTAAAGTTAGTGTGGCAATAAGGTTATCCCCTCAAGTCAGTTACTGAAGCAAGAAGACTCCAAAGAAATGGGAGAAGCCAGTGCAATTTTATTCTATCTCAGTGTTGAGTGCTCTCTTTAGGCCCAGCAACCCCAATGCACCTGTCCTCCATTTTATGTTACTTCAATACAGTGGGATTCTATGACCAAAACACTAGATGCACTGACACCACAAGAGGAAAGCTCATAAAGACTTCTTTTTATATCCCTTAACTCATTTTATATGAGAATAGTATAGTTAATATTTTAAAGATTATTTCTGACATTGTGCCAGATAGTATAACAAAATTATGTGAAAAACTAATGTTTTTCTAAATTTTAAATTGTGGTTGTATTTTGTTCAAGAGATAGTTTTTTTCCACACCCCCAAAATACGCCACCTTAAATTTCATGAAGAAAATCAATGAGAGTAGAGATACACACTTAACCAAAATTTCTTCTATAGCAAACTTCACCATAATACCTATAGGACACTAATCATGTCTAGTAGAGCATTGTCTGGTATCCAGAAACTATCAAAGGGCAAAGGTATGGGCAGATAGTAAAATGAAATCTGTATTATCTTAGTCTACATTTTAAAGGTTTACAATATCAAATATACAAATGTTTACTGCTAGAATTATATATATATATATATATTAATTTTTAATGTTTATTTATTTTTGAGAGAGAGAGAAAGAGAGAGACAGAGAGAGCGAGGGAGGGGCAGAGAGGGAGACACAGAATCTGAAGCAGGCTCCAGACTCTGAGCTGTCAGCACAGAGCCTGACACGAGGCTCGAACCCATGAACCGTGAGATCATGACCTGAGCTGAAGTCGGACACTTGACCGACTGAGCCACCCAGGAGCCCCCAGAATTTTATATCTTAAGTGGAGGCCTATAAGGTTATTAATATCGCATGCTGACACATTAGAGTTTTTTTTTTCTCTTTACGTGTATGCATGCATAAAGATATCTTTTCCTACTATTTACATTTATTTTAGGACAAACAAGGCTGTAATTCACTTATTCAATAGTGACTGAGGACTTATGAGAAGGCAGGCATTGCTCAGGGTCAGGAGATGCAGCAATGAACAAAATAGACAAAGACACTTCCAGCAAAGCTTATAATCCAGGGGGGCTTCCATTTGTACAGGGACAAGAAACAAGTACGTAGGGAAAGTACACCGTAAACCTGGCAGTGATATGTTCTAACAAGGAACATAAACTAAACAAAAGTAAAAATGGTTCATTGTCCAAAATTAATGTAAAAGCACCACCGATCTCATCAAAAACATTTTTCAATGCTAGTAAATTCGATCAGCCTACACTGACATGAAAAACATCCATGTCACATGAATGTATAAAATAATGCAAGTTATACACAACTTGAAAATAATATGAAGCAAAATTCTCAGGAAGTCTTCATTCTTGTAAATGTCTATGAATTATGTTTTATAGAGAAAATGCCAGTTTAACTAATCCTAAGAATTTTTTCTTTTGGTTTCTCTCAAGTGATTTTACCTCTTTAAAAACAAAAACAAAACCACAAAAGCAATATACATAAATGATTCCTTCTGAACAGGTAGCTAAAGCCAAAAAATACTGAACATTTGTCTACCAGCAGATAATTAACTTCATCACATCCATATATTTTGTATGTAAAAGAGGCCTTCCCATGCAAGTTTATTTCATATTAAAAAGATCAAACGTTTAAAATATAGTGCTCCTTTTACAGGAAAGTAATTTCATAATGAGTAAGACCATCTTTTTATACCTACTAAAAGTATGCCTAAGCGTCACGAAGAGTGAAAACATATGTAGCCATGCATCCTGTACCTTCTTGAGTTTCTCTATCATTTCTTCAATGAGAATGTCTCCATTTTGAGAAACTTTGCTTTCCATCTGGGTCAGCCATTCGCAAAGCTCCTTGTTCTTTTCACTGAAGACAGCCCATTCATTCAATCTCTCACTCACTTGCTGCCGCCTTAAGGAGAGCTGAAAAATTTCAATGGGAGAAAATGTAAAGGGATAATGAGAGCAGAACTTGTACCCTGAGGAAAAAAGCCAATAAAGTCAGTTGGGTGGACTGGAATAAGCACTAGCTGTGCATCTCTTTAGGTCACTGTTCCCTGGGACACGGTGCCAGGAAGGAATCCCCAGCAAGTTTTCACTTTTCACAATAAGGACCCCACTGCTAAATGCCAGGGGAGGGGGGAAGGGGGGGATCCAACCCTCTACTTGCCTCCTGAAGAGTTAGACGCATGCACATTCACTCATTAAAGGTTCTGAACAACCCAGCCCCACACCGTGATTGGTTCCCTGTAGAGATTCTACACCATCATTAATGTACTTTTATTGAAAGAGAAAGTAGAAAGAAGAAAGAGAGGAAAGGATAGGAGATGAAGGAAGGAAAGGAGAAAAATGGAAAGGATAAAAGAAGGGAAAAGGAAAGGAAAGAATAAGGAAGAAAAGGGAAATGGAAGAAAAGGGAGGAAAGAAAAAAGGAAGCAAGAACTGAATCTCAGGTATCTGGAGAGATTAGAACAGATGACACAGTGGCAAGAGGTCAGAAGTGGAGGACGGATCCCTTGTGGCTCAGCTCTATACCAATCCTTTTACTTTGGACAAGTTCTCTTACTTCCCTCCTGCTTTCTGTCTTATTTATTAACCTTTGTGTCTTTTCCTTCTCTATTTCTTTTGCATTACGGCATTATTGAGATTTAATTCACGTACCATACAATTTTGCTTAGCATGTTTCTAAAGTTCATCTATGTTGTACCATGGGTCAGTGCTTCATTCCTTTTAGTTATTGAAGATATTCCATCGTGTGGATAGACAACGTTTTATTTACCAACTCAACTGCTGATGGATGTTTGGGTTGTTTCTGCTTCTTGGCTACTGTAATAGTGCTGTTGTACACTTGTGTCCAAGTGTGTGTGGGGACACATGTTTAGTGGCCTTAGGGGTATATACCTAGGAGTGGAATTGCCAGGTTACACGGTGGCGCTACAGATTGCCTGCCTAAGTGGCTGTGCCAGCGTACGTTCCCACCAGCAACAGGGGGCTCATTTCTCTACATCCTCACCGACACCTGTTATTATGTGCCTTTTTGACTTTGGTCATCCTAGTGGATGTGAAGTGGTATCTCACTGTGATGTGGATCTGCGTTTCTCTGATGGCTAATGATGTTGAGCATCTCTTCACATTTCTTGGCCATTTGTGTATCTTCTTTAGGGAACTATTTAGTCAAATCCTTTGTCCGTTTTTGAATGGGGCTGTTGTAACAGCCCTTTCTGCGTTAGAAACACAAGGGGCCCGTTCCTTATCTGTGGGTCTAGAGTGATCCCTTCCAGAACTTAAACATTTTCTGACATCATAATAGTCTTGTTTTTGCAGGGCTGGTTAAGATCGTAAGGAATATTTTTAGTTGGCTAAACTACCTGTTACCAAAATATCACATGATTTGAGTGGCAATGAGATGATCCTTCTTTATGGACGTTCTACGCACTCATGCTGATAACGCTCGACATTCTATCAGTCATCCCATTACATTAAGCACCTACCTCTCAATTTTCTTCTTTTTCACTAACATTTTATTATGAAAAACATGAGGCATACAGAAAAGTGGAGAGTTGTAATGGCAAGCACTCATAACATGTTCCCTATTGTTAACTCCCAAATTGTTAACATTTTGCTCCATTTTGCTTTAATACATATATTCCTTATCCATCAACCCATTTCACTTTGTGATACACTTCAAACGAATTTCCTTTTAAAAAATCAAAATAAAAATAGTTTTTAAGGTGCTATATACTTCCTAGTTAGCAATTCTGCCTGTAGTTGGCTCTGTTAATGAGTCAAGGTCCCACAAAACCCAAAATGTCTATGATTCTACACCTAAGAAAACAATTAGGCTTTGAGACCAGGTTCCCTATGCTAGGGCTGGGCCTAGTCAGAGTGAACTGCTTAGACAGTGGGCCCCATAACCTCACATAGTTTCTGAAATGTCAGTATTCACAAATTCAGTCTTTTGAATTAATTATGAGCTTTTAAAACAAAAGTTTCTCTGGGTAGGGTGACACTGATGAATCCCTTGAGTGTTTCCCCAATAGTACAAGTCAGTTTATCATTGTTTTCTTTGAGGCAGAAAAATACAGAACAGCCAAAGAGAAATGAATTTACTTAGGGTAAATTCACTGGCAGGAATGGAAAAGGCTAAGAAAAGGCGGGTTAAAAATTTTTGGAGCTAAAATTCAGCTAAGCGCATGATCCTTCCAGCATCCCTTCCCTCTCACACTCTGACAGCAGAGTGTATTCCGATCTTCTGCTGGAATGCTAAGATTTGGAATTTTCTGGTGAAGAACTTTTCCGTCTCATTCACAGAGCATCAGAGTCAAGAGTGTGGCTGGTCATTAAAATTCTGTTTTAAGTGATGTCCAAACTGAAACTATATTTTTGTAATTGGGACCTCCAAAAGCAACTGTTTTCTCAGAAAAGGGCAAAAACCCCTGCCCTTCAGACTTAAGATTAATAGGTCTTGCTACGTGTAGCTCCTCCTTTTCTTTTCCCCCAAATCTTGGCCACGAGCAAGGATGAATTCCAGGGCTTTTCTCAACATCTGCAAGGAAGATCACCACATCACAGACGATTTTGAGAGGTAGGTTTTATTATCCCCATTCCAAAGATAAGAAAAGAGAAGGTTAGACAAAGTTGAGGCAGTTGCTTATAGTCCCGTATGAGATAGAGCCAGCAAAGCTGGAGTCTTTGATACAGGCTGCAATATAACATTACGAACAAATATCCAGAGGCAGCTGAGATTCAAAAAACCAGTCTCTATCACTTACTAAGGATAGGACCAGGGCAAGGTCACTTGTCATCTCTAAGCCTCACTTCCTTCATTATAAATGAATTTTCATCTGTTCCAAATTTCATTAAGCAAATGTTTATTGTTTGCAGTAAACAAGTGTCTACTATGTGCCAAGCATTGATATGTGTCCTGGAATACAGAAGGCTCATAATAGAATACGAACAAGAAAACAATTTAAGAAGGCCACTGGTACATACTAACGATATAACAAAAGCCAGCCTTTAATATACGACTGCTGCTGCTACTACTACAGGGTATCATTTGAATTTTTAGGGTTTTTTTTCTCCTTGACCCCCATGTATTCAATAACTCCACTAAGAAGCTCTCGGGTTTCTTACACACCATGAAAGCACTGCTTTCATTTGCTTATTATGCTAAAGCAACAGAGGAAAGAAACAGGTAGACCACAAGCAGTGGTTGCAAAGTGCCACCAAAAGCATTTCAAAAGACTTAACATTCAAAATGGAGACGGCATTGTCCTTTTGGTTTGTAAAACTGATATTCAGGCTATATGATAAGTGAGCATTACCCTCTCTTTCTTTGGGTTCAGCCGAAACCCTCGAATTCTTGATCAGCTTAGCACATATTTATGTTTTCTCAAGGGTATACACACACACTGCGTTGCCAACAGCTGGCAAGAACCAGCTAAACCCTCCAGAGCCTGAGGCAGCTGAACAGGAAATACATCCTTTTCTACTTCAAATATTTTTACCATGACAATTTGAAAAACACCAAGCAATTACAATGGTGATATATTTATGTCTCAACTAGAATTACACACAGATCTACGAACCAAAACAGGAATCAGGACAAAGATAAGCTAAGGCTGTGCACGGGCACAACAGACCATTTGGGGAGTCGGTTTATAAACAGTTTACTTTTGTACTATTGACCCTCCCCTGAAACATTTACTTACAGTGTGTCTTCCTCATTCTCACCGGCAGCCCCAATCACTCCTGCCTTCTCATCAACTGCTTCCATTGGAATACGGACACACGACTTGCTCTTTAACGGTGGGATAATGCCATGTTTAACTGAAGTTTTTAACTTTTAAAATGAGACACAGCCCCAAGCTCATTTCCTTTTGTGGTTTCATATTTGACAGAAGTACTCCGGAAACTCACTCAAGGACTAGTAACTAATTTATATTTCTACTTACAGTTATAGCCTGACACCTCTGTATGACTACCCATGCCTAAAATCTCACTGGTTTAACTAATTCTTTTTAGACTGAAGTAACGTCAGATCAGTATGCTTTACCTTCATGCCTGAAGACATTCAATTTAGAAAGTTTCTAGAAACACGATGTAGTCAATCTGCTTCCTCTTTTTTGACTTAGTCCACTCACAGGTGCAAGGTATTAATCTCTTCAGGGCACATTATATGATAACAGCAGCCTTCAAACTGTATTTCCAAACAGACTATTGCCTAGATATATCTAAGTCTGGTGAGCAATTGTAAACATATAAATTTTTGTCCCCTTTTCTCTTTTTTCAGCTTTATTGAGATAGAATTGAATTACAACAGTGTGTAAGTTTAAGGTGTTCAATGTGGTGCTGTGATATACATTGACACGGCGAAACGATTACCTCAAGATTACTTAACACATCCATCATCTCACATGATTCCTATTTTTGTGTATGCTGTCAGAGCATTTAAGGTATTACTCAGCCATAAGAAAGAATGAAATCTTGACGTTTGCAACAACATGGATAGATCTAGAGGCTGTACTACTACGTGAAATAAGTCAGAGAAAGACAGACGCCATATGATTTCACTCGTGGAATTTAAGAAACAAAACAAATGAACAAATTAAAAAAGAGACAAACAAACAAAAGACTCTGAAATATAGAGAACACACTGGTGGCTGCTAGAGGGGAGGCAGGTAGGGGACGGGTGAAATAGGTGAAGGGAATTAAAGGTACACTTATGTTGACAAGCACTGAGTAATGTGTTGAATCACTATATGCATACCTGAAGCTAATATAACATTGTATGCTATGGATATTGGAATTTGAAAAATAAATAAAAATTTGGGGCTCCTGGGTGGCTCAGTCGGTTAAGCTCCTGACTCTTGGTTTCAGCTCAGGTCATGATCTCATGATCTCAAATCCCTCTTCCGGCTCCGTGTTGATAACACTGGCTGGTTTGGGCTTCTCTCTCCCTCTCTGTGTGCCCCTCCCCCACTCAAGTGTGCGCATGTGCTCCCTCTCAAAATAAACTTTAAAAAATAAATAAAATTTTAAATTGATTAATTAATAAATTAAAAAATCTACTCTCTTAGCAACTTTCACGTATATAATACAGTCTTGTTAACTATAGTTACCATGCTGTACGTTAGAGCCCCAGAACTCATTCATCTCATAACTAGAAGTTTATGCCCTTTGTGTCTCATAGCATTTTTACCCAGTACCAGTTTTCCTAAATCAAAAAATATTGCACAATCATAATCTTCTTAACTTTCAAAATATTCAGAGACCTTGCCATTATTTTACATTTAGAAGAACATAAGAATTATGACATAAAACAAATACCCTAAAGTCTTGTCTTAATTAATAGTACCTATGAACACTTAGCTGTTCTAGGCACTGGAGATAAAAAGAAATGGTCTTAATTCTTAAGGGTCTCACAGTCTTTTTTTAAAAATTTTTTAATGTTTATTTATTTTTGAGAGACAGAGAATGAGTGGGGGAAGAACAGAGAGAGAGGGAGACACAGAACCTGAAGCAGGCTCCAGGCTCTGAGCTGTCAGCACAGATCCCAACATGGGGCTTGAACTCATGAACTGTGAGATCATGACTTGAGGTGAAGTCAGACGTTTAATTGACTGAGCCACTCAGGTGACCCAAGGGCCTCATAGTCTTGAAATAAAGCCACAAACATTAAGAAGAAGAAGAAGAAGAAGAAGAAGAAGAAGAAGAAGAAGAAGAAGAAGAAGGAGAAAGAAAGGGAGGAAGAAGAGAGGAACAACTCACTGTCACATGATGGTTTGGACAAAACAGAAATGGGAGTTCAGAGGAATGGAAAAATACTGACGTCTGAGGATCTCAAACAATGGCATCACAGGGGTTATGGAGTTTGAAAAAAGGTTAAAATTAGAAGAGAAGGAATGGTCAGTCTAGGCAGGAAGAATGATCTGAGCAAGATCTTGGGGTAGGGCAGTTCATGGCAGGTTTGGAAAAGGAATGGAAGCCAATATCTAAAGTATTATCTCTCTGAAGGCTCTGTAGACATCAATTAGCCAGAGAAACAGATACAGTAAAATTAACTTCACAGATACGCTGAAAAGTGTTGAGTCAGCAAGTAGTGATGGAGTTTGCTCAATCTTAAGAAAAACAAATGAATAAGGCTCATAAAAGTAATTGAATATGATCATTTTCCATTATTTGTACCCACCAAATTATCTTTCACTTACATGATATGCCATGATAAAGTCCTTACATTAGAAAATTATATGATAATTTACTGGATATTAATGTATTGATTTGGGCTTGAATAATTCAGAGAGGTATATACTATTGTGATTAGTATTATTACGCTCCATGTAAGTTTCTCATTGTGTTCACTAAGACTATGAAGCTCCATAAAAAATGGCTAAATTAATTTTGAACTCATCATCTCTTACATTCCTGCCTTTTAAAAGTATATATTCATAGGAAATTCTTCACACATTTACAGAGTGTGCTCCAGGGTTTCTCTTTGGCTCATAGTCTGAAAAGTATCTCAGTTTTAATCTAAACATACAGAGAAATTTACCTAACAACAAATTTCTTGTTGATGTCAAATCAATTAGGAGGCTCTGAGCCTCTTAAACTTTGCTTAATGTTTCCTGAAGCATGAAGATAAGCACCTCTAAAGTCAAAAAAAGTGGGGAGGATGGCAGAGAAGAGGTCTCTAGCATAGCACAGTTGGCCTGAAACTGGGTAGGCACCGAGACCTTTCTCAAAAGCCCCTTCCTCATCCATCCAACACTTGCCTCTTCCCAGCCAGGTCCTCTGTCTACTCCACCCCTGTACCTTTATTCAAGCTGTGACCTCGTGCAACCCATCTGCTTGCTCCCTCCACACCAATCTGTCCCCTCTGCTCCCCATCTCCCTGCACTCAGCTCGAGATTTATCTACTGCAACAAGCGTTTCCTTTATTCCCTGCAACCCAAACTGCCCTTAGTTTGCTTACATCATTATACATTGTTTTAACTTGTTTATACCAGTTTTCTTCTTCACTGTACAAGTTCTT
Organism: Acinonyx jubatus; assembly: GCF_027475565.1. NCBI lineage: Eukaryota > Metazoa > Chordata > Mammalia > Carnivora > Felidae > Acinonyx > Acinonyx jubatus. The sequence goes on along the minus strand of NC_069385.1, from coordinate 15,031,626 downwards.
CTGGACTCATTCTCCTCTCCACTCTGTTGTAAACTTGATTGTAGGAGCATCTGCTATAGCTTGTGAAATTCACAATAATTCATGTGACTGACCCATTTAACAAATATCAACCATGCATCACAGCCTATTATGTGCCAAGCAGAGCAGTCAGGTGAAGGAAGGGACACTATAGACACACTCCCAGCTTCCCAGAGGGTCTGGTCTCAAGGCCCTCGGTCAGAGTCTGTTCTTTACTTGTGGGCCTTTGATCTATGTCATTCCTCTTTACTTTGGATGCCTTCTCATTGCCTTTCCGCCAATCTTTCCCTCTCATTTCAAAATCAAAATCCAATCTGGGATCTCTTTTAAGCTATTAAGAAGGTACGAATCAGGTATGACTAAAAATGCCAAACACATGAATTACGAGGAAACAACTCTGGTAAATCAATAAGCCACGATAATTCCAAACACAAAACCACCCCCACAGTTTTAGCCGAAGTTGCAAATAAAACAAAGCTTTTTCACATGTTAAAGTAGAAAAAGACCACCAGTATCCACCTAGCAAGACCCCATCTGTGAACCAAAAAACTGGTTTTCCTCTTACACTGTTTTGTTGGCCAGTGAAAGGGACAGCAAGAGAATCCAGTTTGGATGCATTTCAAATATAATATTAGGATTTAATTGACTTAATCTGAAATATGCTCACAAAAACCAGAGTTCTTCCTCTGTGTCTACTCTGAGTTATGGGATGGGTCCAAACATGGGTCAAGCCATTTGACACTCCAAGCCATCTTCCAGTTTTCCACCTTACTGAGCTAACGCAGAGTCTAGACTTCATCCTACCTGGTGGCACAGTTCTTCCCACTGTCTCTGCAGAAGCTCCATGCGTTCGTTCAGGATGGAGATATCATCAGCGCTGATGTAGGCACAGAGGGTGTCCTTCAGCAGAGCCAACTGAGCCAAGTCATCTGTCCAGTTCCCAGCTGCATTTTCCAACTCCTAGATTAAAAAAAAAAGCAACCCCCACCCCCAAAACGTGAATACCCATGGATATCTATCATCAATTTCTGAGGTGTATTAGGAATCCCCTCTTGGTACAATGATCTTTCCATCCCATTCTATTTGAACATCTCACTTGGTATCTACTTTATTTGCTCTGATGTAATCTGATACTTGGCCAAGTTCTACCGACAAAACCCCCAGTTGCTTGCAGAATCTTCCTATGATCTATTTGCCATTTAATTGATCGTTTTGGCACATCTTTTCTAAGCTGAAGTTTCATCACTGCATGATCTTCTTTACTTTTAAACCGATTTCATAAACGGCTGATCCAGCCTTTATTTTTGTCCTGAGTTACTGTTCATGTTAACAAAATATTTTCAAAAAAACAAACTCCTAGGTTAACTTTCACCTTCAAACACTATGAAGTTGCTACAGTCTGTGATAGAGACTTAACACAGTTGCTGAAAAGATCCATTGCTATTATTACTCAATTGAAAATAACGGAAATACATTTCCTCTAGGAACACAGATTTCTTCAAGTTACTGAAGAAAATTATGTGCTCTGTCCTTTTGGGGAATGATTTAAGAACAAATCCATAAAATAGTATTTGGATGAGTTGACGTTGGTTTTTGCATGCTTTGAACCGATGACCAGTTTTGCAATTTGTATAACCTGCCTTTTGCCAGCTGTTGATGCTTTTAGATTCCAGCCAATTTTGTGTATAAATCGAGTATGTCACATGGCTTTTCCCCTATCTTTTTGTCTCTTCACACAGGTGACAAGTTTCCAAAAGCAAAGGCAATTAACAGTACTGTTTAAGGCTAACTTCTCAGGCAATTTAGACAAACAAGATTTTAGTCTGAATTTTCCAGGTAATTGCTTTGTTTTGCTGCAAAGGGTGCTTTGGGGAAGAGTAGCAGAGAGCTGGACCAAAATGCATCCTTTTAATCTCTGAACTTAATAGCAGGGTATGTTTGTAACTGTTGTATTTTAGGAGACGAGGTCCCATGGTAACAGTATTTGGCTGAAAGACCAAACCATCCAGGTGGATTAAATATACAGTATTTCTGCTTATATTTGCAGACATTAAACTGTTAAACCAATGTAAAGATTTTTCCCCTTTTAATTCCAATTTCTAGGCCCTAACCCAAACATCAGATATAACCCATGGTGTAAGGATTATAAAAGAAACACCACCACCACCAAAAACCAACTGTTTCAGACCCACAGACTCCGTTAGATGAGTCCATGTAGTAAAAATACTGCCTCTGGATTCAGGCAGCCCTGATACTGACTCACTTTGAGACATTATTAAACTTCTAGAAGGCTCAGGTTTCACATCTATAAAACAGAAATAACAGATTGTACTTGTAAGCTTGTGTTTATGCCAACTGAGATAATATTGGCATAATCACTGGCACATCGGAGGAGCCCAATTGATGCTCGTTTCTGTTTATCAAAATTTTCTTTAATCACTTCTTATAAACTGACAAACGCTTTAATCTTTGCATATTTCTGAATTTACATCTCAAGGTAATATTTTCCTTATTTGCCATCCATGATGTCATTAATGTATATTATCTCTTATTTTTCCTAAACCTGCCTCTTTCAAGTTTCAAAGAATATCCTTAAATTTTAATACTGGTGGAAAATTCTGACATCATGATTTTAAGACTTTTCATGATTTTAAGACTTTTTAAAAAATCAACCTTTCTTTAATGCTTATGACTTCTTAGAGTGAAGCAGAGAACTTCTGCTTAAAATCCAAATCATTTAAGTACGTGTGAAGTTTTAAACAGCATTACTCTAGAGCAGTAATTTGCAAATGACCGGGGAATGCAAAGACATGCATTATTCGGGGGAGAAAAAGCATTTGCAAAGACAGTTTTTACTAGATCTGCACATCGTTCAGCAGAGAACTGCCATCCAAAGACTTCAGTTGATGTCTGATGGGCATGGACAGAACAAATCCTACAGCCACTAGGTCATTTTGGTCTCCATGAGCTCATGATGCAGGGAGGGGTCTGTATCAGCTCCTGATTTGTTTCCAACTGTGACTTGATAGGTTGACCTTGCTCTTTAGGTAGTCAGGGCCCTGAGAGTAACTGAATGACTGTGTCTCTCCATGCTCTGACTGAAATCAGCTACTTACAGATCCCATTTTCCTTATGGAAGAGTCTGGAGGGCAGGGTGTTCCTCCAACAGCCACTGTCTGCAGAATTTCCAGGCTGCCAAGCCTCGCTCTTCTTTCCGTAAACTAGACTATTCTGCTGCAACAACTCCCCAGTGTAGATGCTTTAAAAAGACTGTGTTTATTGCCCTTGATCCAGCTTTTAAATATCTTTTAATGCTGTGTTTTCCATTGTCATTTGCTTTCTCAAGATAATCCACGAACTAGCCTATAATTTCATCAGCTGCAATAAATCAACAACCGAGTTTCACCAGAGTTGCCTGCCCTAACGCAATATCCTAGGAACGTGCATCTACATGTAGACAGCTACCGCAGTTTGACAGAATTAGGCTTTCAGAGGCAACATTACAGCAGAAGCACACAGGTAAGTGATGGCTAAAACGTCAGTCCAGTAATTCACCTTGCAACGCATTTGCTCTGCATGGAGCTCTTCGTGGTGATCTGGCAGGGGTGGAGACAGCTTCTTTTTGAAAGTTCGTAGCTTCTCCAGAGAATCAGCTATACCATTCTCACATTTTTCCCAGTCCTAGAATGGGAGGAGAAAGAAAGTTCATGGTATTTTTTCTTTGTAGGAAACTGGAATGAAAGCTAAACACTCTCCTGAATCCCACAGAAACAATACAGATACCCTGGTGAAAAACGCGAAGGGGAGTCCACATCCATTTTCATGTAGGCAGCATCAGAACAGCAGGAGTTCTACATTTATGCTATGCCTCAGTTTTCCCTATGAAAATGGGCATACAGACTCGATGATTGTTGGAGGGTTGGAGGAAGCAATGGGTGTGAATGCACCAAATACAATGCCCAGAATATTACGGGGACTCAAAAATGTTATCTGGATCTGAATCAATCCACAGAGGTTAAGAGTATAATTGTACTATTTTGCCCCTTTCCTAGCCCCATCTATGATGTGTCTACACTACCTCAAATGCTCTATAAGAGATAAAAAAAGAGAATATGGAATCTCTTTCAGGATGAAATGTGTTTGAATAAGAAAAGTGAGATGAAATGTAAAAATAATATAACCTTGACTCCGATTCAATTCATTATATGACTAGTATGAGGCACATAAATTTGAATTGTTACAGAAGTAGAAATACACAACTACAAAAGGCTGGCACTTGGTGGGCTCTATCTTGATCCTGCTGAAACATGTCACAAAGGGTTGAGTATATAACACATAAAATGGGAAACAATCAGCAAATGGAAGAAGAGAGATAAGGCAAAATGTTAAAAATCTACATCTAGTATGCCAAACACTAATGAGTGCTCCGAAGAAGAATATCGCAAGGTGAGCGGTAGATAGAGGCTGGTGGTATACAGAGGGGTAGATCGGTAGATCTCTACAGAGTGACAAAGAATATACATTATGTGGTTATATTTCAGATGGTTACACACCAAACTGGTAACAGTGGATACCTCTGGTGGCAGTAGAGAGGAAATTTCATTTTTCACTCTACATACTTCAATTATTACCTGCATTTTTTTCTGACACATGTATTTCTTTCTTTATTAAAAAAAAGTAAAAGAAAAAAATTATTAAAGGAACCATAATGGACCACATCTACAAATTAAGTCCTATCTGGTGTCTCAGAGACAGTTCAAATTAAGTTTATCTAAATAGATCTCCTTAATTTTGCCTACTACCTCCCATTCCTGTCTCCCCCCCACCCCTTTCTGGTACCCCACCCCCACCCCCACGTCCAGTGGCCACTCCCCACAACTTAAATTACTGAACTCCACAGAAAGACAACTAGAAATGCTTTCGGTAGTGAGCATGGTACCTTTTCCCTCACATTATCTCTTCCTTTGTCACCAGTCTTTTCTCATCTGGGCTCTTTCTATCTCCTCTCCTGACACTTTATTTTTAGTGCAGCAGCCCATAGGTGCTATGAGCGCACCTGTCTTCTGTAAGAAGTGCTGACTAAAGCACCTCCCTACCCAAAAGGTCTTTTGGTTTCTAACCAGACTGAGCATTTGGCCCAAGATTCTCACTGCACTTTTAAATTCCTACAGGGAACTTCCTAGAGTGCATAACCACATTCTCTCTTTCCATTTACCAGAAAAAAAACAAACAAAAACAAACAAAAAACCCACAAACTGTCTTGGACAGATCTGTTCCAATTCCCCCCTGTTGAAGTATCTCAGTGTTCCCAGGCTACAATGAGTTCATTAATGCTCAGCATAGTGAGATCTTCTTACTAAATTCAGCAGCATTCTCCATGAACTCTTCACAGTCTGAAACCTATCCACATGCCATCGATAAATGTTCATTGATCTAAACGAGAAAAGGCCAGTTTCCTATTTTCCATAATAAAACTAAGAGGCAACAGGAAAGCATGTGAACATATAGGCCATAGAATTATATAATCACTGTATTCCTGGCATATTTACTCAGAGCATTAAATCAAGAGCTAAACACAGGTAAGCACCATAGCTGTGGTATGAAGATACACTAAAATAAAGAAAATGACATTAACATTAGAATTTAGCTGCATAAATTTCTTCTTAGGCAATTAGGTCCTCATGTCTGATTTAAAATAAAATCAACTTAACAAAATAAACTAAAAAATAAAATAAAATCAACTTTAACAAGAATAAGGATTCCCCTTTCCAAGGATGGCTTGGATTCTGAAGCTATAACCCAGTCTTTTTGCTACATGAATTACAAGGGAATAGCAAGATGGCATGGTCTGTGATCATCTATCAAAGCGGACGGACATCTTACACGCCAACAGACAGACTGGCGAGAAAAGTAAATGCAGTGACTCAGCCATTGCGCCTTATTAAATTCTCGGGGGTGCGTCCAAAAATCACATTGCAAATAAAGAAAAATATAGGATTAACATGATCTCTACAGAATGAGTTACAATGTTTTTAATCCTTTCCTGAAAGCAAAAAAGAAGAAAAAAGAATCAGGCGTATTGTATTACTGATGAATTGCGCTGTGCGCAAATAAAAGTTCTTTATCAAACGTTCAGTGGTATTTTTGATGGAGTGTTTCCTACACAGAAGGTAATATATTATTAAATAAAATCCAACAGAATAAACCCAATGGGTGTGCATACTTTAAGTATTATAAAAGCAAAACGTGTTCCATTCCCTTTGGTTATTACCTGTGATCCAAAAAAGTGGCAGGCCAAACCCAATAGATAATTTTGTTAAGGTGCTGGTGATTATCAACATATACAAACCTTTACTCCTTAGCTCTGTTCACTTTTTGATATGATAATAATACCAACAATGACAATTACCATCATTTATTGAATGCCCAAATGTGCAGGTAACGTGCCGCCTGTTTTTACCTTCACTATATCATTAAATCCTCACAATGCCATGTGCAGGAAGGGTTATCATACCCACACTATAGAGGAGGAAACTGAGGCTTAGACAGGTTGAGTTAACCAGGTTACTTGGTTTATTATGCTTTTAACTTGGATTTATCTGAGTAGAGACCATGCTCTTTTTCCAATGCATGTATCATCATGTTTTATATATAGTATTGTCAAGTGAGGGGGGAGAAAACTGGATTGTGGGGGATCTGGATAAATCTACATCTCCCTGAACTTGCAGTGTGATCAGTATGCTCTCTGTATCCAACGAAAGGCTTAATATACCTCCCGAATTTTATCTCATAGCAACGTGCTTGGATAAGTGAAAATGAAATCAAGAGTATCTTCTTGGATAGGTTTTTCTTGCTATAAAATAAGAGATATCAATCTTAAAAACCACTTTAGAGTCTCAGATCAGGGAGTGGAATCTACTCCTTGCATTCCTGTTTGGATTTATAAAGTCATCACACGGTTCTTGGCTTAGCACGGACCATTAATCAGAATTCATCACTTGGACAGTCTTATTAGACTTAAAACTACTTAGTGGGGGGATTTTTCTGCAAGACACATTGCTGAAAACTAGGAAACTTCTCCAGCTCGTGCAAGACAGGACAAAGTCTTAAATAAGACAGAGGGTATCAAAAACCTGCAGGGTGTGAGTTAATCTTCGCATCATCCGATTCGAAAGCTAACAACAGGAGGAAGCAGTGCAACTACCTGTGTGGCTCCTTAAACTGCATCAGGTCTCTAGGAGGAAGGAGATGAACTTACTTTCAGCAAGAAGGCCAGCTTTTTCTTCTGTTCCTCCAGACGCACACTGGCCGATCTCCATTTCTCTTGGATTTCAGCGAGTTCCGCCTGCAAGGCGGCCTCAGCTCCACTGTCGGCCGAGAGCAGAAGCTGCTTGCCAGCCTCCACTGTTAGGATGTAGCTGCCTTGTTGTCGCAGGAACACTTTTTCTTTGAACTGAAAGGAACCATTGCTTTTTACTTTCTCATTCTTTTCTTCACCATATCCCTATTCCAAGGATTTTTAAACGACCCTACGGGTTTTGATACATAGCACGCCCCCTCGATACAACAAACATTACTGAGCGCGTACTCTGGGCATGAATGAAGCAATGTATACACATGAGTGAGGATTCGACAGGGGGAGGCTTAGTTTCTGTTCCCAAATTAAATGCAGTCACAATACAATATGAAAACTGCCCCATGAGACTGATGCGTAGGGAACCCACTCCTACTTATTTTAAGTTTTATTATGGTCTTTTTATTTCTTCTGCCGAAAACATTTAGGACACTTGTTTGATACAAACAACCGATTCCAAGAAAGACCAGTGCTCAAATATCTAACCCATGTGGATGCAAGACAGGCTTCCTCGAAGGGAAAAGGCTTCATGAGTCTTAGAGACATAGGAACACGACTAGATTAAGAAGGACCTGGTGTGAGGAGGGCCAGGAGTCAGTCAGGGGAATCCTTCCACACAGAGAAGTGAAGATGGGAAAATTTGCCATTGAGATAAAGATGATGAATTCAGGATCCTGGATGCAGTTTTCAGGGGGAATGCAGTATGCGTGTGATAGAGCGGCAGAAGAGGACACAAGACCACGCTTGCAAAGGCATTTTTTTTTTAAATAGTGAAAGTGACCGAGATTCACAGGGGAATATTAAGCAAGGAAGTGATGTGTTTGGATTACAACACTTTGCAGGAGGGTAGAAGACGGAATGGCAGGTGGGCATATATTGGATATACTAACAGGTTAGAAAGCTGCCGTCTACGGGGCGCCTGGGTGGCTCAGTCAGTTAAGCGTCCAACTTCGGCCTAGGTAATGATCTTGTGAGTTCAAGCACCGCATCCGGCTCTGTGCTGACAGCTCAGAGCGTGGAGCCTCCTTCAGATTCTGTATCTCGCTCTCGCTCTCTGCCTCTCCCCCATTCACGCTCTGTCTGTCTTTCTCTCAAAAATAAATAAACATTAAAAAAAGAAGAAGAAGAAAGCTATCATCCATCATGAGCACCGCTAAGGCAGTGGCAGTGGGAATATATTAGATATGGGAAGGGAGAGGCAAAGAATATAGCTCTAGAGCCCCGCCCAGGGTCCAAGCGATAGAAGCGTTAGCCGCCGCCAGACATTTCCTTGAGCTGGGGATGTGGGAAATGGACTGCTGGAGAATGGCTGGTCCTGAGATCACAGGCCCTGCTGGAAGCTGGAACCCATGGTGCACACTAGGTCTGCATGCACACATATATAATCTGAATATATAAGTTGAAAGCTCAGGAGGTAGATCGGACTGGAAGATACCACGCTGGCCCTTCTCTGCTGGTAGCAGGCAGACACATGCGTGGATGAGGTCTCCCAGAGAAGCGAGGAGAAAGAAAGCAGAGAGCAGTGACCGCCAAAGCAAAAGGAGACCATAAAACATACTGGGAAGCACTGATAAGAGCACTAGGACGTATCTGTCTAAGGGGCTGGAGTCCCCAGTTCCCAGATAGATGGAAGTACGGAGCCAAGCCAGGAATGGACAAAAAGCTCAGACAGGACCTAGACTTTTATCTTTTCCGGAACGCTTAAGTTACACATTTACGTTGCTCGTGAGTATAATCAATGCGGTGTTCCTTTCCCGGCCATTGCCTTTGCCTCCATGCTGGGGATTAGTGAGCTGCTGGGAGGCACTGGTGTGGAAAGTGGAGAGGGTCTGTAAGCAGCTGGGCCTGACCAGACAGAGTGTTGCCACTATACACGGGCTTTGTAATGCAATCGTATTGTGTGTTACTGTTGACACTCGGGAACAATGATTGTCCTCATTCCAGTGTCACTCCAGAATCCTTGCGAAGAACTGAGGCGAGGGTAAAGCGTGCAGTGGAAACACAGAAGAGGTTTAAAGACCATGTGTTTTGCACCTTACCTGCACTTCATCAAAGAGGGTCCTTGCCTGCTGCAGTGGTATTGGGACACTTCCGAGAGCACTCACGGGAAGATAGGACACTTCAACCAACCATTTACGAAGCTTTTCTGCCATCTCCCTGTACCGCCTCCACTGGCGAATTTGGCTGTCGATGATGCCCCTCCTTTGCTGGGCCCTGCGAATCACTCCCTGCCACTGATTGCTGAGAAGGGTCAGTTTCAGGTTGAATTCATCCCTGGTGCAGAAATAATTACATAGGGAGGAAACTTTGTTACCCTGGGTACATTTTCATAATCAGACATATCTACACACAATGTGCATATGCTTGGTGACCCTAAGCCCTGAGAAGTGAGTTAGGGCAGAGGTTTTCAAATATCATTCCAGGATCTGTTACTGGGTCTATTTCAAGCCATTTTTAAAATTTATAGCAGTCAAACTATTGGTTTTGGCAAACAGTGAGTATTTTCATGTCTCAGCACAGGTTAAAGGCATATCTGTAAAGTCACTGTCATCTATTCTCTCCCTGAGTACACAAGAGGTGGGGAGCATTGGGTAGTGACACCACGGGAATGTGCCCAAACCCTAAGAAGTGTATGCAGCAGGAGGCGACATCTTGTTTGTGCTACAGCAGGAGAAAATGAGGACCAAAACTTATTTATGCACTTCAGTTTTCAGCCAGAATTATAAGCCACTTTGGATGAACAACGCGGGGTTATTTCAGCCAGAATCATAAGCCACTTAAATAAAACCATGTTATTTAAAAATGTTTCTTTAAAACTGTCCTTGGAAACTCTCTGTATTCTCTTACAGTAAACAGCCCTAATCTTTAGCAAATTATTCTACATATGAATCTAGATCGTCCCCTCTATATGTTAAGCCTACTTCATTTTGTTCTTAGAAAAATGCAAACTATCTAGTTATCATTGGCTGTATGAAGGTTGTCCATATACTTAAAAAGAGTAAGTTTTATGTAAGTGTTCTTAACTTCAGGCTAAATAATCTCAGATCTTTTAGTTTGTCCTTCCTACATCTGTGTTTTCAACCTTAAAAAGGGGGTTGGTAGTTCTCTATGAAGTTTTAATTTGTGGTTCTACAATTCGTTTGTCCTATATCAAATAGAATGAATTTCTCGGTAGATTAGAGCATTATTCACCTTTGAATACTAAAGTGTAACATCACTTGTTTTTTCTCTATCACGTAAGTTTTGCTTTTCTTCCCTTCCATATACTATTTTCTCCTCTTGAGGGTGGCTTCCAATCTGAGCTTGACTGACTGTTCTGGACCCCTACATTCTTGACACCTCTCATTATCTAGGCCCACTATACACCTTGGTTTTGTAAACCGAATGTATTATTGGTGCTTCTTGCTTCTGAAAGGAAATTCTGATATTAATAATCTAATTGCAGTAGAATCAAATGTGATGAATTAGGTTCATGAAACTCCCCCAGAAGTTACAAGCATCCATCATCTCCGAAAACATTTAACTGGAGGACTTGAGAACGTCCTGCAACAGGAAAAGTACCCTCCCACAGTACTTTCCCCCTCAGGCCACCATCCACCATGTCTTTGGAGCCCTTGTCCTCAACAGTCCTGAGCTTCCTGCTAGTGTGAGGAAATACTTAACACATGACACTGTTCCTGTGGCTGAACGTGAACTCTCAACACGAAATTTAGAAATGAACTTTTAAAACACAATACATTCCTAATCTGGTGCTTTCGTGCTCTAATCCAAATTTTTTTTTTTTTCCTTTCAACTTTGAGAATTATCCTTGGTTCAAACCTCCCATTTTCTTCTTTTTGGTGTTTCTCCTTAACTGTTAACATTTACAATTGAATAGATGTTGGCTTGTACATGATTTTTAAATTTTGTTTTACTTCCTCACTTAAACTTTTATAATACTGTTATAGAGTTGATCAAGGGAGGCTAAAGCAAGAATAAGCTAATTGAATTTGAATTTGTTTTATTTTGAAGGCCTTAAATTCTCAGTAAAGCCCATGTTTAAGTCTGGCTCATTTTGAATAGAATAAATATAGATTCAGCATTTTTGTATCCTTTGGATAAATACCTAGTAGTTTTCAATTGCTGGGTTGTGATGAGTCACTGGGTTGTCCCCCTGAATCTAATACTACACTGTATGTTAACTAACTTGAATTTAAATACATAATTTTTTAGAAAAGAATAAATACGGTATCATGTTTTGTTGTTCCATAGCATGACCATGAAAATGTTCCATGTTACCTCCAAAGAAATATCCACTCAAAACTGAAATTGCTTCCAAAACATTAAAAAAAAAACCCTTTTAATAAAAACAATGATTTATATTCTGTTTTGTTTGTTTGTTTTTTGTTTTTTCATTTTTGAAAAAAACACTACGTTAATTCTAATCACGGTTACTGGGCCTTAATATGGGAGAGATGTTTTTATGTAATAAATGCAGTTATACTCCAATATCACCACATAAAGTAGATGCAATAGACTAGCTATTGTTCCCAGGAAATGTAAACACAGTATGAAATGGTCAATTCACACACCAGAAGTCGAAAGATGAGCTAGCTTTTGCCTCTTCATTTTTAATAAAGAGGCAATCTGCTAAGTAAATGAAGAGGAAGCAGGATTTCAGTTTGTGTGTCTGCTGCCTTAAGGCAGCAAACCATTTTCAAACCTGGAATTACCATGCTATGGGAAAGCTGTCTGGTCCTGACTAAAAACCAGCTACTTAGCTGAGTGACCTTGGTCACATCAGTTCACATTTCTGGACCGCAAGTTTTCATCTATAAGTAAGAGAGATGATCTAGTGATCTCTATGCTCCCTTGAGGATACAATTTCTGTAGCTGTATGAGAATATTAGAAGCATCTGTTTATAAACCATTGATACATCATCGATACAATTTGTTCTGCTCTATTCATTAATTCCAGTCTCCTGCAGAGGTCTGGAGAAGGTTGGCTAGGTGATTTCCAATTACTCTATGTCCTTTATATAATATAACAGCAGTTCTTAAAGAAGACTCAATACTCACTCATTTCCGAGATTCAGACAAGCCTCTCCTTCAATTACTGAGGCTCCATTGCAGCACAATTGCCTTAGGAAGATTAGATACATGCCCTCTAATCTGCTCATTAAAAAGAAAATAACTAATTCACTGGAAACTTTCTTCATAATAATATATCAAGGATCCTACCTGTCATCAACTTGACCTTGTTCTAGAAGACGCTGCCCATCAATAATGATCGAGTGCAAAATCTGCTGACGACTGAACATCTCTGCTTGAAACAACTATTATTTGAAAAATAGAAAAACATACTTTAGAGTTCCCAATTTCAGTGACCAGTTTTCTGGTAACTTTCCAAAAATTCTGGTTTTAGCAAAGCTTTGAAAAATGTTTCCAGTTGAATCAGGATATGTGTAAAATCCTGCAGTATAGAAATAATGCATTAAAAAATGTTTTTAGTGTTTATTTATTTTTGAGAGAGAAACAGAGTGCAAGTGGGGTACAGGCAAAGAGAGAGAGGGAGACACAGAATCTGAAGCAGGCTCCAGGCTCTGGGCTGTCAGCACAGAGCCTGACGCGGGGCTTGAACTCACAAGCCACGAGATCGTGACCTGAGCCCAAGTTGGACACTCAACCGACTGAGCCACCCAGGCACCCCGAAATAATATATTTTTAAACAACCAATTAAGATATATTTAAAGTTTCATTTTTGTTTAGTAAAACTAAGTGACTAAAGGTAGAATTATGTTTCACTTCTTTCAAAATCACCTAATAACATTAAGTGTCAACACATAATTAGTATTCTGTTTTTTTTTTCAGATAGGGAATAGCTTAAGATCTTTTAGAAAGTTGAAAAGATTTTAAAACCTCCCATTTTTTAAGTCACTGTTTTTTAACTTAATTTGGTTAATAAAATTTTTTCACTAAAAAAATTCAACAGAAAGTTTTTCAAATTATTTCCACAGTTTTTAAAACAAATTTATTGAGACAATAATTCACATGCCTTAACAATTCACCTACTTAGAGTCTATAATTTCAGGACTTTAATGATGTTCCCAGAGTTGGGCACACACCACAACAATCAATTTTAGACTATTTTCTTTAGACCATTACCCTGAAAAGAACTCCACACTCAGCAATCACTCTCCATTTCTTCCCAGTCCATGAGCACTAGGTAATCACTAACATTTTCTGTGTCTATGCATTTGCCTACTCTGGATATTTCATGTAAATAGCATCCTGCCTGTCTTTTGTGACTGGCTTCTTTCCACTTAGCATAATGTTTTCAATGTTGACCATGTGAAGTATGTATCATCACCACATTCCTTTTGATTGCTGAATAGTATTCCATACATTTTATTTATTCATTCATCAGCTGATGGATATTTAAGTTGTTCCCACTTGTGGGTTACTATAAATAACACTGATATGGATGATATTCTTGCACAAGTTTTTCTGGACACATATTTTCATTTCTCTTGGGTATAAAGTTAAGAGTAGAATTATTGGGTCATATGGTAACTCTGTTTAATATTTTCAGGAACTGTCCAACTGTTTTCCAAAGCAGCTTCACCATTTTACATCCCCACCAGTAGCATGAGGATTCAATTTCTATATACCCTCATCAACACATGCTGTCTTTGTCATCATAGTCATCGTAGTGGATATAAAGTGATAGCTGACTTTAGTTTTGATTCATTGTCTTTTATTCCATTCTAAGTCACCTTGATAAAAATGGACTTAAAAATACCTTCTACATTTTTAAATTCTCTATTTTTAAAATTTAAGGAAAATGCTTTAAAATTAGTTTTATTCTTTTTTGTGTGTGTGTGAGAGAGAGAGAGAGCAAGAGCACACAAACTGGGGAGACAGGCAGAGGGACAGAGTGAGAGTGAGAGAGAGAGAGAGAGAGAGAGAGAGAGAGCGGGAGAGAGAATCTTAAGCAGGTTCCACACTGAATGTGGAGCTCAATGCAGGGCTTGATCTCACAATTGTGAGATCATGACCTGAGGTGAAATCAAGAGTCCAGTGCTCAACTGACTGAGCCACCCAGATGCCCCTAGTTTCATTCTCTTTCAAGCTCTGCATTAAGCTTTTCTCTGCTTTTAGGTAAATCCTATCTCTCTCTCCATTTGCGTATATTTCATAAATACATGGGACAATTTAGTTACACCAGGAAACCGAGATTAATAGCAAATTAATTATTTTGCTTTTCGCACACAGTTCTCTCTTCAGTGTTTCTTAAGAAATAATTATAATGAGTCTTGACCAAGAGGTACACTTGGAGATATCTGGTACAGAAATGCTTTTTACAGAACACACAATTTTCATTTATCAAAGACTTGTGATCAAGGCATAATTTCTTAATCAACTAGCCTTGGCAATATTAATGTAGTATGTAACTCAATTCAAAAATTGTCTTTCTGCATTCCTTCCACACACACCCCTGATCCCTCTCCCCACCCCTTACCCCCCATAAGGAGACTTTTACCACAATTCCGGCAGTATACATCACAGGATATTGACGCCTGACACATTTTTAAAGCCAACTATGGAAGCAAAGAACTGGACCACACTTTTGTAATTAAGATGGGAAAACTCCAAGCTTAAGAGCTATCAACACAAGACAGTGTTTGAACTCCTCCACATGGTATTGTTATTACCCGAAAACCCACTGGCATAACCTACCTCATGTGCTCTCTGCTGCTCCAAAAGATGCTGATAATTGCCAGAAATCTCTACTGCTAACTTTTGTTCCGTTTGAACCAGGAATTCCATCCATGTTTCACATTTTTCCAAGAAAGTCTGATGTTGTAGCAAAAATGACTGCAACTTACTGACAGACCAAAGGAAAGAGAATATGATTATGTTTTTGTTCTTATATTGTTAGTATATAAAACTAGATTAAATGAATATCCTCTGCCTCTACTTCTAAATTGACCACCACAAAGTTTTCACCTCAGGTAGTAAAATTAAAAAAAAAAAAAGAATAAAAGTTTAAAGTGGTAAGTTTTAAGAATGATAAAATTATGTATGTATCTTTAATAATTCTTATATGAGTTTTCTTTTTAAAATTTTTTTGTTCCAACAATTTTTAGTACCTTAGGCATGGGCAACCATTTCACTGAATTTGCCACTTCCGGTTCAAATTTTGTAAGTATCATTGGAAAGACTCGGAACTTATAAATGTACACAAGCCATGCACTCATTTCTACTGATCTATCAGAGTGGCCAAAACATCTCTTGGTTACTCTACCTGAATCTCTCTGTTGTCTGAGAGGAGATCAGAGACCAGTGCCGGTTCAGATTTTGCATCCTTTTGATTTCTTTATCATTCAGGGGTAGCCTATATCCAAGCTCATTTAGACGGTCTAAATCTGGGGCCATGCTGCTGAATTTTAACATCTGTCCCTGAAAGCAAGATTTAAAAGCCAATTTAGCACTATGGTAAGAAAAGGCAGAGTTCTTTCACGCTGCACAGTGGACTTCAGATTTCTGGAAGAAGCCAGTCTTTGGGCTCCTATGCATTTCTAGGCCACTTACTTGTAATCTCCAGAGCTGCAAATAAAAAAGAGCTACATCTCCTAATCAGTTTCCAGTGCTTCTGCTGCAATTGCTTTTACAGCTACTTACTTGGTTTCACTGAACATGTAGGTAGTTTATGTGTATTATTTACTTGGTCTATTTACTCATAAGTAATTCTTGGTAACTGATGAAGGATGAAAATTATGCTGATGACTGAAAAGGCTTATTTCTTACCCTGTATATTCCATGTATCTGTGCTATTCTGCTCCATTATTATCTAACACCAATAATAATATTTATAATAGCAACAACTATAATAGTAATAGCTATTACTTAATAGCTATTAAGGAATGTACCATTCCTTAAGCACTTATTATAAACCAAGTATTATTATAAGAGCTTTACAGGTAATAACTCATTTGCAAAACAATACCATAAGGTAAGTACCACTACTATTCCGATTTCAGGATGGGAGACAAGATGCTGAGAATCTGTAAGTAAATTGCGCAAGGCCCCCCAGCTAGCAGGTGGCAGGTCTGGGTAACAGGAGCTGTGGACCTCTTGCTAGATGGAACACGATCCCATTCAAGTTTGGAAGCCACCACACATTATTTCACAGCTTCAGTTTTAGGTCCTTGGCCCCAATCCCAAAGTTGGTGAGACTCAGCTGACAATGCCATCTATGCTTTCAGATCTCAAACATAGGACAAGGATGTCTTTTCTGTTTTTCGTGTGGGCATCTATAACCCCATCTAGGAAACCAGCTACAGGAGGAAGGAAATGTCAGGACACCTTTGGCTGTGTGTTTTCTCTTTTCATGCTCTGAAATAGGCTCATTACCCTGCAGACAGAATAAATCTTCCCAAGTGTTGAAGCCAAAAGCTTAACAACCAAATGGCAGAATTTCCATGGACAGATATCACATGAACAAAACTCACATGCATGGTCCTTCTCATGGGGCTTACAGACTGTAAGATACTCTTCTAATAATAGAGTCACAATACTATTCCACAACAGTGGTCACCTGATCACATGAACATAATTAACTGGTATGAAAAAAAATTTAAGAAAAAAAAATAGTGTACTTTGGAAGTGTGTCCCTGGGGACCCTGACCATGAACAAAAGAAAAACTTTCTTAAGAGAGTGACATTGAACAAAATGACCGAAAGTTAATTCCTTTTGGTGGGAAGGGAGTTGGTGGGGCAAAAAAAGGAATTCCGGAAAGGGGAACATAGTGTGTTTCCACAGAAGCACTGTGATGGATGCTGAGATGGATGAGGCCCTAAAGAAGGTGCAAGCCAGGTACCCTGGGCCTGATAATCCACACCGGTCTTCACCCTGGGAGAGCAGTGGGAACCCGCGGAGGGTTTTAAGCAGAGGAAAAAGACAATGAACTTGGCATGTCTATGGTATTATTTTATTTACTGACT
Source organism: Acinonyx jubatus (assembly GCF_027475565.1). NCBI lineage: Eukaryota > Metazoa > Chordata > Mammalia > Carnivora > Felidae > Acinonyx > Acinonyx jubatus. The sequence continues at coordinate 15,014,267 of NC_069385.1, read as the reverse complement.
GTTTAAAATAGTTCATAATTAAGTAAAACCTTCTAGAAGAAGATCATTCTGGCCCGCTGTGGGCTGGAGGGGGAGGAGTGGCTGCAAGGAGAGTCACGGAGGCTGTTGCCAGGATCCGAGAGACAGGGGGCTTGTGTAGGAGAGGAAGGTAGAGACAGGGATGGAGGTTCCATGGGCTATGAAGGAGGAGGTTGCCCACTGGGCATGGGAAGAGGGGAGAAGCAGCACTGAGCTGGGGTCCTAGGGCTGCTCCTGGCCAGGCTCCCACCGCAGTCTGTGAAATCAGTGCGTGCTCACTCCAGGAAAACAGAGCTGGCAAGGGTTTCTTTGGAAGCTCAAAATAAAAAGTATGCCTATCTTAGGAGTTGTGAGTATTCCTTAAGATTTTGAGGACAAAAGATAGAAGATCTGGGGCTAGGATTTGAAAGCACTTACCTTAAGTTCTTCCATCCTTTGCTGGATGGTCGAGAGGTCAGAAGAGTGGCCAGGGTCCTGCCCTTGCAATATTTCTTCCGCTTCTACTATCCAGGCCTCCAAAGCTTCTAAACTCTTGGTAAAGGTTTCATAGTCAAGAACTCCAGCCTTTTTTTTTCCCACAAAAGAAAATTGATATTTAGAAATCTAGTTAAAGGGTAAGTGGGTATTGAAATTACTTTTCATATCGTTGTGTCAAAGTGCCATCCTCAAGATGCCTTTCCTAAAGAAACAAGGCTATGTGATTTAAGCTTTCTTCTCTTTATTACTGTAATTTTTTGAAAACAGAATTATTCCTATGTACCATTTATTAATGAACTAAAGTTATCTGTAAAATATACTTCCAAACAGAAATATATTCTGATTCTTGGCAAAAACTTGCCATATAAACATGAATGTCAATATTAAAGCCACTTAGTGTTTATTAGTTGAACACATTTTACTCAGTGTTCTAGAAGGAGGCATTGGTTCAGGGGCAAAATTACATTGGAAAGGACAGTGCAAGACTCCCACCTTCCCTTGTCCCCACTGGAACTTCCAAGTTTGTCTACTTTTTAATTCTTTGCTCTTGAAAGAGGCAAGGTCTCAACGATGGAAAAATTTTCTTTTCCTGTGTTGAGGCTCAGATGTTATAGAACGCCCGATTTAGAACACACCTGTAACATGGTCTGCTGCTTGCAGAGAGCCTGTTCTAGGGCACATAAGCGTTGACTCAAGGACAGCTGATCGGATTGAATGGTTGATGCTGCTGAAGCATCCACTTGTTGCTTGAGCTGCTCTCCCAGCTCACGGAGAACAAAAAGGGAATCCTTCGCTGTCCCCAAGCCTTTGAGGAGATCCTGTAGATGATGAAAATATGCCATTATGCAACAACATGCTAAGGGTACTCCTTAAACTGATAATCAGCAAAGGTCCACACGTCTAGAAGCACTCAGTTCTTACTTTGTCGATTTATTACACTAAATCACCTTCACCTGCAGAAAAATGATCACGCATTAAACCTGATGTTTAAAACCAGATGGGTGCTAACATTTTTAGAGATAAATGTGCTCTTCTTATAATCAAAATCACATAGGTTCATTGTAGGACACCGGGGGAACTGCAGAGAAACATAAACAAGAAGAAGCACGACTACAAGTAGAGCCAATAATGAAACATTTGGGCAGTGCTTCCTATCTTTTCCTGTAGTTGGTATCAAATCAAAAACACAGTGCTACACTGGGTGTTGTGTGGAAACCAATTTGACAATAAATTTCATATTAAAAAAATAATTAAAAAATAAAGTTAAAAAACCACAGTGCTACATTTTGCCTTTTTCTACTTAATATTATACACACAAGGGATGAGTTTGTGTTGTGTGGAAACCAATTTGACAATAAATTTCATGTTAAAAAAAATTAAAAAAAGAAAGTTAAAAAAAACCCACAGTGCTACATTTCGCCTTTTTCTAATTAATATTATACACACAAGGGATGAGTTTGTCAACAGCATCTTCTGTGTGCGTGGTCACATTATAGTGGTTACAATGGGCCCTCCTGTTTTAGTGGGGCATAGAACCTCAGCAATGGCTCTGGTGAGCAGAGTCAAGCAGTATAAAAAGAAGACTGTATCTTCATTCTTTGCCATAGTTTCTCTTGCCTCCATTTCTTTGTGGGACACTCATATGCTCAAAATTTAAGCCAATGGAAATTCCCTGTTTCTAGTTTCCTTCTACCACTAAGAGATGACAAATGACTGGTTCTTGACCCACCAGACACAGTGGAAAGAGCAAAGCTTGCTATGCCTATACATTGACTCTTGTGAAAGGGAGGGAAAAAAGGGGGGGGGGCACCTCTGACTTTGACATAGATTTTTAACAAATTCAGAGAAATAATTTGGAGCGTTGCCCTCTAAAACAGGTATGTGTATATCAACTCAGGAGGACTGAAACTTTAAAAATGACATATTTTGGGGCACCTGAGTGGCTCAGTCAGTTAAGCAGCTGGCTTCGGCTCAGGTCATGATCTCATGGCTCGAAGGCTTGTGAGTTCGAGCCCCGCATCGGGCTCTGTGCTGACAGCTCAGAGCCTGGAGCCTGCTTCCGACTCTGTATCTCCTTCTCTCTCTCTGTGCCCCTCCCCTGCTTGTGCTCTCTGTCTCTCTCTCTCTCTCTCAAAAATAAACATTAAAAAACTTTTTAAAAAAATCACGAATCTTATAAAGATAAAATGTGGAAGTCAGGGAGAAATGCATTACATTACCTTTACTGTAAATATTAAACTTTGGCTCTAAGGTAATTTATTCAGTATTTATGTGAAGGTATTAGGATAGGTTGAAATTTTATTTATGTGCTTTTTACAATTTGCCTAATTCTAATACATTGATTTGGGAAAGTTTACAAGGTCTTTGAAACAAGTTCATTAAAATAAAGACAAATAAGGACGAAGAGTAAGAAGCATGGAATGAGTGAAAGAAGAGACCTGTTCCTGAAAACCTAAAGTAGGTTATTGGCAACTTCAGTAAAAAAGAGGAATATTTTATTACAAAGAAGTATTCCAGTAAGTCAGGAGAGAAAGGCTTCTTTCTACTATTAAATTCTTAGAAGAAATAATGATGTTAATGCTTACATAAGATATAGATAATACTTTTCACAGATTTTTAAAAGATACAACATTATTCTCCATGTGGTCATTTCTCAAATTGATCAAATCTGTAAAAACAGCCCAAATCTTCACATGGATGGGATGCCATTAGGAAAAAATGGGAAAACAACTCCTCTCTAAACACGAAACAGTGGGAGGGGCCTCTTAAATCTGATACACGTGCAACTGTGTTCTGAAAACCCAGGAGCCTCACTGATACTTACAAACAATTTTTGGAGAGCTGTCCCACATACTGAGATGTACCAGAAGCTTACCCACAATCAGCCCGAGCCCTGCTAAACTCGAGATGTCTAAGACCCGCGTGGTGGGAAAGCGCCAGCGTTCCTAAACATACGTTGCAATCCTGAATCCACGTCGCAGCTTCGTCATCGGCAATGTCCTTGTTAGTGGCTGCCTTCAGGAGCTCACTGGCTCCATCCTCCTGCTGCTGAACCGTAGAAGCACACTGTTTGGAGTAGTCCTTGTATCTTTGCCAAAGTTGAAGGAGTGCCTTGCTGGAGCACAGCTGCTTAGCAATCTCTTCCAGCAAGTTATTCCATCTGGAAACAACAGCCAACACTCATGGGCAGATTAACACCTCTCAACAAATGCCGTTATTTACTATATTATTTTTCATGACCCTGCTTCACGTGAATATGGAAATAATGCAGGGATGTCTCGTCTCAATCTGACATAATTTTATCATGTAACGTGGCTCACTCATATTTCAGGGGTAGATAGTAGGAATGAGGTCAATCTTGGGATATGTAGCAGCTCTCATTTCTTTCTAAGCCTCTTCACTGCATTTTCTTACCTTAAATTCATTTGTGAAAATCAAAACATGAATAGAGTCTTTAAAGCTCAATTTCAAAATGCCAGCAAGTTTTAGCTGTATCATTATTTATAATAAGGCTGTAATGTAAAATAATGCATAACAGTGTAAAATTAGCATGTTCCATACCTCATATTGACATCTTTTAATGTGGTGGTAAGAGTTTCTGTCACAGGTGGGTGACATTCTTTTAACAGTTGGTTGGTGATGGAACCAAAATTCTGTAAGTTCTTTTCCTGTTTTTCCAGATCATCTTGAAGATTCTTCCCAAGGGGGGGGAAAAAAAAGTGCCACAGATGACGTGACAGGATGCAAATTCTAATAATCGAGTTTAAAAGTAATTTAGAGTTGTTTTCATAAATGTGTACATAAACATACATAAACCATGACTTTGTTCCAATGCTTTATAAGTTTTCATTAGATAATCATTTCTTCTTTTAATGATTTTGCTCTTATGGGTGTAAGATGGGATTCCTAGCAACTAAACCTTCTTACAGTGGCATCTGGAATTCTGCTGGAAAAGCTCGCATGAGTGTCCCTGTCTGTCAACTGGTAGGAAGCCATGCCATCTGTCACACTGGTTCTCTTTGCTGTTCAAAGTCAAAACCCACATCTCCTTTGTATTACATACCTACAGGTGTTCTACCAGAAAATCCCAATAACTAGACCTTAAGAAGTCATGATGTTTCTGGGTACCATTTATAAGTTCTATATCTGGGTGTTCTTCCTTGCAAGGAATATTTACTAGGCAGATTATAGATTTGGCACAGTCTTCTACCAAGGACCAGTGAAGCATCTTGAAGGAAGACGTTTCCCCGGAAATACTGCTGAGGTGACAGACTCAGTTCTTAGTAAAACTCTCTAGGTGAAGTAGGCTACAAAAACCGAGTTCTGTTTAACACCAATATCTGATTGCCATCAAATCAAAACCCTTTTGTATCTTAAGACAGCATATGCAGGTGTTAGACATAGAACAGGCTACACTAAAAAGTACTTCTTTTAAAAAAAAAATTTTTTTTTTAACGTTTATTTATTTTTGAGACAGAGAGAGACAGAGCATGAACGGGGGAGGGTCAGAGAGAGGGAGACACAGAATCTGAAACAGGCTCCAGGCTCTCAGCAGTCAGCACAGAGCCCGATGCGGGGCTCAAACTCACGGACCGCGAGATCTTGACCTGAGCTGAAGTCGGCCGCCCAACCGACTGAGCCACCCAGGTGCCCCTAAAAAATACTTCTAATTGCCGCAAAGCTAGAAAATATGTTTTCAAACTTACTATTCTCAAAGCATGTTTTAATGATTCTCAGTATCTGCAACAACTATTTAAGGTTTAAAGAAATTATATATGTATGTTTTATCCTCCCTCCCTCTTATCCCATCCACAAGAAAAAGCATTCCCTTCAGAGAGGTGGCGTATGAGGTCGGCAGCATATGAACTTTCATTGCCAAGCAGGGAAACGAACTAATGTAAAGAGGGTACATGCTGGGCTCCTGCTGGCATCCCTTCCCCGGAGGGCCTGTCCTGCCCATCCCGTAGTCTGCAGGAGTTAGCCAGGGAGAAAGAGCGGCCACAGGTGACAGTGCCCGGTCAATGCCCAATGCACAGGGGAGTAAGAGTGATAGCTGATTTGAAGGCAGTGGCCTGAGGTAAGAGAGAGTGCTCTGTAGGGTCAAACAGCAGCGATGTCATTCTATATGAGTACAGTGATGACAGGCACACAGGAAACCAAGCAGTAAGTGCTAGAAAAAGAGGCTTACGTGTACACATCAGACAGACCACTGATACTATGCTGAACAAAAGGAAAACAACTTAATAGTTTACAAATTTACCACTTTGCTATCTTTCTCTTTGTTTTCGTTTTAATCCCTTAGAATATGTTGGGAGAAGCAGGATAAAGAGAGAAAGGGAAGACCCAAGGCAGCGACAATGGGTCAGGGAGGCTGGCTTGAAGGTAAAATCATTCTATAAAATATATTCACATGGATATTTATGTAATAGAATTTTTTAAATCATTTGGTTATATACCAACTAATCCAGAAATGCGTTATCCACAGGCAAGTTTAATTAAGTTGAAAATAAAGCGGGTTAAGATAATTTTAAATACTTAAAAATAATTAAATGTAAACAATATATAGCAATATCCCAGGATGATGTTCACATTTGCTTTTTTTAATTTTATCAAACTAAAGAGAATATTAAAGATGGGTTAAATTCATTCCTTACCTGAAGATTGTCTACCTGAACTTGTACAGCTTCTAAAGAACCAGTTAGCAGGCGGAAGCGGGAAAGAGAATATCTGGCCTCCATGAGGTAACTGTTTATCTCATCAAAGGCCTCCTTGTGATTGTTCCATTGGTCAAACACGGACTTCAACAGTATCTTGAACTGCCCAACCTATTGAAAGAGACAGAAACTTCTTATAATTGCATAATATTCAAAATGATGGAGGGGCGCCTGGGTGGCTCAGTCGGTTAAGTGTCTGACTTCAGCTCAGGTCACGATCTCACAGTCTGCGAGTTCGAGCTCCGCATCGGGCTCTGTGCTGACAGCTCGGAGCCTGGAGCCTGCTTTGGATTCTGTGTCTCCCTCTCTCTCTGCCCCTCCTAGCTTGTGCTCTGTATGTCTCTCTCTCAAAAATAAATAAACAACAACAAAAAAAATGATAGAATATATATTGAATTGATGGAAGCAACATTAGTATCTAAGAACTTCATCAGGGTTTCAGGCATTATAAATAAACTAGAAAAAAAAGATTTGAAAATATGTAGCAATATTGAAATTTATGTCTTTCATACTTTTGACTACTCAGTCCAAATTTAAATGCTTAAAAAGGTAATATAGGACCTTTGTATGTAATATACATAATATACATTCTATATATCTATATAATATAAAAGTGATAAAAGGTCAATATATTTAATACCACAGTTTAGGAAATATATTAAATGAGTGTTTTAAATGCATGAACTCATTCAATCCTTATAATAACCTTATGTGGTGGCTGTAATTATTATCTCCATCTTATAGATAAAAAACCTGAGACACCTCAGGTTATGAAAATCACCTGAAATCCTACTATCAGAATATGAGAGTTCTAGATTTGAATCTACTCAGTCTGGTCCCAAGAAATGAAGTAAAAAATATCTATTTATCCCCTTCCTTCCTTCCTTCCTTCCTTCCTTCCTTCCTTCCGTCCTTCCTTCCCTTCCTCCCTCCCTCCTTCCTTCCTTCCTTCTTTCCTTCCTTCCTTCCATCACACGTATGCATGCTCTCTTCTCTCTCTCTCTCTCTCTCTCACACACACACACGCACACAAACCCTCAAATTCCTATCTTAAGACAAAACATCTAAGAACATTCTTTCCCTAGACTTATCTGCAATAGAAAATGTAAGTTCTTAGTTTGATCTGTATCATTTATAAAGATATCTACTTTGGACTTCCTGGATGTCACCCTTAATCCTCTAAATGTAATCTTTTGAATAAGGAGTAAGTATGGCCATAATTAAGAAAAGAGATCATATAAATTAATTTGTCCCTGCTTTCTCCGATTTTGTTCTTGGCATAAATGAAAAATGCTGAAACCAACCAAACTAATATCGAATAGGCCAAAGGGTTACAAAAGTGCTGCCTCACAAATGGTATAAAGCCCAGAGGCGCGGACCGGAGAGGGGGCGGACTTCACCCAGAAAGTCAGGGGGGGACATGAAAACAAAGCCAGGAGATTAATCAGAATTTTTAAACAGTCTATTTAGTTTTTGTATCATTTTTGTTGGCTTTTCATGAAAAGATGTTTCTGTGAAAGAATCACTTAATTGATAAATTATTTCCCAGATTTGTAATTGTTTATAAAAATGCATAAAATAAAATAAAATAAAATAAAATAGATTTAAAACTGGGTTAAAGACAAGGTAAGGACAGACTCGAAGGCTGCACCTGGACAAGTACATAGACTGTAAGGAGCTGTTTGCTGTGCTCCAAGGGTCCCAGTCACCTAACCTGCTTGTGCCTTAGCCCGCATCTCTGCAAAGTATGGATGGTAACTACTCACATAGGTGTGTGCAGAGCAGTATCTGTTGTTACATGTATTTATTATTGGAGGATTCAGCACTCCATTCGGCATGTATTTATCAAATGTCTTCATAGAGCTTACATTTTAGTGAGAGAAATTTAAACAAGTGGGCTGTATCCTCAGTTAGAAATTGATAAATAATATAGATAAAAGCAAAGCAGAGAAGAGAGTCAGGGAGGGTGAGATAGGGATGTGGAAGCTGTCATTTAAAACAAAGTAGACAGGAAAGCCCTCACTGAGATGATGAACTTGAACAAGAAATTTGAGGAGAGGGAGTAGCCCATGAGGATACTGGGAGAGGGTGTTCCAGATGGAGGGAACAGTCAATGCAGAGTCCCTGGGTGTGGAACAGGCCATTGGAGTTCAAGAGTAAGGAGAGATCAAAAGCAATAGGAACCTATGGGACAACAGCAGAGGACAGGTCAAAGGGACTATGAGAGCCCAGGTCATGGGGCCAAGTTTTGGCCTCATTCTGAACTAGGCAAGAAGCTATTGAGGGGTTCTAAGCAGATGACTAGTGTTATCTGGCTTCCATTTAACAGGACCTCTCTGGCATGGAGGCCACGGAAATAACCAAAGCCAGCAATGATGCTGACTTAGACCGAGGTGAGGGCTACAGAGATGGGGGAGAGGCTGGATTCTAGATCTCTTCTGAAAAGAAGGCTGACAAAATTGCTGAGGGACCAGACATGGGGAATGAGAGAAAGAGAAGAGTGAAGAATGACCACACAGTCTTCTGTCTAAGCAACTGGGCAGAGCCATCAATCACTGAGATGGCAGAAAGCATAGGTTTGTGGGGCAAGAGTTGGGAGTTGGCTTCGGCATGCAAGTTTGAGATGTCTACTGGTCCTGTAAGAAGAGATGTCTATAAGTTGCATCTCTCTCTCTGTCTCTGTCTAGAGTTTAGGAAAGAAATCCAGGCTGGGGAGACACATTTGATAACTGTCTGTGCCTAGGTGGTATCTATGGACATGGGAATGGATGAGACTATTAAGGGAGTAATGTTCATGATAATGTCTGTTATAGGAAATATCCAAAGCTAGACTTTTTTTTTTTTTAAGGGAGATTAATAAACTAGACTTAGTACAAAGAGATAAGGTTGATATTCTGTAACTACTCAGCTATTTCAGGAAAACCAAAATCCATGACACATGTGGACATGAGAAGAAAAACATGGTCTTAACGTCAGGTCTCTGCAAGCAGTTATTACCATGTGGTCTAAATTTGCCCAGGTTTGGTTGAGCTCCCGCAGCGTGCTCATGACAACACCAGAGACTTCTTCTTTCTTGTTCTGAATCAAAGCAAGTCCATTCTGCTCAATTTTCTCTACTTCTTTTTCTTTTGCTCTAATCAAATCTTCTAGATCCTGAGAGATTAAAAACAGTCACTTTAAATTGTTCTATTACGGAACTCTGCAGTCCACTGAAATTGAGCCATTACAGTCTCATAACCTCGCAATTTTTTATTGATACAAAAAATTTGTCATTTTCAGGAGAGCATTTTCACACAGCATTACTTGTTCCTACATTAAATTTTTAAAATAGTCCTTTTATTCCAAGATAAATTAGCATAACTTTTAAAAAGCAAAATTTGATTACCTACTAGATAAAGACATAGCACCAGGTAAATTTTTTTAAGGAGTCAGAAGGAAAGAAATATATGTGAAAAATAATAACATGATTTATGTTCTTAAAATCATATATCCTGGTGTTGGAAAAGTTACACAGTCCTAGGCTGACATGCAATAGAATGGAATTCTGGGCCCAGTCAGTTAAGCATCCGACTTTTTTGGCTCAGGTCATGATCTCACGGTTACGAGTTCCAGCCCCGCGACGGGCTCTGTGCTGACAGCTCAGAGCCTGGAGCCTGCTTCGAATTCTGTGTCTCCCTCTCTCTTTGACACTCACCCACTTGCACTCTGTCTCTGTCTCTCAAAAATTAATAAACATTGAAAAAAAAAAAGAACTAGATATGTAGGTATGTAGCCATGGAGGTTAAAGTGAAGAAAATTCTAAAATAATATATATGAAATATATATAATGAATATATGGAATGTCTTTTAAAGCTGTTAAAAACTTGGCTCACATAGGATAGTATTATTATAGTCAACTATTTGGTAATCAGCCATGAGTCAGTACCAATTTATTTATTTTTCTCTCCTTAATTATCATGAAGCTATTTTTTTCTTGATGTAGTAATTAGAAATTCATGCAATTAGTAGCCTGAAGAGATCACTTTCATTTTTAATATTGTTCTTTCATTTCCACTTCATAATTCTGTCAATATTTTGACAGCTTTGATAATTAACCAGAGAATGAATATAATGATTACTAGGGTTATAGGTCCTCTATGCAGTATAGAAAATACCATTAATTTCACTATTTAAGGATTTCTCTCTCTACTTCTTTAAAAGATTAACCATAATGTCTCTAATAGGATTCTAAAATCCAACCATTGGAAATAAATTTATCCTTATTTACCCATAGATGTTAACTTTTTTTAGTGAGCAATATTAAATGAATGACCCATTGCTTCAAAACACATCCCTAAAATGCCCTGCACATTTATGTTGGCATAAAAGCAAAATCCAGGAAGGAAACAGGACTGAAATATATATTTTGTGCAAAATGAAAGTGTGTTTTCCTTTCCTTTCAATAATAATTAAAAGATGATTCTGTTTCTGATCACTGACAAAAGAAGCCAAACCTAACATTTTTTTGCTATAATAAATCATTCTTAACTTGAGTTAATTCATAAGTATCATTTTTTATGTTGGTTTAAATGAATAAATCACCTCTGAAAGAGTGGGAAAGTATTCAAGATGTTCTAAACAAAATAAAGGTTGAATCCAGTCACCGATTTAAGTCTGCTGGCTTGAACATCACACTTTGGTCCAGAGGAACAATTTCTCAAAAATGACAATAAATTTTTATCAAGGTTTATGGTACTGCCAAATAGAACCTGCCGTTAAGCTGTGGTGATTTATACGTGATGCCCCAAAATAACTGCGTGGGTTACTTTCATTCTGTTCTTTGTTTCAAAAAAAAAAAATGACTAAATTTGAAATCACCAATTGGCATTGGTGTGAAGTTCTTTAAACCACATTTCAAGCTTTCCCTCCTGACACTGCCTTGTGTGACCTTCCGGGAGAGACTCAAATTTGGGTCCGAAAAGGAGTAAAACTTGGCCAAACCTCCACTTCGTTTTCTGGTAGTAACATCTCTGTTAAATAAAAGGTACGGTCATGAAAAAAAAGCAAAATGGAAAATGGCAGGCAAAAAGTACATTAATGAGATGAAAAAGAAAGAGGAGCTCTCTGCTCCTCCTCCGCCTGTGCTCTGTCTCTGTCTCTCTCAAAAATAAATAAACATTAAAAAAAATTTTTTTTAAAGGGGTGCCTGGGTGGCTCAATCAGTTAAACATCTGACTTCAGCTCAGGTCATGATCTTGCCATTCCCGAGTTAGAGCCCCACATCGGGCTCTGTGCTGACAGCTCAGAGCCTGGAGCCTGTTTCAGATTCTGTGTCTACCTACTCTCTGTCCCTCCCCTGTTCATGCTCTGTCTCTGTCTGAAAAATAAAGAAATGTTAAAAAAAAAAACTTAAAAAAAAAAGTAGGAGAGAAAGAAGTAAAAAGGAAAAGCTAGGGGCACCTGGGTGGCTCAGTCACTTAAGTGCCCAACTTTCGTTCAAGTCATGATCTCATGGTTTATGAGTTCAAGCCCTGTGTCAGGCTCTATGCTGATAGCTCAGAGCCTGAAGCCTGCTTCGGATTCTGTGTCTCCCTCTCCCTCTGCCCCTCCCCAACTCATGCTCTTTCCTTCTGAAAAATAAATAAAAATTAAAGATGAATTTTTTTAAAAAGGAAAAGTTAACGCATTAATTCACTTCTAACAGTAAAGTTTATCACAATGACAGAACAAAGAAGCACTAATGTTGCTAATTATCTTTTCATTTTAATGGAAACACCCAGGAGCTTAAGAGGTCAGACTTCTCATCCCTCAAAGTAAAATTGTGAAATTCTGGATTTTTTGGCGCATTTTGATAGACAAAAATTGATGGCCGAAATTAGAAACACTACTGGCCCCTGGAAACCCGGAAATGCTATGAGGCTAGGTGAGGCATAATTTTGGTCTTCAGTCTTTTATACACCCATCTTCTGATGAGAAGCATATTTTTAATTTCAGGGTATTTCTCTATTTGTTGGTTTTGCCGTATTTATGCACGCTGGAAATTACAATCTATTAGCGCGTCAGCCCAGCACAAAGGTATCTGCTCTTCCGTTTCTAAATGGAAAAGCTTTGACTGAGAGTTTAAATAGATCTTTCTTTACATCTGCCCCCAGAAAAAATTGCCAGTTGGAAGGAAGATTGTTATGAAAGGCCTTTCTTTTCGGAGTCTACAATATAAAAACAAGATTTGGGGAAAGGTGCGTTCCTGTAGAGTTATTTTATAGTTGAGTCTTCGGCTGTTCTTGGGAAACACTACAGAGAACCATCACAGCTGCTCCGTGTATTAGAAATCACGGAATTATTTCAAAATTTTATTACAGCATTACCTGCAATAACTCACATTTCTTTTGCATAAACAAGAATACCTGAGCAAATATTAAGTGTTCCTAAGTCACTGGAAACCATTTAGAGCATGTTCACTCCACTTGCAGGAGAGACTCTCACCATTAAGGGTAGAATGAGCGGATGCTGCTGGAGCTACCCAGAGGACGTGGGAGAAAGTAACGCTGTTGTCTGAGGAGCACTCTGCTCCTTAGAGTTGAAAACAGAACTCAGTCAAGCCTCTAGCGCTAACGTCCATTTATGGGAAATACAGGGGATACAGAGAACATCTTAAAGGAAGTCCACAGGCTAATCCTGAACATGGGACCAGTCTACAGATTCTGCAACAAGTTAGTTTTATTAACAAATACTGGGGCGCCTGGGTGGCGCAGTCGGTTAAGCGTCCGACTTCAGCCAGGTCACGATCTCGCGGTCCGTGAGTTCGAGCCCCGCGTCAGGCTCTGGGCTGATGGCTCGGAGCCTGGAGCCTGTTTCCGATTCTGTGTCTCCCTCTCTCTCTGCCCCTCCCCCATTCATGCTCTGTCTCTCTCTGTCCCAAAAATAAATAAAAACGTTGAAAAAAAAATTTAAAAAAATAAAATAAAAAAAACAAAAAAACCCAAATACTGAGGAGGCTTAAGAGATCTAATAACAAATGTAGCATGTGGACATTGTTGTATCCCTATGTGAATAAATTAACTGGAAAAAAAAGAGACGTTTTAAAGAAAATTGTAGAGACAGTGTTATGAGCTGAGCATTGAATAGCATTAAGGGATTATTGTCAAAGTTTTTGTGATGATAAGGATGTTATGTTTATATATGAAAATGTCAACTTCTTAGAGACGTGTATTGTAGCATGCAGGAATAAAATGACATAATGTCTGGGATTCACTATAAAATATTTAAGAAAAGGAGTAATTCAGGAAAATATGTCAAAATGTTTAAGTATTAAATCTGATGAGCAGCATGTGGGAGTTGGTAGCACTGTGTCTACCTCAGAGTGTGTCTCAAGATTCTCATAATTTCAAATTATTTTAAATAGGTGAAAAACATAATAGTTAAAAAAAAAAACCTCATAAACTCACATAATCAGAGAAATTCATTACCAAATACAACTTTTTTCAGTATTTAACTCTCAGCTCCCAGGGCCAGAAAACTCCTTTGGCACCTGCCATGAAACTATGACAAATCCATGTCAGCCCCCCGGGCAACGTACCTGACAGTCTTTCATTGAGCTTTGAACTGAAGCCTGATCTCCAATTCGATGCTGTTGTTTTAGTTTGTTTTCCTGGGTTTCATACCAAGTTTTCAGACTTTGCACATTATTTTCATATTCTGACCAAGATTCCAATAAGCCTTCCAACAGCTGGATCTGAACACACATAATGAAACGAAGTTTGCAATTTTATTTTAAAATCAAATCACTGGCACTCAAGCCACCATTTCCTCCAATTACTCAAGCCACTACTCCCTCTAAATTAAGAGCTCTTAAGATACAGCTTATTGTATAGAGGATTAAAAAAAATCTTATAAAGTATAAGTCGGTGACTAACTAGTATTGGTAACTAAGTAAAGTCAACTTGGAAAGGCAAAAGAAGTTAAGGGGCACCTTTAAAAAAGTAAAACAACGTACAATGGGTGAAGAGTAGAAGACGAATAAGAGAAAATCATGAACGAGAGTAAAGAATATTTAGCGCAATGGGGTTCAGTGGTGTCCCCTTCAGAAACGTTTGTGTGCTGTGTGAAGCTATACTGCTTGTGAAATGAGTTTTCTTTACAGACCGTCCCTGGTCTTGGCATGTTGGACAGCAAGAGCCACGTGGCTTACCTTCTCAGTCACTAGCCCCTGCAGGATTTGCCAACTTTTATTCATGGCTCCAAGTTGCTCAGCAAAATCAGTCTTGTCACTACGTTTACTTTCCACATCCTGACTGCTGATTTGTAGCACGGACTGATTCACAAAATCAACTGTCAACTGTTTACAGTTAATATCTATCTTAAAGCCCTGAAAAGTGAAGGGAGGAAATAAAGAAACAAGGTTATGCACATAAATGTCTTATATTTTATCAGGAATTGGAAAGCCTTAAACAACTTTAATCTTATCATTTCTGTGATTTAGTCCAAATGACACAGTCTGCTTATAATTCTATAACTCGTTATTATCAGAAATTGAATATATACATATAATATATGAACATACTGAATTTATAAAAGTATAAATTACTGACTTGAATATATAAAAATTTATAAAATTTTGAATTTATTAATATATTGAATATAAATATATGTATACATTTTAGGTAGAGAATGTATGTAGAATTGGATAAATTGTCTAACCTCACTATAACATACTCATAAATTATAGCATTTATTTTTATTATTTTTTTTAAATAATTCAAAATTATTCCTGGGGCGCCTGGGTGGCTCAGTTGATTAACCGACCGACTCTTGATTTCTGCTCAGGTCATGATCTTGCAATTCATGGGTTCGAGCCCCGCATCGAGCTGTGCACTGACAGAGTGGAGCCTACTTAGGATCCTGTCTCCCTCTCTCTCTGCCCTCCCCCTGCTGGCTTGCCCTCTCTCTCTCTCTCTCTCTCTTTCAGAATAAATAAACATTGAAAAAAATTTTTAAAAATTATTCCTAACACCGGACAGCTTTCCTATGTCTACAACTAGGGAGGCAGTTTTTTTTTACCCTTGTACCCTTATCTGGTCACTATGTATGAAGCATCCACTCCAAAATCTGATGTGCATAATTGGAGTTTTGAGTTCTTTTGAATGAACTAGTCCTAAAATATGAAAAGTTAAAAGAAAAAAAAAATTCCACTACCTTGTATTTCTGAAGGTATTCATGAATTGCCTTGTAACCTATTGAATTTTTTATGTTCTCTTCATCCTTTTGAATAACATTTTCCATTAGAGAAATCCAAGTCATCAGTTCAGAAATGGCATGGCGGGACGGCAGCTTATCCATCTGGAGCTGCCCAAGTAAGAGACAGAACGAAGGCACAAGGGTTAAAATTCAAACCAACTTTCTGCCAACCCCAAAACCCTACGTTAATATTTATTGACGTGCCAAAAGAGATAACACTTCTTAATGACATTTTTGGATCTTAACCTTATTACAAGCTTGAAATTAAACATCAGGCAAACAATGAACAATAATAGGCATCTTATGTTCACTTGACATCCAATACTATAAACATTGTATAAACACTAACTAATTAATCAAAATACCAGCAAGAAGGAAATATTATTCTTATTTTATAGCTAGTTTTATGAGTTAAAAAAAACCTAACTACAAAACATTCAACAGATGTATTTTATTAATTATCTTGTAAAAATTTCTGTGTATTATGACTCAGGAATGTTAAAGGAAGAAAGAAAAATACCACATTACAAACTATCATTTTCTAGATTTTTGGCACTCTAATATTTATTCCTAAGAGCATGGCCAATTTCCTTACTCTTTAACTAAAATATAGTTAGATTTATGAATCTTACTTAATCTAACATATGTTTTTGCAGTTACTTATTACAATGATTTGGAGGAACAAGGGCAATCATTTACAATATTTATGAACTTCTATGTGGTGCAGAAAGATATAGAGATGATTGCGAGATATTTCCTGCCCCTCCTGGAAATATATAGTTGTTGACCAGGAGGAATAAGACCCAAACATTAAACACAGCTATCATACCTGGTAGAATGATGAATATCAAAGAGAGGTAAATATACATTGTCTGGGTTCCAGGGAAGGGAGGTATATTTCCAGAGAAGGGAAGTACTTAAATTTATTGAATGCCAGTTGCTCTATTATGGGCGAGATTATAAGTCTTGAAAATACATTGTGATTGAATTCTTGTAACTATTCACTTTATGAGGGAAGTGGAGCAACCCACATTACACAAAGAAAGTTTAAACAAGGCCAGATGAAGTTTCTACTACAACTACACACACACACACACACACACACACACACACACTAAAGAAGTTGTCCTTGGAAGAAATGACATTTGTAGGTATGGCTTTGTAGAACAGCTCACCTTTAGTGTGCAGAACAATGGAAGAGAGAAAAGGCAAACTGTCCATGACAGAGCAGATCTCCATTTGAAAGCAAAAGCAGATTAGCACTCTTTCCATTGACTACTGCTTAAATCAATGGTTATGAATTAAACCTATGATTATGTCTATACCTGGTGGAGCTTTTCCTGTACAGTCGGAATATTTGTCAGCAGATCAGTCCACTGGCTGTCAATGTGTGACAGTTCTGAACGTAGGGAAGCCGTGTCCACTTTCTTTAATCGAAGAAGCTGATTTCCGATGCTCAGAACAGATGATTTCAGGGAAGATTTCGCATCCACTTCTTTGGAAAACTCCTAAAAGGAGCAGCAATGTTCAAATCAGGATTAAATAGTTAGACCTTTAATTTAAGAAAAGAGAACCATTTACTACATAAATAATTTTTCTATACGTCTTCAAGAGGAGTTATGCTAAGCACTCCAGAGGACCAAAAAAAAAAAAAAAAAAAAAAAGTATACCATTGCCTTGAATGAAAGCCAACAATGAAGCCATTCTTTGAAAATTACTTTAATGAGGCAATGTTGAACCCTAGTATTTTGCATAATTATTGACCACACATAGTTAACATTGACAAATTCTCTTGAGCTTGGCTTATTAAGTATATAAAATTGAATCAAATGTTTTAGATTCTTAGGCTTACCAGGAAAGCATTTAGATGATCACGGACCATTTCCAGTTCTTGTGGGACTGTCACAGATTGTTGAGTCCAAAATTCTAGCCTGTCTTTTGCAGACTGTAACCAGTGAATAAGTTCTGCAGATTCGCTTTGATATCTGTAATTATATTAATGCATCTATCAAGTAAACCTCTGATACCTCCTTTCTGCTAACCCATGTTATTCAGCAAGGCCAATTTTAAAACAAGAGATACAACAGGTCTGGGAGAATAATGCCCTGCATGGGACACTCTCAAATTCCCTTCAAATTTAAACATTAAGCAAGCTTCAGCTTTCCCATTTCTAAGCTGAATGCAAAAAAAGTACGTATCTTTCTCCTACTCATTCATAATGAGAATATTTAGAAAATATTAGATGACTATTATTAAAAGTTCTTAGAAGTAAAGGTGGCATAGAAATAGAGTACTTCATGATGTAAAACCAACCCTCCACTTCTCCTGAATACTTCCCATTGCCCTTACTTTCTCGAACATACTTTCATTCTATGTCCCCTTCTAAGGTTTTCCTGTGAACACCCACGTACACCCAATAGGCAAGGGAGGATCAGAGCTCAAAGGTAAGGGGCATTGGGTACCTGCTTCCCTGCCCACTTCTACTTGCGTGTTTATACAATTGTCCAAGAATCTAAGGGAGGGAAGCCTTTGTTTTCGCCTTTATTTTCCGAATTACAAGATAAGTGCCTAGGGGGACCTTACCTTCTTTAAGCCCGTACCCACTAGTGTTAGAAAGAGCCCGCAGCGCTAATCTAAAATTATGTGAAACAGCCATTGCATTACCTGGTCCAGTGTTTCAGTACTGTTTCCAATCTGTGAAGTTCCTTCGACACTTTGTTGGTATTATCCAACCACTGTTCTCCCAGTTGATTGAGCTGGCTTTCTAGATCTGAGCAGCTAATGGATATGAGCAGTCGTTTCCCATCATCTAACACCTGATATAATTTGGGCTGGTATTCATGAAGGCTGGATTTCAAATGCTAAAATTGATTGAAAATACCAGGTTAAAACTTTGGATGATGCATTTCTTTTCTCTTCAAGAATTATAGTTTCTCTGGTGCTCGTAATGTTCTGTTCCCTATTAGTCAGAATTCAACCGTTTGCACCCAAGAAACGTTGAGATGGCTCACCTATATTTAAGTATAGATGTCCTTCTTTTTTCTTTTTTTTTTTCTGTAGTAACTTCAGGTACATTTAAAACTATCAAGCTGTAACACCAACACACACCACAGAAAATGCTCAGTTGAATTTTCAAAAAGAGATCTCACATTAAATAAAGAAAAAAGAGGGCGCCTGGATGGCTCAGTTGGTCACATGGCCGACTTCGGCTCAAGTCAGGATCCCACGGTTCGTGGGTTCGAGCACCCGCGTCGGGCTCTGTGCTGACAGCTCAGAGCCTGGAGCCCGCTTCGAATTCTCTGTCTCCCTCTCTCTCTCTGCCCCTCCCCTGCTCACACTCAGCCTCTCTATCAAAAGTAAATAAACAGGAAAAAAAAAAAAGAAAAAAGATCTTATGTTCCTATTATAAAACAAATACTTAAAATCTATCTGCTTTCAACAATGTTAATAGCTTGAAATAAAAGTAAAAGTACTTAATAAAATATTTGACTGCAAGTTTGTTTAGATTCAGTTAAAACCACAGGGAAGTTTCAAAAGGAAATGTGGCAACTTTTCACACTGAGATGCCATTGGACGCTGACCTGGTAGAGTGTTATCCGGTCGATGAGCCTCTCCTCGCTCTCCTCCACCAATCCCACACTTGGGATGCTACTTTCCACCACCTCCAGCTGTTTGCTGAGCGCCTGGTGGTCTTCATCCAGATGAGACCATGTCTAGAAACACAGTATCAGTCTGTAAGCTAAAAAAATTCTTATTATGGGGCACCCAGGTGGCTCATTCAGTTGAGCGTCCAACTTCAGTTCAGGTCATGATCTCGCGGTCCGTGAGTTCGAGCCCCGCGTCGGGCTCTGTGCTGACGGCTCAGAACTTGGAGCCTGCTTTGGATTCTGTGTCTCCCTCTCTCTCTGCCCCTCCCCCACTCATTCTCTCTCTCTCTCTCTCTCTCTCTCTCTCTCTCTCTCTCTCTCTCAAAAATAAATAAACATTAAAAAAAATCCTCATTAAAGAACCACGATCTTCTTTTTGTGCAAAGTACGCATTCAACAGATTCACTTCAAAGTTATGTTGGAAGGGCGCCTGAGTGGCTCAAGTCGGTTAAGCACCCCACTCTTGATTTTTGGCTCAGGTCATGATCTCATGGTTCATGCGTTCGAGTTCAAGCCGTGTGTCAGGCTCTGAGCTGATGCTTGGGATTCTCTCTCTTCCTCTCTCTTTGCCCCTCTTCTGCTCTCTCTTTCTCTCTCTCTCTCACTCAAAACAAATTAAAAAATAAAAAATACATAGTTAGTTGGAGATGTTTGTGTTTGGTTTGCTTTGGGAAGCAAAAGATGGCTTTGAAGCAAGTAATCAGATGGCGACCCTGAAAAGCATTGCAAACACGCTTGGGTGTCTATAACCAACCAGCAGTATGAGTGTGGGCAAGTTACTAAACTTCTCTGAACCTCAGAGAAGTTTAATTTATAACATGTATGACATTAAAAATGTTTAATTTATAACATTAAACAAATGGGGATGATAACAACTATCTTGTCCATAGTGAGGATGAAATGATAATGTACATAGTGCATCTGGAACATATCAGGCATCTGATATGCGTGGTTTCGTTCTTTACCACAGTAATGATGAGGGCATGATTTCAGCAAAAGGGCAGGGTGTGTTTACTTCATGTAGTAAAGCAAAGTAAATATGTTACATTCACAAACAAAAAAAGCTACCACAAACATTTAATAAATATAAATATATAGCATAGACATTCTACTAAGGAGAAATCCCAAACCACTCGCTCCTAAATTCTCATTTTTATTTTATTTGAAACTGGAAATTCTTCTTAAAAATCATGTGAAGTCTTTTTTAATAATGGATAGCAAAGATCGGCCGCTCTTTAGTCTCACTGTCAAAACCCCAAATACCGTCACATGCTGTCCAAAGTCAGTATTCGATGAATCTAGCTCACTCACGGCATGGCACAGCCTTTTCCACACATAAATAGGAAATACAAGGGAAACAAGACAGAACACGAGGCTGAGTCTGAGGGACTCCGAGAATTGGGAGTTCCAATTCTGAGGTGAATTGCACGAATAAATACATCTTCCATTAAGGGTATGCTTTGCAGTTGAGTCTGCTGTAGGAAAGATGTTACATCAGGAGTCTCACCTCTAGAATGTACTCCAACTCCACCCCCCTCTTGTGAGCCCGTTTCAGTACAGCTGAAGCCTGTGTCATCAGTTCTGTGTGGAACTGCGTTTCTTGTAGGACCGCAAAGTTGATTATCTTTCTGAAGAGTGTCTCCGTCAGGATCATATGAGATTCCAGGCCTTGAAAGTATTCCTGCAATTTTTCAGGTAGAAAGAGGTCAGGGACTCATTCATATACCACCTTACAATAAAAGCTGCTTCACATGTAAAAGCTGATGGAACTCAGGCAATATATGAGCATTATCTTCCCACCTCTGCAAGACCCTGCCTCACGTAGGCACTCATGGCTTCCTGCGGAGACGGGAACTCCGGTCTCTTAATTGGCCTCTCATCCCTCCCCTCAAGTGCACTGACATGTGATGTGCTGTAGATACTCTGTCCCCGCAAACAGAGCCCTTCGGATGGGACCAGCTGTTGATAAAACTCCTCTGCTCTCCAAATGCCTCATCCCTGTATACGATCTGGAAGACTCTCATTAACTCCACCACACAAATTGGCCTCCCTTGTCCCTCAGACACAATGGCAACCAGTCTCCCCTCTTTGGCCTCTGTGTATATGCCATACTTCCCAAGATGTCCTCACTTGACACATTCATGACTTTCCTTCCTTTATGGTTGGGCTTGAACTCTACTCTTCCGAATTCCCAGAGCATTTGTTGTGCTCCAATACTCACTGCCAAGCACAGCCTGACATGTACGGATTGCTGTTACGCAGTTTTAAATTTCCCTTTTATTATACTTACACACGACAGAATGGTAGGCCTTGCACAGTCCTACAAATGTATTTTTAAATGTTAATTTTTTATGTGTAACAGGCCCCAGAGGAGGGAGACAGAGCTCATCCCATTTCCTGTTCCCTCCACTGTGGTTAGGGCTGAAGGGCTGGGAATTGATAACAATATTTAGTGTGTGCTATATGCTAAAACTCTACCAACGCTTTACTGACCAACTCAGTTAACCTTGTAACAATTCTATGAGGTAGGTAGTTTTAGTTCCCATTTTGTGGGTGAGGACCCTGAACCACCCAGTCTATATAGAACATGTTCACTACAGAGCAGCTCTCCCTCAGAAAACATCTGGACAACAGAAGCCAGTATCTTCATTTTTCACTGACAACTATTAAATCATAGACTCTTCAAGTGGGAAGAGAACTTGGAGGTCATTTAGCCCAACATGCACCAAAAACTGATATTCCTTTTACAACCCAATCTCCTGCTAATGGCCTTGGATGGTCTTCCCATGGCCAGGAGAGTTATCTGTTCCATGCAACCAAATCCTTCTAGAGTTCTTTACCTATTGAGCCTACGTCTCTGTTATTTATGCTCATTGATCCTAGCTTCCTTTCTGGAATAACTCAGCATGATACTTTATTGCTGTTGTCAAAGATTTGAGGAAAACCAGCTGTGAACTTTAAAGCAATGTTTTCAAAGCCAAATGATAAGGCTTTAATAAATCACAAAGTTTTGGACAAAACTCCCTGGGAAAAATAGCAAGAAGTGCAATTCCCCCTCCCCCCCAAAATTTACCTTTATAAGACACCACATGTTAAGAACTACATGTTAACTAGCATAATGTTAACTATCTATAATCCAACGGGATTTTCAAAGTTTCCATGCATATGACATTCCTACAGTCTGAGAGTCTGGGTTTCTAGACTGGCAAACTCTTCTTTCTGTAATCATTTTAATAATGCAAGAGTTATTTGTTGTGTGCACATTAAACAGGCATTCCTTTATTAAGGAGTAGTGTCTAACCTGAGCTTGGCCATGGAACATGGCAATCTCAGGCCCCCCAGGTTTGATCATGTAGTAAGAGGACTCACTGTCCCCAAGAATAAACTCTGGAGGCCTACAGCAACCAGAGGAGCATGTACTTAAGGGCCAGAGGAACTGAGTGATACATGTAAGAGACAGAAACCCCATCCCACAGCTGAGTGGGCAGCTCTGCATTCCCAGGGCACAGAGAGGAGCCTTTGTCCAGGGCAACAGAAGGCAGAGAAAACACTTAGGACTAGAGGAATAAATGGGCATAAAAGACACAGAGGACAAAAGCGGAATTAAGAAGGAAGCTGGGCACTTCGAAGGAAGTCCCCAAGTTTCCCACTGGTTGTAATTTATGATAGGAGAAAGCCTGGCTAATACTAGTGAGGAAGTGATAATTAAAATTACTAGGAACACTGGTATTCTTTTTAACTCACAAATTATAGAAACCTACCCTCTATAATTTTCCTGGGCTACTGAATGCCCATGGGTTTGAACATACATTTGTTGCTTAATTTTAAAGAGTAATTTATGCAAGGAAGAACTCATAAAAGATTGATAATAATAGGTTTTACTATTTTACTGCTCACCCCCTCCTCCCCCCCCCCCTCTCTCTCTCTGTCCCTTTTTACCTTATGTTTGTCAAGCAGTTGTTGAATTTCCTCCTTGGAAGACACAATGATTTTCTGGTCACCCGCCATCTTCTCCTGTCCAGTCTCCAGCAGGTCAGCCAGATCTTGCATGGCCCTTTCGTACTGACTCTTGAGGGCAAGATTCTGGTTCAGACTACTCCGCCAGGAGCCAATGGTCATCATCAATTCATCATACATGTCCTATGAAACAGAGACCGTGATACTCACTCTCAGGTCATGTGCTGGCCCTTCTCTGAAAAGCATACTCCCTCCCAAGACCATAACCCAACCAAAAATACTCCTTCAGGTATCTGATTGATGGTGATGCTCTGTATGAAAGGCTCTGCCTGCCTTTCTCATGAGCCTCTTCGAAAACTTCCTTCAAAAGGAGGTAGATTCGACAGCTCTCTTCTCAGGATGTCAAGAGTTTATGGAGCGACATGGGGTTGAAATGTTGAAAAGTTGTTTGTGTGGCTGAGGGACATGTAAATGTAATTCTAATTTTTTATAATGTTCTTAACATTTACATAGTGTTAGAGTCATTGACTGTAGCATCTTTCATATTTTGTCTGCTACAGAATAATCAGATTTTGGACTATTCCCTAAATAAAGAGCTAGGGAAACAGAGGAGGTTAATGTGAGCAGAAGGACTTTAGGACTTAAAAAGGCAATGTTTTTGCCAAATGTGGTGGAGTAAATAAATAACTATTTAAACTGGAAAGACATTTTAGGAGATGATGATACACCAAACAAAATTTATTGGAACCATATGGACCCGATTAACGTATCATATTAAAGTTTCGCGGGCCAAAATGGTTCAATCTGGAAAAGTTCAACTTTAATGCCTATTTACAACTATGACGTTTGACTCTTACACCTGACATTTAAGCACTGTTGGAAAACCGTCTAAGTGCAAAGTGGGGGCTGTGGGCTAGTGACATTATGAAATGTGAGATAATGGAATGAAGACAGTTAAAATAAAAATGTTCTTTTTAAAATAAGAGCTATTTTATTTTCAAAAAAGGAAGAACTTGTGACCCTGTGCTGGAGTTAATGCTATTAATCCCCAACAGCTCTGTAACAAGCATGCGGAGAAAAGTTAACATGTGTGTATCACTTTTTCTTAATGTAATTTAACTCTGTTGCCCATCAAATGCTCAAGTTTGCCGGTCTAATATCCCAGGTTCTCCCGACCACCCCCGGGGGTCAGATTTTTGCCTAATCTAAGAAAGCCAATTAAGC
The DNA here is from genome assembly GCF_027475565.1 of Acinonyx jubatus. NCBI lineage: Eukaryota > Metazoa > Chordata > Mammalia > Carnivora > Felidae > Acinonyx > Acinonyx jubatus. The sequence continues at coordinate 14,990,017 of NC_069385.1, read as the reverse complement.
CCAAATCATTTCCTATTCCAGGAGGAAGCTGGGAACTCTGCTGAGATCTCAACTACATTCTAGTTTAATTTTTTTGCTGTTGTTCTGGAATTGAAACGCTGTCTTTCTCCCATTCAAACATGTATGAAAGATTAACTATAGTTTTGAACACCTGAGAAAAGTTACTTTCTAAAAAGTCTTAGTTTGAGCATTATTTGATTTTAAAACAGTTTTCTCAGGTAGACTATAATACAGGGTAAATATCCCTCTTTTAACTTTTCTAGGTAGGATTTATAATTCTTATATTTTCTAGAGTAGAAAATAATATGCCACAACTACCCTATACCACAATGCTTAGCCATTGGAATAATAATAAAGCAAATATCAGAAAAAGAATCTTGGAAGTATGAGAATACAATTTATTTCATTGCATTAAATACGGTGAAAGTTGCAGAAAATTTTCTATTTTCTGAAACTTTCACCATATTTAGGACAAAGATTAGGAATGAAATGACATGAATTTTATGGAGAGAAACCAAGAAAATAAACAAAATAATTTTTTTCTTGATATCCAGTTGGGATGTATCTTCGAAGTTGAATGCTATTAGTAGAAAACCATACCTGAAGTTTGGACAGTTCCTGCATGGAAGGCTGCTCAATCTGCAACTTGTCACCACGCTTTTTTAATTCAATGATTTCTGCATCCAACTCCTTTAGCCCATCTTCAGCCTGTTGTATTGCCTATGTAAGATTTATGAAATTTCATTAGAACTCCCACAACTCCCCACGCACAATGTGATTATTATATCTATTTGTTCTTGCCTTCACATCAAACTTTTTCAATGCCTACAAAAAGACTCCTTTCAATACAGCATAAAACCATGACCATCTAGTATACAGAAAAGAGAAGGAGGCCCTTTGTTACACCACAGTCAGCTGACTTACAGGTAAGGAGGCAGGAGGGACTTCGTGTGGAGGGTTGGGAGAACAATCACTTTCTTAAACAAATAAGGGAATTTGTGAACAGCAACACCTAAAAGAGAAGCATGCCTCAGGACATGGTTAGCAAAGGTGTTTGCCCAAGATTTTCTAGGGGAACAGGTTCTGGTCTCCTGAAATGCAGTTTAAGCATCCTTGGAGAGAGAGTCAGCAAGGCAAGAGGACAATATGTCAGCGTGGTCAGGAAAAGCTTACTCTCTGCTTAGTGGAAAAGCAAGCAATCAACAGCTATTACAGTGGCCCCTGGTGCTAAGCCTTCTCTTCCCGGTGTGAGGTCTGTAGAAGTGGAACACGCTCTCACCCAGGCCTTCAAGGAGCTTACAGTCTGGTTAGGAAGCCAGAGTAAACAGAGCAAAACAAAACAAGAGTGAATCCAATCAGGTACTCAACTCGCGGTAACTCATCCCTGTTAGAGGAGTTTGGAGAAGGGAGACAGCACTGGATCCTGGAGCAGGCTAAGTAGACTTTTGCAAGAAACACAACGTCAGTTGCCCTGAAGGATGAAAAGAACATGGACTCCAGATGGCAGGTGAAACATATGCATCTTGCTTTCTCTTTCCTGAATCCCCTCTACAAACAGCAAATATTTTGTTTACCCGCCTCCCCCCACCCACCCAAATCTACAAGGATAAAGAAACAGGAAAGAAGACAGTACCAGCAAAATTCTGAAAGCTGGAATTCAGGATACATGATAATTGACTTAAGAAATCTGAGAAAGTGTGGGGCGCCTGGGTGGCTCAGTCGGTTAAGTGTCGGACTTTGGCTCAGGTCATGACCTCATGGTTCGTGGGTTCGAGCCCCGCGTCGGGCTCTGTGCTGACAGCTTGGAGCCTGAAGCCAGCTTCTGATTCTGTGCCTCCCTCTCATCTATCTCTCTCTGCCCCTCCCCCTGCTCACACTCTGTATCTCTCTCTCTCAAAAGGAAATAAACATTAATTTTTTTTTTTAAAGCAAGAAATCTGAGAAAGACGAATCCTAAACTCACAGGAGATCTACATTACCAGGCTTACAGCAACAGGAGTCTCTAGAACTCCGGGTGGGTAGGATGGGGAGCCAAACAAAGAGGGCTGGTAAAGAAGCTGCTTAAAGAGCAATTATGTTCCCAGAGCCCCTTTCTCAATCCACACTGCCCCTTTCCTTCCCGGAGAAAGATAGGGAGTTCATTTTCTAGAGAAGGTGGAACAGATAGTCTCTGGAATGAGGGGGAACCAGTTGCAGATTTGAGTACTTGATGGAAAACAGAGAGATACATGACTGAATGCCCACAGAAAGCTACATGGGGAGCCCTGGCATCTTCTAGAGTACTGCAGCCTGGATTTTCCGATAAATAGCCCACACAATTCAGTAATTCTCAAAACTGTCAAGCCACATCCATACACAAAGTTCTCTGTCAGCTGTTTAGTTCTCCATCCTAAATGTGAAGAGACAACAAAGATTTCCATAATCTCAGAAGCCTCTAACACAAAAGATGGAGACTAAAGTAAACAAACAAATAAAAGCAGGCTGGAGGGAGACAGACCATACAGGAAAAATAAAACTTGAGCCAAAAAATCATAATCTATCCAGAGAGGCTACAAAAGATAATGCATCTATTAGAAAAAGAACAGAATAAAGGATTGTTCAGATACCAAAATGAGCTCAGGGAAAATTAAACACATGGGAGCAGAAATACAAAACTCCCATAGAAAAGTATAGAGTTGAAATCTAGGAAGTCTTCCAAAATATAGAGCAAAATATCTCTTAACAACAACAACAAAAAAATTAAAAGACTGGACCAGAATATCCAACATCTGCATAAAAAGAGTTTCAGAAAGGGAGACAGATCAAATGGAGAAATAAAAAATATTAAATCAATCATTAGACAACTTTCCAGAAGGAAAGAGGAAAGCTGTTAAATCAAAACAGCCTACGGAATGCCCAGCCCAGTGGATAAAACAGACCCTTTCCCAGGAGTGCCACTGTGACATCTTTGGGAATCAGAACAATTTTAGGTTCCTCAAGCCAACACCAGAAGCTAGAAAACAATGAGGCAAAAGCCTCAAAACTCTATAGAAAACTGATTTCCAAGCAAGAATTTTATAGTGAGCCAAGCTATCAGTAAAGTGTGAACATAGTATAATAACATTTTCAGATATGCAAACTATCAAAAAATGTACCCAGTATGCATCCTTTCTTAGTAAGGATATGTACTAACAAAACAAGGAAGCCATACAATAAAGACAGACTTGAGACTCAGAAAAGAAAAGATCCAACAGAGGGAGAAGTGATGGAAATTCTCAGAATAATGGTAAAGAGAGGTCCCTGGAAGTCAGGCTTATGGGGACATGTCTGTTCAAGGTCAGAATGACATGGCTCAAAAGATGAATACACCGAGAGGTGTCACTCTCATGCCTCCTGCTATTATTACCTTTTTAACCGAGGGTAGGATGGAATTAGCACACTTTCCCCCTTATTCAGCTTTCCCCTTATTCAAAAAAATGGTATAGTTATTTATTTTTATCTGTGGAATTCACTTTAGTGATATCGGTCAATAATTAGTAAAAAATGTTACTTGTGATCATACATGTCCTATATTTCACATTAGACATTCAAGGAAAATTGGGGCGCCTGGGTGGCTCAGTCAGTTGAGCGACTGACTTCGCCTCAGGTCATGATCTCACGGTTTGTGAGTTTGAGCCCCACGTTGGGGTCTGTGCTGACTGCTCAGAACTTGGAACCTGCTTCAGATTCTGTGTCTCTCTCTCTCTCTACTCCTCCCTTGCTTGCGCTCTGTCTCTCTTTTTCTCAAAAATAAACATTAAAAAAAAAAAAAAGAAATTCAAGGAAAACCATCACTATAGTTGCTGAAATCTTTTTTTTTTTTTTTTTGGAATCAGGTATGTTAAAAGCCAAAAAATTTTTAAAAAGTATAAATTTTAAAAAGTTCCTTTTAGGTAGAAGATAGGACACAGAAGAATGCTTTTTAATTTGGGGAAAATGAGGGATTTAAAAAAACAGATGAAATTATGATCGAGAAAAATGGACATTCACATATAGTTTTGCAAATTATTTTAGGTGATGTCTCCCATGGATGGACAGATAGATCTAGCTTTCTATCTAGAGAAATATTTCAGGGGATCTGTATCACGGATAATTCTCTGTAGTCTACTCATAGAACCCTTAGAGGTCTACTGAAAGTAGGTTAAGAAATTCCATTAAAACACACACTTTTCAAATTATTTAGCTTATGAAATGGGAGATACTATATAACATCCTTTCCGTTTCTTTTCTCCTCCTTGTTTTCAGTGACATCACACTAGTTACAATTCTCCTTCCTTCTCATCAGTAAAGCTCAGTGAAGCCTCTTGAGGTGTATCTTGCTTCCTGACCTGGCAATGTCCTGTCCACCATCCAGGAGCAGGATCTGGCCTTGACATTCACTTTCACCTTCAAACATCCCCAGTGACTGTCCACTGCCAGTGGTCTCCAGGGTGAGCGCAAGTACCCAAAAAAGTGTATGAGATGATTTGTGAGGGTGAAACGCTATGTCTTTCATTTATATTCAACCATATTCTTTCGAATTTTCATTTTTGTGTATGCTTTCTAACACAGTACCTGCTTATAACTCATAAATAAGTAAACACACAAATACTTGTGGTGTGTGCTGATCTTTTTAACTAATGAGATATGCAATCAATAAAGTTCAGAGAAAAGTGAAGAAAGTCCAAATATTCTGACATGCTAAAGAATCTACAAGCTGCCACAAATGTACTCATCCAAACTTATTTCCCCTCCGTTGTTTTCATTCATCATAAAGTCAGCTAAATAGGATTCCCTGCTTTTCTCCAGAAGCGCTCTGAATTGTCTAACATTTATGCCTTTGTTCTTGCTGTCGTCTTTACTTGGCCATCTTTCTTCCCAGTCTCTGTGTGCCCAAACTTCTCAGTCTGGTTCAAATTTTCCTTTACAAAATTCCCCCGATCCTACCCTGCTGGAGGCAATCGGCCCTTCTTCTGAATGTCCATTAGTGCTTCATTGGAATCGCCCCAGGACAGTTTGACTTTCTGTCCTAGGTCTTTGAGGCTCATGTCTAATCTCAGTGTTAGGTGGCAAACTTCTTCGGGTCAGCATCTGTCACTGACACCTCTAGCCATCTCCTATTCCCTAGTTCCATACAGAAGCGAGGGACAGATTCCACGGAACCTGGCCAGTCACTCAAACCCAGCACTTAAAGACAAAATGTATGACCAACAAAAATGCTGTAATGAGCCATTAATCTTTCACAGAATATTTGAAATGTCTTAGTAAATCAGATTTACTCTCTGCATTCACTCTTCCTGTGTAAGTACCTCAATTTGCTCTGCCACGGGCTGTTCAAACACATTTGCCAGTTTCTGCAGAATGATGTATTTGCTGTCGGCCAGTGATGTACACAGCACCTTCAGATCATTCTAAAGAGGAAAGTAAATAGGGAGAATTAACACGCCTAACAGGGAATCCGAAACAGTTGTAAATATTACACGCATTCTTAGAAATAACATACAGGTGTAGGAATTTAATGCCCAAAAGAAACAATACTGTCCTGTGGGAAGGAAAAAAAACTGGTGACAATTTATCTTAAAGTGTCAAATGGGCTTTTAAAGAATTTACCGTTTCCAACATAACACAAATGGAAATTGGGTATGCAAATAAAAGGCAATACTAGTCACCCTAATCTTCTTGACATGTTTGAAATAAAGGTGCACATTTAAACACTGTAGTGGAAATATCACACTAAAGACTTCTATTTACTAAAACCACCTATAGGTGTTACCCTTATTTGGGAAAAAATGTGATTCTTAAGAATACTATAATTCCTTTTTCCCCCTCTCCCCTCATTCACTCTCTCACTTCCTTTTTTCTCCTATTTTCAGAGAATTTGCACAAGCTTATAAAAAGCCACCCAGAAATGTAGAAAATAAATCTTATCCACGATGACCAAAGACATATGAAAAGACAACACAAAAAGACCTTAGCAAAGGCTTTTGTTCATAAAGATTACTCACTTGAAAGTCCAAATATACTTATGTTGTGTTATAGTTATACGAAAAGAAAGATAACGATCACAATTTTGGTGCTCAGTTCTACAGGGAATAATGAATTGGAACAAACTTGGAATGATACAATTTCTAGTTTTTCTCCCTGAAATGTCAGCAAATAAGCTTCTGTTTCTTATTGGTCAGCAAACATATATGATGGGCTGGCTGTTTGGCAGAGGATGAGGTCAGACTCATCACGTCCCCTTCACCGGGAGCTGACAATACATATACGAGGACACATCACCAAGATGCAAAAATCTGACCATCTACAAGGAGAAGGATAATCACGCCAAGAAAGAAAAAACATCTTTCGGGATGTGTGCCAGCCTTGTAACACAAAATTCAAGGCTAGAAAACAAAACAGTGAGTGAATTATGCAGTAAAATTTTAAAAAAGAAAAAAAGAAAAAAAAATTACACTGAACACGAACATTGGAGAAAAGCATTAGATCCTAAGAGGGAATAATTGTCACTCACCAAAACCCAAACCAGTCTGCAAACCCAGTTGTGGATTCACTAGGAGACTGTTATAACAGCCCCCAAAAAATGACGCCAGAAACAAGGTTGCTGCTCATGAATTATAGCATTGTTTGTATTATTTAACTGTCCTCAGGGGGAGGCCATGTGGGCCATTAGAACGATGACATATTTATCTGTTTGTATGCCTAGGAAAAGATGTTTTCCATTCATTTGAACAGATTCAAAAGAAAAAGTCATTACTAGCTACATATATTTAGAACATTAACGCAGTTCTTCTAAATGAGTAGATAAATGTAAATAATATATCATGAGTTAGAAACGAAGATTGTGGGGGCACCTCCTGGTTCAGTTGGAAGACCATGCGACTTGATCTCAGAATCGTGAGTTCGAACCCCACATTGGGTATGGAGATTACCCAAATAAATACTTAAAAAAAAGAAAGAAACGAAGATTGTGGATATACTTCCTGTACATCATGTTTACACATTTAATAGCATATTTTCTGCCTTAATTTTATTCTACTCAAGGTAATGGAAAACTGAGTTCACATTTCTGGAGGCCTCACTAATTACTGGCAGGAGCCAGTCAAGAAAACAGTAAGGCAGATAATATGACTGATTTAAAAATTACTAAATAAAAGACTTTAGGAGGTATTAATAACCATATGGATGCTGACATTCTCTTAAAAATGAAAATCCAAAGACTGTAACCATTTTTTGTTACTACACGTGGAACACAGCAGGACAGTTAAGGTATGTCTACATTGCACACATATCAGACATCACAAGCTTTATTGTACAGTCATTGGCATTGCTTGTAGGACATAAAGAGGCAGGACTCTTGCTTTTTGACAAACAGGTATACAGAAGGTTTCGAGTTTTATGTGCTGCCTCACCCATTTAATAAAGAATTCTTTCATTTTTTCAGTTTTTAAATAACTTAAACACTCAATTATAAAAATGTCCACTAAATTTATTTGGGGTTAAGTCTATAGGCAAAAACTTTTTTTAACAGAACAGTTGATAACTGACTTGTTGTGATTCCATGGAGATAAGATACATTTACATTACATCAACACATACTTCCAGATTGTCCATGAGTATAGGATAATGTTCACATTCCGGCAAAAGCTAATACTCAAAAGTTAAATGGAAAACAAAGGCATATCATTCCATTAACTTCTGAGCACTGACAATATACCAGGTGCTTGGTGCAAAGTAAAACACCATGGTTTGTGACTTGACCTTTAATTACACTAGCCCTGGAACTATTTCTTTCCATTAAATTGGAACACAAACATTTTGAAATGTCAGTTGGTGTTCATGAGCTGGCCACCAACAAGTAGAAACTTGTTGGCAGGAGAAAAATAGAGAACATGATTTAAAGAGAATTTCATGATTACATGTTCTCCTCTTGGTTCTCTACGGAAAATCAGTTCCAGAGTGTTCATGCTTAGTTCATATTTTACTCTGACTGGCTATAATTACCAATAAAAATTTTAAAGTACTAAACACACTATCATAGCAAATGTAATTTGAAAAGGGAAATATGCTTCTGAGTGATACACACATTTGTACTTTCAAACCCCCTCGCTCATGGCTGATAGACCAGAATGCTGTTGAAACTCAGCCTATTATTTTGGGCAAGGTGAATTTTAGAGTAATGAAACAAGATTCCATGAGTTGCCCAACAATTTTGCTGATTTTAGACAGATGGAGTATACCTGAACATGCAATCAGATCTTACATCCAAAACAAAATACCCAAATAATCAACCCCAAACTTTTCTGATTCCAAGTGGAATATGCTTTCCTCTCTATGTACTACCCAACATAACCTACACACATATCTAGTCCAGGCCATTCCTCTAAGCCACAGACTTGATAGCCCAATGTGTACTGTGATTCTTCACCTGAGTATCTTAATTCCATAGCCCATCTATGTCCAGCCAGTGACGCAGCCTTGCCCATTGATCTATGGCACTGCTATCCACCAGACCTGCCAACCTGAGCCTCTCAGTGCCCTTTTTTCACATGCTCCATATCTAAACCACACACAAACGCACCCTTATTGATTCTGCCTTCAAAATATATCTTGAATAGGAATACTATTCTCCATATCCCCTGTTGGCACCCTAACAATATAAAACATAAAAATATTCTTTGAGTCAACTCTTGGCTCTAGTTTTAATTTTTTTTTAAATTTTTTTAATGTTTATTTACTTCTGAGAGAAACACAAAGAGAGAGAGAGAGAGAGAGAGTGCGAGTTGGGGAAGGGCAGAGAGAGAAGGAGATGCAGAATCTGAAGCAGGCTCTAGGCTCAGAGCTGTCAGCACAGAGCCTGACGCGGGGCTCGAACTCACAAACCATGAGATCATGGAAAGAGCCAAAGTCGGATGCTTAACCGACTGAGCCACCCAGGTGCTCCTTTGGTGGTTGAATAGTCTTGGAGAAGTAAGTGAACCTTTATATTGGTTTCAGATTCTACATGTGTTATAATGAATACTACTATTAACAACAATAACAAAACCTACTGAGTGCTTACTATGTTTCAGACACTGTTCAAAGTATTTTACACATTTTAACTAACTTTATACTCACAAAATCCCAAGAGACAATTACTATGGGTGTGGCTTAATAGCTGAGGACACTAAGGCAGCTAAGGGTATGTAGAGCAGTAGGTAACAAAGCCAGAATCTGAAGCCAAGATGGTTGGTTTTAGAGACTATCCTTAATTTTTCTCTTCTAACTTTGCAAATGAATATTAGAACAATGCTTAGCTAATAGGTATGTTGTAAAGATTGAAGACAATAATATGTGTGAATTTTTTGTGTGAATAACAAAACGATACACAATTTTTTTCTGATAATTTTACTTTGTAGTTTTTAAGAATACAAACTGCTGGAAAGCAACGATAATTTGTCCCTCTAGATGAATGTCTAGAAAACTCCCTGTTTCTTGTCTGATGCCACTCTGGACATTTTAACAGTAATTTTTTACAAATCAAAATTTGTACCAAACTCTTGGCCCTAATTACATGTATCTATTTTATAAATCTTGTATGTTTGTTGAAAATAAAGCTCAATTAAAACTTAAGTATTCCTGAAGAATGCTTTTTATTAGGCATTAAAATCAACTCAAAGTTTATCAGTGGCTTTTTGCATTTGCTGAAGTTTACAGTCAAAGGAAAAGTTTCATAAGCAGACAATTACTCAGCTGGCATCAGAACTCTAGTCTAGGGCTGAAAGGCACGAAGTCTCCAGAGTTAGGATTGGGAAGTCACTGTACATTTTTAACAAAAGGTAGAAGTAACTAGGCCATGGTCACTTTCAATGGCTCCTACGCACTGGAGTCTGGGGTTCTATACTGTGGCACTTCCTGATGTTTCTTTGGTCATATGTTTTTACACTTCACTATTATCAATTGGAAGTTATAACTATAGTCGTATGACTTATTGGTTGAATATAAAGTCCCTTTCAGCCCTTAGTTTGATTGGCTGGTCTTCTCAACCCTCCATTTCTAGGAACATAAAACTCTTAGTGTTCTAATCCTAGGGTTCTATTCCCTTGTTTTTCTGTAATGTTCCTGCTCTTCAGGGTACATTTGCGGGGGGAAAAGAAAAGGTTTATACCATACCTCATTAAGACATCCTGCTTATTATCGAATATAGCTAGAGAATGGTCAAGTGTCTCTTGATAATGTCTTACCTGGAAATTTAGTATTTGCTGAAGTCTTTCCTTCATCTGATGACATCGCTGATTCACTACTGAGTCTAACAAGGATAACCGGCCCAAAAGACAACCCAAAGTGTCTTCAATAACATCTCGGTTATCACCATTCTCTGGAAATGCTTGGGAAAACAAGTTCTTGTTCTTATCCATTTCTTCAGACATTTCCTTAATATCTTTGGCAAGAGTCTAGGGTTGATAAAAGAGAAAGCATATTTCAATGTTTACATCCAAGAATTGATATACAAACCAAGTCATTTCCTCACACAAAGTCCACTATATACATCTCCCTTACTATTCAGCAATAATTCTATCAAAGGCAAGATGAATCACTTTCACATCTATAAATATTAGGCAAGTTGCTGCTGGAGAGATTTTTGTCAGAAACTTTATATCATTAGCTAATAATAATATGTCTTTGGTGAAAAATGAGATTTGTAAAGGGCTATTTAGAAACTCATACACTATTTTTTAGCCTGTGTTTCATATGTAGAAAATCTGTGATATACAACAAGTTTTTTACAAAGAGTCCTCCATTATTTTCCTCCTGCTACATACACAAGATAAAGAATAAACATGCAACTCATGAATACCTCTGGGAGCTTTTTACATTAGGCAGTCCTCTTCTGCATTATGCTGCTTGGAAATAAGCCTGATTTGTACTTTACCAGAACTGCTTTATCCAATACCAAAACTTCAAGTGCTTTGTAATATCACATACTCACAGACCCCAGCTGCCAAACGTACCTCTTGGTTGAAGAGGCAAGCTTCGGTTTCTTCTGGTAAAAGTGCTGTGGCAACAAATAAGCGTTCTTCCACATCATCCAACCATGTAGAGGTAGCTGAGACCCCATCATATAACTTCTGTTCCAAGTGAATGTTCTGCCTCTTTGTCCCCCCGCCCTGAAAAAAGAGGGGAACACGGAATGAATCACAGTGTCTGAGGCATCAAAGAAAAATACCAGGATGAGATGCCATGGTGCAGTGGCTCTGCCTTTCGGGGCTAATCACTAGTGTAGGGTCTCTGCCGTTCATGCCCAAAGGTGGGCCAACCTCACGGAGACCAAGATGCATGAACAGACCAACAGTGTAGCCCTACCTGGGACGAAACCTCCTCAAACGCCTGGTTCAATCCATCCAGTAAAGACGTCACTGCAGATCTGTCTTGGGTCTGCCCATCCCCTTTGTACAGTGGCACGCCAGACAGGAGCCGATTTGGCCTGCTGTAGAGCTGTAGGTAAACAGGGGCACTTATTCAAGAGCCCACGTATTATGTTCAGGTTTCATCATTTAGAATTGCACATTGAAGCAGATGCTGGAAAAACTGTCCTTATAGAAACCTCTTCTAGAGAAATATGACTTCTTCAACATACCATGTCTACTAACACATGGTGACCAAATTAATGGTAACATTTCCACTGATGGACAACAAACACACACACACACACACACACACACAAACAACAACAACAAAACTAGTGGGAAAAATGCCTGAAATCTATCACAGCCTTCCTCTCAACTGGTCTTCTTGGTTTCAAACTACTCATGATGAAATCATCCCTCCTAGATACCAGACCTAGGCTGATGCCTATTCACTTCATCTCTCCTAAACTCTTACAGGCACACACAGTGTCTCCCTGACAAGGACATGATACCGCTTACTACTCAAACTTTTGAATAATGTTTCCAAACAAACCCCGCTCCCATAATTTATAGAATGTCTCATTCTCACCTTGCCTTTCAGGCTGATTACTCATTATCCTCTAAACATGCCCAACTCATTTCCTGCTGTAGCTAGAACATCCACCACAAACCCTTTAAAATCTATCACCTTAAATTCCACACCTACTACAATGGCTTTCTACTTTTTTTTTTTTTTACTTCGGCTTCCTTTTTAATTCCTGCTTATGGAGCCTACCATGGTTGCCTAATTTCTCAGAAATGTATAAACTATTTCCTTGGTTGGGTTACAGGTTCCTAGGAATGGGGGAGGGACTCAGAGTTGGACAGACCTGCATTCAAATCCCAGCTCTGCCTCTTTTCAGCCACAAGACCCTGAGAAATCATCTAATCTCTTCAAGCCTTAGTTTACAGATCCACAAAGTAGAGATAAGGTCAACCTCACCGGAGTATTGCTAGTAATAACACTTAATACACCAAATATACTGGTGTAATATACTGGGGGTAAATGATCATCCCCTTTCTTGTTGGAAACTCTCAAACTGCCTCTTCCTCACCTTTTTCCTCTTCACACCAAAGAGAAGAAAACCACCCAGGAGGCACTTAGGACAAATGACCAGTAATTATAGAAAGAAAGCACTCAAATGCAAAAAATGCTATAAAATAAAGTACATTCAATGCTTTCCTTTTCCAATTCCAAAGGGCAATGAGATATGAACCTGAACGTAAACTTCTAACTGTCCAGGAATCATGTGGGAGTGTTGGTGGCAGCAGGCAGGGCCTTTCCAATAGGCTTACATGGAAGATGTTGGGGTGACCAAGGAATGGACAGAAAAAGTAGGTCTCTGAGGTAAGAGTGGGTAATGGAGGAGACACCCAGGAAGTCTGCAATGTTGGATGAATTACACAGATGATTTAGGCTGGATGGACAATAGGTAGATTCCAGGGGTTGGGCATTTAATGAATGGAAAATAGTAAGGAAACATGAATATGCCTACAAATGCCTTAGATTTGTCTGACTTAGGATAGTCAGGAAAGACTGTAACTATCCCATATAGTCAAAGGCATGGGGAAATACTCTAACATGAAGGTCAAGTCCAGGAAAGCTATGTCAGGAATCAAGAATTCAGGCTGTAAGTGTCAGAAATATTTGATCAAGGATGTGAAGAAGGATTAATTTAAACAGGTAGGAGGTCAATGCAAAAGGTATAAGGCACCACTTGTCAGGGGAGAAGATGATTCTGCGATAACTACCTCCACAAATGGAATGCTTTATGTTCCCCAGGGCTGGTGTTGGTGACTGTTCCTGTGGACAGTGAAAAAGAAGGCTCCTGGCCAGAGTAGAGGAGTAAGAAAGGGTGGCATGCCATAAGGGTTCATGAAATGAGGTAGACAGGAATGGCTATGGAACACTAACACATGGTTCCCCACAGATAAGGGGACACACTGTGACCTTCAGGCCGTATCCTGAATATTACTGTATCTCAGTAATCCTGACAAGCCGTACCTGTTTTATCGTGCCTGCTCTGTCAGCCCCTGCCTTTCCTTCCCCAGATGCCCTGCAGTTACTGACGCCCTTTGACTTCTGGGTTCAGTCTCTCCCAGCCCTGAAGCTAGTCCTAGTCAGAGGAGTGTAAACAACAGCTTCCTCAGATCCACAGTAAAGGACCTAGACTTTATTGTGATAATACTGGCATCAAAGAATGGCCCAGATGAGCATTGCTGGCCCAGAACCCAGGATTAAGCTTCTAGCTTCAAAATCCTGGGCCATAGCTGTGGTAAATATTGCAGGCCTGCCTGGGTTCCCACCTTATGTACTAGCTCTCTCCAGGGTGGATTCCTGTGACTCTGAACTATTCTCTGGCTCTGCTTATAGTGAACTAATAGCTATTATCTACCTGGAACCTTCTGTAGCTGTATTCAATTCCACTGGATGTGCCTTGCATGGTGAAACCAAGTCCAACATTACACAGTATCTACCCATCTTGGGAACAAGCCTACAGGTGGATCAGTGACCATTCTAGCTGACCACTGGCTTCTCCTTCCTCTTGGATCCACTGAGGTACCGATATGCTTCTCATTAAGATCTTCTGACACTATTAAATAGTGGGAACAGCAATGGAAAATAAGATAACTTGACCATTTGCTTCCAGAAAATAACCAATTGTGTTGAGTTTCTCTTGTCCTAGATGTATATATCCTTGATTTGCAACCCTAATTCTCAAGGTAGTGAAAAAAAAGGGGGGCACTAAAAATTTAATGGTTTATTCTAATGAGTCATCAGCTATTAATCATCTCTCAGAAAAACACTATCTAGAAATCAAATAAATTTCCACATATAAATACATAATTATTTAGGGAAATGTGAAATATGCTTGTTAAGAAAAATATGAGTAACTTACATCTCATTTTAGAACTGATAATGCATAGATTACTGCACAGTTATATTCTATTTGCATAAGCTATCCATCTTTTGTATTGGTTAACATATAAAAGCAAAACGTTGGGATACCACTTGCTCTTGTTCCTGTTCCAGAACATTCTGTAGTAGTTTCTGCTTGGTACTAAATTCTTGATGTAGGCTTTCCCATTTCATTCTCATCTGGTCTTCAGAGGCTGATTTCTCCCCTTCCATCCCCAACTCCTGGGATAACACATCAGGTTTTTCGCTATTAGAAGAATAAATAATCTAAGTTTACAATGTGTGCAAAAAGGCATTAAGCTCTAGGAAACTTATTGTATATACTAAATCTGGCCTCTAAAATTGGAACTAGATTATTGTAGTCATTAGCTTACCCTTTAAAAATATCAGTTAAATAGAAAACTTGAGACAAATAAATATATTCTCATATTAACTGAACTATGAGCACAATAATAACCCAACAATTCATTGAAAACAGCTCAGTATTAAAGATAAAAAATAACTATAACTTTTAGAATGTGAAAGGGTACATACAATTAGACTACTGTCCTTTAACAAACAGCCTGCAAAGCAATCTAAAAACTCTAAAAATGTTGCTTAGTCTATTGAGAGTTTTTATCCTGTGTCCAAAGAAAATGCTCCAGACAAGGTTTCAGGACATGGAATAGAAGTACAGAGGGTGGAAGAAAGGCATTGAAGTATCATCTTTAATGACAGGCAGCAGGTGGCATCAGAGAAGGACGTTGGCTTTGGGGGTGAGACAGATCTGGGTGGGAATCTCTGCTCCAGCACATTAGATTTGTGATTTTGAGTAATCTGCTTCACTCCCCGGAGCCTCAGTTATCTCCTCTTTACAATGAAGACAGTATCTATCTTGCAAAAATATGAGAATTACACTTAGAGAAGACAGGCATAATGCCTATGACCCTACCTCAAACATAATAGCCACTCAACAAATGGGACCTAATGATTACAGTCTGGGGGACCCAAGTTCCAGTAGATCCTCATTTGTCAGGAGTTTTAAAGACCTAGCTAGAACCATGTCATCTGAAAGACATGCTAGATAGTAATTAATATTTTGACAGAACTTTTGCTTAAGTAAAAAAAAAAAAAATAATAACAAGTTCATTGGCAGAATAATATTATACACTACCCCAAAGTCTACTCTTCTCAGAATAAGTAATGAATACAATAGTTTCTTTCGTTAAGTCTGCTGAAGTAAGCCTTTAAAAGTTATCTTGGGGCGCCTGGGTGGCTCAGTCAGTTAAGCGTCTGACTTCGGCCCAGGTCATGATCTCGCGGTTTGTGGGTTCGAGCCCCATGTTGGGCTCTGTGCTAACAGCTCGGAGCCTGGAGCCTGCTTCGGATTCTGTGTCTCCCCCTCCTCTGTCCCTCTCATGCTCATGCTCTGTCTCTCTCTCTCAATAATAAATAAATGTTAAAAAAAAATTTTAAGTTATCTATAAGGCTATAATGAGGATGTTCTACTTCTAGAATACAATAGAGAATCTCCCCCACCTGTGCACTCAGAGACACACAGGAAGGTTAAGTTCAACAACACTAATAATTGCAAAAAAAAAAAAAAAAAGTAGCAGGAAGGTAAATGCCCATCAATAAAAAAATGGGTGAACAAACTATTTTCACAAGATAAAATACTATTAAGCAGTTAAAATGAAAGAACTAGATCTATATGTATCAGCATGGATTGATTTTAAAAAGTAATATTAAGTGAAAACGTGCTAAAATCAAGTTGGTATATCTAATTTTGTTTATCATATTAGTCTCTGGACTTCTCTGTGTGTTTTTTAAAAATGCTTTTTAAACAAAAAGCAAGTTTTAAGTTTCTTACAAAATTGAATTTCTTTATTGTGATGTCTTTTGTAATGGCCTGTAATGCATCATTTTTAATTCATTTATATTTGCATAATAATTTAGTACAAAACCAGGGGATAGTAAATTTTTATATTGTTTTACTTAATCATCGACACATATAAAGTGCCACCAGCAAATCTGTCTTTGATTAGAACAAAGCCTTTCATTTCCCCTGAAAAATATTCTTTCCCTTTGATATTTATATTAATATCCAATTGAGTTTCCTTATCTTAGAAGGCCCCTCCATCAATGCTTCTGTATATCACGTCGTACTTATTCTTTACGTATTAAATTTGTACCCATGAAGCAAGCCATGCCCCTCCCACTGGGGTTTTCTTACATAAACTAATTCATATATGATAGTCTTAGAAATCAGCTAATAAGTTAAGGTCTGAATACAAGTTTTATTTTCCCTAGCAATGTTATTTTGCTCTTTTAAAAAATACATATATATTTTTTTGGTTTCTGGGTATTGCTTAATTTACATTTGTTTGTTTGTTTATTTGTTTGCCTTATTTACCCAGAGGCTTGAAGTGCATGGCTGAACTGTAATCAAACAGATTGACTTTTCGAAAGATTTTGTATAAAACTTTAAAAATCTATAATCAGTCTGTAAAGTGCATCTTGTGTATAAAGGCAGTATTGCCCTGCAAATTTCTCTTTAAAATATTTTTGTATTTGAGACAGGAATTTATAGTTGTTTGTCTTTCACTTGGGCCCTTTCCAAAGCTAAAGGCCAAGGAAAGAAAAATATCATGGCAAGAAAGTTACAGAAGATTCCTACTTCTGCTTTTTGTGACTATTCATATGATGAGGAGGCTATGTGTGAATGGGTTCTTTGTAAAAATATGATTTGGCAAAAATATTCAGAAAATTATGAAAGATGAATAAATGTTTTAGAAGAATTGGAAACAGAATAGAAAATGAAAAGTGAAGGCAAGTCTTGACTTAGAGTCAGCATGGAAGGAACAGCATTTCTCCGTTTGGATTTATACAGTCACACGTATTTATGGCTTTATCAGCATTTTTAAGCATGATAAACAATCAAGATTTTTAAAACTCCTTTATTATTTTAACACAATTTTTACAGTTTCAAGCGTATTTTAATGGAATTTCTGACTATCGATGTCATAATAGTTTCCATTTGTACTCTTTTAAATTGATATATATTAGTTTTATCAATATTTTTACTTTTTGTTTCATTTTTCTTTTCTCGAATGACATACTAATTCGTATATATTTTGTCATAATGTCTATTGCAATTGCCTTGTAGTTGGGTTTCTATCATTTTGCACATGTAAATATCCACATATATACATATAGTCAACACTGATGTTATATGTCAGTAACATTACATGAGCATTGACTAAACTGCAAAAAAAAAAAAAAAAAAAGGAAAAATTTGCAATTCTATCCTCTCCAAAGTCAGTTGGGTTTTTTGTTTGTTTGTTTGTTTTGAGAGAGAGAAAGCTTGAGAGTGGGGGAGGGGCAGAGCCAGAGGGGGAGAGAGAGAATCCCAAAGGGGCTCCATACTATCTGCGCAAAGTGTAAGGAGGGACTCGAACTCACAAATTGTGAGATCATGACCTGAACCCAAGTTGGATGCTTATAACCAACTGAGCCACCCAGGCGCCCCTCCAAAGTTGGTTTTGATAATCTACATTCTATAGTCTATTTTTTGCCCACACATGTACTATACCTACAATTTTATAACATATTTTAACTTAGAATCACATACACATTTTCTGGTATTGTTATATAATTTTTTGTTAAGATTACATATGCATAAAATTTTTCCTAGGCTTTTTTATAATGGTAGGTATTTCCATCTTTTCTATTATTTGGTATTATAAATAATATTTCAAAAGTCATCTCCATAATATGTATTTCCCTCCTTTAGGTTATTGCCTCCAAATAAATGTTCAGAAACAACAACACTGGAGTCAGTGGAGTTAAAGCTAGTTGCCACATTATGGTTGTCAGAGGATACTACTAAATTATAACCTTTATAATACATGAACACAGAGGTTTCACTGAAACTTACTTTTAACGTTTTGGATTTTAAACTTTCCATACATATTCTCTCAGTTGTATCTACTGCTTTCGTAACCCTTCTAAAATGGAGGTGGTCGATTATCACTCTAATCCTAGAGATGAGCAAACTGAAGTTCAGAGTTGAGTTACTTTTCCACAGTAACATCTGTAGAGCTGGTGTAAAACCCAGACGGGACTCAAAACGCAGGGAGATTTCAACTCTGCTGTGGTTCCTTTTCCTTCCTGCCTTTTAAACCAGCATCTTCAAGTTGAAAATTCTCCAACTTCCTTAATTTTTCTTTTAACACTTCTCTGTGTACGAGACTTTCAGTCTCACATTCCAAACCAGTTCTCAAAACTCAATGACTTTCCATGTAGAAGTTATAGACACACATCATCAAGAAAAATCAAGACATGTAGAAGGCACATGCATGTATTTTTCAGAGTGATGCTGGGATAGACAAGTTCTTTTACAGAAAACACTTTTGCAGTTGGTTATAATCGTTGAGTTGGAAACACACTGGACCTGATTTTAGAATGCATTTCTTATTTGATTCTAAAAAATTAACTTAGGGTGTCTGGGTAGCTCAGTTGGTTAGGCGTCTGACTGTTGATTTTGGCTCAGATCACGATCTTGCATTTGTCAGATAAAGCCTCAGGCTCAGTGCCGAACCTGCTTAGGATTCTCTATCTCCCTCTCTCCTTCTGCCCCTCCCCTGCTCATGCTCTCTCAAATCAACAAACTTTAAATAAATAAATAAATAAATAAATAAATAAATAAATAAAAATAAAATCATAAGCATCTTCTTTGGATAGACATGCTCAGCATCCTGGAAAGAGGGCAAACAAGTCGGCCATCAGCCATCATAATTACTAGCTACACTCATGCTGCACAGCAAAGGTTCTAAATGCAAGTAAATTTAATATCATAAAGTGAAAACAAAATGCCTAAATTTTCGCAGATGCTTAAAATAAAGTTTTGAGTGAGACGTTTACATTTCTTCTAATCAGGGCAAGTTGGGAGAAAGTGTTTTGAAACATACCCAATACCAGCAGAGGTCTCTGCAGCTGAGTGTTGGGTGAGAATTTCCTCTCCACGACTGGCTACTGACCGCAGGAGGCTCTTCTGCTCTGCTAATTCCTGTTCCAACTCCTGCTCAAGGAAAAGGAGAAATGAAAATATTAGGTACTTTGTGATTATTCCCTATAATCATGGTTCTATGTCTCGAAAATTCTCAGACAACTCCTGTAGTTAAGTTTACAAGTTTGGACGTTGCATAAAAGGTGTGGTTTAGGTAAATGCACAAACATGCCTCCAAAATACTCTATACCTTTCTTTGACTTTGATAAAAGATATCCGAAAAATCCTGTGGTGGGCGGGGGGGTGGGGGGGGGGAAGAAAAAAGGAAAAAAAATTCTGCTGGACAATGGCGCCCTCAAGTGGTGCACAATACTGCCTATTCTGACTGAGACAAATCCTTGAAATCCCCACTTCCTTGATAAATTGAACAATCAATGGATTTGTTTTGCTTTTTTACTACTTACGAAAAAATGTCTTTTCTGTTTGAGAAAATAAAAGATTTTGCTATGCCCCATAGCATAGCAATGAGAAGGTATCAATGAGAAATCATTCTTACTCAACAAAGCTTGTTTGTTTCACTATCCAATAATTTGCAATCCTATTTTGTGATGGTATCTAGAAAAAGGGAAAAATAAATTGCAGTTTTAACAGAGTTTTAAAAAACATGGAACTCAGGCTTTGGCCAATTCTCAAAGGCCTTCCTAAGATAGGCTCAAATTAGGGCAAAGGTGAAAATAGGGTAGGTAACCTTCATAAGGCAGATTATCATTGAGTCACGCGATTTGTAAACCTGAGCACAAGCTTTTCTTAAAGAAAAGGACCAACCACTCTAGTGCTCATAAGAAAGTACGCTGAAACAGTTAGCCACGCCTCGTTTCTGTCCAAAGAGAAGATAAAGGGGGGCTTTGTGTTTAGTCCAGAAGTAACTTGTCCATCTAAAACATTTCTCTCAAGGTGTCTGCTTGGCAGAGAGGTCAGAAATGCTTTACTTTTTGTTGCTGGAGACTGCTCTGTCGCTGGTGGGCCCATGCAGTCCGTGCTTGGGCCAGCCATTCCTGGACACCGGGGCTCTGACTGGCGGTGAGGTCGGCATGGCTCTCCTCCTTCTCTTGGGCTGTTCCCTGCTTTTAATGAGGCAGAATTCAAGAGTCATACTCCCCACAGAAAAACCTTAACCAAATGGAGTAAATGCTACTTTAGTGTGGTCTGTATAATGATACCCAAGTAGATCCATTCGGACATGAAACCACAATGGAAAAAAAAAAAAAAAAAGTAACACAAAACCTATTGGATTTATGGTATTTGCAGAAAGGAGAACAATAAATAGATGATTATACTCAAATATTTGAGGGGGAAACTGTCTACTTAGAGGCTAGGCTTTTTAGCTGACTGATGTGGTCGCCAGATATTCCAGGATGTTTTCCATGAGAATATAACTCTAGATCTCACTTCCTCTACTATCACCACCCAGACCAGACCCCACTGTCATCTGGTGCCACTGGTGGCTTGGATAATGTTTGGCTAAAGGAGAAAGACAGGAGTAATTACTCATTACCTAGGCAAGAGTTCATCTTTCCTGCTTGATTATTCTGATGGAATTTGAAAGGCCCTCTAATACTGCATTACCAGGATGGCATCAGTTCAGAACGAGAGCCTTTCTCCTCACATGTATGTATATGTCAAAAGATAAATTACACTATCTTCATATAACTCAATTCACTAACTACTTATTACATAAGCATGTGCTGTGTGTCAGCCACTGTTCTAGGCATATTCTGCCAAGAAGCCAGACAAAGGCCCTGCTGGGGAGACAGACAATAAACAAACAAGATAAGTTAAGAGCTGCAAAGAACAGGGGCGCCTGGGTGGCGCAGTCGGTTAAGCGTCCGACTTCAGCCAGGTCACGATCTCGCGGTCCGTGAGTTCGAGCCCCGCGTCAGGCTCTGGGCTGATGGCTCAGAGCCTGGAGCCTGTTTCCCATTCTGTGTCTCCTTCTCTCTCTGCCCCTCCCCCGTTCATGCTCTGTCTCTCTCTGTCCCAAAAATAAATAAAAACGTTGAAAAAAAATTAAAAAAGAAAAAAAAAAGAGCTGAAAAGAACATGAAACTAGAAAGTCTGGGTGGCTCTGTCGGTTAAGCGTCCAACTCTTGGTTTCAGCTCAGGTCATGATCTCATAGTTCATGAGTTTGAGCCCCGCATCGGGCTCTGCACTGACAGCACAGAGTCTTCTTGGGATTCTCTCTCTCTCTCTCTCTCTCTCTCTCCCCCCCCCCACTCTCCCCACTCTCTGCCCTTCCCCCACTCGCACTGTCTCTGTCTCTCTCCAAATAAATAAATAAACATACAAAAAAGGGTGGCAGCAGGGTGGGGGGTGGCAGCGGGGTGGGGGGGGGGCGGCGGAGAAAGAATGTTAAGGGGAAGGTTTCCTAGGCTGGTCAGGGAAAACATCTGGAGAAGAGACAACTGCACTGAGCCCTGAATGATGAGAAACTGCCTGCCTGGCAAAGACCTAGGTGAGGTGGAGGGCCCTCCAGGCAGAGGGAACAGCGGGAGCAAAGACCATGAGGGGAAAGAAATCTGGCATCTCAAAGACAGCAAGCCAGTGAAGGGGCCAGTGTGGCTGGAGTGTGAGGGCAGAGAAAGACAGTTTATAGGTGGCTTCCACAGAGGCGCAGTCCTGCCCTCTGGCTCCAGACCTTGGGATCTTCACTATCAAATCTGACCAAAGAATGGCACCTGGCCGCTCCAGTCATCCAGCGTGACTTCTCACAAAGACCCTTCTCTTCCTCTTATTTTCAGAATTCTACACTAAATCTTCAGGGAAATACATGGAGTTGTTTACCGTTTTGTCTTCTTCATTAGAATTTTACGATTAAATTGCAAAGTGTTTGAGATAATGTGGAGATCATGAACTTTGCAATGTTGGTATCGCTTCTTGAAGTACAGTGAATGCACAGAAACTGTGAACCCCACGGGTAATATTATACATAATCTTCTCCCAGATTCTGAGCCACCTTAGCTCACAGCTAACTTCCTTTCCTTTAAGATGATCTGTCTTCCCAGCAAGAGACTATGGCTCATACAGAACAGTGGGGATGCCATTGATCTAAAGTATGCAATTTGCATTTCACAGGACCTTCAGAATGGGAGACCAGTGACACCCAGTTTAGTATATGCCCCACTCCCCCAGGAATGCCTCGTACAGATAAACAGTGTAAACTGTTACAGATAAACAGTGATTTTCCTGAAGGTGGGAGGTATGGGGTACATGGGCACTCTTCAGTACTGAAGCCCGTAAATTTCTGCATGAAACAGATTCTCTCCCATCTGAGAATGTACCATATACCCAACATAAACTCTGCAAGATCCTGGCTCTTCTGGTAAGGATGAAATAGCAGGTCAAGAGGGACCTGCAGAGAATGACCCCAAGGAAGTCAGTGTACCAGGCTGAAAGCTGTCCCCAGTGAGACCTGTCCCAGATGACAAAACAGTGGTCATGGCCACGATCTGCTGACTCTTGTGGGACCCACTCACTTCGCCTCTGCTTTGCTCTTTAGCAAAGGTTTGTTTTCAAAGTCCAGCCTGGAGACTCATGTGGTGAGTTCTTTAGGGGCACCACCTCACCCTTCTACGCAGGTTACTCTTGTCCAACTGAGAGATTTTTTTTTTTTTCCAATTCCTCACACCAAATTTCTGCTTGGAAAAATGACAACTGAAATGTTAGAGCTTAAGAACAGCTTAACTACTTTTACATGCACAGACACATATTCAGAATCTAAGATTTAAAATCTAAGAGGAGTCGTATTTCACTAATTGAATCCACAGCTTTAGAGAAACAAAAATTAAGAAGCATCAAAAGCAGATGTTAGGATGTATTTTCTATGTGGTTTGGTTCCGTTTTTCAGCTAGTAAATTTTTCTTTGACTGATTCAGTCATTTTGAAACATAAGACTTGGACCACAGGAAACAAAAAATGATTAAGAATACAATTCAAATTTCATTCCCTTTCCCCTTGGGATGAGAAGGCACTGACAGAAGGAATAGAATAATGGTAATTATGTGCTAGAAGGTTTGATAACCCGTCATCTCTCCTACTTAGGAAATAGGAAGTAAGGCAGCCTGTCACCAGAGTTCCCCTAGGGTGGGGCTACATAAGCTGTTTAATTTGGAAATACGAGAAAAGTAATCACTTTTGCCAGGAACATTCTTTAGAAGATTAGTGAGGATTGGAAATGCTAAACATTAAATAAAACATTTCTTTATAAAGCATTTCATTATTTATATTGGGTAAACTTTCTGCTCCTTCAAAAGCTGATAGTGTTGAAGATAACTTAAACTTTTTATGAGGAAAGATACCATGTAATTTAGGAGACAGCATTACATGCCCTTACGTCTATGTCCCTTCACAAAGAGAAGGAACCTATTTGGGGTAGGTGGGGAACTAAAGGGACTGGTTATTCTTTGATACATACAGAAGTCCAATTAGTTAAAAGTATGGTCATGACAGATATGACCATTTTGTAGGCAAGTGGCACTGAGAAATGGTGTGCTTATGGGCACACAACTCCAGCCATCTTGAATCACGCAAACCCCAAGTGGAAGGTACAACCTCACTGAGATCTACGTTCAATGGAAGATTTTTTTTCCCCAATCAACATTTGTTAATTTCAGATCAACTCTGAATTTTGAAGGCAAATGATCCTTCTCATGGTAATAATAATGTAAACAGGGCTCCTGTTATTCCTACAGTTGGAAAAATAATCTCTTCAAATGGCTCTAATTGTAAGAAAAGGAAAATCAGTATTTTCTATGCTGGAAACTCATTAGACTAAAGATGAGGGAATTCATAGATACTTAAAAACAAACAATAATCAGTTTCAATTCAGTGAAATGCTACCACATTTTCCAGTATTTATACTTTTTATAGCAGTATCCTCAGCAAATCCTTCCACTCGTGGGCAAAGACAGGATCTTACTCAGTATGAAGAATCCCCGTGGCCATGGGAAGGATCTGCTGGGTGTGAGTACCCAGGCTTTCAGGGAGCTCAGCCCTGCCCTGCGCCATCTCAAACTTAACTTTTCAGCATGTCAGGAGTTCCTTTCCTCCCAAAGGATGTGGTCGTTGTTAATTATTATAGTCACTGCTATTTGAGCACTTACTGTGAGCCTTACTTGCATTAAAATCCTCAGAATTTTAAAAGCTGAATACGATAAAAAAAATTTTAATGTTTATTTATTTTTGAGAGAGAGAGAGGGAGACAGAGAGTGAACAGGGGAGGGCAGAGAGGGAGGGAGACACAGAATCTGAAGAAGGCTCTAGGTCTGAGCTGTCAGCACAGAGCCTGACGTGGGGCTCAAACTCACAAACCATAAGATCATGACCTGAGCTGAAGTCAGGTGCTTAATCGACTGAGCCACCCAGGAGCCCCTGAATACACTATTAAGATCCCTATTTTACAGATGAGAAACTGATTTGTAAGAAAACTGATCTGTCAGAAAGGTTGAGGCCAAGTTCAAGGATCTTGCCCTAGGTCACCTGGTTGACTGCTGGTGGTATACCAGGATGGGAAGACTGAAAGAATAGCCCCAAAGTGATGGTCTAAGAACTTAGTCCGACTTCTGTTTGGCACTAAGTTTTAAAATTAAGTGGAGATGTTTTAGATATAAATCCAAATGTCCCTTGTCTGGAAGGTCTAGCAATGCTGCTTGTAAACTCTTAAATGACAATAGTTGGAGCTCAGTAACTGCTGCTTCTCTGACATGAGACCAGCTTGCCAAGCCCCTGACTGGGCCTGCTTTGCTCATTTATATTCCCTTCCCAGGCCCTGAGGGCCTGGAATTTGTGCCCTTATCCTCCCACCCCCACCCCGCCAACCCCCTTTTAATCCTGACCTGTGCCACCTGCGTATCAGGTTGTCCCTTCCCTTCCTCCCTGCCTCTAGGGGTAGGGCACAATCACAGCCTTCTAAGTAATAACTATTACCAGATGTGAAACCTTGAAGTCTCTCCCTCTGATTTGGTTCCTTTAGAAGTCAAGTTCATTTATATACCACCATTGGGGGGGAAAAAAAAGCATTATGTATTAGATTAGTAATACTTTTTAATAAAACCAAGTATATTACTATAAACTTTTACAGTTAGAAAAGCATTCTCATTCTGTTCAATTTTAGTATTTTTAGTTTTTAATTAATTTTTTAAAATTTGCATATTCCTTACTCCCTAATTTGAATATTTTTAATGCTTTACTTTTTGCTTTAATCTATAAAGTCAGATTGCACATTTTGGTTTTATTTATTTATTTATTTATTTTTGAGAGAGAGAGAGAGAGAGAGAGAGAGAGAGCGAGCATGCTAGCAGGGTGAGAGAGGCAGAGGGGGAGAAAGGGGGAGAGGGGGAGAAACAGAGAGAGAGAGAGAGAGAGAGAGAGAGAGAGAGAGAAAATCTTAAGCAAGTTCTAGGCTCAGCACAGAGCCAGACCCTGGGTTCAATGCAGGGCTCAATCTCACGACCCTTGGATCATGACCTGAGCCCAAACCAAGAGTCCAATGCTCAACTGACTGAGCCATCCAGGGGCCCCGCATGTACATTTTTAAGTATGTAAATTTAAGGTGAAAAGCTGTTATTTCGTCTTTGTTTGCATTTATTTAACCAATGTTTAACCAAATATATTTTCATTAGTTCATTGGCCATTTGTATTTCTCCTCATTTGAATGGTCCCTTCCTACTTTTGCCCATATTTCTATTCTGTGACCTCTTCTTACTGATTTACAAAAGATTTGTAGAAATTAAGGGAATTAATTCTTTGTCATGTGATTTATAGTTTCTTCTCTACTTGTCTATGTCTTTTCATTTAGTTCCATTTTTCTGGTCATACAGAACTGTTTCATTTTTCATTTTGGTCCTACAGAAACTAAAATTCCGGGTTTGGGGCATACCAGCAAAGATCCTTCCCATCCTAAGATTTTTTTTTTTTTTAAATACCCATATATCCAGAACTTTTCAGGTTTAAATACTTGGTACCTCTGTGATGCTTTTTTTTTCTTCCTGTAAAGAATGGGATAAAACATTGATTTTATCATATTTCAAGTGGTTCACCTATTGCTTTCTTATTATTTTATCCACTGATCTGAAATGTTACCTTTACCATTAATCAATTTTCCTTAAATACTGGGGTCTCTTTCTGGAATATTTATTCTGTAATATTTTTTGTTCATCTATTTATGGGGCCGATGTCAAACTATTCTAATTATTGTAATATCGTACTTTGATATACGGTAAGATTAAATTAGCTGCTCCTAACTCTTCAGTTTTGGAATATTACGGTTATTTTCACATTTATTGTATTCCAGGTAAACCTGGAATCATTTTCTCACATTTTGTATCCTTGTGTTACAATCCAAAAGCATAGTATTTTAGTTAAGAATAACTTAAACTTAGGGATTCTGAGTTCCTCAGTTGGTTAAGCATGTGACTCTGGATTTTGGCTCAGGTCATGATCTCACAGATTGGGTTCCATGCTGGCACAGCAGAGCCTGCTTGGGATTCTTTCTCTACCTCTGTCTCTGCCCCTCCCGTTCTCAAATGTGCATGTATTTTCTCTCAAAAATAAAATAAATAAACATTAAAAAGAAAAAAAAGAATTTTTAGGTATGAGTGGTAAAGAGTAGTTATTGGGGGGAAAATTATTCAACCACTTAAATGTTGAAAAGAAGAAAAAAAGAATAGAAAGAGGAGAACAAAAACCAAAACCAAAAAGTAAGCTAATAGAAGTCTACACATATCAGTAATCACAGTAAATTTAAATGAACTAACCCTGTCCTTTAAAAGTCAGAGATTTTCTGATTAGATAAATGTTTAAAACCAACAAAATATAGCCAAATGTTTTCTTACGAAGCAAATCTAAAACCTAAGGACGCTGAAAGGTGAGATCAAAGGAAAGTTAAAGGATATACTAGGCAAATATTATCCCCCAAAAGCTCCAGTGATATAAAATGAAAATCACTATTAGGGAACAATAAGGTCACTACATGAGAGTAAAAATGTTTAATTCACCTGAAATATATGACAATGTTAGAGGTATGAGCCCTAAATTAAAAAGTCTGAGTATTTCTGAAAAGTAGAATGTAGGAGAATGAAAGAAACATGGAAAAAATGTTATTAAATATCTTAATCTTGACCTATGTTTAAATACTTTTTAAAAAAGTGTAGTTGTGGGGCACCTGGATGGCTCAGTTGGTTAAACGTCCGACTTCAGTTCAGGTCATGATTTTGCAGTTCATGAGTTCGAGCCCCACATCGGGCTCTGTGCTGACAGCTCAGAGCCTGAAGCCTGCTTCAGATTCTGTGTCTCCCTCTCTCTCTGCCCCTCCCCTGCTCACACACAGTCTCTCTCTCTCAAAAATAAACATTTAAAAACAAATTTTTTTAAATAGCATAGCTGCTAAATTTGGGTATTTGTTTTCATTTTCTTTTGTTTTCCTATCCTGCCATCTTCAGGTCTACAGATTCAAACAGTCCTTACAAGACCTATTGGAAAACCTATGCCAAAGTTTGTGGAAAGTGGCAGTGTACCTAAGTATGCATCATTCCCCAGCTCTCCCCTGATGGACCCCAGGCTGGGGAAGGCCGGCAGCAGTGAGCCAGGACCGGGAGGTGCTGTGGCCCTGTCCTACTGTGGGTGGCTGGAGCCCTCACCTGCATGAGGAGCTGTTTGTCATGTAGGGCTCTCTGCAGCTCCAGGAGGCTGCCCTTGAGGGTTCTCAGCTTCACGGCCAGCTGCTCTGCCTCCTCCTTGGTGTGGGCCTTGCCCTCCAGCAGCAGGTTGTCATTGTGGACCGACAGCTCCGATAGGGCCACCACCTTCTGCTCGATTTCCACTAGCATGTTCTGGAACGACAGAAATATGGATGAAATTCACGCATCCGCCAGCCGCTGCAAACGTCGTTTCTCAAAGATAAACATCACACTTCCTGTTACCAAAAGAAGAGGACTTCATGGTTTTTTCCTACTTTTCTGACCGACCTGAAGAGTAGTTACAGATTTTTAAAGATTCCTTGAGCTTCCTAATATTTCTCTCCTTTAAGATTAGATACTATATAGGGGAAAACATATTGGAAAAGTACCAGGAAAGCATGGATAAGGAGAAAAGACCATTCCTTAGTGTTATCCCATTATTATAACTGTTATTATTTTAGTGTGAGACTGTGACGCTTATGACTATTAGCAGTAAAGACATCATATGATCAACACTTTCTTGTCAGTTTAAAGATGATTCTCTCTTTTAAGACATGCTTCTTTGTGTTTTTTTTTTTTTTTCTGTTTCCTTTTCAGATTGGCTTTTATTTCTTGGTTTTCAATGTTTTTTGTACATAATGTATCTTTAAGCTTACATTTCTAAAAGTTTTCGTAAGAATTTTACTTTCACTTTCTGTGACAACTCTCGAGGGCTTGCCTTTTCTTCTCAAATAGAAGCTAAATCCCAAGAAGGAGCAAAATAGTCTCCCTTCCTCCAAGGTAAGATTTAAAACAAAAACTATCACCCGTTTTGCCCTCTCCCACAGCCACCGTCAATCCCCCGTTTGTTCTCTGTATTTAAAAGTTTCCTACGGTTTGCCTCCCTCCGTCTTTGGAAAATGGGTGATGGGCATCCAGGAGGGCACTTGTTGGGATGAGCGCTGGGTGTTGTATGTAAGTGATGAACCATGGGAATCTATCCCAAAGACCAAGAGCATACTCTACACATTGTATGTTAGCCAATTTGACAATAAATTACATAAAAAAAAACCCCAAAGAATAAAATTTGAATGGAAATAAAATAAAACTAAAACAAGAACAAAATAAAAACATCAAAGCTAAACCAGTAACAGCCGTTTTATTTTCTACACAAATCATTCTGTTCTTATATTCCTTAACTTTCTAATTTATATGCAAGTAAATAATTTATTAATGAGGAAAGATATTTTATTTCCTTATGCAAAATCAGAAAAACTGCCACCACCTTTTAAGAATATAGACTTGAACCAAATAACTAGAACTAAGTGGAAGTGTGAAATGTTTAATGAAATGGGGTTTAAAGGATGATTTCCTAAAGATTATTTTTGAGAAACTAATATAATTCTATGAAGGACAGACTTTTCCATTAGGCCGAGTTACCACAATGCTGAGGGCTCATGATACTTTCAGAGGCCCAATAAAAATCTTAATTTTAATTTCTTTCAAAATCAGAAGAGAAAAATGAATAAAATAATGAATATGTAACAATGAATCCACCCTGGCTTATATTAGTCTTTGTACCAAGGCAGTTATAAAAATAAAATATTTAGCACTTTTATAGAGGCAGAGCCCACAGAAGCAAAGCGCCGAGGGTCCCAAAAGTCATAATGTGACCCTAGTAATAGCCACAGTTATAATTACACAACTGGCTTAAACACCAGATTTTAACTGAGTGAGGAACTGTTGGGTACTTGTATGGTTCCATTTACATCTGGTTTCTAAAAATGTCATCAAAATACCATTTGAATACTTCATAAGTATCCTGAAATATATTAACTGAATTGTGGACTTTACACACAGCTATAAAAATAGAGACATCCAAAAGGGAGAGGTGGGAGTAATGGTAAAACATAATTTTGGAATGCTAGTTAGTACATGTGCTAATTTTAAGCACTAGAAGGGAGTGCTAAAAATGGACGTTTCCTTTCAGCAAGGAAACCTTAGAAAAGATGATCTAAAGAATAGAAAACATTTACATGTGGTCCTCTATTCTCTGTCATCAAGGCAGAGAATAACAATGCTTTGAATACACATCGATAAGTTGCCTGAAAAATATAAAAATCCAAGTTCTAATGATCAATATCACACTAAATCCCAAATCACTAAAGGAATGATCAAAATAGCGTGCTACACATTAAGAAAAAAAGATAGTGTTCACTAACAATGTTTGCATATTTTCTGATTGCAATTAGGAGAAATATCAAGTCACGCATACTGTTGTCCAAGTAATGTATCAGAATTAGAACCAAAATTGCAGTAGAGCACCTAGGAACACCCCTTGCTGTGTTGATCCACAGTCTGATTGGCTGATACCAGTTCTTTTCATTGGGTTTGTATTCTTTACTAGCCACTAAATACAGATACCATAAGTGTTTTGGGTATTTATGGTCTTTAAAAAAATGTCCTTTAGGAAGCTGAAGTTAAACTTTTTTTAATGTTTTACTTATTTTTGAGACAGAGAGACGTGAAGGGACAGAGAGAGGAGACACAGAATCTGAAGGAGGCTCCAGGCTCTGAGCTGTCAGCACAGAGCCTAATGCAGGGCTGGAACTCACGAACCACCAGATCATGACCTGAGCCAGTCAGCTTAACCCACTGAGCCACCTGGGTGCCCCAAAGCTGAAAATTTTCTAAAGAGGAGATACTACTGGCAAAATTTTTCAAAAGACTAAGTCCAATTTTGGATTTCATTTAAGCTTTT
Organism: Acinonyx jubatus; assembly: GCF_027475565.1. Lineage (NCBI taxonomy): Eukaryota > Metazoa > Chordata > Mammalia > Carnivora > Felidae > Acinonyx > Acinonyx jubatus. The sequence continues at coordinate 14,959,214 of NC_069385.1, read as the reverse complement.
ATAAGGTATTGTTTTTCTACTCTAAACATACAAAGGTATGGATTGTGAAAAAAATCATACATCCATACCAAGTCTTTTTCCTATTACGTTTTCTGTGCTTAAACAAAGTACTTGGTGCTGTTGGAGTATCTCCTCCAGACCATTTTTGTACCTGGCAATCCACCAGCTGGGCTTCCATGTCCATAGGCTCCTGGGCTGTACCCAGTGCGGTGTCCAGAGTGGCCTTGGTGCTCAGGAGCCAGTGGTCCAGCTCGTCGGCTTCACAGCGGTACCTCTGCAGGGCCTGCTCCTGTCTCTGTTCCTCAAGCTGATCATTTAACTTCTCCTAATGAATTAAGTAGAATGTGACACAGATCACCGAGAGGTACAGTCGTTAGGGTTCAACACAATAGAACCAGGTTCTTAGCCCCAGTTGCTCGTCAGAATCCCGTGTGAAACTTAAAAACACAAAACAAAACAAACATGCTTAGGCCGCATCTCAGAGCAATAAATGAGAATTTCTGGAAGTGAGTCTCAGGATTAGTATTTTGATAAAGCTTTTCCAGCGATTCTCATGTGCGCCTAAAGGTTCAGGTAAGATTAAGGTTAGGTGTCTTATGTAATATACCTATAGGGCTGGGCAAATAACGCGAATAATGGAAACAGACCAAGCATTAGAACGAAACAATGGCATAAGGCGGTAAGCGGCAATAGATACGTTACCACAGTGTCTGGGAAACTGCAAGGAGTGGCGGGGACAGTGGCAAGCATGGTCAGGGCACCAGCACACAGCTTAAAGCAAGTCACCCCCTACAGGAAGGGGGGGGGGGTGTTTCAGGGGACAAGTTTCTTGAGTGAAGACAGAAATTCAAATTTTTTGGTTACATCTCTGAGTTTTCTCACTGATGGCAAATAGTTCATATTTAAGAAAAAAAAAAAATCCAAGCCAATCACTTCATTTTAAAACTCCACACAGATTTCCTAGAGTGATGAGGGAGAATATTAATGAGTTAAAAAAGGAATTCTTAAGGTAAGTACCCTAAACACCTTATTTTAAAAATTAGTTCCTTAATGACTTACTACTGTTGTTATTTTTTTTATAAGAGTTTTTGGTCTGTTCCACATTTTTTTTTTAACATTTATTTATTTTTGAGAGACACAGAGAGACAGAGCATGAGTAGGGGAGGGGCAGAGAGAGAGGGAGACACAGAATCTGGAACCATGCTCCAGGCTTCGAGCTGTCAGCACTGAGCCCGACGTGGGGCTCGAACTCACGAATCGCGAGATCATGACCTGAGTCAAAGTCGAATGCTTAACTGACCAAGTCACCCAGGCGCCCCCTGTTGTTATTTTTTAAATTAAAATTTTTATTGAATAGTTGAAAACGGAGATTAAATAAGGCTGACACATTGATTTTAAATGTCTCCCAAACAAAAAATATACAAATATATGATTTGATGAATCTTATAATAGGTAAAACTGGAAAGAGCCTATACACTCCAACAACAGGTCCGTGTTCTACTGAATTACGGCATAACCAGCAGATAAAAAACATAATGTTAAGTCCATTTAACAAGAAATGTATTGAGAACTGATTATGTGCCAGAGAAGCTATTTGACCCTGAAGATACAAGGAGAGAGACACTCTAAATGTCCTTAAAGAGGTCTCTTGTCTAATCTAATTTATAGGAGCCACAACATGAACATCGTGTATGTTTAGGACCAGGAATTACAAGGGAACAAAGAAAAAGCAAAATAACTTATTTTTTAACCCATGTTATTGTTACCAAAATTTATCTATTAAATAATGTTGAAGTAACACGAGAACCAGAATTGCAAAACTATTTTCATGAACTAACGCGCTCGAATTGGCTAAGAATGACTAAGGATTTATTCTTCAGGGTATTAGTAATACTACTCATGAAATGCTTTTTATTCAAACATAGCAAACCCTTATGCAAACCTTTTACAATTATTCTTCACAAGGCTCATGTCTACCAAGTTTTCCTTTACGCATTCTCAATTTTTCATGCTGAAATGAGTCAGAAAGTGGTGAAAAGACACATTCATGGCTGTCCACTCAGTGCTCTATTCATGAGACCCTCCTTGAGACACACACAATACCAGCTTCTTCTGAGTGGGAAACTATAAATATGTAGATCACGTAAAAAACCCGCATGCTTGGCAACACAACTTGAAGAGTTAATTTGGACGCGAGCGGCACCTTCAGGGTTGTTACCTCCAAAAGCTGTCGCTTCCCTGACGCCATCATCTTGATGGTGGACATCCGCTCGGCTAAGACGGTGAGTGTGGACTGCAGGGCCAGCTGTTCCGCGGGGTCGGACTCGGGAGACTGGGACACCAGCTCCTCCGCCAGAGATGACTGGAGCTCACTGATCTCCTCTTGAAGCATGAGAATCTCATCCATCAGTGCCTGTGGAGAAGACTGTGGAATCACACTCCTGTATGTACTTTTTTGGACTGGGGCATCGTGTCATTAGCTGAGTCTCACGTTGGTTGAGATTAATGAAGATAATTCACATGGAAGTCCTTTAACCAGCAAACAGGTTCCGAAATGAAAGGACTGGAATGAATGCCAGGCAGTTTCCGGTTTCAAAACCATTGTGTCACTAACATAAATGAATTTGACCGAGTTCGTCAATCCTTCTGGCTTTCACTGGGCTCATCTGCAGTCCGGGAGGGGAGCTTGCTCAGTGTGAGTCTGAGTCTATGACTCTATATTGAAAGCAGAATTCATTACTTTCTTCCTCAACATGATTTTTCCCACTCCAAATTTCCCCCAAGTCTGAGCAACAACACTGCGCTTTAACCCAAAGCTCACATTACACAAGACCAGGGCGATCGGTCACCTGTTTCTATGTTCTCACCCTCTCCTCACTTTCGCCTGCTCTTCCCGGCTCTAAAACCTGAAGTTTCTCAGCTAACTTCCAGGTCCCTCTTTTCTCTCCTCGCAGTCTCTCCCAAGACTGGGGGGTGGGGGGGTGAGGGGGTGTCCATTCCTGAGGCTTCAAATGTTTTCTAACCCTGAAGGCTCCCAGGGTCATGTTCCTACCCAAATATCTGTCTTAAATTTTAGGGTTTATACTCGACACACACATTTCACGGGTATCAACAGCATATTACGTGTAAAGCCTGCTTCCTCCTCTGTCTTCCTCACCTCACTGAAAGCTAACACCCTCTCACTGTTCAAGTTCAAGACCTAGGAGTCATGCCTCACACCTCCTCTCCATCCCTCACCATATCCAATCCCACACCAAGCCCTGCACTATGGATCTGATGTGTCTCCTCTGCCCCAGCCCAAGTCAGAGCCAACTCTCTTACCTGAATGGCTCTAATGGTCTCCTGGTTGGCCTACCTGCTTACAAGTATACCTGGTCTCTCCAGTCCACTCTGCACAAAGCATCTGGGGTGAGCTTTTAAAAAGCTCTCACTTTCCTGCTTTTAAATACCTAGTGGCTTATTGCCTGTAAGATAAGGGCCAAACTCCTTATCTTACCTGTATGTCTCACCACTTTCTGCCATTGTACCACACCCCCTTCTCCCTCGTGACATTCCTTTTGCCCTCAGTCCAGGACCTCCAGCTCTTTCTGGCAAATACCACGCTAATTTCTTTATTCATATCCATCACAATTATATACATGGTTTTTATTTCTCATTTTTTTGGTATGTTATGACTCGTTCTTTAACTGGAATCTTGACAGGAGAAATTCTTATGTAGGATTTGAATGGCATGTTAGAAAAAACAGGTCCTACCACAGGAGGGAGCATCGAGATGTCAAGTAAAGGAACACAGGCTTATATTTACCGATATTTCATAGTTTCCGATGTACCTGCACTTACATAGTTCACAGCTCTGCCACAGGACCGTAGGCTTCAGTGCAAGCCCGGTGCCTCCTGACCGTGGGCTCTCAATAAATATTTTAAAACGAAATAACAAAACCCCTTCTCTTCTCCTAATATTAAGTGTCATCATATACAGTTGATTTTTTTTTAATAAACAACTATATTGAAGTCATTCTATATATCTAGAAAAGTGCACAGATCCTAAGTGTAGAGCTCTATAAATTTTCACAAACTGCACATACCCACTCCTGCCACTCAGATCGAGAAACAGAACATTCCCAGGACTCTACAATCTCTTCTGATCTCCTCCCTGTTACTACCTCCCTCCTTGCCAAAGGTCACCACAGTGTTACCTGTAAACATCATAGGTTACTTAGACCTCTTTTTGAGCTCTATAAAAATGGAATCATACCCGAAGTACTTTCCTGTCTGGCTTCTTTCCCTCCCTGTCATGGTTGTGAAAGGTACGCATGTTGACGATGATCATTTTCATCATTGCGTAGCACTCCACTATCACCTGGTTTTGGATCCTTTCCGGTGAAGCCTTTCTAGTGGGTTCATGGTAGTACCTCACTGTAATTTTAATTTGCATTTCCCTGATGACTAATGAGATTGAGCACTTTTTTTTAATGTTTTTTTTAATGTTTATTTATTTTTGAGAGAGAGACAGAGCGTGAGCAGGGTAGGGGGTCGAGACAGAGGGAGACACAGAATCTGAAGCAGGCTCCAGGCTCTGGGCTGTCAGCACAGAGCCTGACATGGGGCTCGAACTCGTGAGTGCGAGATCATGACCTGAGCTGAAGTCAAACGGCCAAACAACTGAGCCACCCAGGTGCCCCGAGATTCAGCACTTTTCCTATGCTTTTTAGCCCTTTGGCTATCCTCTTTTTTTTTTTAATTTTTTTTTTCAACGCTTTTATTTATTTTTGGGACAGACAGAGACAGAGCATGAACGGGGGAGGGGCAGAGAGAGAGGGAGACACAGAATCGGAAACAGGCTCCAGGCTCCGAGCCATCAGCCCAGAGCCTGACGCGGGGCTCGAACTCACGGACCGCAAGATCGTGACCTGGCTGAAGTCGGACGCTTAACCGACTGCGCCACCCAGGCGCCCCTGGCTATCCTCTTTTGTGATTGCCTGCTAAAAATCTTTTGCCCACTGGAGTCTTTCCTTTTCTTACTGATGTGTAAAGTTGTTTATATATTTTGGATAGGAGTGCCTGCGTTCCTTTTGGTTCTGTGTATTGCAAATACTGCTCCCACTTTGTGACATGGCTGTCCCTTAATGGGAATGACTTCCTTACTGGTGCCTTTTGATAAAATGAAATTCTTAAATTTATTACAGTCTAATAATATCAGTATTTTCCTTCACTGGAAAACTCAGGGTTAGGTTTTGGTGTCCTATTTAAGAGATCTTTGCCTATCCCAAAGTCATGAATATATTTTCCCAAGTTACCTTCTAGAAAAATGGTATTCAAGGTGTGGCCTATAAAATAGTATCAGTCTATGCAAAATGTTTACCGATTCATGACAAGATAGAGATATTGTAGGTGTCAAGAAACTTGTAAAGCAACTGGACATTGACATGTCCTAGCAGCATTTTCTTTTCTAAAATATTGGTCTGTGATGGGTCAGAAATTTTAAAAATTAAATAAGGTTATTTAGTACAGATAGTTTGAGAAACTCTGTTGCAAAACTTTTTTTTTTTAACCTTCACATTTAGATCTACAATACCCTTAAACTTAATTTTTGTGTTCAGCCATAGATAGGGGTCAAAATTCTTTTTGTTTCTTATTAATATCAATTGATCCTGCCTAATTTACTGAAAATAGTATTTTTAATCCATTGTTTTGCAGTATAATATTGGACATAAACCAAGCGTCTGTATGTGTCTGTGTGCCTACGACTTCTAATTCTGTTCCACTGACCCAGCTGGCTGTCTGTGGCAACACCACACTATCATAATTACTACCGCTCCATAAGTCTCACTCTCTGGGAGGATACACTTTTCAACCTTACTCATTTTCCTCAAGATTGTCTTGGCTATTTTTGACTCTTATACATTTGTAATATATTTTAGAGTTAGCTTATCAATCTCCACCAAAGACCTTACTGGAATATTTTAATGAGATTGTAATGAATTTAAAGACTGACTTTGTGGGGCGCCTGGGTGGCGCAGTCGGTTAAGCGTCCGACTTCAGCCAGGTCACGATCTCGCGGTCCGTGAGTTCGAGCCCCGCGTCAGGCTCTGGGCTGATGGCTCGGAGCCTGGAGCCTGTTTCCGATTCTGTGTCTCCCTCCCTCTCTGCCCCTCCCCCGTTCATGCTCTGTCTCTCTCTGTCCCAAAAATAAATAAAAAACATTGAAAAAAAATTAAAAAAAAAAAAGACTGACTTTGTTATATATTCAAAACGCTTTTTCTGCAGCCAATTACTTTCCACTACTTCATAATCATATTTTGATTACTGCCAAATATACAAAATTCATATTATTTGGTCTCTCTTTTTTTTTACGTTTATTTATTTTGAGAGAGACAGAGACAGTGCGAGTGGGGAAGGAGCAGAGAGAGAGGATAAACAGAGAATCCCAAGCAGTCTCCATATTGCCAGTGCAGACCCTGACGTAGGGGCTCGAACCCACAAACCTGTGAGATCATGACCTGAGCTGAAACCAACAGTCAGGTGCTTAACTTACTGAGCCATCCACGTGCCCCTTATATGGCCTCTTTTAAAGGCTTGTCCATAACTAGACTGACCCCATCATGTCTTTTTTTGCACTGATGCTCTGCGCAAGGAAGGAGAGCCCCTCACTATCTTAAACCATGTTCATTCTCATTGTCTCCTCTGCACCTTTCTTCACATGTTCATTCTCATTGTCTCTCTGCACCTTTCTTCACATGTGTTTATATTTACAGCGCCTTCCACCCACTCCTGTTGTCAGTCTGAACTTTTAAAATCTGTGCTTCCCGAAAGACCCCCTTTTGTCTTCATCTGTAGATAAAAGGAAATTTTACCTTTATCTATAACCCACAATCCCATTGTGTTTTTCTACAACATGTTGGTAATTCCCTTCACCCCTAAAGCACACTTTTTAATCACATATTAATGAGAAAGTCTGTCCTTTTTAGCTGCATGCATACTAGGTGCTCAGCACATCTAGTTGACTTAATTCTAATTCATGATCGATAAAACAGGTATCTCAATCACGAAGCAACCAGGAAGAAAAAAGCCATCTCATTTACTCTCAGTGGATTTGACCAATCCAGTATACAGGGAAGTCACTAGCTTCTTTTTCAGGCTCACAATGGTCTGCAACAGCCCTCTGAATGTTCTGCAGTAAGGAATAAAGGAATTAAGAATTCTAAAACTGTGGGTTTTCATCCTCTTAGAGTCAAGACTCTCTATTCATGCTTCAGTTTACTCTCAAGGGAGAGTTTTTTGCTCTCAAGGATGATTTTGGAAGGTAACTATAGTTTTAAACTTCAAGATCCAGCAGCCAAGCCTACTGGGGGCGGGACTTTTTTCTGATGTAAAATGTTTTGAAACCAGATAGAGGGGGTAGTTGTATAAGATAGTGAAAGTATTAAATGCCACTGAGGGTGCCAGCGGTGGGCGGGGGGGGGGGGGGGGGGGGAGGGGCGGTGCTCAGATAGTTAAGGGTCAGACTTCATTTCAGGTAATGGTCTCATGGTACAGGTTTGAGCCCTGAGTCAGGCTCCATGCAGACAGCTTAAGAGCCTGGAGGCTGCTTCACATTTTGTGTCTCCCTCTCTCTCTCTCTCTCTGCACCACCACCCCCATGCTCGCTCAAGCTCTCTCTCTGTCTCTTTCTCAAAAATAAACATTAAAAAAATAAAAAAATAAATACAATTTAAAAAATTAAAAAAAACAAATGCCACTGATTGTACAGTTTAAAGTGGTTAATTTTATGTGAGTGGAGTATCATGTCAATTTAAACAAAAAGATCCAACAATCAAATATGTCTTCACCCCTATAACTGTCTCAGCTGGTGGCCAGCTGTCTCCTTACAACATCTGACTCAAAACTAAGGAGGAGAAGAAACACACATCTTTGGGTTTCTGACTTGTGTTTACAAAGAGGGTATATGCACCACACTTCTGTGGTTTACAAAAGTACCTTAGGCTTCTCTAAAATGACTCACTCTGGGGACAACATGGAGTTCATGTTTGGCTTAACACCAAAGGTAAATGTGAATTTCATTGTGACTTTCAGAACTATTAACATCAGCACAGCTGGTTTCAAACTTTGGGTTGTCATATATAATGAAAAAGCAAAAATAGAAACAAATTTACCTCAGAGCTCTGCCCACTATCCATCACTGAGCTTAATGTGGTAGAGACAACACATGCCCACAAAGCATTAGCTGCCCATGACCATGAAGGTCCCTATCACAGAGGGCTTATCACTTAGAACAGCCACAAGTCAGCTTATGAACTGCATTACTGCCTTAAAAAATTTTTTTAATGTTTATTTTTGAGAGAGAGGGGGAGAGCCAGAGAGAAAGAGAGCGAGAGCGAGCAGGGGAGGGGCAGAGAGAGACAGAAGAGAGAATCTGAAGCTGGCTCCAGGCTGTGAGCTGTCAGCACAGAGCCCGACTCAGGGCTCAAACTCACAAATGGTGAGATCATGACCTGAGCCAAAGTGGAACGCTCATCCAACTGAGCCACCCAGGTTCCCCTGCATTAATGTGTTAAAATTAGATCCCCCATACAATTTAGAGAAGGTAACAGCAAAGGCCCAGCACTCTACCCAAATTCAGTAGATTTAGACAAGTAAGTAGAGGAAAAATGTAGGTATTAGGTCAGCTCCTTAAAGAAACATTAATACTTTCAAGAGAATGTTGGGAAAGAAATAACAACTGAAGGGTTTCTATTAATTTTTAGAAAATATAAAAAGTATACTGGACTGCCTCACCCACATTCAGTGGAACTTAGAAATAGTAATTCTACAACACTTCTTGGAATTTTTAAAATACCATTCCAGAAGCAAAGAGCCAATTTAGACTTTGAGATACTGTTAGCTTTTCACGTGGGCAGCTCTGTCCCAGAATTTGTAGAACTGAGGTACAGATGGCAAAAGTAGGTCAGATGGAAAATTTTAGATTTGGGGTGATATGAAAAGCAATACATAATTCATACTTTCTTTGCCTCTCAGCAGAGCATTAATATGTTAAGTTCCCATGATGGGTAATAATCACGAAAGTAGCTACATCTCCTTGCTGCTAGAATTGTTCACATGACCACTCCCAGCTTAGAAAGAGACAGAAATTCATGCGGCTGGCCTTAATTACAAGAAAAGTCACACATTCATTCTAATAGTTAATACTTACTTAGCATTAACGTGCAATTTTGTGTTTTCTCCATTAAATCCCTTGAAAATACTAATTTTGCTCTACATTCAGTTTATGCACGTTTTCATCCCAACGCCCAAGAGGCAGGGTGGTGGTTGGGAGCTAATTTCTGTTTTCAATTAGGAACCCTGGAATGTCAGGACAGACCACCACGATCCTGTTTTCAGGCAGTTCCTGAATCCTGAGGGACCCAGTGAAAGGTCTTGGGGGCTGCGGTCAGTCACCTGGGACACTAGAATCATGCACCCTGAACAAAGGCTGAGATAACCCAAAAGTAGAGAGAATTAAACTATGTAAACCCTCTCCTGGAACACCTGCTCGTTCGCGATGGCCTGACAGTGTGATACTGAAATTCACACTACAGTAGCCTTTGGATAATTTAGGCTCAATTCCTTTTGAAGTTTTAGAGGAAACTATAATCAAATGGAGATCACTTGTCCTGCCCCTTCCGGCATAGTGAAGCATGGGGCTGGGGCGGAGGGGCAGCTGAGCAGACAGAGCCCCAGGGGGCACACTGGTTCTACACAGGCAACTTTTTCAGCTGACAGTAAGGTGGCAGCAGTTGACAAGTTGATAACTGGAGTATCAGTTAAAGAGGACCATGGTGCTTGAAAGAAAATTGCATTGTAATAGTCACCTAAGTCCCTGGACTGTCCTCATGACTGGTTTAGTCCAGGTGAACAAAGACTGACCCTAACTCTATATTTGTACAGCACCTTCCCCAAACCAGACTGACTATGGATGACTTTGGGAGAGCAGAAAGCCCCACAGAAGGTAGTTTTACAAAAATAAGGCCTAAAGACGGGTGCTACACATTTTGATCTCTATCTTAAGAAGTTACAGAAGTGTCAAAAACCTGAAGCCACTATTTCTCAATACACTGTCTCCAGATAAAATATGCTCATTTTGGGGTTATATTGCAAGAACACCACATATATTCTTAATATATGTAAAAGAATGCAATTTTATCTTAGACTACATATATGAGCAACCAATATATTCCACGGTTTTCCTGGATTCAAAGAAAAAAAAAAGTGCAGAGTTTCATGCCTAAAGCTAATAAATTTCCTAAGTCCTTGACAGATACACATATCACATCATGTTTTACAGCACTTAATTTACATCTAAAAACACCTTTGTTTTCCTGCCTTTTTAGAGGGTTAGTACATGCTCCTCCATTCTGGCAGGGGGGCGAGGGGGAGGGCAGGTAGTATTTCCCCATATCACGGTGACTGAATATTTCAATGAACACCTCAGTACCCCTGGCTCTCAGTTATACTCGATTATGCATTAACAGTACACTTGATCATACTGCTAAAGAATTAACTGGATTTTAATATATGCATTTTCTTAGCATAGGTTTAAAAAAAATTTTTTAATGTTTATTATTTTTGAGAGAGAGAGACAGCGCGAGGCGGGGAGGGGCAGAGAGAGAGGGAGACACAGAATCTGAAGCAGGCTCCAGGCTCTGAGCTCTCAGCACAGAGCCCAATGCGGGGTTTGAACTCACGAACTGTGAGATCATGACCTGAGCCAAAGTTGGAGGCTTAACCAACTGAGCCATGCAGGTGCCCCTAGCGTGCATTTTAAATTGATATATTTTTAACATCTTTCTGAATTAGGTTAGTGGAATCATCTCTGTTTCTCACGTCAAGCCAAAGATTTGCCTGTTTGCGTAACATTTTAAAAAACGATTCAAGTCAGGTACAACCATAAGATTATGACTCTGAAGTCCTGTTCTTCAACTGCTTCTTTGCCCACTTAAGTCTGAGAGCTATTCTCTGAAGTGATCACGGAAAGGTGCTAGGCCCATACTGGCTAAGTTTCTTAAGACAACAGTAACCGGAGGAGGTAGATGAAAGTACATTTTATCCCCACAACAGTTCACAACAGCAACAGCACAACGTGGCAACTATTAGGAAAGGCACTTTGTGTGATAACAGTGAAGAAGCCCCGTCGGGCATGTGGCTTTCTTTGCCTCAATTCAAGGTCTGCATTTCCGTCTTTCCTTCCTGGATCCCTCCCTGAAGAAGTGGTGGAAACAACCACCATGTGGAATCTTGTTTACTCTGTAAGCACTGATCTAATGCAACACAAAAAAGTCAGTCTCCTCTCCCAAACACATGCTGAGCCAACCAGTCACCAGAGTGGCACTACCTAATCATGCGGGAAACCGAAGTCACCGCTACTTGTACCTGATGCTCCGCCATCTGGCTCTCTGGACCCCTGCCGTGCTCCAGACTCTCACTGAGTTTCATCTCGATGGCTTCCATTTTTGTGGAGATGGACTGGAGGGAGTCCTGGTACTTCTGCTGCCTTTCCAAAGCTTCATAGAGAGTGCGCTGCTTTTCACTGATCTAAAGAAGAAAAGGATATTACCAAATGTCTCCTAGCCTCTTATCTTCTAGGTTACTACACTTCTTTCCTCATGCGACATCCTGACGTCTGTGGCCCAACAGACGGTATCCGACTCTGTGCACGGAGTGTGTTAACTCCGGGCGTGGGTTTCATAAAACAGTCGCTCAGATAATCCCGTGTGCGGTGGACGGAGTTAAACACTTCCACGTTTCGGAGACTTACCACATTCTTTAGGGTTTCCCAAGAACGCTGCAAATCATCCAGCTTAGCGGTAGTAGATGGCTCCAGTCCTAGTTCATAGAACTCCGGTGATGGCAACGTGCTGGGGTGGATCCTGGCAGCATCTGTCTGCAACCTCTCAGCAGATAAGGCCTGGTAATAAGCAATGTCCTGCGGTGCAAAGCCCGGTGTTGGGTTCAAGAAGAAGACAAATTTAGGTTAACGTGTGCTGTATTGTTTGCCTTGTGGAGGAAGGGTTTGGGATTCACCTAAACTATAAACTATTATAGGGGCGATAACAGGGGCTATAAACTATAGAGGTTTGTGTAATTCTTGTGACGAGAAGACAAAGATTGTGTCAAAGCACACTACAGTTGCTTCTGAATTTTGGCTTCTATAAAAAAAAAAACAACAACAAATATTTCAAGTTGCCAAACTCATTCTTAGTTTATATTTGGTAAAACAGAAATACAAAAGATTAGAGTGGTGCACATATTCAAAAGACGAACTAATAAGGCAAAAAAAGAGAATCTTAATTATCTCCTAAACTGTTGTTTTTTAATGTATTGATTAAAGTGCTGCATGCTTTTAAAAAGTACTTGATTTAAATAATATTAAGTCATTTTTGAGGCACAGCCAGATCTTCCATATCTGTGAGTTCATCACTCACAGGAATTAACTTCTTGTAATATTAAATAAAGGAAAATGTAATCAGGAAGTTAAAACTACTCTAAGAAAGAAATAATAAAAATGATTCCTTCTCATCACTTCCTGGAAGTACACTGGAAATAATCAAAGTGAATGATGAAAAACAAACCTTTTGAAATTTTTATTATTTCTTGGGTTATAAGTACCATTACATATTTTATAGTATTAATAACGGACTCTCCTACATCAAGACATATAATCATGTGTTTTCAATTGTTTCTATGCATATTTATGTGTATTAATAGAAATTGAATTGGGGAGTAATGTTTATATTCTGGGAATTTCTATTACAAAGTTCACTACTTTTGGGGCACCTGGGTGGTTCATTTGGTTAAACCTCCGACTCTTGATTTCAGCTCAGGTCCTGATCTCACTGTTTGTGAGACTGAGCCCCGCACTGGGCTCTGCACTGGGAGTGTGGAGTCTGCTTGGGATTCTCTCTCCCTCGCTCTCTGCCCCTCCCCCATTTGTGTGCACGTGTGTGCATATGCCCATGCACTCTCTCTCTCTCTCTCTCTCTCTGTCTCTCTCTGGCACTTGATGGGATGAGCACTGGGTGTAACATGTAAGTGATGAATCACTAAATTCTGCTCCTGAAATCACTATTATACTCTATGTTAACTAACTTGGATTTAAATAAAATTTTAAAAATAAAAAATTAAATAAACAAACATTAAAAAAAGTTCACTACTTTTGCAGTTGTACTGTTGGAGATAATAATGTATCTGAATGGAAAATACCTGAGCCTTATCGATAAGGTAAGGTCTTATGGATAAGGTCTTGGTAAAAAGTCTTCAAGAAGGACCCAGACACTGGAGAAACCAAAATAAGAACAGGAAAGGGCTGGTGTTCGGGGGTGTGTATGAGGACAGAAGCAGGATTGTGGGGTAAAAGGGGTTCAGACAGGAGTCTGACACCGGAGGAGTCAGAGCTGAGATTCCAGTTGAAATTCTCCTAAGTAGCTATATAACGAGAAAGTCACTCACATCTCAGGCATCTGTTCCCTCATGTGTGTAACACTGGGGAGTTCTGAGGATTAAATGAAGTCATATTTGAGTGGCCATGAGACCTGGTACTTATTTTGTTGTTGACACTTCTAGGTAAGTCCCCAACCTTTACTGAAGACACTGGAACATGGAGACTGGTTCCTCCTTGTTCCTGATCCTTCACCATTCTGGGTAGATTACTTTGCTCTTCTCAAGTCTTTGCTAAGCTCTATCCATTCACCCTCACCTACTTTCACTCCGCTTCAGTCCTCCACACCCTTGAACATGATAGCCTGTCATCACTGAATAGGTTCACCCCATGTGCACTTCTAGCTATGTCTAAAGTTACTTAAACTCTCCTCTTGCCAACACTGCTGCCTTCTTTGCCCCTTTAAACTCTGCGTTGCTCACCTGGAAAATCCCAGGCAGGACTCAATCCAACTTTACATTCCAGAGCGCATGGGTGTACATGCTCATGAGCATATACACACCCCCCCACACACACACAAACACACAGCTGAAGCCATCGAGGAGATACCCCTGAAACTCCTCAAATTTCCAAAAATCTGTCTACGTTCAGACTCCCCTTTATCTTATACTTGCCAGTTTCCCGGCTGAACGATAACCCTCCCACCTACTCCCAGAATCCCATCCACTTTCACTCTTTCAAGGACCTTGGTGCATTACTATCCTCTCTATCTCTACTGATTTTCTCCTCAGCATATAAAGAAAGGCAAATCTTTTCAGTCTAAAAACACATACTCTTTTTCGGTATTTTTCTTACAGGGTGTCACATGTTAGAAAAGTCCACAAATCACAAAGTGATGGGTCATCACACACAAACACATAGTTGTGATTGTCGTTTCTTCCTTTTCTCCCGTTCACATGATAATCCAGCTTCTGAAAATGGTAGTTTGCACTTGATAATGTTCACTTTCTCACCCCCCAATCCACTTCTAAATACCCAGCTGTGCTTTGACCCTAATGATTCTTTTCTGTAAAATAAAATGATTATTTTCAGCCCTTCTTCTGCCTGACCTCTGGAAAGCATTCCACACCTCTGACTGTCCCTTTTTGGAAACACTGTCCCTGTAATCTGTTCTCCTCCAAGCTCCAGTCATTCAAGCTTTCACTTGTGTATTTCCCTCAGTTATTTATAAGCTCTGCACTCACATCTTCATTTTTACATTCCAAACTCAACATTTCCAAAAACAAAAACAGACAAATAAAACAAAACAAAACCATCCAGGATGAGAAATAACAAATTTACAAAAAAAAAAAAAATCACGTTCTAGCCATCTTTCAATAAATGGAACTTCTAGGCAGAAGCTCTGATCGTGGGATTTATTCTCTATCTCTTCTCTCCCTTCCCATCCACAGGTTATTTAGGATGAATTCTATTGACACATACCCTTGCCCCAGCACTGCTTCAAGTTCTCATTAGAACAACAACTGCCCAATTCCCAGGTTGCAAACTCGTAGCCTGCAGGCTGCCTCCGGCTTGCACACATTTAGTTTGGTTTATGCAGTGTATGATACTGTTGAAAATGTCATCGAAGTAGAGAGGTTTAATAAGAATCCAGATTCATAGCTCCTTTTGCAAACCAGAAGGTACATAAGACTGGACTCTGTGTCCACAGGACTATGGTAGTTCTAACAGGGGACAGGCTGCCTGGTTTATGAACAGAGGTGCTGTTCGGGTCCTTTTCATTCCCCGGCCGTTGACATCACAGCCCTGGCCAGGCATCAGAATGTGCAACTTCCGTCTCTCACTAGCTTCTCTGGGTCTGAATCTGTCCATCTTTATTCTACTGTCCACACTGACCCAGGATGATCTGTTCTCAGACTTACTTCTGTACATAGCTTCTAGTTAAATTCCCTCTGTGGTTAACTATTAGCTTCTGGATAAAGTTCAGTGTGTGTGTGTGTGTGTGTGTGTGTGTGTGTGTGTGTGTATGTGTCCTTCATGATGTGTTTCCTTCAGCCCTCTCAGTTTCTTTTCTCCCCTTCTCCCTCCTCCTCCGAAACTGGTTTTCTAATTATACTGACCCTATTTGCAGTTGTCTTGATGGGCCATCCTCCTTCCTGCCACCACACCTTTCCATATGTCTTTCCTTCTTGCCTGAAAAACGTCACCTCACTCTAGTGCACACCAACTGCTTAACTTGCACTCCTTTCCTAAAGCCACAGGGTGCCCCCTCTGACCCATCCTGAACTCCAGGTTCAGGGGCGCACTCCAAATCTGCCCTCACCATGCAGTGTTTCTCCCCATCCTGGCCATTGTCCCATTCTATTGTGATTACTCACTCCAACTGTGAGCTCAGTTAAGACCAGAGAAGTGCCTTTTGTCTCTGACTCTGAGCAGGTCTTAGGATGTTTGGCAAATAACAGGCAGGCATATATATCTATAATGCATCATACATATAAAAGCACTTTTGTAAACTTTATATACACAGAAGGTACTTTTTTTTTTTTTTGAGTGGGCAGGGGCAGAGGGAGAGAGAGGCAAGGGGCAGAAAGGAAGAGAGAGGAGGGAAAGTGAGAGAGAATCATAAGCAGACTTCGCACCCAGCAAGGAGCCCAGGAGCCCAACATGGACCCTGATGCCGGGCTGGATCTCATGACCATGAGATCATGACCTGAGCCAAAATCAGGAGTCAGATATTCAAATGACTGAGCCACTCAAGCACCTCAAGAAAGGTAATAGTATTACTGGGTCCACAAGGAAAAGCAAAAAGTTGTTTTAAATGTACAATTTTTAAATTAAATACTCTTTTATAAATAAGGAAGCCCCCCAAAAGAGCCAGAATAAAATACATTTGTTACAAAAAATATTTTTTTCTGGTTCTTTTGTAGGTGGGGGGGGGGAGAGTGAGAGAGAGAGAGAGAGAGAGAGAGAGAGAGAGAGAGACTGTGTGTGTGTGTGTGTGTGTGTGTGTGTGCGCGCGCGCGCACGCGCGAGTGTGGTATGTATGTGTATTGCTCAGGCCTATTACACAGGAATGAGAATTCCTGGTTTCTTAAAAAGCACCTGAAAAAGTATCGCCTTTTGTAGATGAATAGTTTGAGGACTACATATATTCAAATATTGAATTGAATATTTGAGGGCCACATATATTCAATAAAATAAAACAATCCTCTAATTACAAAATGGAGGCCTTAACTGGCATAGCAAAGAATCATCCTCAGAAAGACGTTTCTTATTGCTTTGTACTTAAGATATGAGAGTTATTATCCAGTGGATTCCTAACAAAATGAATTTGGAAAGCTACAGTTACTATTTCATTTACATTGTCCAGGTTAAAGAGTATTTTCATGCTTCACATCACACTTAATTTTTAAAAGTTTGTGAATTAAGTAGCATTGCTCGCTGTTACAAATGAGGCTGCTAAAGGACGTTGCAGGTACAGTCAGCTTACAGGCAGAAGAGACGGGACTCATGCTGAGCTTCTAACCTGGAGCCTGGTGCTCTACCAGGTACAAACCTTGGCTTCTGTCAACTCTGCCAAGGAGCTCGCCTCTTGCTTTGCTTCTAATAGCATCAAGAAGCCTGCAGCAAATCCTGCGGTTGCCTGGTTAGTTCCACTCTCCAGGAAGCTACACTGTTACCACATTGAGCTAAGAGCTACTGTCAGAGAGACAGAACCCACTGACTGCGGAGGGGTGGGGGGGTGGGCCGGGTTGGGGGGAATCGCTCCGTTATACAATGGAGATCTACTTACAGAAGCAGCAAGCACAAAACCTTCCTTTAACAGCTGCAATTTTATACAGCAGTTATATTTGGCTGCCCCCTAAAACAGCTGCACACATTCTATACAGTATGTTGAGTCTGAAAAGTGCAATTTATGAGGATTCTAAATGTCCTCCTCAACTACAAGAGAAAATTTTGCAAATCCAGCACATCCCCGGCCAGGTTGCAGTGTTTGTTCATTTTCCTCTGACTTATATTATTGTACAAGAATAACACGTGGCCTTAATGAAGGGGTTGATCTGCTTGAACACCAAGCATAGCACATTTGCTTTTTAAGGGCCTCCTCTGAGTAAGGGCATTTTTTTGGTTAATCTTCAGTATCACGTATAAGTACGTTCACAATGTGATTTAATTGATGCTTTCCCTTGATGGCGGAGGGGTGTCAAAATCTATTTAAAACAAAGAAAGATCTCACTCATAATTTTAGGATTTGACTGAGTTTGACAGCTGAAGTAACCATAATATGAGAACATTTGTGTATTTTATCATTCACGAGGCATTTTTATATGTACATTGAGAGACACTTTACAAGAAGTATCATGGAGGCTTACCATCTTAGACCAGGGATATTCTCCCCACAGTGTTAATCTTAAGGCTTCGGTTTATTGTTCCATTTGAAAAATTTAAGAACATTAAGTTTATTATATACGATAGTTTTTTCCTATACAATAGCTGACTATAGCCAAGTTTCTCTGATTCTAATAACATCTGTGACCACAGAGAAGAACACAGCATCAAAGAATGAGTAATACATATTTTAAACTCAGAATCTGAACAAAAGTTTCCCCCAGGGTACACTGAACTTCTCTTTTTTTTGTTTTGTTTTGTTTTGTTTTGTTTTTAGTCTCTTCTCATCACTTTTGTTATTAGTCATCCCACATCCACCTTTCTAAATTATGAGGTCCTTGATGGCAGGGGCCACTGTTGTCTTCTCCTTTATTACCTGTCTGGAACCCAGAAAACATTTCATGCCAGGCAGGTACTCAAAATGTGTCTGATGAATGAATAAATTCATAACTTCCTAGAGCTACATACAGTTTGCCAAGAGAACTGTTTTACCTAAAACATTCATCAATTTTATATTCCTGTTTTAGGGGAAGAAGGTTTTTTTTGTGTTTTTTTTTAATCACAGAAATACTATTTTGAATGCTCTGTTTTAAAATAAAAATAATTGTAACTGATTTGTAATATAGCTTATAGAACATTTGTTCTGTTTAACGCTTCTTCCTTAATAATAAATTTCCACTTCTTTGAACACTTACATAATTTCACAGTAATATCATTAAACTTTTAAAGACTATTTTGGCTAGGGGCGCCTGGGTGGCTCGGCAGGTTAAAGGTCAGACTTCGGCTCAGGTCACGATCACAAGGCTTGTGGTTCGAGCCCCACATCAAGCTGCTGCTGCCAGCACAGAGCCCACTTCGGAGCCTCTGTTTCCCCCCTCCACCCCTCCATTGCTTGTGCTCTCTCTCTCTCTCAAAAATAATAAATAAAAATTAAAAAAAAAAACTAAACTATTTTGGTTAAAGGAAAAAAAAAGAAACTAGTACTTAACATGCATTAAAAATCTTTGGCTATTGTAAACGCATATTTTTTATTTCTATACAATATTTTTGATGAAAACTCTTTAACATATTTAACTTAGCACAATCTGAATCTAACATAGTGTATGCTAAAAAGCACCACATAACAAGGTATCATCTCCACTTTATAGGAAACAAAATTTAACGTTATTGAAAAATAGATAAAAAACACAAGTCTACTTAGACATTCCAATATATACACCGGGCCATCCCCCTTAAATTGGTTGACAGTAAATAAAGAAAGAGTAGAAGGTTTTCATCTTTAAAATCTGAGCTTATCAGTGTCAAAACCACGTTCGATGAATGTTACAATACAAAGAGATCATGTTAGTTTACAATGGTGACATAAACATTTCTTTCTCTGTTCGGATGCAGTACTCCTATTAGATAGCTGTTAGAACTCAAGCCATAATGCCTTATAACATGGCCTTCTCCAGCTATAATTTCTGTGACCTAATTTTTGCTCATGTCACTGCTGGAAGCCCAGAAGAGGAGCCAGTGTGCTGAGCCCGTAGTGGTTATCACATGACAATCACAGTTTGTGCAATTTCACACCTAATGGTGCGTCCCTCAAGTCTAAGATTCATACCCACAGTCTATTAAGAACAGGAATGGAGTCCTGCATCCATCCAGAGATCCTAGCTAGAGGAATGCCAAATCGTGGTACCTGGTTAACAGAAGCATCTGTATTAGCCACAGGTGAAGGGGAGCGACAGGCAGGTGGAGAGGAAATTTCACTGTTGGTTCCCTCCTCCCCAGACTCCTCTGTGACGGGTGACAGCAAAGTGTGACAGCGACCCGCAGTCATCTATCACATAAAACGTAGCCCAAAGGACACGAACAGAACATCAGTTAGCTATTTTAACAAAAGACCTAGTCAGGCACAGGTCAAAACAAAGGTAAGGATATTCCAAGAGTTAGAAATACTGACACCCGAATCTATATACGAATTCTGCGTTAGTACTTAAAAGTTCTGTCTTCAAGTTAATAAGACTTTAGGGACCATTTGTAAAACAGGGAAAGAGGGTGCCTATCACATTAAAGACTTTTGTTGTTGATTCAGTGTTTTCCTTTCCTTGATGTTTGTTTGTGTCTTTATAAATAAGTAGAATCATGGATCATACAAGGGAGAGAAGGGTCTACAAAATAAAACTTGAGTCTTTTGTGGACATCTCGGATTCCAAATGTCCTAGGGACATAACTGTACCCAAAATAATATTTTGCCAAAAGAGTCCAGGTACATACACTATCTGAGGCATAGCACATATGTGTGGAAAATATGCAGCACTGGAAAACCCTGTCATTCCCAAAACAACTAATGCATTTTTAGATACAAAGTGATAAGGAAATAATGTTGCAGAACAGCAATTAATGGAACCTACTTATTTTAATCCAAAGCTACACTTTGGATTTTCTATTTTCTTATTTTTCTAATAACAGCTTTTCTTCTATATTTTATTAAACATTTGTATAACAGAATACACAAACATATCTAGCTGGCCAGTGTTTTAGCTTGGAAAACATACACAAAAAATTTGTGTAGCGTGATTCTCCTATCTCCCAGAAATCTACAAAACTGTGCAAAGGAATTTTTTTTTTTTTGAAGCTCAGAGCCTTTCAGTGTGATTGCTGAACTATAAACAAATGCAGGGCCAACCTTATGCATATTAAATAATTCAGCCGCCTCAAGCCAACAGCTTCATTTTAACTGTCCCTGTTTAGGGTATAGGCATTAAAAACTGGCCTTGGCCCAAATGTAGTCAGAGTTGAGACTGTTCCTCATTCTGATCTGCAAGACCTAGCACCGATCCCTAAGTTCAGCCACGGAGAGGGAACCTAGAACCGCTAGCCAGGGGGGGCAGTCAGAAGGGAGCGCAGCGCGCCAGCTCCCATCAAACCCGGCCTTGACCCTTACTTACCATGACCACAGAGGGGTGGGCCGAGGTCGCGGGGAGGAGCTCCCGGTCCAGGTCCTCCGTCCCCTCCGCCAGCCCCTCCACCTCCGTCACCGTCAGCAGCATGGTGGCATGCTTGGCTTTCATCGTCAGCATCTTGCACTTGGAGTTCAAAGAGGCGATCTGCTCCTGGTAGCCCTTGATTTTCTGAGCCAGCTCCTGGGGAAACATTTCCCCCCCGCCCCACTGTGTGTCAGAGCAGCATCAAAAGGAAACAGAACTAGTGGCGTTCATCTTGCTCCAGCGCTGGCCAATGAAATCACAGAGCTGCGGCAGCCGGCGGCAGGGCCGCGGCGGAGAGGCAGGATGTGGACGTGCGAGCGCAGGGGGCTGCCGGCAGCGCACCCGCAGCCCGACCGACCGCGGCGCGGCGGGGCCGGAAGAGCGGCTGCGCGCGGGCCGGGAAGGAGTGCCCCGCGGCCCGGCTCCTAAACCCGGGAGAGGCTCCGGGTGCAAGCCGGAACTTATGTAACCTTAAGAACTGGCAACTTTCTTTAAAATGCCTAAACAATCTGAAACTGCCAGATGGTTCATGCCGCGGAAATTAGGTCATGTGATGACTAAAACTACAAAAAATGCAATGCTCAGCTCTGACCATACTGTGTATCAGATAGAGCAGTCATCTGTTACAGACGGTGTCACAAAAGTAAACTGCATGTCAATTCCTGTGGCCCATGGAGTCTTTTTTCGTAGAGCAGCTAAATAGCGCACAGGAGACCCTAATTATTTATGCAGATTATTCCCCAAATAAAGTTTTGTACATTCATCACATTTTCCCCTCGCGCCTTACGTGTTTCTAATGTTTCAAATTAGAGCTTTGAACTTGAAGCTCAGTTCAAATTTAAGTTCATTTGTGGTTGAAAAAATTGCAAAAATTGTTTAATTTTAAAAATTAAAAATCGTCTTAGAGATCTAAAATACTAAATAAAGAATAATAATCTAAAATGGTGATTCTAAAATGTTAAGTTTATACTTTCTTATTTAAAAGATGCATATGTGTTCATCAAAAATAAAGATGTATATTCCAAAACCTTAATCCTAAAGTACCAAACTATTCCATTTTTTCTATTCCTTTTATTTGGCTCCTTTGCCTGAAAAGTTGTCATTGAGTGTTTGTACATAACGCCTTTTGCAACAAAAACATTAAATGTCAATTTCTTTGAAACAAGAGTGTGTATATACCTATATACATACATGCACATATACATACTATGCATGTATATGTATGTATACAAATACTATCCTCTTAAACACATTGACATTCAAACTAGAGCTTTGAACTTGGAAGTTCAGAAACAAAATGACAACAGGGGCACCTGGGTGGCTCAGTTGGTTAAGGGTCCAACTCTTGGTCTTGGTGTCATGATGTCACGGTGGGGGGATTGAGCCCTGTGTAGGACTCCACACTGTGCAGACACACATATATATCATTTTGTTATTGTCATTTTGTTTCTCCCGTCCAAGCCAAAACTGAGTAAGTGGAAGGGAAAATGATACAGTGGAACTCAGCCAGTAGCCCGTCTTCTTGACTTCTACTACAGCACAAGAATATTTAAAGGAAGGACTTTTATTTATTTTTTAAGTTTATTTAGAGAGAGACGGAGGAGGGGAAAAGAGAGAGGCAGAGAGAGAATCCCAAGCAGCCTCCATGCTTTCAGCTCAGAGCCCTACATGGGGCTCGATCCCCATGAACCATGAGATCTTGACCTGAGCCAAAATCAAGACTTGGACCCTTAACCAACTGAGCCACCCAGATGCCCTTAAAGTAAGAATTTAGAAAGTAGAAATGATCACTTTTTACCTTTTAGAGTTGCAGGTACTTAATTAAACCTAAGAGGGCTTTTTTAAAATAGTGATTAAACAGCTATTTACTACATCTGGCCTAGTGCCTAATTTGTGGTTACTCTATTATAATTAGTTAACATACACATATAGAAGGCATCTACCAGCTTAATGGACTCCTTGAACTCCATGTTTTCATAGGAAAAATCACTAAACCTTCTTATGATGGCTTGCCCCACTGGGGTAGATTTGAAGAATCTTTGCGAAGTAGAGTTAGTTTCAGTCCTTCACCTTTTCTGCCTACATGGAAGGTCATGGCCCCCTACTGCTGTACCCTGCAGAGGCGTGCCCATGCTGGCAGCAAACATCCATCTCCTAAACTGCAGTTGTAACTTTCTTGTGTATAAAACTTAATTGGGTTGTTTGTTAACCATCCAATTCTGGTCTTCACTTCAAAAGATTTTGATTAGGAGGCATTTTGTAGTCATCTCATATGACCCCCTTGGAGAAATAGCTCTTTAGACTTTCTTCTGTAAAAATAAAACCTGTCTAAATCGTAACAACTAGTGGGTGGTTAAATCTACTAAATTAAAATGGAGCCCTAATGGGTTCATGTGTTCACTATTCTCAGGAGGCATATGTATTTTTAACTTTTACTGGATATTTCTGAAAATGATTACCAAGGATGAACATAAATAGATGGGAATGTCAGGTAAAGTGGCTGTTCTGAGGAAAGCTGCCTTCTGTGACCAGTGTCCCGCCCTCAGGAGAAGGCCTTGTATATAAGGTAAAAAAAAAAAAAAAAAAAAAAAAAAAAAAAAAAAAAAAAGAGGCTTGAGTATTCTCTCCTATGATTTAAAAGTGGCAGGATAATTTTCTCAAATCAAATGCAGCATTTAAAAAATTACAGAAAAAGGGTCTCTTGGTGGCTCAGTTGGTTAAGCATCCAACTTAGCGCAGGTCATGATCTCACAGCTCATGAGTTCAAGCCCTGCATTGGGCTCTGTGCTGACAGCTCAGAGCCTGGAGCCTGCTTCCGGTTCTGTGTCTCCCTCTCTCTACTCCTCCCCAGCTCATGCATTCTCTTTCTCTCTTTCTCTCTCTCTCTTTCTCTCAAAAATAAACATTAAAAAATTTTTAATGTGAATTCTTTAGAAGTGAATATATTATCAAGTAATTTTATGAATTACAGCTAGTCTTCTAGATACTAGATTCACCTCAAAATTGAAATTCCATTAAAAGGAGATTGAAAAAAAAGGAAAAAGCTGGGGCGCCTGGGCAGTTCAGTCAGTTAAGCATCTGACTTTGGCTCGTCACGATCTTTCAGTCTGTGAGTTCGAGCCCCACATCGGGCTCTGTGCTGACAGCTCAGAGCCTGGAGCCTGCTTTGGATTCTGTGTCTTCCTCTCTCTCTCTCTGCCCCTCCCTGCTCGTGCTCTGTCTCTCTTACTCTCAAAAATAAATAAAACATAAAAAAAAAGAAAATACAGGAAAAAGCAGGCTTCCAAATTTTTACGTTATCTTAAATCAGGCTTTCTCCACTCAGCACTTTCCTTCCTGTGTTTGTTTTATACACACAATGAGACTCTCACATGACTATGCCATTATTTATGATAATGTATTCTAAGTCACATGACAAAACTTGCAAATGTCTACACTCATGTTTAGAACTGGAAAGAGAAAATGTGACAAAATGAACAGATCACTGAACAGGAGCCTGGAGGATGGTCTTCAGCTGAATGTACTGAGAGCCAAATATGTGACCTTGGACAAGTCATGTATCTTCCTGGGCCATTATTCTTCTCTTCTGTGCAATAACATAGTCCAAATAGTTTCTGTTGCACTGGAAAAACTATGGAATTTGGAGGCACAGATTTGGGAGCCTTGGAAGTTACTTAAAAATATCAGTTTTGGGGCACCTGAGTGGCTCAGCCAGTTAAGCGTCTGACTTCCACTCAGGTCATGATCTCACAGCCTGTGAGTTCGAGCCCCGCATCAGGCTCTCTGCTGACAGCTCAGAGTCTGGAGTCTGCTTCGGATTCTGTGTCTCCCTGTCTCTCTGCCCCTCTCCCCACGCTCACTCTGTCTCTCTCTCTCTCTCAAAAATAAATAAACATTAAAAAAAAATTTTTAATAAAAGTTTCTGTTTTCTTATCAGTAAAATGGAGATGATTAAAAAAAAATCCTTACCTCACAGAGTTGTTATAAAAGATAATGTAACAACTTTGTAAATTGTTTTTAAAAAAGCCCTCCCCCAAAAAACACTATAGTAATGATAATAATGTTCTTTCAGATAAGATTTTAAAAATATATACTTTCTGTACTATGATAGAAAAGCTGTTACAAAAAATTCTGGATTGTATAAAATGAGATTAAAAATAGTATCAAAATTAATTTATAATATATAGTCTAATGTATGAATTATATAAACAGTGGTCTCAATATTTGGGTAACATATTTTCATGTAACCAACGGCATAAGAAATCAATAGTTAACGTAGATGCTATCTATAGTGTAGAAGTAAATGTAGGTGTGATATTTATTTACATTATTTTGTAAATCACATATACGTGTAAGTTACTGATGCACTTGACATGTCAAAAAATTAAAGAACTGCATTTGGAGACTGGGATATTTTATTCTTCAAAGGCAACAATTGAATCTTCTGAGAAACTCACTATGATACTTAGTTTGGAAAAAAATAGTTTGTTGCTCTTATGACAACAAAGTTAAAATAGAGCCAATAAAGAATAAACTAAATATCTACCCTTGGCACAGAGAAATTAAGATACTCTCATCCCATTGCTTCCCCCGATTCATGATGCTATGAGCCAGTCCCCAAGGGAAAGAGGAAATAACTCATATAGGAATTGACAGGTCAGAGAAGGACATTCACTGCTAAGAATCAATGGGCCCAAACAGTCAAGGTCTCTGATCTCTGAGACCAAGTCTGTACAAGGGGTGTCCAAGTCCTCAGGTCATAATGAAGTCATAAATACAAGAAAGAAGGCTTTTTTGAAAATGGGGAAGATGCTAACAGTCACAATCTGGGAATCAGCAAAAAAAAAAAAAAAAAGACTACACTCTGATTTTGGTGGTAGGAACTGAAATAACCTACATTTGAAAGTGCAAATGATTTTGATTTTAATATGAAATACCTCTTCTGTTTAAAGAGGGTGATCAAAGCAGCAAAGTCTTAGGAACTACTGTTTCTAACAGGTTTTATAAGACAGAGTGGACTGTGTTTGGTGTATTAACCGTGAGAATTTTGGGTGCAGGAGACGGTGGATCCCAGGTGAGATATGTCATCAGTAACATGTAAAGAATTTTGGCATCAAGGGGCAGACTCATGCTCCTGGGTCTTGGAAACGATCCACAAAAACAGCCCTCAAGGTGCAAAGACCGTCAAAGGGGCTACCTGAGAACGAAGCACACTGTGTGCGGGCCAGGGAAAACTTTTCTCTCTGATTCACTAGAAACCAATCACATTTTCTCACCAAGCCAGTGTCTTGCCTGCCTTCCTGTCTCACCTCATGCCGAGAAATCTGGGCTTGCAGCTCCTGGATGTTGCTGGTGGCCGTGGGTGTGTCCTCAATCTCTCTGTGAGCTCCTTCTATAAGCTCCTGGAGGTGCTGCATTTCTTGCTCATATTGTTCATATTGTACCACGGCCTCCTTTGAAAGAAAAAAAGACGCACGGTTATCTTTCTAGATCAATCACTGTGGGCCATTCTGTACTGCTGTCTATGGCGTTAGGTGGTATTTACCTGGGCATCTAGGGAATAAAGAAAGGATGGGTCAAGTCCCTGGATGATGAGAGTCCTCAACTTTATGCAGATCTTTCAAAGCCTTGTCTCTAAAATAGTTCGCCAGGATTATGGATGGACTCAAAGCAGCTAAGTGGCTAGATCCTCTCTCTTTTCCCTATTCAAATTATGCTGAAAATGGCAATGTCATAGTCAGAACAACGTCAGGGTGGGAAGCGGTATGAAAAACGTGATTACTTCATTTTTCCACCTAAGAAATACTAAATCTATATGTGAGGCACTTGACTAAATGCTGGGTGGGAGATTAAAAAATGAAGGAAGCATGACTTCTAGCCTCAGGAATTTACTATGTAACAAATTACAAGATAATCCAAGGTGCAAGAATAGTTGACCAAGTAAACCCTTAGCTATTTAATGAGAACCTACGTAGGCAACTTTTGGATAAGGCAGGTGAAATATTAGTTGAAAGGGCATAGGAGGTGGGTAGCATCATTCCTTCCTCGTAAATGACTCTTCTCTTATTGGCTGAAGAGGCTGAGAGTTACACGGGGGTTTGCTTTTCAGGCAAGAAAATGCCTTTACTGCATCAATAAGCTGAAATATGAAAAAAAAATCTGCAATCTATACTAGCAGTAAAGGCTTTTTACAAGGTGTTAGAGGATTCTCCGATGAATAATAAGAGATAAAAATATATAACTGAATATAAAATTAACTTGTATAAGTCATTCTTTACTAAAATATACTGCTACAAGATAGCTGTCACCAAAGGATGTTTTTTATAGAGCTTTCCCCGGGCTCTTGCGGGTGATCCAAATGATAGCATTTCATCTCCTTATTTTATATAACCACAACAATCTGTCAAATTTAACACTCTGGGTGTGTTTTGATGGCTGAGCCCACACAACGCTAAGAAAAGCAGCCCATGACTCATTCACTGTGGCTCTGTGGGCACGGGGACTGCGAGGGACGCTGGCGGGCACAGCCCCACGTGCCTGCATGATGTTGCACTGCTGGATAGCCGTGTGCTGCAATCGGCTGGCCTCTGCCTGCAGGTGCAAGGCACAATGGCAGAGCGGCAGGCTGGCGACCACATCGTCGGGGATCCGGAGGGCACTCTGGCAGATCTGCACGGCGTGGACCTTTGGCTTGAGTGACTCCATCTCAGATAGCAGATGCTGAAAGTACGGGTTCACATTTTATATGGCGCAAAAAATTTAAAATGTTTCTATCTGAATAGCTTCTTTCATAAGCAAGAGACATTTACTAAATTATAGCTCTGGCATACGTTATAAACATTTTCCAAGGAGATTTTCTTTAAGTAACGTGTAGAGTCCTAAGACTATAGCTGAGTTTAGAAGTCATTTTTCCCTCACTATCTTCTCTTTAAAAATAGGTAGATAGATGATAGATAGATAGATAGATTCCCCACTTACTTCCTCTGGATTATTCTTGCTTACCTGTCGATGCGAAAGTTGTTCCTTGAGGCTAAGACGTCCAACTTCTGGGGAAGTCAGGGTTGTCTGGGCTTGCTCCAAAGCAACTTGTAAGTTTTTTAGCTCAGTTTCAAATTTTTTCATATCCTACAGAGTAAAAGCAATATGAATGTCAATACAGAAGCCCTGGAAGTTCAAAGTCACGGGAGAAGAATAACCTCACAGTCAAGAAGGCATATCAGAGGCGAGTACTATATCTCCACTATGGACCCACCATTTTTTTAAAATGATAGACTTTCTAATTTAAGCTATTGTTATTATTAGTTTCACCTTGGCAGCATCTTGGAGATTCTGCAAACGAATTTTGATCGTCTGTCGTAGCTCCTCAGACTCCCGTCCCAGGTCTGCCACTTGCTGAGACATTTTTTCTGTGGAGTAGATGCTAGCAAGGCACTGTAATTTCTCAATCATTGCTTCCAGATTGCTGGGGATTTCTTCAGATTCTTCCAGCATGGTCTAGAGGGAATTGCCAATAGTCATGACATTGACAGGGAGGCAGAGGCATACAGGTAACCAATCTGGTGTGGTGTAAGCCAGGAGACTAGGAGGGAGTGCCAGGTCTCAGTGCCCATACACACCGTATAGGTTCCATGTGTCTTCTTGTATCTAACCTTCCCAGCCCTGTGCCTACTCCCCACCTACGCTTCTCCTCATTTCACAGAAAAAGAAATCAAAGTTTAGGAACTGCCAACCATTTACTGAGGCCACATGTTGTTAAGTGTTGGACAGGCTCGTGCTCTGTCAACCACCCCAAGCTGCTCCCTGATGAGGGTCAGGACACGAGTATCTCAGGGATATCTGTGCTCTGACACATTAGGCCTTCTTGTCAGGATGTTGAGCTTACTTTTCCTCCTATTTACTCAAGAGACGCTTTCTAGCTCTCATATTCTATGTCTAAGATCTAAGACACTTATCGATCGAAGAAATGAAAACACAAGAGCATTACAAACAAACAAACAAACAAACAAAAACTTTTAAACAGTTGCTTTAAATGAAACAAAGAGGGTAGAAGCTACTTGAGATTAGCAAGAGGAATAAAACACAGCCCTGGTCATTCTGGATAGTATCCTCCAGTGGGACTAATAATACACATGGATTGTTAACCACATAATGTGCATTATATGAGCAGAGTGAAAGAGAAGAAAGACTAGAGATGATGGAATATTACTTGCAGGAGGATTGTGAGGCAGAACAGCATAAGCAAAGGCACAGAGGTGAGTGAGCACAAAATGTTCAGTTCCCGGGATGTGTGATGTGTAAAGAAGAGAAATGGAAGCTGGGATATTATCCTTGAGCAACAGATCTTTAATTTCAAAATACAGTACAGTTTTTCCCTCACAAGGAAAGGAAATACTGAAAATCTAAAGAAGAAAATCAAATATTCCACAATATGGCAGAGGTAACTTTAAGAGATAACTGCTGTTACATTTGGGTATATATTTAGATAATTGAGATCATAATATACTATAATTTTCCATCTTTCTTTTCCACCTGACACTAGGAACACCTGTATTCTCTCTGTTTACTGCTTTTGGCTAACCTTTGGGAGCTTTACCTAAGGCGGGCACGGGAGAACTCTCAAAAGACTATCTACAGACTGAGTTCTCTCCTGAGCGTCTGTGGGATGTGTGGTGTCTGTCCTGTGTCCCCAATGCACTCAATCTGCCCAACTGCCCAAGTCAAAACACCTAGGAGCCCTCCTTGGCTGCTCCCTCTCTTCCACCCACATCCAAGAGTCTCCTCTCCAGAGTCCATAACTCTAGCTCAGTATTAGCCCTTGATTCTCTCTTCTCTCAACCTCTAAAGAGTCCTTGTCACTCTCTAGCATATCACTGCCACTGCCTTCCATCCTGTCTTACCTTCCTCAGTCTGTTTTCCACAGGCTGCTAACTCATCTTTCTTAAAATACAAGCCGGGATTTGTTGCTTGCCTACAGAATATCTGTCAGAGGCTTCACAGTGACTACAGGGTAAAGCCCAAGTTCTTAACAGGCCTTTCAATACTTTTCTTCTCTCTCTATTCTTCTCTCTCATGCCTCTTTCCAGCTGTCGTCCACACCTCTTCCCCGTACTACGCCCTCCACTGCACGGAACAGAGCACCCCTCACTCTTACAATTGGGATGTCCACATGTATTTTTGTTTAACATGCATTTCCAGCAAGTAGGCAGCCTGTTGTTCGGGACTCAGCCCAGAATTACCTTTTCCTAAGAAGGCCTCCTTAAGCTTCCCCTAGACTCTGGGCAGTGTGGGCAGAGCACCCCCCTGTGGGCTCCATCAACACCTCGAACCCTCATTTCCTGCACTTATCACACTGTTGGCAATGGTCTAGATCTATCTTTTGTCTCCGTTATCAACTCCCTGGGGGCAAGGACAGGGAATATTCTTTGTTTTCTGAAGGCCTAACGAAATTCCTAGCTTTGGAAAGCATTCTATAAATATTTGCTGAAACAATAAGTGAATGCAAGACCTATTTAAAAACAAAAACAAAAACAAAACCCTTAATGGTCATTTTAGAGACTACATTATACTCTATTATATCTAAAAATTCATTCAGAAAAGTGACCTTGACCTTTAAGTTTGCTTTAAAATTCTACTATAGCTATTAATACTGTATATTTTCTACCTTTTGGATTATGGAGTAGTAATGTTTTGATGTTCATGATACATTTTGCCAACTGTTTTTCAAAAAGATTTTAACAAGCAGCCATCAGTGTTTGAGAGCTCTCACTTCTTTAAATATGAACTTTACATAATCTTTAAATGGGGTTAATTTGATGGTTAAAGTGTTCTCTCTTTTCAATTTTCATTTCTAGATTTCTAATGAGGTTGAATATTTTTTCATTGTTTACAACCGATTGTATCTTGAGTCTTGTCAGTTAATATATAAGCATATCCTCAGGCAGAAGACAGGAGTGGTTTACTAAAGATTCCAGAAGAGTATAAAGATTGATGAGAAGAAAGATTATGTACACAGGGAAACTGATTAGCATCTGTTAACACATTCCAAGGAGGTGAAAATAAGGCTTTGATGTAGAACCCTGCATACGGGAATGGAAAAGGGAATAGGAGTATAGATAGTATACTGGGGCCCCTGGGTGGCTCAGTGGGTTAAGCGCCCAACTTCAGCTCAAGTCATGATCTCACAGTTCGTGAGTTCAAGCCTCACATTGGGCAACTTGTTGTCAGCGCACAGTCTGCTTCAGATCCTCTGTTCCCCTCTCTCTCTCTGCCCCTCTCCCGCTTGCTCATGCGTGCTCTCTCCACCCCCCCCCATAAATAA
Organism: Acinonyx jubatus; assembly: GCF_027475565.1. NCBI lineage: Eukaryota > Metazoa > Chordata > Mammalia > Carnivora > Felidae > Acinonyx > Acinonyx jubatus. Next base: position 14,928,121 of record NC_069385.1, on the reverse strand, counting down.
TAAACATTAAAAATAAGGAGTATGCATAAATCGGAATAAAAGAGATCTAAAATACTTGAGGATATCCATGCAACCTAAGTACAAATCATTCTGTATTGTACCATAAACTAACTGGGCTATTAGATGTTTGTATCTAATTCAAGCTTAAGATAATAAAAGGATGAAATAATTTCCTGGATGATGTGACCAGAAGAAAACTTCAGGAAATGAAGTAACACAGCCACCATGTGATATGGATTCTTTGCTCTTTCCCAGCTGACCCCTACTTCCTGTGGAAAATCAGACAACTGAGACCAGGCGGAATGCTGAGAAGAATGAGGCACCCACGTGGCAGGTTGTGTGCTTGATATTTGCACGTATGTTAAACCATTTAATCTTCACGATAATTCTGCAATATAAATATCATTTACATCTCTATCTTACTGATGAGAAGACTGAATTCAGGGAAGCAGAGTAGTTTGCTCCAAATTCATAGCCCTAAATAGCAGAGCTTGGTTTTCAGATCAGTCTGAGTCTGGAGCCTATAATCTTTCCACACGTCATATCTCTTCATGGGGAAGAATTTCCCACCACATCCCTACGTATGATTGTTTCAAAGAAGCTGCAAAAACAGAGAGACCTATACAAAGGTGGTTCTTTTGGGTCTTGGAGAAAGAAAAGTCTAGGGGAAAACTGAGTTAACATTTCCTATTAAAAAAAAAGTCTAGGGGAGATAGGATATCTATTATTTATACAGTCTTATGAAATCTTATGGGTAGCCACTTTCTTTCAAACCACTGGAGAAGCCATCAGGGCTACCTTAGCTTTCTTTTTATCAGGCACCTACAATAATTTTATGTCATGGCCCTCAACATTTTCTGTCAGGCCAGCCAGTTAAATCAAATTGCTCTCTTAGTCATTCTTTGAAAACGATTTTTCCCAAAGTTACCTGATGGAAAATGTATTGTTCTCGAAGTTGGTTGGCAGAATTCCATGCAATCTTCCCATGAACCAAGACTTTGGCTTTCTCAATCCACTTCAAAATGAATTCAAGCATTTCAGTGTATTCTTCTAAATGTGATGCTGCCTGAAAAAATCATTAACATTCAGATAACATATGTAAACTTTGCTTTGTGAGCAAGAAATTAGTCTTCTATTTCTCTTTAGATACAATAATCCTAGGGGTTGATTGTTACAACAGCTGTGATATTTAAAGGTATCACAAACAATCATCTCCTTGTTGAAAATCTGTCAAGGGCTTCCCAGTGACTTTAGGATAAAATTCAAGTTCTTAATATGCTTGAATAATCTTTCTTTTAAAAATATGCTGTGTTCTTATCCCCTGGTCATCTATCTAGTGCCTCTCTATCCCTCCTTCCATATTTATTCCACCTCCACTGATGAAGGAGGTGGTGGGGGGATTATAGCATGCCAGATTTCTGTACTGTAATTCATTAGTTGCCAATCTTGATTTAACGTGTCCCTGATTACAGAAAAAATACATAATTAATTTGTAAAGGTGAGTCTACAGTCAATAATTATGATGAATGTGTGACCTGAACTTATCTATCTACATATAGATATATCTATGTCTCATATCTTTATATATATTATTTACATGCACTACGTATTTTATTTCATATACATATATAAACATATATGTATACATATATATATATATATATATATATATACACACACATATATCTATAACTTTAAGATAGTTGAATACACCCCAAACTGATTTTATAAAACATGTTAATGGATGAGTATTTATTTCACAAAGTGCTTTTCTAGTTTACAAAATATTCATTCCAAAAGTTCATCTATATGACCACCTTTGTCAATGAACTTCTCATATGGTTTGATATAAGACAAAGGCAAGCTTCCATGTAAATCTTAGGATACTAAACAGGTGTGGTATGTAATAATCTACCCTTAAACCACCCTCATCATTGTCAATATTATCTTTTTATTTTTCAAAAGAAAAAGCAAACACTTAATTTCTACCTTAGAGGATTTTGATTCCTGGCCTGGAAGACATACCTGACTGAGCTTGGAGAGCCGATTCTCAGCCTGTCTAATGGTCTGCTGGTGTAGTTCCATCAGTTTTCCTACCTTCTTGGCCAGTGGTTTACCCAGTTGGCCATTCTGTTCCGAGAATTTCTGTACTGCTGCATCTAGTTCCATTAATTTTAAATTACAGCCATCTAATTCTTCTCCTAGCACCTAGATGGTAATCCAAATAAAAGAACATTAGACTACAGAAATTTCTCCAGCTTTTCCAAGATCAAAGGGTGATATTTTAAATGTTTTTTGTAAATGCCAATTATTATAAAGAATATTTCTACATGATCAAGTCATTTCTGTTTCTTCAGTTAGAAAGGCAGAGCAGATGTAAATTAAAAAAATAAAAAGTTAAATTAAAAAAAAAAAAAAAAAAAGGAAGGCAGAGCAGACAGGAGGTTTTGTTATGCTGGTGTTTATTTCCTATGAGGCTGAGTGAGAAGGCTAATGTTTCCTTCTGCCCCACCCCGAAAGGATTAGTCACTTAACTCATCAGCAGAGTGAGAGCACCACCAAGGTCATCCTTTATTTTGGAATTTATATATTTATATTCCCCAATAATTATTTGGTCTTTTGACACTCTTCCCTCTTCCCTGCATGTGCAGGTACATTTATTAATACAGCTCCATTGGAATGATGAGGTATATGATGTAAGTTATCTATGCTATTATCTGTATAATAGCATATATATGCTTTACTATCTGGTTTTACTGAAGCTTGCTAATCAAGAAAGTTTTTTTTTTTTTTCTCTGTCTATATCCCCAAAATAAACTAACTCCAAAATATATGGAATTCATTCAGTAGCACCTCTTATATTTCCACTTCTCCTTCCTTACCTTTTGGTCGATCTTAGCTTGTTGTAAATTATCTGTCTTTGCTCTCAGCTTACTGAGGATAGTTGTGAGATCTTTGGCTATCTTCTGAATTTGCCGGCTGAATTCCTGGCTCATGGCCTTGCTCTGTTCAACTTCTCTTACTTTGTCCTGGATCTAAACAATCAGTGAGAACAACGAAACCAACCATGATTAAAACTGCATAATTGCTATTAAAAACCTCAATCTTAAGATGTTGACAAGAGACTCTTGAGTTGGTTAACGCCACTTTGGCATCGATGCACTTTGTCAGACCAGCCACATGCCGTTACTGGCTCTCATGGCTTTCCTGCGGCCTTGCTATTCACCACCCCTTACTGCTGCTGTTTCAGCAAAGGAACAAGCGTTGCATGTATAGTGAGCTACACATCAAATGTTTACAGAATACTCATTTTAGATAGAAGTGTACACGGCAGAGCTTGAATCTCAGCTTCCCCATTTACTAACTTCGGAACACAAATTCTTTTAGGCCTTTGTCTCCATAAAATGGAAAACCCTTCCAGATAATTAGAAGCACCTGGATTTGTTTCCAAGCACCTTTTTTATAAGTAGATGTTGGTGATCTGCTAACTCTTTTTCCAACTTCCCAAGTACATCCCAATAATATATCAAAACAGTGTTAAGCATATCCAATAGAAAGAAAGGTGAAAAAGGAACAGTTAATGTTTACAAGTTTCTAATGACTTGATAACATTGATATTTCTGCCTATAATAAAATGCTTGAGAGAAAATGGTAAAGTAACATTTTCTTTATATAAGTGAAGGCTTTAAAAAATCACTTGAGTATAGAGGAAACACACCATTAAAATAATACTTTTTTTGGACTTGATTATTTTGAGTTGAGTGCCAATGTAAATGAAATGCATGAGGATAACTCTGATATAGAGAAAATTTATCCAGCGAGAAAGAAAACTTAAATTTGAACTTTTTCTTAAAAATCTGAACTTGCGAAGTCATCCTTCCCAGTAGACCTTCCAATGTCTAAGAAGAAAAACCAAGCAGGCCAATTAAATACTTAAAATAGAAAATAACATTTTAGTTTATTTAGACATTTAGATGCAGGGGCATTGAGTTTTCATGAAATTTTTAAAACACTTTGCTTTATACATTAGAGGGTTCAAAAGATGTTGTGCACCTGTATGAATTTTATAATTTGCTGCGAGGGAATACTACTTTGCATTTCGTGTAGCACTTTAGAATTAGTGGGATACCTTCTCTCTGTCCTCTGTTGACTGCTTTTACCTTAACTGTGGCGTTATGTCACCGAGGAGGTCCTAAAAAACCATTATGTTTCCATACAGATGCACCCAAAGCCATTTTCACTATGTAAAAGTGTGCCCTCTTTTGGGGATCTATGATAGAAATGTCCCTCTGATCTCAGTCCTATGAGTGACTATGTGTGTCTCTTTGTCTAAAAAAAAAAGAAAAAAAAAGAAAAAAAAAAGAACAGAAAAGAAAAGAAAAGAAAAGAAAAGAAAGAAAAAACTATTTGCTTTAAAATTCATAGACATGGATTAGATTATGTGTCACACCTTTCTTTGGTTATTTAAAAGCTAGAGTTTATTTGATGGGCCTTCCTCTAGCGACATTATAGGATCCACCAACATGCATTTTGGGTAGTAACTTCTTCCCTGGCTCTACCTTATTTATTTATTTATTTATTTATTTATTTATTTATTTATTACTTTCATTTTCCCTTTCTCCAACTATCTTCACCTACTTAACTTACATCTTGTTGAACCCAAAATAACAGCTAGAAGTGTACCCGGCAGATCCTGGGTACTCAAGAATTTTTGTTGAGTACTTGAAATATATTTGTTTTAAAAAATTGTGTCTTTTTTTTAAAGAAAAAGGTGAACTAGGTAAGTTATTTTTATCGTATAACATTATTGTTCACAACTGTGATCATCCGACGTGCTTCTTGCCACCACAGAAGAACCCTAATTTAATATTGTTGTTTTATACGGAAGACATGATTACGAAGACATGGAGACCTGGTTGTGAATATCAAGAACTACAGAAGAATGGAAAGGCACGCTTCTGTGACCGTACGTGTACCTGATCATGGATAGTTCCTAGGTCCAGTGCCACCTCAGCTAACTGAAGGGAGAGTTCAGAAGGTAATATGGAATAAAGACCCAGGTACTTATTCTTCTGCTCTTCAGCCATTTTCTCAATGCTCTGTCGGTGATTTGTGGCTTCTGTTAGGAGAAGCTAAAGAAAAGATCAAAGTAAGAAACTTCTGGAAGCCTGATGAGGAAATTCATTTTTCTGGGTACAGAGACAAGACTGTGTATTTTTCAACAATATATGAAGTGTGGAATTAGAGAAACATCTTTAAAAAAAAAATCAAACTATTCTTTAGTCTCTAGGGAGAAGCATGTCCCCTTTTTACGGAACAAAAGAAAGTTCCTTGAGATAACACTAAAAGCCTTATATATAGTGCATTTATGAAAAGTTTTAATTCAATACTCATTGAATATAAGCAAATCTCTTGGGGTACATGGGTGGCTCAGTTGGTTAAGCATCCAACTCTTGATTTTGGCTCAAGTCAGGCTCTCAAGGTTGATGAAACTGAGCCCTGCATCAAGTTCTGCGTTGATGGCACAAAGTCTGCTTTGGATTCTCTCTCTTTCCCTCTCTGGTTGCCCCTCCCTGGCTCATGTGCTTACGTGCACTCTCTCTCTCTCTCTCTCTCTCTCTCTCAAAATAAATAAATAAACATTTTTTTTCCAGCATAAATATATCTCATTAAAATCAGGACAGTATTTTTAAATGATGGGTATAGGGAATGAGGAGAGTTTTATACCTGAAGTTCTTCAAGTTGAGCATCTATTTCTATTGTTGGATTCCCCAAATATTCCTTTGTTTCCTGAACCCAAGATTTCACAGAATTGATTTGGGTCTCCACAACTTCTCGCTCCTTTAGCTCTTGCTTTACCACTTTTCCAGTATTCTTCACTTTCTCCTGCATGCTTTGGGAACATTAAAGGGAGAAACTAGAAGTGGATTTGAAATGAAAGGAAATCCCTAATCCATGACGTCGTATTAGCAAAAGCAGACATAAACAAAAAAGTAAAGCCTCATATCTTCTTTGCATGTAAAGACACACCCTCAAGTTGTGAGATAACATTCAGTAACGCTTAATTTTAGCTCAACTACAACAGAAGATTAGATGTCATGTGAAGCGAATGATTTATCCCTAGAAAGGTGAGAGGTGACACACTCCCAGGCCACTACAATGCAATGAATTTTCCTATCTACAGTCAACTGGAGACTGATTCTTTATACCCTCTTCGGAAATCTACTCAAATGGTGCAGAATCATCTGCATTTAAAAGTAATGTGTAATTGGAACGTTTCTGGCTATTAGAGGCCAGTCTTTAAATAAAGTATGAAGCTTTGGAAATTAGGCAATTAATAATGTTCAACATCCTTTTGAATTGACATAAGCTTGGCTAAAAAGTTAAATAAGTGAAATCAGATTACCCTGAATTCATTTGTAAGTACAAGAGGTGAATATAGGCTATGAATGAGTAACGTTAGTTAATGTAGGATAAAATTATCTATTGACATTTCTTCTCTGGCTCAACAAGTGAATCAGGCTGATTATGCATCATTCAGATTAACTTTCTCTTTCCACTAAGTTCACTATTGGTAAACAGCTATTATTTATCTGGACTTTGGTATTCTCCTTGCTCTGATCTCCCTGCCCTCCAACTTAGCCAATGAGTTACCAAGCCTGATCAAAATGCAGTTCTTGATAGCTCTCAACTGTTTACCTTTCAAGCTTCATTTCTCATGAATTGTCCCATCACCCAACAGCTCCTTCAAAGTGACACGCTCACTTCCAAGCTTTCTTACATACTCTTCCCGTTTGCAAAACCCTCCTCCCACTTCACTAGTTCTAGTGCGCTCAGTCTTCCGTGTAAGTACTCCTCCTGACAGGAAGCCTCCCTTGATTCCTCTCCTAGGGTAGCTTGCCCTTACCACTCTTTCCATGCTCTACCTAAATGCCTCTGTAGTTGTCTGTCTCTGCTGTTTGAGGGTAAACTGCATGAAGGTAGACACTGAATCTGTACAGCTCATCACTATGTTTCTAAATCCTCCTAGTATATATTTGTCCGATAAATGACTAAAGAGTTAAGAAAGCTGAAAAGCAGGGATGACGGGAATAGTTCTCCACGGTTCTCAGGCGGCATGATGGAGCATCCCCAGACTCTAATACCACACTTATCCCTTTGGGTCATGGCCAAGTTTAGTAAGAGAGAATGAGAGCAGGTGTATAGTTACTTCAGGCACCGGTCTTGCATTGCCGTGATCTCCTGGACAGTGGGTGGCTCCTCTCCAGGAGGCTGCGGGGCTCCGTCCTGAAGCATGCCCAGCGCTTGCTGCCGCAGCATTCCTAAAGCCAACTGCTGCTGTTCCAGTTCCAGAACGAGTGCGTCATGATGGTCAAGAAGCGTTAAGAGCTCTGCTTTTGAGGCTTTCTCTGCTGAACCTCCCGGCAGTTTATCTTGCAGCTGATCAGTCGTTTCAGTGGCTTTTTTAACCTGATGACAGACGCGTATACTATGAAGCTCAAAACTAAACTGAAAAGACAGACCAATTCCAATAAATGCCATATTTGCCTCTAGGGCACTGAAGCACTTAAAGATGATGGTATAAACTCTAAATTTCAGGGACCAAATGTGAACAATCTCCTTAACATGGAAAGGAAGACCACCTCTTATTCTGGGTTTTAAAATTTAATCTCAAAATAAGATGGTGATCAGAGACTGCATAACAGAAAAGTTGTTTTGCTTTTTTTTAACGAAACAAATAAAAGAAAAACTCTTTCCAATATTTCTGTTAACATGAATATGTGCCTTGAGTCATTAAGGAAGATGTAGTTAAAAACACTGAAACCTACTTTAAAACACAAAAGGAATTAAATATAAGATTTGGGAAATGAGTTAAATTCTTGCTCATTTTCATGACAAAGACAAAGTATTTTATGCTTTTTCAGGGCCAGGTAAGAAGATTTCATTAAAAGCGTAGCAAATGGGGGCAACTGGACTTACATTCCTTTCAAAATTTAACTGCTTGGTTTTCTCGTTATAATAATCAGACCTCAACTTAGAATTAAATTGCACATTGCATGATGTATTTTGTTTCATAATTTGATTTTCATGGCACTAAAACAGAGACTTAAAAAAAGAAAGGCTTGTTGCTTTTCATAAAGCCAATTTCAAAAAAAGGACAAAATGCTGCTTTTCAAACTACGTTGTCGTCAGCAAGGAAACAACTATTTGAACCCCTCAGTCATGGAAGTTACCTTATTGTTAAAGCTCGTCCACTCATCTACTGCATCTTCCAGTATCTTCTCCTGGTCCTGAGCCACAGCACGGAGACGGGTCCAGCGCTGCCAGACTGTTGTCATTGACCTGCTTATGGCTGCCTTGCTTGCGTCATTTCCGGTTTTTTCCAGTTGTGAAGTTTTGTCCTCAAGGGCCACAACTTTCTCATGGAAGGAGTTAACTACTGACGCTAAAGCCTGAGGTAGGGAGACGATAAGAGACATTATGAGCAGAGATTGATTTTTCAAAAGTTCTGCGGATTTCAGCAAATCCCCAAATTACCTGCAAAAGGAAATGTTCCCACATATATTTATTTTCCTCTGGTAACTCTTACTTTTACCCTTAAGTTTTAATTGACTTAGGCTTGAATTCTTTATTATTTAAAAAAAATTTTTTTTGAACGTTTATTTATTTTTGAGACAGAGAGAGACAGAGCATGAATGGGGGAGGGGCAGAGAGAGAGAGAGGGAGACACAGAATCGGAAGCAGGCTCCAGGCTCTGAGCCATCAGCCCAGAGCCCGATGCGGGGCTCGAACTCACAGACCGCGAGATCGTGACCTGGCTGAGGTCGGACGCTTAACCAACTGAGCCACCCAGGCGCCCCTGGCCTTGAATTCTTTAAAGAGGTAAGGTGAATTTGTGTCTTTATTAAAAATTGATATATTAAAATATTTTATTTATTTGTTAAAAAGAAAAGTTTATTTGCTACTTGACATAACATTCTCCCAATTTCAGAAGGCAGCAAAAATATAAGTGAACTGAATTTTATATTTAAGTATATTATATTCCACCTGATACTGCTGTGATATAGGAGTGAGACTCAGTTATTAATGTCTGAATGTTATTTGAATTTATCTATATTATTACCAAAATGTATTTACAGAAATTTATTATGTGCCACATCTTATCAGAAGCAAATTTCTCTGAAGGTCTTTTTATAAACCTAGCTATGCACTTCAACAGGAATGCAACAGGAATGCAACAGGAATCCTTAAAAGGTGATAACATTTAATTAAGTTCAAAAACCTATGGAATGTGGCTAAATGAATCCTTTTCATATTTAACATTCTTTACATACTTACACGCATCCAGGTGGAAATGAAAATTTATTGACCTGTTTCTAAAACTCTCATATGACAATGATCATTACAATTACAACGAAAGGACATTTCAAACAACAATACTAACCTTGTGTTCTGACAACTTTTCTTCTGCTTCATGACTGGAAGAAGCCTTCAGTAAAGAAAACTCAGACAATTTCTTTTCTGCCTCATTCATCAATTCGATAACCTCTTCCCTTGCTTTCTGATAAGTCTGCCATTGATGTGCACATCTTGAAAAAAAGTCAGACAAAAGCCAGTAAGCAACATAAACTCACACATTTCTATGCAGAGCTCTGATGTCAGTATGCCTAATGACACTTAAGAAGAAGGAATTTAGGTGCTAATGTACATCATTGGTATATTCTTTTCCATGTGAAACTTCACTTCACTGAAATATAAAGACTAAAACAACTCTAATACCTCTGCAAGAGATCTAACTGGGCATGTGAGTCCTGTATTATCCTCTGGCTCTTCTCTTCCAGGGAAGCCATTTTCTGTGCTAGGCGTTCTTTTCCAGTTGGCTTGAGGAGTGGGTCCAGGCTGACTACCAGGTGCTGGAGCTCCTCCAGATTACTATGGAACTGATCTTCTGTACTAAAAAATTCCACGTGGCTTTTGAGATTTTCCTCTACGCTCTCCACCTCTAGGCCATTGCCTGCCAGTTGTAACATTTCATGAGCATCCTCAAGCCAGTCGTTAGCTGCTTGAAATACTTGATAGTACCTCTGACATTGACTGTATATTTGGGTCAAGACAGCCTGAAAGACAGTAATTGCAAACACAGTCAACTCTCAATTGCAATGTATTTGCCATAAATAGTTTAATTTTTTCCATTTCTTTTCCAGTCCTCAGTCAAGTGGATATATGTGTACAAATGAATTGATACGTTGGTGGATTTTGTGGGGGGGGGGGGGTGGCTGCGATTCATTATTATCTTTTTTTTCCCTTCTGCTATTCTTATTAAGATTTTATTATGGCAGTTAAAATAAATAAACAAGGCCAGAAGTGGAATAGAAATTTATTGGGGCGCCTGGGTGGCTCAGTTGGTTAAGCGTCCGACTTCGGCTCAGGTCATGGTCTCGCGGTCCGTGAGTTTGAGCCCCGCGTCGGGCTCTGTGCTGACCGTCAGAGCCTGGAGCCTGTTTCGGATTCTGTGTCTCCCTCTCTTTCTGACCCTCCCCCGTTCATGCTCTGTCTCTCTCTGTCTCAAAAATAAAATTAAAAAAACGTTAAAAAAAAAGAAATGTATTAGTGGTATCTTGACTATATCTGAAACTTCTCTCTCTTGTAAAAATATATATGCTTTGAAAGATGTGACAGATTGAATATTCACCAAAGTGAGATAATACCTCACTTGGCTGGAAGTATAATAACAACCACTATGGAAAGCAGTATGGAAGTTCCTAAAGAAACTACAAATAGAACCACCATATAATCTAGCAATCCCACTTCCGGGTGTTTATCCAAAGGAAATGACATCATTATCTCAAAAAGATATCTGCACTCCCATGTCGAGAGAAGCATTTTTCACTAGGCAAGGTAGGGAAACAACCTAAGTGTTCATTCACTAATGAATGGCTATAGAAAATGTGATACACAAAAATAAACTAAAAATGGATTAGAGACCTGGGTGTGAGACCTAAAACCATATAACTCCAAGAAGAAAATATAGGCAGTAATTTCTTTGACATTGGCTTTGGCAACATTTTTCTAGATATGTCTCCTCAGGCAAAGGACACGAAAACAAAAATATGCTGTTGGGACTGCACCAAAATAAAAAGCTTTTACAAAACAAAGGAAACGATCAACAAAACACAAAGGTAACCTACTGAATGGAAGATATTCATAAGTGATATATCCAACTAGGGGCTAATAGCTAAAATATATTTTAAAAACTTAAACAACACCAACACACACACAAATAATCCAATTAAAATGGGCAGAGGACCTGAATAGACATATTTCCAAAGAAAACATCCAGATGACCAACAGACACATGAAAAGATGATCAACATCACTAATCATCAGGGAACTGCAAATGAAAACCACAATGAGATATCACCTTACACTTGTCAGAATGACTAGCATCAAAAAGACAAGAAATAGCAAGTGTTACCAAGGACTTAGAAAAAGAGGAACCTTCATGCACTGTTGGTGGGAATGTATACTGGTGCAGCCACTGCGGAAAACAGTGCGGAAGTTCCTCAAGAAGTTAAAAGTAGAAATGCCATACAATCCAGTAATTCCACTACTGAATATTAACCCAGAGAAAATGAAAACACTGACTCAAGAGATATATGCACTCCTATGTTTATCGCAGCAGTATTTACAGTAGCCAAGATATGGAAGCTACCCATAGATGATAAATTCATCTATCAGCAGATGAACGGATAAGGGAGCTGTGGTACATATACACAATGGAATACTACCCAGCCGTAAAAACAAAAGGAGATGTTGCCATTTGCGACCACATGGATGGAGCTAGAGGATATTATACTAAGTGAAATAAGTCAAAGACAAATAACACATGATTTCACTTATATGTAGAATCAAAAACCAAAACAAATGAAAAAACAAACAAAAAGCAGAAACACACCCCTAAATACAGAGAATAAACTGATGGTTGCCAGAGAGGTGGGCAGGGGGGATGGGCAAAACGAGTGAAGGAGAGTGCAAGGTACAAGCTCTCAGTTATGTAATGAGTAAGTCACAGGGATGAAAGGTAAAAAGCTTAGGGAATATAGCCAGTGGTGTTGTAATAGTGTTGAATGCTGACAGAGGGTAACTACATCCATGGTGAGCATAGCATGATATATAGTCTTGTCAAATTACTATGTTGTATACCTGAAACTAATGTAATGTGTATCGACCATACTTCAACTACAAAAAAGAAAACATGTATTATGAACATTATTTAAAAAACAAGGAAATCCTGTCATTTGAGAAAACATGGATGAACCTGGGAGGTATAATGCTAAGCAAAATAAGCCAGACGGAAGAGAAACAAATACCACATGGTCTCACTGACATGTGGAATCTAAAGGAAAAAAAAAAGTTGAAATCATAGAAATTAAGCAGACAAGTAGTTGATGGGGGGTTGGGGGATGAAAAAAAATAGGGACGTTGGTAAGATGGTGTACATTTTTAGTTTTAAGTTGAATGAGGTCTGAGGATCTAATGTGTAACATGGTGACGACAGTGGACAACACTGGATTGTTCATTGAAATTTGCTAAGACATTAGGAATTAAATGTTCTCACCAAAACAAAAAGGTGAGGTGCGGGATATATTAAGTCACTCAATGGGGGAAATTTTTATACGATGTTTACATATCTCAAACCATTACATTATATACTTTAAATATCTTACAGTTTTATTTGTCAGTTAACCTTCAATAAAAATGGGGGTGGGGAGAAGGAAGTACAACAACACCAAATGTCCAAACTAGCATTCACCACACTAAATAGCAATTTCTGAAAGTGAAATAGTGGCCCATAAGTCTTGAATAGGGACTGAAACAGAAAAGTTTAAGAATGGAAAGCGGACCCCATAAAATGAAATCCATTCAAATCCAGAAGGAAAGGAAACATTGTAACCAGCCAGCTGTGACTGGACAAGACAAGCCATCATTGTACAAGCAGACACAGAAAGTGCATACAAGATTGGCACTTAAGAAGGAAAGAATGTGTATGGACAAGCAAAGAATCAATGGCGGAGATTAGAAATGCCCCTGGAACCACAACCTTTAGTTAATGGGCCAAGAGAGTCAATTAAGACTATCAATCACAAGATCACCTTAACAGATTCAAGATTTTGGTTCAAAAATCATCAGATCAACAGATGCAAGCTTATAGAACAGATGTTTCTCGAGAATGAAAACTCCAGGTAACTTCTGTCCTGATTCTTCACTCTAGGTTAAATGCTCTATAGCTATAGGGAAATTAAAAAAAAAAAAAAAAAAAATTAACAATGACCTTGAATCAACATGAAAGGGAAAAAACACACTAAATAGACTATAGTTTGAGAAGTCAGAACTTTAGCTGATGATGTTTAGTAAGATTTTACCCAAATGTTAAAATTAAAAAAAAAAAATCTATTTAGTGTTAACCTTAATGTATGTGGAAAATAAAGTTACGTGATAGCTAAGATTCACTGCGGGCTATTTCTGTCTACACCAGGCCCTACGCAGAGAATAGAAGTTCAAGAGGGAAATATTATTATCCGTCTTCCCCAGAGCGGAAACTGAGATTTAAGGGATGTAAGTAATTTGCCCAAGATCAAGTAACTGAGATTAAAACTCAGGTGTGCTTTACCCTAAAGTTTTAGCTATTATGTTATCCTAAAGAAAGTCATCTTTTACTTAAATGGCTGGCTGAAATCCCATAGAATCAGGGGCTGAGGACAGATGTGGGAGAGAAAAAAAAAAGGTCCAAAGGATAAGTCAGAACAGAATAGTCTGGGAGCTCTTATATCTCTTATTTTTGAACACACAGAATTTGCGGGCCCCAGAACAAGGGGTAATTGGGAGGTCAAACTGAGAAGTTCTGTGCATACTCCCATTTCTTTGTTATCCCCAAATAAAGTCATGATGAACCTTCAAGGCTTGCTTTTGCTGTGCTGCAGGGAAGGAAGAGCAGAGGAGGAAAGGGTGAAGAGATGAGGCGATTGGTGAGAGACCCCACAAGAAACGTGGCTCGGCATGGGGTCAGGACTGCATGCTCTCTATAATGCCTCCAGCGCTAATCTTAGACATACCAGGCTTCAGATTGTTTAACAAAGGCATCTCTACTTATTCATTGCTAATTAATTAATTTTAGTATGAGTGTACTCATACGTGATTATATTATTATATTCATATGATTATATTAGTGCTATCTCGTATCGTCTCTTCTAAAGGTGAGAGACAACTGAGGTATGTGTTATAACTAAGGAAAAGTCAATGTGGAATCCCGTGAGATTAATACCAGGCACCTAAACAATCAGGACCTTTTTAAAAGTCAGGTTGAAGATGACTCACTATAGTATCAAAAAAGAACTCCGGAACGAAGCGATTTTAACCCAAAATAAAAACCAAGAAATTTCTCACAACTGTTTACAAATAAGCAGAGTGGAAAACAGGACGAGAAGGCCCTAGTAAACCAACCTGTCTGGTGCGTAAAGCTTCCTGAACGTCTCCGTCCAGCTCTGAGAGCTCAGCAAGAGTGTGCTGAAAATCTGCAGAAAGGAGCTCTTTGGCTTTCGTGAATTTCTCCTTCTCCTTGTTACTCAGGGCATTCATGATTCTCAGGCTGGACTGGACCTCTTCCTGATGAATCTGGGTCTTTCTGATCTCCTCCTGGATGTCCTGGAGGCTCAGGTCCAGGCACACCGGCCCACTTAGCTCTGCCTTCACGCTCCTCAGCCAGTCCAGGGAGCGGCTCAGCTCTGTCTGGAAGTCTATGCTCTGCACCATGCGGCTCTCACACTCGGTCACCGTTGCGCCAATAGCAGAAGTCAAGACTTTTAACTCCTCTTGCCAGGACTGGATCTGCTGCTTGGCTTTCTCATAAGCCGAGGGGTCAAGGTGTGGAACCAGATCTTCAAGATGCACGGTCACTCGTTTTAGCACGATTCCTGAATCCTGAAGGCTTCCCGCCAGCGAGTGATAGATTTTGAGCTTCTCCTCTGCAGGAAGCGTCTCCTCATTCACTTTGGACTGTTCCGTTTTGACAGCCTGCAGTTGTTTTTCTAGCTGGTGGCACATCTTCTCATGCTCTTGATAGGCACTGGAGGTGTCTTCCAGTAAGCCAACCCTTTGTTCCGTTTGTCGCTTCAGCCTGTGGTACAAGGTGACGAGGTGCAGCATCTTGTCTGGCTGCCAAGGCTGTCCTGTACTTCTAAAACTTTCTTTCTTTTGGTTCAGCTCATCCACCGCTTCCCCGAGGCGGGCCACCTCTCCCAACAGGGCTCGGCAGCCTTCCTGAAGAGACACGGCCTCTTCAACTCTCAGGTCAGTGGGGACTTTGCTCATCTTTAAGAACTGGTCCTCAAGTTCACTCAGAGACTGGGTTGTCAACTCGATCAAGGAAGCATACTCTTTCCGAGCAAGAATTGTTTCTTGGACTTTATAGAACTTGTCTTTAGCCAAGGCAACGATTACATTAAATTGCAGAGGAAGAGCATTTAGCTTTTCATTGAGGTAGGAATGATCGACTTCATTCAGCGATGGCAATATGGTCTGCCCAGTTCTCTGCAGCGTAAGTAGGAGATTTTCATATTCTGGAGATTGTTCAAGAATGTGTTGGTATTTGGCCAGTTGGGCGTGCAGCTCAGCGCTCTCATTCATTAGGTTGATTTCAGGAAATGTAATAATATCTGCTTGTTTTAGCCAGTGACAGGCTTTATCAAAATCTTCCTTAAAATGTTTCCTAGAAACCAAACTTTTCTCTAGTTCTTGGAGCCGATGGCTACACTTTTGTAAAACGGTGTCATAGACACTCTGTAATTCCTGAAGCTTACCCAGTACTTCACTCTTCTCCTGCTCTGTGGCTCCTTTCATTAATTCACGACCCTGAGCCCAAAGTCCAGTGACCTCGTTTTGGTACGTCTTGAGGCTGGCTTGCGCACTCTTGCATGTTTTGACTTGTTTGCTCACATCATCCGGTAACAGGCAGATGTGTTCACGGAACATTATCTTTCGCTCATGTTGTTGAATTTGGCTGGTTGCCTGGAACACCGCCATGAGGAACTGGGTTTTCTCGGACAAGGCCTTGTTTAAGTACTTTCGTCTCTGGCCCACTAAGTCGCTGAGGCAATTCACATGTCTCTGTGCATCAGAAAGGGCTTTCTGGATGATCTGCCGCTCATTTAGGCCAAGGTCAGCCATCACCCTGTCAGCGTCCTTTATGAGCGATTTCAGGAGCATCTGTTTGGTCTCCAGTTCACTGCAGATGGCGAGGTGGTCCATGAGGAGGTTCTGGGCCATATCGGGTGGGGGGCTCTGCTTAAGGGCCTCAGCAATGTTGGGCTGCTGTTCTTCTGCCCACTCCATTAGCTCCTGAAACCTGGACCGCACCACATTTAACTCCTCCAGGTTGGTGACTGACACTTGGAGTTTCCTTTTAACGAGGTCCTCAAGCTGAAACCAGCGTTGTTCGAGGTGACTTGTCTGTTCTTTGACTAATTCTTTGTCATCTAAATTCAGATGTTCTATCATCTTTTGCTTTTGATCTTTCAGATCCTCCACAGCCTGCTTTCTCTCCTGCAGTGCGAGCGCTAACTTTTTCAAAGCTCCTAGATGGACGGCTGTACTCTCTGCATCGGACCTGTCAGTACATTGAAAGATACAAAGACAAATTAGTTTCAGTGAATATCTATGGTCGTTCCTACCATGTTAAATTACACTTCAACATTTTCTTTAAGTGGGTGTTCTTAGCTTACAGCAGCTCAGTTCACGGCTTATTGAAGAGGTTCTGTGATTATTATGGAATATAAGACCCATATATTTCTTCTCGGGACTGCCTTCGCTGCATCCCAAAGCGTTTGGATTGTTGTATTTTCATTTTCATTTGTTTCCATATATTTTCTTAATTTCTTCTCTAATTGCCTGGTTGATCCATTCATTCTTTAGTAGGGTGTTCTTTAACCTCCATGCTTTTGGAGGTTTTCCAGACTTTTTCCTGTGTTTGATTTCAAGTTTCATAGCATTGTGGTCTGAAAGTGTGCATGGTATGATCTCAATTCTTTTATACTTATGAAGGGCTGTTTTGTGACCCAGTATGTGATCTACCTTGGAGAATGTTCCATGTGCACTCGAGAAGAAAGTATACTCTGTTGCTTTGGGATTCAGAGTTCTAAATATATCTGTCAAGTCCATCTGATCCAATGTCTCATATATTTCTATATCAGAAGCTGCACCAAAACAAGTTGCCTAGATACTTCTCTGTGCTTCTTCTTCAGGCTAATGCTGCCCTCCCATCACATCTGACCTGAACTTTTAGCTTCTACCTCTGGCTCTTATCAGTTGAACACGAGCTGCATATTAACAACATCCCCGGATGATTTGTGTAAACACTAAATATTGACTAGCACTGGTCTGCATTTTTGAGAGAGAGAGAGAGAGAGAGAGAGGGAGAATGAACAGGGGAGAGGCAGAGAGAATGGGAGAGAGAGAATCCTAAGCAGGCTCCACGTTGGGCCCCAACACGGGGCTTATCTCATGACCTGAGCCAAAATCAAGAGTCAGACACTTAACTGAGCCACCCAAGCACACCAATCTACTGCATTCTTAAAAGAAATGAATAAGTCATTCATGAATTATATGCTCTCCTATGAGAAGAAACTCCAACAATAAAGCACCAGATAGTTTAATCTGTAAGATATAACCAATAACTCTAATAGCTACTCATCTATGTACTTAGGTATTGTTTGCTTGTCATCAGGAATCTTTAAAAGTAAGTATGAAATGTAAAGAAGTCTCAACCCTTTGACTACAAAACACATGTGATATAAGAAATCTTATAAGTCTCTTTCAATTACAAAACAATGAGTTCTGAAGCATAAAGAACAGGGCTGGGATGTAGTATGATGAGTTCTGTTTGGGACTTAGGAAGTCTGAGGTACCTTTGTCAACCAGATAGAGGAGCCTATTATAAACCCAAATTAAGGGTTTTTACTGATACTGGCTGGATTTGTCTCAAAGACTTGTAGAATGCTGAGCATCAAGGAAAGGTAAACAAATCAGAAAATAGTGTACCTCCTTCCAGAAAAAGCACTATAATTTATATCTAGAATAATGTTTTTAGGGGCGCCTGGGTAGCTCAGTCGGTTAAGTGTCTGACTTTGGCTCAGGTCATGATCTCGCAGTTTGTGAGTTCGAGCCCTGTGTCAGGTTCTGTGCTGACAGCCCAGAGCCTAGAGCCTGCTTCGGATTCTGTGTCTCGCTCTCTCTTTGCCCCTCTCCCGCTTGTGCTCTGTTTCACTCTCTCTCAAAAATAAATTACGTTAAAAAAATTTTTAGAATAATGTTTTCAGTTTTAATTGCTACAAATTAATAAATCTAGGCAGAAGAAGTGTGGATTTTAACAATTACAGTGATCAGAAGTTTATCTATGATGACCCAGTATATGTGGGGAAGAAGGAAATCCTTTTCAAACAAGGTAAGAGGGGTTCGATTCACAAAGGACACACATTGATTGAATTTGGATTGTTCACTAATTTCTAGAATTCCCAAAGTGCAAGGAAACTTGACTGAATTATATAGTATGTAACACTTTACGGAAATGATAAGAAACCTATGGAATACAGAGATTCAAGAAGGATTCATTTCATGAATTGATGATAGTCTCACAGCTGATAATTAAACAAAACTAGACATATTCTTCGGATATTCTTTGAAGTCACCATGTAATAGTCTTTGGAATGTCTCTTCAGGTCATGGCAGAAAATGGTGCTTTTTTTCAAACATCTCACTGGTTTTACTCACTGGCTACGTTAACACCGAGTGAGGAAAACCATGACTCTGTATCCACAGGACAACATGAGGTTCTTAATAATGTTTCATCAGTATTTACAACGACAGACAATAGGATGTTTAAATTGTAAGACATTTTTGATTTTTATAAAAAGGAGGACATTTCTGGCTTAGCGTTTTGGTGAGCCGCTAGAGAAATGCTGTTACCTGGCTAAGTTATCCCATTCTGTAGTGAATTTTTCTAAGAACTCTTCAACAACACTCATACGGTCATGGTAATCTCTTGTTCTCTGAAGATCTTCTTCCCTTTGCAAGCACAGACTGTTAGCCTGAAGGCACAGATCTAACCACTGGTCATTTAAATGGCTTATTTCCTTGTGTTCAGGAGACTCCTGCTTCTTGGTTAACTTATTCACCCTTTCTGTAATCGCGGTCACTGATGCCTGCTTACACTGTAGCTTCTTAACAAAATCCTGAAGGATAACAACAAAATAGATTAGATGTAATAAGCCTCCCATGCCCCCAATAAACACAGAGTGAGACATAGACATACTATTTGCACACACTTCAAGTAGCTGGAGAAGGTAGAATGAAGGGGTCATGAAGGACAAAGAGGAAATCTAAAAATCGTAGCTCTTTATGAATATTTTCAAGTATGTAAGAATCAAAGGGTAACTGTGGTATTTTCCTTTGCTATGTTATTTTGAGAAGTATAAAGAGAAACTGATGAATGTGAAACAATACTGCAGTCATTAAGGGAAAAAAGGCAGTATTTTATCTTTAAGTGCAGCCCTGGTTTTCTAAAAATCTTTTGAGAAAAAAATGTGTCTCTATTCTTTTTTTTCTGCATATGCAAACAACATTCCAGTAGAAAATATAAATGGCTCACTATCACAGACAAAAATAAATCTTAAAGTTTGTCAAAAATCTGGTACAACTTCTAATCAAGTTAATATACTTTAATAATTTTCTATTATATTTAAACTATAATATAAATCCTATTCATATTATATTTCACATTAATCATATATTAATACATATTTTATAGGTTAGATACATTTAGTTAATTGATACATTTACAATCCTACAGCCTTAGCAATATTGTGGAGAAAGGCTAGTAAATAATAAGGCTTCACGTTTGTTTAGTGGCAGAGTCTTCTGGCTCTTTCGGCTAAACCGCAGCTGTTTTGTTCAGAAACGAACTAGCTAGTGAACGTCCTTCAATCCAAGTAGCTAACTGTAGCCCTGAGAATATATTTAAATATTTACTTTCTCGTCTGTCCTTTCCTGGCTTCGAATCAAGGTTATTCTGATTCTATCTCCTTCCTTAAATAGCTATACTAATGTTGAAGGAGTGACTGACATAAGCCGGTCATAGGTCACAGTCGCCTTTATCTCCCCTGGACCCCATGGATTCCTACCTTCACTTGGGAAACCATGTTCTGTGCAATGTTTAACTCCAGTTCTGAGTGCCTCTTCTTCATGTTCTGTAGTTGCTGGTCAGCATCTTGGAGGTAAATCCAAAGTTCAGCCTTCATGTGCTTGATCTCTCCCCAGCCCTGAGTTAAGTTCTGGGCCTGGACAAGCCTTTGCTCAATCTTGAGAGAACACAGAGGCAAGAAAAGTAGGTTTTATATTAAGATTTTCTGAAGACTTTAAATGTCTAAGACTTATGCCATATGATTTCAATTAGTTGTAAAGCTCTGGAAGTTTTAACAATGTATTAGGTCAAAGCTGTTTTTTTACATTGGGCATTCCAGTAGACATATCTGCTTGACTGACTCATGAATTCAGTCTTGGGGTTAACTAGAAAAGACTTATATTGCTCTTGATTGTGCATTTCTTGATACTTACAAGACACCAAGTAAGTGTTGGATGTATTTTTAGATTGCCTTCACTGACTTTTGAAACTGTATAATTTATTTCAGTAAATAATTTTTTTTAATTTTTTCAACATTTATTTATCTTTGAGAGAGAGAGAGAGAGAGAGAGAGAGAGAGAGAGAGAGAGAACATGAGTGGGGGAGGGGCAGAGAGAGAGGGAGACACAGAATCTGAAGCTGGCTCCAGGCTTTAGCTGTCAGCACAGAGCCTGATGCGGGGCTCAAACCCACGAACTGTGAGATCAGGACCTGAGCCAAAGTCGGATGCTTAACCGACTGAGCCACCCAGGCGCTCCTCAGTAAATAATGTCTTTAGGAAGATATGTGAATTTTATCATCTTTCATAGGGATTTAAGGAGAGATTTGTTTTGACAATATAAAAGTTAAAAAAAAACACACACGATTCTAATGATTTTAATATCTACATTATTAATTATTTAATTTCTCCCATACTTTTTTCCTTTATATCCTTTTTCTATTCTGTGAATATTTAGTCAATTAAATATCAAACCTGACTCTTTTTTAAGTTTTTTTGTTTTAAACCCAAGCATGTGGCCTTAACACGTTTAAGGCAGCATTGGCGAACACACAGCTTCCATGCTGGCACCTGCTGTGCACAAGTACAGCTGACTTCTCACAACATGTTTCTGTGCTGGCACCTGCTGTGGACAAGTACTGCTGACTTCTCACAACGTGTTGTTCTCACAACATGAGCCCAGACACAGCTTCAGAATCCTTCTCAACACCACCCTCAGTCACCGTGGATGGATTAGAAGGGCCTGGACAGATGGCATGCTCTTTCCTATCCATAATATAAAGCAAGGATCAGGGATCCTTTTCATATTTAGTATTATCTAAAGAAAAAGTTGGAAAAAAAGAAAAGAAAAACAAAAAGGAGTGGAAAAATCAGAAAAGAAGAGAGAATGGTAATTGAGAAAAGAGGAGCGGAAAGAGGCACTAATGATGAGTGGTTCAATGCAACTAAATGTTCCAATTCAGTGGCATCGGTATCCTTGTGCTTACTTTCTATGACTTAGTTGAAATTCAAATATCTACTTATTATAATGGCTGTAGAATCCAATAGAAAGAATAACCCAAGGAAATATTTTCTTTGACTTCTAACATTGAAGCAAGAGAATATAATAAAACAGACCAATACAACGTGATTTTTAAACATTTTACCATTTGCTCTGTTTCTTGGATGTCTTTTGCTGTGGTTTTCACGGAAGAGCTTGACAAGTCACATGTGGAGCAGAGGAGATCTAAGTAAGTCCTTGCCTGTTCCTGCAAAGCTCTGTAGTGTTTGACCTGGAAACAACCCCAAACTTGTCAGAGTGAAAGAGAAACATGCCATGTTTACAGAGCAAATATTTGTACCATTTGTAGTATCTTGTTGACATTCCAAAAATAACCTTGCTATGCTCAATATTTTCACCCTTGTTATAAATGATGCATATTAGTGATTCGCAGGAAGGAATTCAAAACACACTGGCAGGGATCCATCTGCCCAGCGGCTGCTTCTCAACGTAATTATGGTCTGGGAAAGAGAACACACAAGAAACTTCTACCATCTTTCCAGATTCTCTGCTCACATTCTAGCTTGTTTTCCATTTCAGAGGAAGAATCAGTAGCCTACTCTAGCCTGCTTCTTCACATTCTAGAGACGGAAAGAAAAGGTCATCGTGCATTTGTAAACTTCATTCCAGTTTAGTAAAAATGAAGATGGCTGGGCTTTTTTCCTCTGCATAAACTTCCTGCAGTGGTCTTCCCTTTCCATAGCCCTAAGGAAGGCCTCTCCGGGTGGATCTTTAATCTATACACAGAAACACAGAGAGATGTGTTTCTGTGAAGAGACTCAGAGTCTATGCAAGCTCTATGTTAGACACTGTGTTTGCAGTACCCAAAACAAAACCCTTGTTTCCATGGAGCTTATGTTCTTATGAGAGAGACAGATAATCTGTAAACAAATGAACATGCAATGCGATGTTTGGTAGCGATAAACACATGTAGCAGAGTAAAGGTAGGGAAGTAGGATGAAGAGGTGCTGTTCCTTTGGGGAGTGTACCTCCAAGAGCTCTCTGAGGAATGGAATTGGTTCAGGGAGGGAGCCAGTAATGCCCTGGGGAAAGAACATTGCAGGTGATGAATCCACAGCAAATGCAAAGCCCTGAGACTGGCGTGGAGTGACCCAGTAGGAGCAAAGGTCAAAGAGGTGGGGGTGGGGGTGGGGGGTGGGTGGGGGGAGACCATGGAAGACCTCACAGGGGAGTGGACCCTACATCCTAATTTGTTGGATTTATGCCTCTATGCCTTTTCAACGTCAGAACTACTGACATTTGAAGCCAAGTGAATCTCTGCTGTGGGGGCTGCCCTGTTCAGCACAGGGCTCAGCAGTCTCCCTGGCGGGTCCCAACAGCATCCCCAACACTCCCCGTGGTGACAACCAAAACTGTCTCCAGACATGGCCAAATATCCCGTGGGGAAAAAAATCACCCCTCCTTTCTGTTTACAAATCATGTACATTGCAGTATGACACGTGAATTTCTTCAAAGCCTTCAGAAGTAAATATACTTACAATCATCACTACATACGAGGACCCTGAGGCTCAGAAAAATTAAGTGACTTACCCATGGTTACCCTGCTGAGTAGTTATTAAAGTTGATGTCTCAGTTACACTGCCTGTGCTCTTTCTGTTCTACCAGGCTGACCATCAGTATTGTGTCCATCTTCCTAGCTTAGAACGTGAACTCGACGACAGTGAAGCTCAGATTTTATTTATACTTTTATGCCCTCAGGAGTCAGCACAACTTGGTACATAGTAAATACTTAACACAATTTCGCTGAATGAGTGAATCACAGTATGACATAAACTTTCAGGACTCTACTACCTGCTTCACGGCTTCTGCTCTGCTCAGAGGTGGGTGCTGGGTTGGCTTTAAATCTGGCTGGACTGCAGACAGCCAGGCCTGGCATTGCTGTAGAGTGTCTTGTCGGCTAACATGCTTCTGAAGTTCATGTTCCAAACTCTGGTACACCTGAGACGAAACAATCATGGGACGGTTATTAGGATGTTCAGGAAATCTCTGTTGATCTCTATAAAGATCACCAGACTCAAATGAAAGACACTGACCGGGCCATTTACATGGATTTTATCCACAGGACTCCCCAGTACCATCTACACATCTAAGGAGTCTGCTTATGTTCCAAAATATGGCAAAGCTCAATGGCCATCTTTAATTAATCACTTCTCAACCTGCGTGTTATAATATCTTGAGTAGAGGAAGAGAATGTGGGCAGGGCTAATGTAACAGTAGAAATGGGTTGAATACGTAAAACCTTTGAAGTCAATTGTCAAACATAAATCAGAGCTTTTGCAGTCCCTCCCACCACCGCCATCGAATAAATATTGTAAGTTTTGTTTAAGCTAGAAACTAAATGTAAAAATAAAACACCGCATCATGAAAAGGCAACCAGTATTTCTCTACCTCAAATACTTCTGCTTTAAGAATATGGTCAAATTGGAACTAAACTGTAACATAGGGAATGGGAAAGTTGGATGCCGTCATTTCATTTTAGAAGTTGTATTCCAGGACAACAATAATCCATAGTAATCCAAACATCTTCTAGTATGTCTATTCAATTCATTAATCCTCAACCAGCCAACCAATTTCCATTTTATCCATAATGACATACTAAGAAACTATTACGTGTCTCCTTGGAATCAAGGTGAAATATACCTATAATGTTTTTCTGAACAAACTATTCTATTAAAAAGAAAGAAGAAAGAAAAGAAAAAAGAAGGAAATTAAGTTAGCATGGCATTTCTTCTTTTAACACAAGAGAAACAATGAATTCTGCTTTTCTCTGTCATCTGTTAAATTCACCATTTTCATCTGATATTGGAACTGTCTCTTATTTATTCTTATTCTAGCAGAACTAAAAAGAGATAAGGTGTTTAGTTTTCTTTATCATTTTACACACATTCATTATAAGGTTCTGATTATGTTCTTAGAATTTCATCAGTTTTTAAAAATTTATTTTAAAATTATGTGTTTGTCTTTGAAAATTTACCAGTTTTTTTTCAGTTAAACAATATTCTTAATGTGTAGAAAATGCATGCTACAAAATCAGTGTTCAATAAAAATCTCTATTGAAGGATTAAGTAAATCTAACAAATAATTGCAGATGATGACATAGAGGGGAAAAGGGAGTGAAATGAAATAAAACAGCATGGAACTTTCTGGCGTGCAGGGGAGAGGGCCAGAGGGAGAGAGAGACAGAGAGAGACAGAGAGAGAGAGGGAGAGAATTCTAAGCAGACTCCTGAGGCTCAGCACAGAGCCTGATGCGAGCTTAATCTCATGACCCTGAGGTCATGACCTGAGTCAAAATCAAGAGTTGGATGCTTAACCAACTGAGTCCTAGCCACTCCTTTCTTAATTTTTTGAATGTGAATTTTTCAAGTCCAGTGAGTCAACTAATGTCACCTAGCATCTTTTTTTAATCATGATGAAGACAGAGCATTCTTCCCATGTCATGTGTATACCTCCAGTTTTTACTGGCTAGCCCACTAACAAAAATAATGGACGTTTTGCCATGCCACTTAAAAATTCTGAAATGATAAAAAGCAATTCATTGATTTTTAACTAATTTTTATTAGAAGAGTGATTCTTCTCCATCTTAGACTATTTCTATAACATTAAGAATTCCATTAAGAACACCCATTAAGGGGCGCCTGGGTGGCTCAGTCGGTTAAGCGTCCAACTTTGGCTCAGGTCATGATCTCACAGTCCGTGGGTTCGAGCCCCACGTCGGGCTCTGTGCTGACCACTCAGAGCCTGGAGCCTGTTTCAGATTCTGTGTCTCCTTCTCTCTCTGACCCTCCCCCGTTCATGCTGTCTCTTTCTGTCTCAAAAATAAATAAACGTTAAAAAAAAATTAAAAAAAAAAAGAACACCCATTAAGTTATGTCTCAAATTTGATACTAACTCCTTTATCCAATTTCTTTTTTTTAAGTTTATGTATTTATTTTTGTGAGAGAGAGAGTAGGGGAAGAGACAGAGACAGAGGGAGAGAGACAGAATGAGTGGGGGAGGGGCAGAGAGAGAGAGGGAGAAAGAGAATCCCAAGCAGGCTCCATGCTCAGTGAGGATCCCAATGTGGGGCTTGATCCCACAACCATGAGACCATGACCTGAGCCAACGTCAAGAGTCAAATGCTTAACCGACTTAGCCACACAGACACCCCTATCCAATTTCTTTCTTTTTTTTTTTAATGTTTATTTTTGAGAGACAGTGTGAGCCAGGGAGGGGCAGAGAGAGAGAGGGGAGACACAGAATCCAAAACAGGCTCCAGGCTCTCAGCTATCAGCACAGAGCCCGACGCGGGGCTTGAACTCACGAACTGTGAGATCATAACCTGAGCCGAAGTTGGACGCTTAACCAACTGAGCCACCCAGGCCCCCCTCCTCTATCCAAGTTCTAGATGATTTCATAAAAATGTTGAATTGGAGTAGAACCTAGGTGGCATAGAGTTAAACGGAAAACAATTATTGTGAAAAGTACAGAATAAACTTACTTTGGTGTTAGAGAATAAATGGCAAATTATAAGTATTGATAGTGTGCAAATCAAAAGAAAACAAAATTTTTAAAAATTTTCACAATCAATCTATGAAATAAAGGGATTGGGAAAACTGAGTATCTTCACATCGATCAAATGTGTGATATGTGATTGTGTGTCCACACAGAGGCTATGAAACCTGTCGTCCTATTTCCTGTCTGGAAACGCAACAAAGTTATCCTGAAGACTGAAGATCAACGTTATTTTTGAAAAGCTCTAGACTATAGAGACTTCCTCTTTAGTTCATTGTCATTCTAGAATATTCTAGGGGTACTCACCCTCTGGGCTGTACTGCAGACAGCTGAGTAACTGTCCTTAGTGCCCTGCAGGTGAGCGTACACATTTTGTTTTAGTTTTGCTTGAAGGTGGTCTGCACACTGGCTGATCAAATTGTCGCCTTTACTTTTAAGGTTGTTCAAACGGTCTTCAAAACCTGCAATTTCTTCCATCATTGCCTGCAAAAATGGAAAAAAATACAGAGTTCTCATAATTTCACCTTCAGTTTTTAAATAACCAATTTATCAAAAAAGTTTAAAATCAATCATTTCACTGTTTAACGATGTTTTTGAAAGACTTTCGCATGTTGCCTTGGTGACCAGATTCACAAACAAACAAACAGAAAATCTGTTTTTAACGATACTCTCATGGGGAGAGGTAATGAGTTTAATAGATTAAGTTATATAGGGATGATGCAGTAACCGTTAAGACGAGAGTGAGTTCATGGATGACCTCAGTTATACATTTACAGAGATATCTGTTCCATGGTATTATTATCAGCAAAATGGGTGTCCATACATTTTGCAGCTCTATAAATTATAACTCTGGTATAATTTACAACTAAAACAACCCAATTACTACTTAATCTAATTTACTAATATCTAATTAATAATATAATATCTACGATATAATAATTGACTACCTTATTAGTAATTTATAGTTATATAATACCTAACTTACATTACATAGTATTTATACTAATAAAAATAATACTTACCATGCACCATTTATTAAGTACCTGGTATAGTCTAGGAACTGTATATATCCCTAATAAGTGTATATTATCATCATCATTTTACAGCTAAGGAAATTGAAGCACAGAGAGGTTATATAACATGCTCCAAGTCATATAATCAGTAAATGGCAGGGCCCCAGGCTCTGGACCCCACTCTGCCTGACTCCAGCTTGTACACACCCCCATCCCCATACGTGGTCTCCAGTGAGCATTTTCACAGATCCCTTACAGAGGGGGAACCAACTTTTTCAAATCAGGTTTTAATTTCCTTACGGCGATACAATACTAGCGACAAGTGGCACATTCCAACACCAGGTTTCCTGGGTTGACACGTCGATATACTTAAGAGAAACTCTAATGGGATCTCAGCAGCCCACAGTCCACCATGTTCTGAACTGGTGCTGGGTTAATGGTTATTGCATACACACCATATCGAAAAGAACCGTTTGTCTTTGAGTTGTTATAGAACCACTGCACCATGAGGTTATTGAGGGCATTTCCTCGGTGCCTAGTAGAATATATTGTGTACTTGTTTTTCTATTCTTATTTGCTACATAGAATTTCCTCCTCAATATAAGGCATCCTGCAGCCTGAAGAGGTTAACTGGATTTCTTAAGACACACTAGATATTGAGCACATCATGACTAAAATTCAGTTTCCCATTAAGGTCACCAAAGTTGCTTCATAAAATTGTGATTGCATGACATCTGTCATCTGGCACATATAATTACTACCAATACATAATAATAAAGATCAGAACAGTGCATATCAGTAACCGTGCTTTGTGGTTTACAAAATGCTTTTGTGTACATCATCTCCTGTAACGACCATGACACCACAACAGCTCCGTGATGGGGCTGGTATCTTTATTGCCCTTTAGAGAACAGCAAAAGGAGGAGTCTCAGAGAGGTTAAGTTCCCCTGGCTAGGAAGAACAGAGTCTGGCCAGGATCCAGACACCTTATGATTACTATTCCTGTACCCTATCTTTGGCCACACTTTTCTAAAATAAAGCTAATATCTTCCTTTGATAAATTACTTTAGAAAGATTAAATTCTTCGGGGGGCTGGGGGGAAACTATTAGCTGGGAAAAACACCACGATGTGTCTAGAAGTTGAAAGCCAGGATTGAACTGTTGTCGCTTCACTTAAATATTGAATTCCACTGTTCTCAGTTATCAGATGCTCTTGAAACTCAGACCTGATTCTTTAAGTACAGTTGTTATGATCCAGAGATGTGTGCTCACGCTCGCTCTCTCTCTCTCTCTCTCTCTCTCTCTCTCTCTCTCTCTCACACACACACACACACACACACACACACACAAGAGCACAGCTGTTAAAGCCACCCTGCATTCTTCAGCGCTTTAGAGACAGGCGTACCTTGTGGTGAGCCAGTTGCTGGGTAATTATCTCTAGACTGCTTGTCTCCATGAGGTCAGGCGCCACCAGTCGGCCTGACATCTGCAGCAGCCACTTTTCTACTTCTTGGAGCTCACTGTTATAATCTTCATGGTCTTTGACTTTCGTCTCAAGACTGCAGACGTGCTCCTGTAAAGCCAGGCACACATTAGAGATGAACTTCAAGGCAAAAATCTACTCATGACGGCCTTATATTTTTTAAAACCCAGTGCAACTCATACGGTAAGTACAGTTACATATTTCAAAAAATTACTAGGAGCAGAAAAAACACAAAGAGTCACCATACAACTTAAAATCCCTATCTGAGGGGCACCTGAGTGTCTGAGTCAGTTGAATGTCTGATTCTTGATGTCGGCTCAGGTCATGATCTACGGTTTCTGGGATCAAGCCCTGAGTCGGGCTCTGAGCTGATAGGGCGGAGCCTGCTTGGGATTCTCTCTTTCTCTCTCTTTCTGTCCCTACTCACCCCCAAAATAAATAAATGAACTTTAAAAATAAATAAAATAAATCCCTATCTGGATAAAAGGAAAAAGCCTGACTCATACGAGCCCTTAATATTCTGAGAAATAAAGTCAAAACTCCTTTTTGGCAAATAAGCACATTTTTACTTATTTTAAAAAAAAGTGTTTTAAATATTTATTTTTGAGAGACAGAGAGAGAGGGAGAGCACGAGCAGGGGAGGGTCAGAGAGAGAAGGAGAGACAGAATCCAAAGCAGGCTCCAGGTTCCCAGCTGTCAGCACAGAGCCTGACGTGGGGCTCAAACTCACGAACCACGAAATCATGACCTGAGCTGAAGTTGGACGCTTAACCGACTGAGCCACCCAGGTGCCCCAGTCACATTTTCATTGAATTTCTGATTTCACCTTACCTTTCCCGCACCACAGAGGTCCTGGTAATCACTTTGAAGTTTATCCATTTTGTCCTTTAAAGTGACATCCTGCACCAACTCCAAGAGAGCTTCACCTTTCTCTCTCACTGATTTTATTGATGGCTCATGGGACAGCACCATTTGTTGAAGTGACTTGAATGACAAAGAAAAAAAAAGCCAGCTCATCTATGTGATCAAAGTAAATATGTACATATGTCTGTGCCGTGTGTGAGACTATCTACCTCAAATAAAGATCTCATAGATATTTTTATAAATCAATAAGTGTGAAACATTAGAGAATAATCTTTATGATTAATAAAGTTTTAAAATACAGAATAAAAGTAACACATCACATAGCCATTCACATGTGGAGAGGGATGTATGGAAAAGACGTACCCTTGGCTAAATTTAACATAGTTCATATTTCTGTTTTCCACCTCATTTCTTCCACTGGAGGAAAAAAAAACTCAATACAAAAGGCAGCGAGGTGTTATCATTTGACTTTGAATTCATGCAATTAATTGCAGCTTGAGCTAGATGTGAAGTTAGAGGGACGGATTCCAGCAACTACATTGCTATAACAGGCTAAACGTGCTATTTAAATATATCAAGAACTCAGTGAGGGGGAGGGAGGAAAACCGGTTGTGATGCTTAGGTGGCATTTTCAAAGGCACACTGTTACCCTTGGCAGAAAAACCCAGGACGGGAATAGACATATGGCTGGAGGATGAAATGCTTCGGAAAGGAAAAGCTGTGAGGCAAGCCACCACACTGTAACTCTTAAAAACTGTTGCCAAATAATTTGGGTCAAATGTATTCCACACATATTATTCTACATATAAGCCTCAATGAACTGTTTCAACATTTGAGCAGGTGAAATCCCTATGTCTATCTATATGTCATGTATAGCTGTATCCATATCACCACTTATTCTTTCAAAAATTAAGTTCTAAAATGTGAAGCTACAGGTGGTTAATTAGAATTTATTTTCTTACAAATGTGGTATCTCATTCTCAATTTACCACAGATCAGCTTATAGGCATTGGGTACCACAACATGAAGGAAAGACTCCATACAAAAGAGATAAAATTCATACGTACGAGATCCTGATGCTAGGAAGATTTATCTCGGGTACCCATATACCTGAATCAGACTATCAGAAAAGATCGCCATTTACTGATACAATCTGAGTATCAAGCAGGTATGATTCCTGAATGGAGGACTAAGCCTGATGTAGCACATCTAGCCAAATAAATCTACATCACTCACTGCCAGTAGAACAGACATGTTAAGGACATTTTCCAGCACCCACGAAGGGTGACACACACCAGGAATCATGTTCCTCCACCCAGTCCTACAGGTGTGACCTCCCCGAGCATTTGTCAATGAGGAACGACATCCTACCTTATATTTAGATAACTGAGCTTTTTTCTCATATAATTCCATTTTGGGTTCTTCAGGAGTGTGTAGAATTTCTTGGTATTCTGATATCCACTGAGTTAGTGCTTTGTATTTATCCGAGAACTCCTTTGCTAACAGAAGGCCTTTTTCCAGAGTCATGTGCTCTTTCCGGACGGTGCTGGTCAGTTCCTTCAACTGCTCCACATGCTCATGGATGTCTTTTCTTAACATCTCTGCCTCGCCATCCTCCAAGTATTTAAGAGCCCTCTCTCCTTTCTCTCGGGCTGATTTCAGCAAACTGTGGCCTTTGTCCATGTCTTTTAGCAAACCCTGAGGAAGAGAGGGAGCAGGAAGCAAATAGAGAGTTAGTATTATTTCTTTCCTTTTAAAGAAAAGGCTTTCAAGTTCCATTCTCGAGTTTCCCCTTAAAATACACTGTTGAAGTTTTATAACCTGATGTGACCTGCCAGGAATCAGAGTCCTCTTTTCCTTACTTCAATATAGGTTTTAACAAGTCTTGAACAATATATTATTTCCAAATCAGAAACTTAAAGCAACAACAACAAAAATAAAAACCTGACCTTCTTCTCATCCTCAGTAGTATTCCTAAAGATCTGAGTAAAAACTCTTTTGTTAATACGTGGTGCCACGAATTTGAGATAATTTTTTTTTAATTAAGCACCAAACTGGAATTCAGACCTGAGCAACAAAGTCTGAGTCATTCAGGTGAAATCACATCACAAATCAACGAAAGCCAACTTTTGGCCTTACAGAGATTACAACATAATATGTGGAGGGAAGCGTGAGCCACAGACCATCACTCCTCCTGGGGAACAGGATGAGCACACATGCTCCCAATACCTGTGCGGAGGAAAGGGCCAACAGGGTGCAAGAACTGAGGTGGGAGACAAGTTCAACATATGCCTGCCTACCTCCAACGTCTTCATTTTTTTCCCCATCGTCGCTTTATCTACTCTGTCAATTTTGGTGGCCACGTTCTTGAAGTTTTTATGAGTGGAGCTGTACCAATCAGAATAGGAACTTAGGGATAATTCTGATTCCTCCAAACTCTGGATCTCTTCCTCCAGGAATTGTATCTGTTCCTTTAAAAGGAAAAACAGAATTGGACAGGAAATTAGAGACCTGTACCAGGGCCTTTCTTGATAAATGTGTGTCTTCACCAGAAGTTGAAGGAAGGGAGAACATTGCTGCTTGTGAAATGTGCTGGCCGGTCGTGAGCAGCTGGTGGTGCACTCACCAGCACTTGGAGAAGAAGGGCCTGGTATCTGGAAGTGAGCTGGGTGGCCTGACAGCCCATGCTGCTGCTCACATGGTTCTCGTCCAGCATCTCCTGAGCTCTGGCGCCCACATCCTCAACTTCATCTTTGTACGCGATGACTTCCTCGTGCCACTTCTGAAATGATGTAAATGTTGCAGGAACTGGGTCAATCTTAGGCATTAGGGTGTAAGACAAATGTTATGTATCTTCATAATAGGAAATGATGTCAGTGTATGTTCAGAAGATATTTATTCTGCGACACAACTTTGAAAATATACTATATGTCCCTTATGAAAAATGATATAAAAACTATACCCTTCTTATTCGGGCACTTTTCTGTATATATTACACTTCAGTATAAGAAAAAACGTGTATAAAATTATCACTAATATATAAAATGATTCTAGTGTATGTTTAG
Source organism: Acinonyx jubatus (assembly GCF_027475565.1). Classification (NCBI taxonomy): domain Eukaryota; kingdom Metazoa; phylum Chordata; class Mammalia; order Carnivora; family Felidae; genus Acinonyx; species Acinonyx jubatus. The sequence continues at coordinate 14,895,414 of NC_069385.1, read as the reverse complement.
AATATATTTATTCTGAGATACAATTTTGAAAATGTGTCATATATAACCTTCATGAAAAATTGTATTATAATAGCACGATAAAAACCATACTCTTTATGAGTTTGAATACTTTTATGTATTAGACTGGCTCAAAACTTTTTTTTTTTAATTTTTTTTAACGTTTATTTATTTTTGATACAGAGAGAGACAGAGCATGAACGGGGGAGAGTCAGAGAGAGAGGGAGACACAGAATCGGAAGCAGGCTCCAGGCTCTGAGCCATCAGCCCAGAGCCCGACGCGGGGCTCGAACTCACGGACCGCGAGATCGTGACCTGAGCTGAAGTCGGAAGCTTAACTGACTGAGCCACCCAGGCGCCCCAAAACTTTTTTTTTTTTAAAAGACAGAGTCACATATATTTTTATGTCTTCTGTTGTCTGTTCTGTTGTAGATAAATTTTAAACTGGATGAAAAACGATAAGAAATTCCAAAGGCCTAAGTATTATTTTGATCATGCCTACTGAATTTGCATAAAAGTTAGAATAAAACTAATTGTCAAGTATTATTTCAATGCACTACATTAAAGCAATTTCAAATCATAGCCATAAACTTAAATGATTTCAATACTATCATTCATATATCTTGACGAAGCAAGGTAATAGGGTATGGGAAGAAAATACAAACTATTTCATTAAATTATATTTTATTAAAGACTAATTTAGGATTCTATTGAGCATTTGCTGTTAGAAAAATGTTCCATAAAGTAATCCATTTTTGTAAGCAGAAAGAGATTTTGCAAAATTTAAATCTTGGACAAAAGTTACTGAATATTTTAAAGAAACACACTACGCAAGGCCATTGCTACTTTGACAAAGACCAAGAACTGATAGACTTTGTACCTTCATCTGATGTAACTGTATCTCCTTGGCTGCCCGGTTAGACTGACGTCCAGTCCTGAGACTCACTTTGTCCTCCAGTGTTTTGAGCCACTCGTCTACTTGCTGATACTTTTGTTCCATCAGCCTCAGTTTGTTGACCACATTGTTGAACTGAGTCCGGGTCTCAGACAGTCTCTGCTGGTAAGCCTGCCAGTCCTGCCGGAGGGATTCTAAAGCCCGGTCTTCTGTCTGAGGGATGCCGGATGGGATCACTTCCTCCCTGGTGTGTAGCACCGAATTCAACAGCACCTGCCCCTCGGCGCAGTGCACCTGTAGCTCCTGTGGGGGAAACGTGTGGCTGTCACACCTCATTCATATTTTACACCTGCACAAGTTATCATGTCTCACCCAAGTCAACAGTGCCACCTTGAACTTCACATTAGAAAATCATTATTTTATTCTCGATCTTCTAAGAAATGTGCACCTAACACTGAACATCATTTCTCAAGTTAGAAGACTCAGAAGTATTTCCAGTAAAATAATCCTAATGCACAAATACACAAATTTACACACACGTATACTCCAACGTTTGTCTTCACCGTCTTAGAAAGTTTCTGAAATTTGGCTTTTCAGCTTTCAGGCAAAAATACCTGTGATTAAAGCGGTTTTATTTAAAAGAATAACCAAATCTTCTTATGGCTCATAAACTACAAAAAGGCCTAAGGCTTCTTGCTTTGACATTAATGGGGTCAGTCTATACTGTGGCTGAAAAAGGAACCATGGACCCTTTGTTTTGCTAGGAGAGATCCTTTGCCAGAGCTGTTCTAGGGAACGTGATGGTCAAGAGAAGTTGGACCTGGAGAGTACAGGGCATACAAACCTGGGAGGCCAATCTTCATACCTGCCCCGTAGCTGCTCGCAGGTACAAAATATCTTTTCTTCCACCAGAGCATAAGCCCCAAAGGTTTACCCTACAAATTTGGTATGAACCAAGCCTTAAAGAACAAACACTACTTTTTATAGAAAGAAAAACTCATCTCCTTAAGGAGGTTGGCAAAAGAATGTTATATACTTGTATTTCTAATGTATAAGGAATCTATACTGTTACTTGATCTGATCATCTAAAATTGAAAGGAACCCAGTGAAATCTCATTAAGAATGTCAGAAGTACCAACTTTTTTAGTTAAAATACATAGTATTTTTTAAATCTTCAATATAAGTTCAAGCCATTTGAAATTGTGCTGACCATCTTTTTAATCTACAAAGATAGCCATGTCATGTGGTTCAAACAAATGGATACTTTTTTTCTTACCTATGATGCCACTCTAAGAATGTTGTAATGTGAATGTTTTATAAGTGGAAAAGAACAAGATATATGGTGAAATACTAATCAAAATGTCCACCAACAGAAATTTTATTCCAAAATTCATAGTTTTTTAAAAAACTTAACTTTGTATAATACTTTCTCTTAATTCAGGATTGGCAAACTTTTTTTTTTTTTTTATAAAGAACACAATAGTAAACATTTAGGCTTTGCAGGCCATACAGTCTCTGCTGTAACTACTTACCTCTGCCACTGCAGCACAAAAGTATCTATAAATGATACATAAGTGAATGGCTGAGGCTGTGTTCCAATAAAACTTTATTTAAAATGTAAGTATCACGGCCATAGGTTGTAGCTTACTGGTCCTTGCCCTAAATTTATTAATCTTCCCACTATATCACTTTTTCCATATTTTATAACAGTTTTCTTTATCATACGCATCATCACTATGTTGGGTAAATTCTTATATATCCCATGTTTCAAGTATTTATTCTGAAGGAAAAATATGGTTCAATATTTTACAAATCCATATGTGCGATGACCCATATGAAGCCTTCAGTTTATAGAAAATAACTTGTAAATGTGGCCCAGACAGCTGGCCACACCACCGTGCGTACTGTAGGACCTCAGGATGCTGAGGAAGTTCTGCCATGCAGATGAAATATCACGGTTCTCCATCAGCTATTTCCACCACTAATGTCTCTTCTCCTTCTTAAGATTTGTGGCAACTCAAAATAAGACAATGTAAAAACCAACATGTGGAGAGATAAGAGGTACCCAGTTCCGGCCGCGCTGCCACTGACTGAAGTGAAACATTTTCCTCCAAACAGAACAAGAGAAACATCTGCTGGTGACAAGTGACTTATTTGTCCCAGGTCCCAAACAGAAGGCTAGAGAGCTTGGTGTGTGCTTGCCAAGAATCTGAAGTGAAGTGCTGAGAGGGGTCATTTAGCAAAAACAAAGCCAACCCTACTAGAGGAAATGACAACGGCTACACGTGGCAGACCAGAGTACTTATTATTTTGAAAGAGAAGCGATTAGATCCTTAAATAAGCTAATGAAATTAGGACCCTTTTAACGTCTCCCTCATAGGTATTTCATGAACGGAGCATCATTTAAATGAGTTTTGCTCCCATCTCATTTAACCCTTCCTTCGGACAGCTCTGTGGAGGACCCTGAATGGGAGAGGTTCTCTGTTGCCCCAAGTCATCCAGTGTGAGGTCCCACACCAAGGATTAGAGTCCAAACTTTCTAATCTCAGACTTGTGCTCCTGCCATTATACACTCCCCAGGACTTAAGTGAAATAGCCAGAGATTTTACATGCCAGCGATAACCTCCGAGACCCTGTTGTTTTCCCTTTGTGCAAGCTATAGGTACCTCTTGCCCAATCTGGAACCGGTTCAGGGTTCCAGAGCTGATAGCCACCAGGGCTGATACTATGTCAATAAATTCCAACACACAGCTGGTGGCACATGCATTTGTCTCACCGGCCTTTCTCCATTCTCTACTCTGTGTGCCTCGTGGTCCCTTCTAGGGCCACCTCCTAACCCCTCCCTATCTCTCTAGGTTAAATTGCGGGGCTCTCTTTGATGTTCCTATAAGATCCCTTGAACCAGTCTACTCTTTATGACATTGTTCATTTTTCATTTCATGATTCATTATTTCTCACTAAAGTGCAAGTTCCTTGAGGGCAGGAATCATATTTTAATCATCTTTATGTGCAGTAGCTAGGAAAGCATCTGCACAGCATTAGGTATTCAATAGATGCTGACCGAGTAAATAGGTAAATGAGTTAGGGCCACTTTCCCCACTAGGTCTTTCATCTCGCCCTGCATTGCAGCCTGCCTGCCTGAGCTAATTCTCCTTCAGCAGTGTGGGAGCTTTCGGCTGAAACTAGATGGTGCCATCAGTTTGACTTCGAGGAATGTCATGTTCTACCGACTCCTGCTGCCAGGCTCCAGTTACAATTCATCCTTTAGGGAGCAACAGGCAGGTGGGCCAGTCAACACCATCAACTAGACCATTAGCCATTGCTGACAGCGGCCACCTTAGTAGCTGACCAGATTCCTCAAGTCCCAGTCCTGCTCTGTCTAAATTGTCCACCTGAGGATCTCAAATAGCATATACGACTGAGATCCCAGAATGCTGTAACTCAGGATCTCCCTTAATGGCTATCAGCTCTTTACAGGATTCAAGGTCCTATTAACTTCCCATTGCTTAAAATAATAATTCCATATTCAGGATGAAAATTCCTGTAAGATGAAGTAGACTTTACCTGAAGATCCTGCAATGTTGTCTCATGAGTGTGAGCATCACCTTCAAGAACTGAATACCGGTCAAGCTTTTCTTGTTCTTGTCCCAGCCAAACTTCAAATGCCTTTAGGTCTCTCTGATACTCTTGGTGCAGGCGAACTAGTTTTTCCGACTTGGTTACTGCTTCCTGTGATGAGCATTTAAGATGGTTAAGATAGGAATACATTACCACATGCAGTGTTGACGTAGTATAAGAATTCACTTTTGGAATTTCAGGAAGACATGATTATTAAATCACTGGCATACAATTTCCTAGAAGAATGAAACTTTAGCTTTAAGTAAAAAATACAAACACATAATATCAGGATGAAAAGGGGTCTTGAGGATTATTTAGTGGAATTAAGTATCGATCTCTGAATTCCTTATGAAATGTAACATGGGTTTGCCAAACAATGAATGAATCTTACTTGGCATAAGAAGACACTTTTGCTAATGAAGAAAACTGAAATTCTTATATTGTGCCTTAAGTGAGGATTGGGACTCGTGTGGATTTAATTTTCCATGTTCTTTGTCTAATGAAGTAAGATGTGCTTGAAAGTTATTATTTTCTTTATGAGACCTAAATGCAGAACGATAAATATTACTGGTGATTGTTTACTGCTTCAGAAAACTCTCATCACCAGACATATGAAAACACTTATAAATCTTCATTGTGATGCTATCCAAATTTTTTCTTAAGTTGGTTAATTGCTGGGAATTTTTATCGAGAATCATTTTCCTTCTGCAACTTTCATGTACTAACAGCAAATGACGGTTTTTGTTTGTTTCTGCCAATGTTCAAAGTACTAACATTCATTTGTTCTTTGTGCTTTCACAAAGCATCATTCCAGAAAGTAAAGGAGTCTTTAAGTAGGCATAGGTCTAAACCCTCCTATTTCAGTGCACCTGCGTGGAACACGGGTAGCAATACCTTGGCCCTCTCTGTGATTGCTCTGTATCGCTCCTGAAGATCCTGGAACTCTAACTGGGTGACATAGTGCTCTGTCATGCCAGCCCCTTTGAGTTCAATGGCCTCCAGCAAGCTGCTGTAACTCAGCACTTCTTCACTTAGTAACTAGAGAACATTTAAAGGAAAAGAAAGAGTTACCAAGTACACCGCCACATCAGTAACACTGCTGAAATTAAGACAATTTAACTGTGTTGTTGACAAGTGACCTCAGGTTTTCTATCTACAGACAGGTAGCTCGATAGATCCATCCGTCTATACGTGTGTATAAAGCGTGTGTGTAAGTATATTTGATATCTGGCTCAGAACTCGCTCTGAGAGATTGATCCCAATCGACTTTGGCATCTTAAACTTGATTTGTCCAAAAATGGTCTCCTGATCTCCACTCCATTCCCATACCTTCCCAGGCCCCACCAACCCCCAAATCCCCTTCTCCTTCAGTCTTCTCTCAGATAGTAAATGCCACCACATCCCATCCAGATGGCCATCTCAGACCACTGGAAGTCACCCTTTCTCCCTGCTCTGTCATGCCATCCATGAGGAGATCCTGTTAGTTCTGTCTCCACGTTATATCCTGACATTTGTCCTCATGTCTCCTGCAAACACTCCAGCCCATGCTGCTACAATCTTTTACTGGACTCGTGCAATATCCCGCTGGGCAAATTCCCAGCCACCAATTCTTGCTCTGTTCCTTTTTCATACTCCACACAGCAGCCTGAGTGATGGAAGATTTTAAGCCTATAAATGGAGTCCTGTCACTCCTTAGCTTAAATCTTCGACTATCTTCCCGCTGCTGTCAGGATCAAGTGCAAACCATCAGGCTAGCCCATGTGGCAATGTGTGGATGGGTCCCTGCTCCTCTACCAGCTCACGTAACAGCACTCACCCTGTTTATCCTCTGTTCCAGCAACATGTGGCCTTTCTTTTAGTTCCTCTGTCGAGCCAGATTCTCTCCCCCCTCAGGGCCTGAAGATGTGCTGATTATTCTACCTGGACTGCTCTTGTCCCACCTCTTCCCCAGACTGATTTCTCTGCGCTACATTCCTTCTGGCATAGTCTACAAGCCTGCTGTTTCAGAGTGGACTTTTCTGTCCCTCCTTCCACTCCAAACAATCCACGTTAGCTCCGTGCAGATGACTCTTTCACAGCGTGCCACTTGTTTTTTACGTGCTCATCATCAGTTCTAACTGTGTATTTATTCATGCACTCGGGTGGGTGTACGTGTTCCCACCAGAACGCAGTGCTTCTCTGTTGTATTTACCTAGAATCGAGCACAATGCCAGGGTGCAGCAAATTCTCAATAAATATCTATTGAATAAGTGAATAATTTAATTAGCCAATAAATCATTAGAATAATATTATGAGGTAGATAATTAGGATTATATTAATTTTCGGATGCATAAATGAGACTCTACAATGTTAACTGATCTGGCATAAATCACATAGGCCCTTTAGTCATTCAGATGACTTTTATTAAGCATTTGCTCTGTGTCAGCCAGAGAGCCCAATGCATAGGATGTAAAGAAATATTAAGCACCTTTAGCCACTGAGGGAGAGCGGGATATAATCATACATTTTGTACCAGTGATAAAAAGATATGAACAACAGAGGATAGGAGAACTAAGTAAGCTTAGGGTGGTGAAGGTATCACAACAAAACAACTTGTGTCAATTCAGAAAGTGGAGTGGAAGGTTGCTGGTGGCTGAGGCCGAGCTAGATCATTCCTGCAGAGGCATGGAATCTCTTCCGTCTAATGTGGCCTTTTCAGGAAGTAGAAGTACATGGGTGCAAGGAGGGTGGGGGAGCGAAGGAAATGAGGGTGACGAAGGAGATTATTAAAATTCTTACAAAGCACATGAGGAAGATCGGTCAGAGACTACAGACAATGGGACAATGGGGCTCCCAGGCAGGAAAGTGAGACATTCACCTTTGTCTGAAGGTAACAGGAGATGGAGACAAGAGACAAAAGGAGCAATTAGAAGTCTGTCGCAATTGAGGAAAAGAAGGATAGACTGTGGTCAGGAGACACTTCTGGGAGAAAACCAGCAGGATCGAATGCCTCTTTCAAAGTGGGGTGAGGAAGCAGGAGCTGGGGATGATGAAGTTTCCGGTTTAAGATACTCAGCAAGGGGTGACACAAATGAACTGAGACTGAGAATATCAGGATGTGAAGGATTTGGGGGTAGAAGGAAGAAGCACTGCTAAGGATATAGATAAGGTTGAGGTGGAACAGGTCATCCAATAAATATGCCCTGGAATAAGGATATAAATCAAAGGGCTCCAAAATTTTATGTCTGAATACCACTATTAATAAAAAGATTTGGGGCGCCTGGGTGGCTCGGTCGGCTGAGCAACCGACTGTGGCTCAGGTCACGACCTCACGGCTTTGGGTTCAAGCCCCACATTGGGCTCTGCACTGACAGCTCAGAGCCTATGCCTACTTTGGATTCTGTTTCTCCTTCTCTCTCTGCCCCTCCCCGCTGGTATGCATGTGCGCTCTCTCTCTCTCTCTCTCTCTCTCTCTCTCTCTCTCTGTCTTTGTCAAAAGTAAATAAGTAAACATTTAAAAATAAATAAATGAATAGGGGCGCCTGGGTGGCTCAGTCGGTTAAACATCTGACTTCAGCTCAGGTCATGATCTCACAGCTCATGAGTTCGAGCCCCACTTCGGGCTCTGTGCTGACAGCTCAGAGCCTGGAGCCTGCTTCAGATTCTGTGTCTCCCTCTCTCTCTGCCCCTAACCCACTCACAATCTGTCTCTGTCTCTCTGAGAAATAAACATTAAAAAAATTTTTTTAATAAAATAAATGAATAAAATAAAAAAGGTTTAAGAACATATCCCCAATATCTATCTGCTGTCTATCTATCTAAAAAATGTGTAGCACCTCACTAATATAAGCATCAGAAAAAATGTATGACAGTAGAAATACAAAAGATGTGATAAGAAGAAATCATTTTTACTTCCTAATGATGAGCAGGCTAAAGATATTAAGATATTGCAAGTTGCCAAATTTTAAATGTATCATGAAACATGGATATCTGAAGTTTTCCTGGAAGAGAAAATTTTCACTCACTAGTAAAATAGCCACAAACAAAAGTCTGGTTTAAGAAGCCATTAGAAATTATAGTAAAGCCCCAAATACAGTTTACCTATGTATACAGTGCTAGCATGCAGCTAATCATATTTTTACGTGACTAAGGCATTCTGAAAACGCCTGTTGGAGGACAAATGGAGTCTGAAATCCAGCTCCCACCTTGGCTTTTCCCAGAGAGGCTGTTTTCTCCCGCAGTTCTGCATACTGCCTTTCAGATTCATTTAGGCTCGCTTCCACACTGTCCATCCAACTGGAAAACTGTCGAACATCATCCTGATAACTTGTCCACTTAGAAAGAGCTCCTTCAAGTTGACTGAAAGGTATTTGAAAGGACAACAATCTACATTGAGAAGCCACATAAATCCAATCTGCCCAATCTCTATCTGCTCTGCTCTGTCCACCCGACCAGCAGGGAGCCCACAGATCAGGACAGGCAGGGGCTGGGTCGGGATGGGCAGAAAGGCAAGGGCTGATCAAATCTGAGTCTGGGTCCCTGGCAAGCATAACCTCAGGAAGCAAGGGACAGTTAAGTCCAGGCTGATAGGTGGAAAAGTGGGACTGGACATAAAACTTGGAATCAGTAAGCAGGTCATGGGAGACCCTGGGAGAGGCTTGAGGGCCAAACTGGGAGAGATCCCTTGTGGGAAGCTTTTCCGGAGTCAAGACTCTAGGGAGGAAGAGGACCAATACTTAACTCCGTCAAGTTGAGCAGGACGTCCAGAGAGAAAAGAAAGGAATTAATAAAAGAAGGAAGGAAGAAGCAAATAAGAAAAAGCACAGTAACTATCTTGCATGAGATTTAAAAATCAGAAAATCATGGGGTGCCTGGCAGGCTCAGTCAGTCAAGCATCTGACTCCTGATTTTGGCTCAGGCCAATGATCTCACAGTTCATGAGTTCGAGCCCCTTGTTTAGCTCTGCACTGACAGTGCAGAGCCTGCTTGGGATTCTGTCTCTCTCCCTCTCTTTGTCCCTCCCCGACTCATGCTTTCTCTCTCTCTCTCTCTCTCTCTCTCTGTCAAAATAAATAAGATAAAAGAATATAAAAATAAAACTCAGGGGCGCCTGGGTGGCTCAGTCGGTTGAGCGTCTGACTTCGGCTCAGGTCATGATCTCACGTGAGTTCGAGGCCCGCGTCGGGCTCTGTGCCGACAGCTGGGAGCCTGGAGCCTGCTTTGGATTCTGCGTCTCCCTCTCTCTCTCTGACCCTCCCCCGTTCGTGCTCTGTCTCTCTCTGTCTCAAAAATGGATGAACATTAAAAAAAAAATTAAAAAATAAAAATCAGAAAATCACAATGGAAAAATAGGGTAACGTTTTCTGAACTGGTCTAAATTGAGCACTCCTTCTCTCAATTACTGATGTCATGTTTTCAATGCCATGAATCATTTGTGCCTAATTTAACTACCACGCTTTGGGTTATTTTGTAGCAGACACTCGGAGCTCCACCCGTACTTACCCTCCTACCACACCAAGGCAGCGGGCTGCCCCCTGAGGACCAGCATCACCTCCTCCTGGGGGATGGGGGGGACGCATTCTCTGGTCGTGGGAGCTCGCTCAGCTGGAGGGCAATGTAGGTGAGAAGTGCCTGGGATTGTTGCCCCCCTGGGAGCAGCCCTCAACTGCCCTCCTGACTCATGGAAGTTTGTTTACAAACATTCTAGTTCTGTCCTCAGTGGGTGGCTCCGAGCCACTTGTTCTGTGCTGGCTCCAGGCACTGCCCAGCAGATCAAGTTCCAGCTGTCCCCTGCGCTCACTGCTGGATCACTGCGTTCACTGCGCTCCCTGCGGGAACCACCTTGAGAATATCCCCTGTATCAGCTTCTCTTCCCTTCTCATCTCTCTCTCCCATCCCCTCCTGGTGTTTCCTGGGGTTACCTCCCAAATCAACTACTTGCTTTAAATAACGTATCTTTAGAGGCCCCTGTGTAGCTCAGTTGACTGAGCCTCGAGCCTCTGACTTTGGCTCAGATCCTCATCTCACGTTTGTGACTTCGAGCCCCAAGTCAGACTCTCTGCTGTCAGTGCAGAGCCTGTTTCAGGACTTCTGTCCTCCTCTCTGTCTGCCATGCAAAGATAGATAGATAGATAGATAGATAGATAAATAAACTCTCTCTCTCTCTCCTAAATAAATGTTTAAAAATTATAAATAATATATCTTTACATGATGACACATTTGTTTATCTTTTATCTTGTTAAGCAGTGAACAATAACAAAAAGAAATATGTAGTTATATTAAAATGTAGGTATGGTATTGCAGGCCAACCTAAACGCAATATTGTACTTACAAGTTTCTTTTGTTCTAACAAGAAAAAGGAGAGGAAAGAAAGAAGAAAGAAATGAAGGGAGAGAGGAAGGGAGGAAGGAAAGGAAGGAAGGAAGGAACAAAAGGAGGGACAGAGGGAAGGAAAAGAAGAAGGGCAAGAAAACCCTAGGAATGGCGGGGTACTGTGCTGTTCTGTTGATCTTTTGGTAACGGCTTGGCGCTATGATAGTTCGCTGTGGTTCCCCTTACCTTTTACAACGAATGGCAGCGGACAGAAGGGAAGCCCACATATCCTTCACACTCTGCAGCTGCTGCTGAATAGCAGGCCAGCCTTCCGGAGAGGTATTCTGCAGGACAGATTCCCCTCTGGTCACTATCATTTTCATCTGGATCTCTTTTTCCTGTTTCACGGATAACAGGGCCTAGAAGAGCAAATTACAGAAGCCCTTTGTCATTTACACGTTTAGCATTTGTGGCTTTAAATGTATCAGAGATCCTGAATGGGAGAATGACATGCAATCAGTTTGAGCCATGAATCTCTCAGGCTGACTGGGGGGCAGGTGGGAGAGTCACTTGCTGGTGAGTGTCAGCAACCAATCACTGGTCACCCTCTGGTCCCCAAGTGGCCTCAGCTTCTTAGGGCTTGATTCTTCTCTGAATAATCCCTTCTTTCCACTGAAATTTTGTTTTACTGGTTTTCAACAAGAGAAAAATAGACTACAATAGAATTCATGGATTTTCAAAGGTCACAGGATAAAGGGCTTTATAATGTTGAGGTCTCTAGCACAACAAGCCCAAAGAAGTAGATTAATTCACAGTATATATTAATCTACATATTTCGAGGTCTTCACGGCACTATTCTTTTTCTATACAAATAGAAGTTTGAATCCAAAGGGCTAAAACTGGCGTTATCACTTAAAAGGCAAGGTTTCATCCCTCTCCTTAATCCGGACCCCGACAACCTCTACAGGTTCAGCTTCAGCTCCTCATGGCTGTCAGTTTTTGCCACAGCAAGAAGGAACTGCTAGCAATTTCTCTCACACAATGCTATTTGTTTTCTTTGGCTTTTGCTTAGGCTGGTACAGTCTCGAATCTCGGTTTAGATAGGAGACTTCCTGAGAAATCTATTCCAGTTCTCAACCAAATCCCTCCTGCCTGTTCCACTCTTCTGTGTGTCTGTAACACCACAAATACATCCCAATCTGCTATAATTGTCTTCTCTGCTTCAGCCCCCAGCCTCGGACAATGAAATCCTTGAAGACAATAACCATACTTTATTCATTTTTGAATCCTTGGTATCAAGACAGAGAGCCAATGTCCTATAAGACACCCAGTATATGAATGGAAGGCGAATGACTGCAGATTATTATCTTTATCACAAATGTGAAATAAAACTAAAATCCTGGGATGGGAGAAGAACTGACTGAACGATACAGGCAGACAAGTGAGTTGACCAAAATGGGAAGTGGCTTGCTCTAAAAAAGTTTCATCGAAATATTTTCGAAGAATAAATGTCCTATGATGTAATTGGAAACTCGCCTCTTAACTATATCCGAGAAGGAACCACATTTGGTTGCTATTTTTGTTTAATTTTTGTAAAGTACTTAGAAGTGAACATGCCCGGGGCCAAATGATTCAGGGATGCTTAGGCAAGGCCACCCCTCTGCATACAGGGTCACACCCGCGGAGCATTCCTGGATTTCTTGTGGAGACAGTGGGACATAATCACACCAAACAGATGGAGACCTGAGAAATTCTGAGAAAGACAAATTCTGTAGATTAGAGACACTTCTCTAAAGATGCACACCTCAAGCTTGAGCATCCTGCTGTCCAGCACGCTTTTGTCGGATATTGGGTGGCAGTAAGAGTCCAGCATGTGAACCGCATCTGTCATCCAGTCTTGTAGCTCTTTAATCCCGAGGGAGTACTGATTGTGTTCTGCGACAATTCTATCCAATCTTGACACTTTCTCCTGGAAATGACAGAAATCGTTTTCCAGCGGTCCATTCCACCTTACAACCGACAGACACTCAAACTGTAAAACTAACCATTGATTTCAAGTAGTTGCAATCAGCCATGGGTCCATATGCTGCACAAATATGACGCAAGTCTCTATTAACCTGAGATGCGGGAAATACCTTTGTGACCGGAATAACTGGGCCAAAAGCAGAACAATTACAATTGACTGCCCTCACTTTAGTCACTACTCTTCTTCATGACAACTGTGACGTTTTTCCGGAATCGGCAAAATCTCTTCCTAACGCCTTGTGTGGGAGATGAATCACGGTACTTTCTAGCTTTCCCATACCACATTTGGCTCAACTATCTGAGATTTTGTAATAGCTCTACATTTCAAAAATTGGGACCATGGATATGATTTTAGTTATTAACTAAAGGTTATATCCAACACAGTGAAGATTTTGACTATGTTTACAGCTCCTTTTTTTATGGTTATAGCTCTTAAAGCATTCAAGTATCTATTGATTTTTGCTATCTAAATAAATGCAAAGGAATATAAAGATGCCCTTAATTCATTCTAATTTCAGATATATGCCAGATTTTCTAAAGACAAAAAAGTAACTTATTTATAGAAAAAATGGGTGTAAGCATAGACTATTTACAACAAGACCCCTACCAGTTATAACTGTGTCAGTGATGCTTTATTGAGGACCCAAATGAGCAGACCAGAAATAAGTCCACACTAAAATAGATGAAGCCATATTACAGTAGGTTCCCTACACTCTAAGATCTGAAATGCAAAAGAGAAAATACAGGGAACAAATGTTAAAGCCACAAAAAGCTCAAGGCAGACCTGAGCTCACAAAGTTCGAGACGGGCCTGCATGACACCTGCTGAATGCTCTATATTAGGTCATAGCGGTATCCCATTTACATTAAACTGTTAGAAAACGTATTTAATCAGTTATACAGATCATTGCCAATTTTGAGCTCTGCTCTAGAATCCGAAATGAAACTCTCCACCAACACGTCCTTGAGAACCATTAATAACATAAAGAATTCAGACGAATTAAAAAAAAAAAAATGATCCAAACTCCTTATAATGTAGTCTACTAAAATTTAAACTGCTTTGAATTCCTGTTTTTCTAACATAATTTAACCTAAGATTGTTTAGGCCCCAAACTCTGAATTTTGCCTTACGTTTCCACTTTGAGTCTTCAAGATAAAAGCTCTGGGAAACATACCATTTCAGTGTTGAGGAGACGATCTTGTGCAGTAATAGAGCTTGGAAAATCTCTTCAATCTCTGAAGCCTCCCTAGCTCTCGTCAATCACACGAAGATCTACTGCACGAATGCGTGACTTGAATTGGGAGGCTGGGAAAGACACTCACACGCCTTATCCCTGACCCAGCGGACACCCTGCACAGACGGGTGGCCCCGGTACCACACGCACACACAGCACATGGCAGGCGTTACCTTTGTTAGATTGCTTAGAGCTAGATACTGAGAAGACAGCTGCGACACTCTGTGCATAAAGCTCTTGCTGGCAGCTTGTCCTTCCCACAGCTGCTGAGCTTTCTCTCTTAGCCTGTTGAGCTGAGGCTCGTAGCAGTTTATTTCCTCAAGGACAGACTGAAAAGCACAAGCAAGTTACTATTAAGAGGCTGGGGGAGAGCACACCGCGGACGGAGCTTTGGCCCAAAGAACGTGGAAATAAACATGGCGTGCAATTGGTGTGCCCTGAAAGCTTTACAATTTCCAGGCTACACACGGGACAGACTACAGGACGGAAACAGATCACACCTCCGAGGAAAGCCAGAAAACATAAAATCCGCCAGAAATAGGGCAAGGGTACGCTGCATCTCCAGACAGCATGACCTAATTCCAGGGTGCGCCTGAATGCAAGGTTGTGCAGAGGACAGGGGTAAAGACGTGGCCAGAAGGGCACATGGTCTCATTACCTGGAGCTTCTGCTGTTCCCTCCTCTTTGCTGGCAGATCGTACAGGCGATTGCTGCTTTCTTGCACCAACTTCTCAGTTTTACTCAGCCAGTCCTGGACAGGCTCAGCGCTCACTTCAAAGTCCTTCATTTGGATCTTTAGATTCTACCAGATTTTAGATCACATTAGGGATAAAAAAAAAAAAAAATGAATAGCAAGTCCAAAGTCTTACTTAGCACTTAGCATTCAAGGCCCAACACAGTCTGGCCCCCTAGTCCTTCTTCCCTCCTACCCCGGTCCTGATGTACAGAACATTCTATCTTTCGCCTTAGCATCTGTATAAATGTTGAACATCTTTTTAGAGTTTTTTAGTCTCAAATTTTTCAAAAAGGAGTTTTTGCGTCATTATCCAATCTACCTCAGAGCTCATACCCACTTCTCAACTTCTATCACATTTGTTGCTTATGCCAGTCAATACGTACTTAATGGATTGTCATGCAGGCATGCCTTGTCTCCACAACCAGCTTACAAGCTCCGTGAAGGGAGGGCCTCGTAGAAATATAAGTAAATATTAACAAATATTTTGTCGAGTTTGATCAATGATGGGATAAGAAATAGCATATGGTTTCAGGTGCCTGAGGGGCTCAGTCGGTTAGGTGTCCGACTTTGGTTCAGGTCACGATCTCACAGTTCGTGAGTCTGAGCCCCACATCGGGCTCCGTGATGCCAGCTCAGAGCCTGGACCCTGTTTCAGGTTCTGTGTCTCCCTCCCTCTCTGCCCCTCCCCCACTTGTGCTCACTCTCTCTCCCAAAAACAAGGAAATGAACATTTAAAAATAAATAAATAAATGTTCCTTCTGCATGTGTTTTCCATTATTTCTTCTATGGTTTCAATGACCACCTACAAACTCCTAAAACCCCCTATTTATAGAACTGTATTTATGCAACACTTTAAGTCAGAGTGCCTGGGTTTGAATCTCGTCACCTCCTCGCAGTGAGAACTTGGCAGATTATTTAATCACCTTTTGCCATAATTTCCTCATCCACACAATAGAAACAAGCGAGTTCCTACCTCAGATAACGGTTATGAGGATGAAATGCACTGATACATGTGAAGTGTTTACCTAGTGCCTGCACTGGTAAATGGTCACTATCATTTCTACTGCAGCTCCATCCTCTCTGTTGGGACTTGGTATTCATATTTGCTGCTACTTTCTTGGCATTACCTGCTGAATATTTCACAGGCCTATTTAACTTAATTTTTGCTATCCCCTCCAGAACTACTTTTTCTACCATTTTCATGTCTCAGATAATAGCATCACCATTCATACCATCTTCCAAACTAGAAATTAGACTCAAACTTAACTTACCCTTCTTCGCCATGTTCCCTCATTGAAGTAGCTACCAAATCCTGTTGTGTTTTACCTTAAATATAAATTCTCTGTCCGTTCTCATTTCCTTAACTCAGGCCCTCAGCTCTCTCATCTTGACCATTATGAGAAGCTTTCCCTGGTCTTCCAGCTTCCCCACTCTTGTCTACACTGTGGTCAGAGTTGACATGTTTATTTCCAGCTTGAAGACCAGCAGGTTCCTCACTCAACCTTTTCAGCTAGAATTTTTAGAAAGAATTGAGCCCTAGTGTCCTAAAGAAGCCATTCTATGTAATTATGTAATTACTATGTAATTTTCTTATGCATCTAAAATGGTATGGGTTATGTTACATCCTTGGGAAAACTGAGAACATAAATGCTCTTCAGGGGTTCAGATAAAAACCCTGGTTAAGAGTCAAGATCAAATTGCTTAATACACAAGACACTTCCTATCTTGCCCTAATCCTCATCTCCAATCTTATCTTTGTTGTTCCTCACAAAACCCCATGTGGATGTCAAACTTCCCAAAGTCCTCCCCTGCTGACACTCACAACACGCTGGCCCTGTACATCCAGTTCCTTCTACCTGAAATGCACATCAGCCTTGGCAAATTCAAAGAATGTCTTGCCTTCAGGGTTCAGTTAAAATGTCACCTTTCTGGTAACGTTTCTTGATTTCTCCAAGTGGAGTTAGTTGCATCCTTCTTTGAGTGACGGCCATATCCTGAATGTATCTATGTTATATTGCAATCATCTCTTTACATATTGTTTCTCTCTCTAGAAAGTAAACTCCCTGAGCAGAGGGAAAAGACTAGCCCTTTTGTATTCCTAAAATAGTGGCTGGTATATATTGTTTCTATTGTATTCCTAATATAAATGAAGGAAACAGGGAAGGAAGTAAGGAAGAAAGGAAGGTAGAAAGGTAGGGAGGGAGAAAAAAGGGAAGGAAGATAAGGAAGCCAAGGTAGAAAGGTAGGGAGGGAGAAAAAAGGGAAGGAAGATAAGGAAGCCAAAAGAGCTTATTCCTCACCTATTCATCTCCTCCTGGCTGAGCAGCTCTTGAACTAGGCAATCATGTAATCAAGGCTAGATGTACTACTTTCAACAATAGACGCTTCAGAGCTCAGGCCACATTGCACTAATGATCTCTGTAAGGTTATGAGTAAATTTCTAGGCACTGCACAATGGTTATCCCTCTCTATAAAATGGAAGATACCTGATGTGAAGGAATAGCCACCATTAGAAAGAAGAATTATAGAGGCACCTGGGTGGCTCAGTTGGTTGAGTGTTTGACTTCGGCTCAGGCCATGGTATCATGGTCCTGAGTTTGAGCTCTTGCTGTCATCGTAGAGCTCCCTTCAGATCCTCTGTCCCCCCACCTCCCCCTCTCCCCAGCCCATGCACGTGTGCATGCACACACTTTCTCTCTCTCTCAAAAATAAATACACATTAAAAAAAACACTATATTAAAAAAAAAAAAAAACAAAGAAGAATTACAATAGTGTCGGGCTAGGGAATAACTGAGGGAACACACTTTTTCTCTTTCCCAATATTCTCTATTATTATTTTTTCCCACCCTGCATTAATTATGATCAAATCAAATAAAGGTTCCCTTCTGCCAGGAAGTATTGGTTTAAAGGGAAAAAAATCACTCTCCATGCCTCTGAATTTTCCTCTAAGAGAAGAGTTGGTATACAAAACAGGCGATCTCACAAGAAAAAAAATCAATTGCATTGTGGCAGTAATTGTGTTATGATTCTAATAAATTCAACTCACGTTGTTTCTGAATAAAAGAAAATTGCATAACCATTGGATCTTTGCACACTTAACTCCTAAAAACCTCCTACTTGATACCCACATTAGTTATAATATACCTTACCATCCATAGCCTTTTGTAGTCTTACATGGGTATTTCTGTTCATTCTCCTTGAACAACTTCCAAACTTGAGAGATTTCACATGAATGATTAAGTGATATTGTTTAAAAGTAAAAACCAACAGTTCCTGGTGGGGCAGTGTAAGCCTACAACAGCCCCTACCAGGCAAGGAGCTATTGAATTCCTTGGTGAGGCTCCCACTTCTAAAACTGAGCTGTTTCCTACAGTTATCTGGTTATCTATTAATATTCAGAGAGGAATGACCAAAAATCATTGGCACTGTATTTGGATATAATGAAGGTGTGGTTTTAACTGACAATGACTACAACGACAAACTACAGAGAAGCCATCCATGTGGTCGGCTATTATACCTCTAGTGCAGATTCCTTCTGGTGCAGATTTGAATGAAATTTTTTCCAATCTTCTTTTGCAGTGGCAACTTTGGCCTGGATTCCATCCGCTTTCTCTTTGGGCAACAGAGTACTCAAAAGTTCTCCTTTAGACACCATCACGTTTAGCTTGTGCTGTCCATTTTCACTTTCTGACAAAAATTCCTACCAAGAAAAATGCTAAGATTAGGTCTAATGCAATGCTCTGTGCTTTAAAATACATTGACTTTCTACTTATTTCTCGATAAAAGCACAGAGATGAAATAAACCATTTTTATTGCATATATTAAATTACTAGGACCTCTATGCATTTGGAATAATGTGCCCTCTCTACACACTGGGAATAATACTCTCATGTACTTCATATGGTTCCTGTGAAAATTAAGTGAGAAAAATCTTAGCATGCTCAGGAACAATGCTTGTCTCATATAAAGAACTTTTATTAGCCGCTACATCTCTATTCATATGTAAATATAGGATGCATTTGGGTGAATGAACTAGTTTCTCTTTACATAGACAATGAAGTGTTTCAAGCAAGGGTGTATATGAAATTTGAGTTTCCTGAACACAATTTTTAATGGGCTTATAAAAAGATCTAGAGGCACCTTATTAAGCCACTTAAGCACGGTGATTAGCATTGATATTTGGCACTCTTACCTGTATTTTCTGAAGACTGGTTGAAACTTCACTAATATTTTGAGGTATATCAAAACATTTGGCAGTAGTGATTTTTGCATTAACCAGCCACTGCTGGAAGTCTTTGAAGGCTCTTTGAAACCGTTGCTGTAAAATCTGTTCTCTAGTCTGACAGCCCTTGGATGCTTGCAAACAAAGGCTAAAACCATGATTTGAAATGTTTAAAGAGAGGGGAAAAAAAATGATACAAATGGATTAAAATAAAGTTTGGTAGAATCAGCAATTCTTAGAATAGGCAAATTTAGTGATGTAGTTAATGATTAATTTATCATGCCTTAAACAAACTCTGACTACTTCTTTGTATAAAGATATTTTGACTACAATAAGGTCCATGCTCACCAATTATATTCTTTTATCAAGCCAGAAACTTTTCCACTGTATGTACTCAGGTCTCTGGAAAATCGACAAAGTTCATTCAACTGAGACTTAAGATCCTCTGTTTTAGGCTCTGCTTTTTGTAGGGCATCCAGTATCTCCTATTAGAAAATAACAAGACAGAGAAGCAAGCACTTAAATTGGGTAGTTTCCACATCCTCACACTATACGTGCGTAAGTCATATTATAAATTATTATGAGGGAAGAATCAACATAATAGATTCAGTAAAGAAATACATCCTATTTTCTAGATTCCTTGTGCCAGGCAGAGCACTTGGCTTATTTCCATCCTTCTCTAGGCATGGATAGGCATTCCAGCATCAAATGTTGCCAAGTAATCAAATGATCAAGTTGTCAAATAATTCAAAGTGGGACAAGAAAAAGAAAAGAGGAAATAACCTCAATTGCTTTGTAACAGTCTGACTATGCCATTGGAGACATGTATATTATTTAAAGGTAAAGAGAAATCATTTCTCTTCTTAAAAATGTTTATTTATTTTGAGAAAGAGAGAGGGCATGTGAACAGGGAAGGGGCAGAGAGAGAGAAGGAGAGAGAGAATCCCAAGCAGGCTCCACGCTGACAGCATGGAGCCCGACATGGGGCTCAGTCTCATGAACTGTGAGATCATGACTTGAGCCGAAATGAAGAGCGTCCCAAGCCACTCAGGTGTCCCAAGAGAAATCATTTCAAAGCAAAGAAATACTTATTTTGGATTAAAAAATATATGTAATAATTGATTTTATGTAATATGTACAGTTAACTTTCACATTAAAAAGGTCTTATACCCCACCTATCCGATTTACCTAGTAATTCATTCATTTCATATTCAGTCATCAAATATTTGATAAATGCCTGCTATGTGACAATCAATTTTCTGGATTTTAGGACCCCCAAAATGACTGAAGAGATGATTCTTGTACTTGAAGAGCTCACAATTTAACAGATGAGAGAGGCACCTGAATAATCACAGTACTGTGACTCTCTAACCCAAAACAAAGTCTTGAGACTTGACAAGTACATCTCTAAAATCAAGGCCATGATCCCTGGAGTTACACAGGGGCTCTTATGGGTTTGCCACAAGGAGCAAATGAGATCACAAGTGTCAGGCACTTAGCACAATTCCTGGCACACTGATGAATGCCTAACCTGTAAATGATGCCCAAATATTTAAATGGGACCATATAAATAATGGTATTGCCACAGTAAAAAAAAAAAAAAAAATTGGGGGCATCTGGGTGGCTTAGTCAGTTGAGCGCCTGACTTCGTCTCAGGTTATGACCTCACAGTTAATGAGTTCAAGCCCCGCATCAGGCTCTGTGCTGACAGCTCAGAGCCTGGAACCTGCTTTGGATTCTGTGTCTCCCCCCCTCTCTGCTCCTCCCCTGCTCACACTCTGTCTCTCTCTCTCTCTCTCAAAAATAAGTGAAACATAAAAAATAAAATAAAATAAAAAGACTTAAAAAAATAATTCATTAAGGGGGAAGGAGGAGTGCCAAGAAGATGAGAAACTACTCAGATAGCTGTTGGTGTTACTGTCAGTATTCTCAGATATTTATCGAGACATGGCCTAGATTTGTCAGAAAACCACACCTCTCAACAACCCAAGTCTGTGTTTCATTCCTCATCTTAGTAAATGGCCCCGCCTTCCTCCCGCTGATCTAAATCAGAAAACTAAGCTACATCTTGGCCCTGCCAGGAGACAGGAGACAACCAAGTCCAGTCTATGTGTCTTAACTCTCTTTCAGTTACTTCTTTCTCTCTGTATCTGACTCAGTCTCCATTACACATCCTTCATTTCTTTCTGGCATGGCATAATGTCCTCTCGATTTGAATCCTGTTCTCCAGTTTTCTCTCCTGTGTTTTCTTGTCCCTCACTAATTTTGGGTCCTCGGACTGTTTCTCCATGTCACCTGTAACAAACCTCAAGACTCAGCTCAAATGACAACTACACTAAGGACTCTCTGCCCTCCTTCCCACCTATTGGTAGGGACTTCTCACTTGAAGACACACAACACCTTGCAGCTCATCACAATCGAGCATTCCATTGGCTTTGAACCCATTGGCCTTTCCACTTAGACTGTGATTCTGAGAGGAGGGATGGTGTTCTCTTGGTTTTAAAATTATGTATTTATCTTAGCGTCTGGGCCAGAGGAGTCTACCATACTCTTATTTACAAGATTTATGATACCTAGAAAGTTTCTCTCTGAAACTCCAATGCTATACTAGTAACTGCTATTTTACACCATATTGTATCCCTTATTTAAGGGAGAACTTAGTAGTAACTATAGAAACTTACCACATACCAAAAATGCAAAAAAAAAAAAAAAAGAAAGAAAGAAAAATAGAGATTCGAATTAGTTACATATAAAGTAGTTGATATCAAAAGTGAAAAGCTTTGGCCAAAATTTTATACTGAACAAATTCCCATAACTTCATCACAGATTAAAGCATCTTAGTAGAGTCCTTCATTATATAAACATCAGGTTATATATTTCTGTTTCAATTAAGTCCTGGAATGCATTTTTTCCTTAGAAGTTATGGAAGTTCAGAAATTTGCTAAATTTCAAACATGAATAACCCAATGGATATTAAGAAATATGAATTCGCAAACAGCAAATAAGCTTTTTGCAACATGATTGTACATAACTTATAGATGATGATCCATTTTTATATTTTAAAATATTTCTTGGGTATCATCACTTAATTGCAAAAGAGAAAGTAAATACTTATGAAGGTCTGTGATTATTATTGTGATTGTCAACATTATGATTGTCAACAATTATTATTATTATTATGATTGCTCCCTGAAAGCAAAACAATGTTGTTAAGAATCCTAACTAATGCGTTATTTTGTAACATTTTCCTATGTATGCATTGTAATAGAAGTATTATCTCCATTTAAAAATTACTTTTTCATTTTTTACCATCACTACTGAGATATAATTAACATATAACATATATAACATTGTCACAAATTTAATGAGTACAACGTGCCGATTTGATACATTTATATATTGTAAAATGATTGCTCCCCTAGGAGTAGCTAACACTTCTATCCCATCGCATAATTACCATTTCTTCTTTATACTAGTAATAAAAATAAGAGAAAACCTGAGCCTGGAGAGGTAACATACTATTGTCATCAAAAGCATGAGCCGTGGAGCCAAACCTAGAAGCAGTAAGCAGAGGGCTGTCCTCGTTGAATTGTTAGTAAAACTGAAAACCCACATTTACTTTTGCATTATCACGTGGATTTTCTATAGGCCTCACTTCTGTTCACTAATAGTGTCAATGTAAAAAATGACAGCTCAGAAGAGTAGTATAATTTAAGTACCACCAAAACTTTCTTTTTAAAAATTTCACTCATATTAATGGTAGGGAAGGGAAGAGAAACAGAAGAGAATGAAAATATTGTAACTGATTTCTTTTATAACAGAGTGAATAATACTGACTACCTGGAACGATTATTACCAACTTGTCTCTGTTTTACAGAATTGCTTTCTATATTCTGGTGCTCATATCTAAAGGACAGCACAGGCATCAGGAAAAAAGCAACCAGAAGCTAGAAACATTATAAATAAAATATCATAAAGAGATAAGAATAAAGTTTTATTTTGTCGTGTGCTATATTTGTCTGAAATACTTGATTTAGAACAAGACAATGTTGGAAATACTACATGACTTTCTTACCGGCGGAAGCTATTTTGAAATGATTATAACATAAATAGAAACAGAGAAGTTAACTTCACTGAAACTTCCTTTTAAGGATATCCATGGTTCCGAGCATTACAAAACTACAAATATCAACAGTCTTTTGAGATACCATTTAAGAGTAAAAGAAAGGGTTTCAAGCTTCTGCTCTGTCTTTACTATCCCTTTTAGGCTCTGTGACATTCATGTTCTGAAAGAGCTGCCATTCGTTACAAAAGCAAAAAAAAAAGACCTGGGAGACAACCCAGCGAGCATGACACAGGAGTTATGTTGACGGGTTAATTCAAGCCCAGCTGTCAAAACCACCCCGAGGAGAGCTAATCAGGGTGCAAACTAATAGTTGTGCTTTAGGAGATTACCGAATGCTTCCTTTAAGCTATAGCTTCAATCGTTTAATTGTTGGGAATAATTCACTGGCAGAACACCAGCCATGACTCTCCGTCTATTTATGCCTCTACCCACAGGCTAGTTTTCAGGCTGAATGGCTGAACACAATATTACAAACTCTTACACCATAAGAATGAAAGTAAAATGTCTGCACTGACTGTGGACATTTCCTATAATAACTAATAACTCCTTCTCTCCTATATCTGTAGTTTTACAACAGCCTGACTTCTGAGAGAAGGAAACCGAGCAGATCTGTGAAGATAGTTGGGTAAATACTTCTCCAAGTCTGAATGTGGCATGTTTTTAGTTAGCTAGCATTGCTTTCTGGCCACAAGGAGAACCAAACAAAAGTGTTGGCACAACCACAAGGAGAAAACAGGAAGCCAACTTACTTGTCCTTTCCGCCAGCATTCCACTATCTCCTTGTCTGTGTTCTTGCTCTCCAGGAGAGCTAGCTGCTGAGCGCAGGTTGTCAGGAGGGCACCGAACTGTTCCAGGGCCTGCTCCAG
Source organism: Acinonyx jubatus (assembly GCF_027475565.1). NCBI lineage: Eukaryota > Metazoa > Chordata > Mammalia > Carnivora > Felidae > Acinonyx > Acinonyx jubatus. The sequence continues at coordinate 14,871,404 of NC_069385.1, read as the reverse complement.
CTGAACCACCTGGCCGGAGAACTCCTGCTCCGAAAGGGCCATCTGGCTCACCAGGTTCTCCAAGCTGGTCCGCGTCTGGAGGACGCTGTCTTCCCACTGCTTCCAGTCGGCACGCAGGGCCTGCATCTCGGCATCCACGAGCTCACACCCACTGGCACTTGTGTTCTGTCTCACTGCGGGAGCCAGCGACTCCACTCTGCTTAGGCGGCTTGCCCCAATCCCTCTGGAATCCATCAGCTCCTGTAATGGAACATCGCCGTGGCAACCGAGGAGGCTGTGAGTCACTCGGGCCGCGAGTTTACAAGCGTGTACAGAGCGGGGACCGGAATCAATTCATCCGCCCACCCCTAAGTTGCAAGAGCAGAGAGTTATCCTCGTGAGCGCTGAGGTTTCAGGCAAAAGAAGCCAGGGAATGCGCAGCATCCTGGAACAGACTGAACAGGGCCCCTGAAATCAGGCCTTGTTTGAATATGTGAAATTGTCTTGACACAAAGGGATATAAACTTTCGCCTGTGGTGTGTTTCTCCAATAAATGTGTAAATGTGCTCTTTCTCCTTAAGGTGACAGACGAGTGAGCAGGGACTGGCACAGAGCAGCAGCCCTGCTCCGCTTGCGGTCTGTCCCCCATTTCCATCCCCTTCTGGTAAGATAGCGGCTTAGGTCAGTTCTGTGCCACCAGGACTCAACGCTAAGCCGACACAACCACAGAATGAGCCCTCCTCAACGTCAAATACCGCAGTACCTTAAATAAACATTTTCATAGTACCTACAACGAATATTTCACAGACATGCGTAGCCAAAAGTGCAAAGTAACTTTTAGACTGGGTTCATTTATTGCTATCATTTTTACCTTTAAGAAACTCACCAGAAGTTTAACAACGTAGGTATAACTTTTAGGCTGAAAGTACACAAATACTCTAAAGGACAAGATAAAATGTGCGTTACAAATTAGGTAAAATAGCGGCATTTCTGAGAATAGAGTCTTAAAATCTCTCACTTAATTCATCATCTGGTGGGTTTTTTTTAAATTTTTTGTGTTTATTTATTTTTGAGAGAGAGAGAGGAGACAAAGAATCTGAAGCAGGCTCCGTGTTGTCAGCACAAAGCCTGACATGCGGCTTGAACCCACAAACCGTGAGATCACGACCTGAGCCAAAGCCAGACACTCAACTGGCTGAGCCACACAGGCGCCCTCATCATCTGCTGTTTATACATTTATATATCCATTGCTAAAGTTTTTGTTAGTATTAATACAAAATTATGACTTCTGTTCTGGCTTAAATCGAAGGAAAAGATGATTATTAGGGAAAAAACTTCAAGAGGAAAATCAATTACAAATTAATAAGTGTAGAAAAATAGCAGTGTTAAGTATGAAGCATGCTTAATAGGTTATGTTAAATACAAACTGTCTTAACGAACCTATATAATTCAGTTCATATTTCATTAGATTTGCTTAAAATAAATATACCTTCTTGCACTTATATACAAGAGCCAAATTTTAGTATAGGTAATTTAAAAGTGTCTAGTTATATCGTAGTCCAAAGGGCAATCACATGAATCCTTACACAGTTAGCATTTAATATACATACCCACCCTTTTCTTGGCAGGAGGTTTCTAAAAGTCTTCCTGGTTTATCAGTGCATATACTAAGTAGTGATTTGGGGAAAAAATACTATAGCTTTGAAAAAAGAGCTATGTCTAATTATTAGATTTAAATACTTAATAATTTGCCTTTATGGGTGATTTCAAATTTGGAGTTCAAACGGTACCAGTAGTCAAAAATCAGTTTTTCCCAAAACATTCTCTAATGCATTATCTCAGTTTTCCTAGGCAAGAAAATGGGGCATTTCAATATTTGCAACCCTAATTCCACCCATCCGCATTTTGAACAAGAATGTCATCACTTTAAAGTGTTTTGAAATGACTTGTATATGTATTTCCTTGTCTTGGGTTTAACTATTTAAAAATATCATATGCACATATACCCCTTATACACACATATTTGGCTTTGAGGTTGTCCCTTCTTGGCGGTTACTCTTGGGGGTGGGAGGAGATGATGCTGAAGGTCAGAGGAGGTGCTCATTTCCTCCAAGGTCCTTCCCCGCCCACCCACACACCAGCCTCCAGTCTGGACTGACCTGGACCTCAGAGTGTCACCCTCTGCCAGGTTTCACTTTCTCCTTCCCAAATTCCAATTTCTTCCTGCCAGCTCCTTCTCCTACATTTCCCATATGTTTGGAAGAGCATAAAGTCTAGACCATCACTCTTGACTTTTCCCCCACTTTCATTCTCTAGCCAATTAAAGGCCTCGTTGACCAAATCTGTTGAATTTTCTTATTGAGTGTATGCCATGTGCATGGTCTATGTGCATGATCTAATTAAGTCCTCAAAACCACTAGGTGATCGAGGTACTATTGTTATTAATTTACCATTAAGACGTTGAAGCTTGAGGACAGACATCAAGTGATTTGCCCAACACAGCTAGAAAATCAATAGAGGCAGAATGCAGCTTTGGCATCTGATTCCAGAGCCTAAGCTAGAAGTGGAGTGAACTCACATTATATCTGGTGTACTATTTTATAACCATCAGTTTATGCATCATTGTTCCCTACTACACTGCAGGTTTCTTGAGGGAATGTACAACCTTGGTTGAATAAATGGATGAATAAATTAAAATATTAGTGAGAAATGTATCAAAGAAGCATTTTAAAGAATCACACAGATTATAAGAATTTCAAAAGGTGCTTTGTGTGATTATCTCCTTTTAAACCTGCATGGTCACTGTAAGATTTAAATCATACTTTCTAAGCACTTAAAAATAAATTCTCAGGGCGCCTGGGTGGCTCAGTTTGTTAAGCGTCCAACTTCAGCTCAGGTCATGATCTCTCAGTTTGTGAGTTTGAGCCCCACATCAGGCTCTGTGCTGACAGCTCGGAGCCTGGAGCCTGCTTCAGATTCTGTGTCTCCCCCTCTTGCTGCTCCTCCCCTGCTTGTGCTCTCTCTCTCTCTCTCTCTCTCTTTCTCAAAAATAAAAAATACACATTAAAAATAAATGAATAAATAAATAAATAAATAGTCAAAATGTAGTTATTATTGTTGTAATCAACTATTATTTATAGGACTTTTATATTCTGATGTTCAGGGATCAGAACACAATGTGAATCTTAAATTCCTACAATAATTACACTATTTATTCCCAACATTTCCTCATCCACAACTAAACCATTTAGGGTTTCATCACTGCCTAATTTAAAAAAAAATTTAATGTTCATTTATATTTGAGAGACAGAGAGAGACACAGCACAAGTGGGGGAGGGGCAGAGAGAGACAGACATAGAATCCGAAGCAGCCTCCAGGTTCTGAGCTGTCAGCACAGAGCCTGACGTGGGGCTCGAACCCATGAACCATGAGATCATGACCTGAGTTGAAGATGGTTGCCCAACTGACAGAGCCACCCAGCTGCCCCTATCATTGCTTAATTTTTAGATTAAAATCTATTTTTTCCATGGGGGGGGCAGTTACTGCAATTAAATATTCAAATAACTAGAAATACACTTGTCCAGCTCCCTTGTAAGGGAATAAACTAGGTGAGACTTTTAATGTTCTTTAAAGCACTGCCTTCCATTATGTTGTTGTACCGTTGGCTAGAAAAGCAGATGAAAACATCTAGGATGACATTTCCAAGTTATTATTCAGATTCATTTAACTAAGTTATGTTATAAGCTTTTTTATCACTGTGCTAGAAAATAGTATCTGGTTCCATCAGCCCTCCAAGCTGGCTTATATTTCATAGTCTCCCATGAGCAAATTTGCATATGGAAGTATACACAGACAATGTTCCATTTCTGCTCACAAGTGTAAAGTGTCTTGAATTCCTTTTATCCTTTTTGCTTCTGTTTATAATTTGTGAGGTGCAAGGTAATAAACATCAACAAATAGAAAATAGGACACATTTTAACTAACAATCTCACCCATAGAACCTTCATCATAGGGATGGCATACTCAAGAACCAATGAAACAATGAAGTTATAATATCTGTGCGCTTTCTGACCTTAATTTTAGACAATTTCTTCTGGGTGGCTGATGAATCTCCCGACATATCTGACCACCGGTGAAGTTCTTCCTTCGCTGAATGGAGCCAATCCGTGAATTCCTGGACTGCATCTAAATACATGAGATGGTCTTTCACAATCTCTTCCACTTTCCTCATTTTCTCCTAGTGCACAAAGAAAAGGATACTTTAACACTGGGCGTTTTTTGAGAATATGAAGTCAGACAAAAGAACAGGTGTCTTAACGATTTCATTCCTATTATTGAACTTTCTGTTTAATATCTTAGAACGAAGACATCAAATCTTAATTAGACTGAAAGACTTTAAGGAAGCAACCATTTTCCTTTAAATTTACTTTAGGTTAGAACAAAAATCTATGCGGAATGAACGTTCACTAACATCCCTCGCTACTAACCCATTTAATAATTATTATAACTATTATTTAGGCAACAATACAGTATATTATTGGTGTGTTATTAGAGTCTTATTACAGTGTAATTACTGTGGACAGTATTCTGCTCAGCACTTTAAATGTATCTGCTCATTTAGTCCTCTCAACATTCCTGTCATACAGATACTCTTATCACTATATTGTAGGAAAGAGCACTTAACAAAGGTCACAGAGGTTAAGTAACATGCCCAAAGTCACACATCCAAAAGAGGGTCAAAGGCAGAGTTCAAATTTAGGTCTTTTTGACCTCAGAGTCATAGAGCTTAACCATTATCAACCATTAGCAAAATAAAAATTAAGATAACCTAACACACATGTTAAAAATTGTAGTGTTAATAATACAAAGAGAATTCCCCAAAGGAAAACGAAGAAAGGAAAAAAAAAATCTTTCCCTAATTTTCTTTAACATTGTCACAAACACACAAAAGAAAGTCATGGGGGAAAGTAAAGAATCAGAGAGAACTGAAAACAATCCTGATTTTACATAAAGGAGCCTATATCTGGAGAATAAGAATAGGAAAAGGCAGTTTATATTACAATGAGAAATGCACAACATACGTTGTACACGACTGAAATCTAGGAGGCAAACAGACTCGCATTTAATACAACAGATACAAATGGCCAACAACAGAAGAACTCCAAATACTGACATTTGAGGCTCAATCTTAACAAAGAAAACAAATGGACTGACTAATATCCCAAGTGGAGAACGGGGAAAAGCAAAGAATAAAAATAATCGCAAGACTGCAGAAAGAGAAGGATTCACGGGGATCCATAGGCGAGTAATGATCTTTATGTAATAACTGTTCACTAAATATATAAATAGTTTTAGGGCAGCCAGATCCCCTATAATTCAACCTGGAGTATATTCTTTACCTGAACCCTTGGAGTTTTTTCTCCAATGTAAAATACTAACCTTGGAAACAGTGATTATATCATTAAACTGTGTTTTCAGTTCCTCTTGAGCTGTTTCCTTGAAAGATTCATCCTCAGTCTTCTGGTAGAGCTCCCTGGATTTCGAGGCGAGACGGTGCAGGGTTCCGGCATGATCTTCTGCCTCAGACACGATGGACTGGAAGTGGTCCAGGAGGGAAAACTTCTCCTTCAGACCTGGCTGTGGTTGTAGGGGATGCTCCACTTTTTGATCTACGAATTCCATCCACTGCTCCAACTGGTTTTTCCACTCTAGATAGTCGTTCCATTTGCTAATCACAGACTCCAAAGTGCTAGAATTAATGTCACACATCACAAAAATAAGTTATCTTGACATGCCTACTGAAAACTTAGTAGGAGGGCATTGCATCCGTGTAAGCTGTTTTACTGAAGGCTATTCTGTGATGAAAACACTGCTTCTCTGACCCACAATAGTTTCCTCAAATGAAAAGAGATCTATGTTGAATTTGAAGTAAGATGTTACAGTCATACAGGCATCTAGATTTGTCTTCCGAATGTGAATGGACCTAAGTAAGCAAAGTTATGTATTTTGTTGTTAAAACATCAGTACTGGGGCACCAATTAAATTTTATTTAATATATACCAATTCTTAATTTTCTTGGACCCAGTTTACCTTATTAAAAATCAGTTGATAACTATTTCTTGACTAGAATTCAAAATTTAAGGTATTCTTTCTAAGTACATAATATTATTAGATTGATTTTCATTTAAAAATGGACAGTGCTTAGTGCTCCTGAGTTGAATGTGTAAAGGACGAAAGGGCTTACTATATTTATAAGAAACATAGTCATATAAGTCATATAAGTAATAGTCAAGTAAATAGCTCTCCAGACTGTCAAATAAAAGGCTCTCCAGACTGGCATTTTTAAAAAACAGATTTAAAAAATCTGTTAATGCCATTATTTAGCTTTACAAACTACTCTAAACTCATCTTAGTGACCATTCCAAGCATCCCTTGCATATAAGCCTATGATCCTGGAGTTCTATGGTAGAGTTCTGTGGAGTTCTGTATCCTGGAGTTCTGTGGTAAATGTACTTCCAGCATCTCCTCAAATTGCTCCTTTTGCACCAATAGAAACCTCAACATAGGTACTGTGAAGTGCTATCCTTTCCTTAAAGAATTTTCTAGAAAGTCCAAATCAATCTCATCTCTCCAGAAGCACCCCCAGGCCCTGCCTTATCCTACAAGCCCACAGTGTCTTAGTAACACAACCTGAGTCGGAGCGTTTTAGAATGCATCCCACCCTATCCTCTGAGCACTTAAAGAGCAAAAACTACTTTGTTTCCTTTCGTTGTTTTAGCTCGATAATTGGAACACTGCTACTGCTTAATATGTGGTTGTCAAATTTAATTTCTTACTCAAAAAAAGCAGAATCAAGGATTTGAATCTGCTTCTTGTATTTAACATTTTATTCCAACATCCAAAAAACATTCACCCACATTCATATTCCCTTTTATGGAGCCAGCCTATTGCCAAGCACTGGGAGGGTTGGTTCACGCTCCAGCAGTCCTCATTCTAGAATAATAGAACCAGAGGATCTGATTTCTTTCTTTGTGGACCATTATAAGTTATTCCTGAGATTCAAAGTCCTGCTGGCCTTGGGAGTCACCACCTATGCTCTGTATTTAAAGAAAACAAAACAAAACAAACAAAGTCTCTAAAATGTACTTATAACCATGGTTCACTGTTTGCATTGGTGTGGATAACTGCAGTGTTGTGTTGTGTTATGTTTTGTTTTGTGATGAGCTTTAATCTTTTATTCATCTGTTTCCTTCGCTATTCATTTATTTATTATTAAGCACACACTTCCCCCGCGACCTAAAAGTATATACAGCTTTCAGAATATGCCTGCTGGAATGTAATTTAGTAGAATTCTGACTGAAGGTCATTGGTCCCACCAGCCAGCCAGATGATCTGCAGATACGTGGAAAAGAAAGGAAGGTGGCACTCTCCACTCATAAATTTAACTGCAACAACACCAGGCGTAACAATCAGTATCTTCTCTGCTTGCTCCTCGTCCATTGCTGTCTTCTCTACGGAATCCCAGGTGGGAGGATCCTTGGGTGTGGGAGAACGTCCCCATGCACCGCAGGACATAAGCTCTCCTGGCCTTAGTCACTAAACGCCAGGGATGCGCCCATCACTGGGACAATCTAAAAGCCTACACACATTTCCACAGCCCCATTGTGGGTGACATTACTTCTGATTAAGAAAAAGATAAACACTTAAGCTGAACAGTTGCTAACAAATTAATTCCCTGTATGTTCCTCTAAAAAGGGAAACATTATTAAAGTTATTAAAGACCATACACCCTTGCTTTGATGAATTGAAAGGAGGGATCTTACTGAGCCCACGTTGTGTGCAAGATTCCATGAGAGATATTATGGGAGATGTAAATATTACACGCACACACACACACACACACACGCACAAAACAAGCAAACAAACAAAACTGTCTTTGTCATTACAGAAACTATAATCTAGGCAAAGAGAAGTATGTATATAACTAGCTAAAATAATATGCTTGGTAACTCTACCACAGGATACTCTCAGCATTGTTCCATCATTTACTAAGCCACAAGGTTTTATTTAGGAAAATAAACACTAAAAATAGGCTCTGTACCTCTGAGCACGGACGGAGGAGCTCATGATATCAGCCCACACATCTTTAAGGTTCTGTAGCTGAGTCTGGATCACCTTTTGACCTTGTTTGTTGCTACTTCTCAAGGCCTGTTCCCCTTTGCCAATGGCCATATTCAACTTAACTTCTCCTTCCCCTTTCATCAGGAGAATGTCCTATGAAGGAACAGTGAATTCCTGTCAGTAGGAATATTAGAACCTTCTCATATTTTGAAAAACAGTTATGTCTCCCATGAGAAACCTTACTCACTTTAAAATGAAAACACAACAAGAAACCCTGGACCCTAGTGCAAAATGATGCTTTATTTAAATTTTTTTCATGTTTATTTATTTTTGAGACAGAGATAGAGCACGAGTGGGGGGAGGGGGCAGAGAGAGAGAGGGAGACACAAAATTGGAAGCAGGCTCCAGGCTCTGAGCTGTCAGCACAGAGCCCGACACGGGGCTCAAACTCACGAACCGCAAGATCATGACCTGAGCCAAAGTCGGACGCTCAACCCCCTGAGCCACCCAGGCACCCCAGATATTTAATTATTTAAACATTAGATATCAGGAGTCTTAGAGTCAAGGATTAACTCCAATTTAAATTCTTGGAAAACTCTGGACCACTAACCTAGAAGTGTACATTTACTGAATGTTAGTTTCAAAGTAAAAAGAAATTATTTTAAAAATAAAGACACACTTGTCAGAAACCTAACAGCCCCCTCCCATCACTGCCTGGCTAACTCCCATCTTTCAAGGTCCCCTTCATTTGACTGCAGGCTGGGTTGGTGGACACACTTGTTTGCTTTGGTCATGGCCCCTGTCTCCATGGGCTACTGCAGGTAACTATTTACAGGTTAGTCTCTCCCACTAGACTGTGAACTGGAAAGGAAGCACGAATCTTTGTCTCCATTTCCCCAGTGACTTGCATAGTGCTTGGAGTAGAGTCAGCATCCCATAACATCTGCTGAATACTTACTAAATGAAATCAAAAATTATTGTGAAGCTATTGAAGGGGCAGCGTGATCCCTCCGTATCCCTTTCTCCAATTTCTCTGTTTTGCCCACATGATCTTCACTGAGAGGCTCACGGAACCATTAGGACAATTAGCTCAGATATTTGTGAATCTAAGCAAATTGGTCTTTAGAAGTTGTCCGTGTCTGGCAGCTGTTCCCCGCTTACCTGTATTTGTAACAGCCGCTTTTCCAAGGTGTCTTTGCTTCCAACGGTGCTCTCCGCACAGGCCAGTCTGTCTTGAATGTCCTTCACCCAGGACCACATACTCTGCACAGCTTCCTCCAGGGCTTCGTGCTCCTGCAGGGCCAGCTGGCAGTTCCGGAGTTTCTCTTTGGTCGTTCTGAGTAAGTTCTGGTAGTTGGTGAGGAGCTGGGAGCACAGGCGTCCTTCTTTTCCAGCCCCGTGACCCTCTTCGCTGAGAAGCTGCCCTCTCTGGGAAAGCTTATCCAGAGACTCTCTAAAAAAAACAGAAAAAAAAAAAAAAGTTGAATTCTGACATTCGGGAGTGCAACAGATAGTCAATCCTGGAGAAGTAGCCAGACAAGAGCTCACGGCTAACGTGCCTTTAAAAGGAAGATGCTGGGGACCTTCACAGGGCTGGCTACCTGCATCCCTATGATTTTTCTGAGTGCACTCAATATACATCCGGGGATTTCAATCCATCTATGCTGTGCATAGATCCCGCCCTATATTTTAAGGAATCCACATCAGAAAATGGCCCAGGACTGCCTTTCCAGCCTCATCTCTAACATTTCTCTGTTCTGACTTCATGCTCTACTCCCGAGTTGTCCCCAGACCCTCTGCTTTTTGGTGCATACACGAGGATTCCTGTTTGTGAAAACCCTTCTACTCTCCTCTGCTTCCTTCCTAGTCGGCCTTTCAAATGCCAGAGCAGGCATCAGCTCCACAGGCAGCATCGCACTGACCCCAGGGAGGGAGGAGAGTACAGGTCTCCTCGTCCGTATCCGTTCTGTCTCTGTCCCTTTCTATGACCTCATGCACCCTCTCTGCCTCAGTCCTCAGGCTTTCACCCTGCAGAAGCCAGGGTTATTGCATTCATCCCATATCCCCAGGACCCAGTGCAAAAGATAATGTGCAAAAAACCAGTTTCTTTCAAAGGGCCATTATATGAGTGCTGATGGGTTTCCTTGTTGTATCCTGGGTACTTGGCTCATCTCAGTTTGGATTTATGTTAATTATGTCAAGGGAAAGTGTAGTCTTAGTGGGAGGGTTGGCTTTACCTTGTTCTACAGAGTTCTGAATTCTGATCAGTATGTCTATCAAAAATTTTCCAGGATACCAAAAGGGAGAGTGCAGATGTGTGAACACAAACTCTTGTGAGTACTGAGAAAAGAATACAAACTTTATCTCCTACAGGTCTGTCATTTTTTTTCTGAGCATCCTGTGGCCCTCTGTGATATATGATTTGTACAACATTATATCTACTCTAAATTACATTTCTTATAATCTGGTAAGACAAGAAGTTGGCTTAAGCAACAAAGTGAGTTAAATAATTCAAGACGACAGATATCACTTGTTGCTAAAAGAATTCCTTAATGGATGATAGAAGTTCAATAAATCTCAAATCTGGGCACTTTGAAAAAAAAAGGCATCCCCTCCAGATAGTTGAGTGTGATATTATGATGAAAACAATCCAGAGGACGGGGAGGGTCAAGTGGCCAGCAAGGGAGAAGTCAGGTGACCCAGCTGGAGAACCTGGGGGGGGGGGGGGGGGTAGGCAGACTATATTAGGATTGTCCGGAGAAGTAGCCAGTTACAAAGAGCCTGGGGGCAAACACACTTAAGGATTCTTAGCCTCTGGTCCTGGAACACCAGAGAATATCAGCTCAAGAAGAATATGTAAAGTCATTTTAACAGTTTGGAAGAAAGAGAGAAGTAGGTGTGGCCATGTTACATTGTATCTACAGAGGGGTCAAGATTTAAAAAGCAAATAAAGTGCAGTGTAATTTTCAGAAAGCCATATAGTTAGAATGATACTGTTCTTCTATTAAATCAGCAAATATTTTCTTTTTTTTTTTCTGGTACTATACCAGCTATTGGGACTATAACAATGATAACGACCTAAAGGTCCCTGACCTTGAGGAACTCACTATTGGGGGTTGGCGCGTATAGATTCAATGAAGAATTTACTCCGTGGTAAGGGCTCCAGAGACCAAAGGGCTCACAGGGACCAAAGCATTCCAGGAAAATTTTATAATAGTCATCAAACTAGCACACCAATAGCAGCTGTCACTATGGGTTATGTCTGTGTATTTGTTTGCATGTTTGTTTTTTAGGCAAGTTTGACCAAAAAGAAGACTCAGCAGAAAGAAGGAATGAATATGATTGGAATTAGACATTTTTTACTGAATTGATCACTGTTGCTGATTTGTCTGATTAAGCAGGCTGGATGTTAGCCTCTGCTGCTTCACAGATGAGTACATCTGCTCATTAAGAGGATAGTTAAGAGGTTTGAGTCAACCATTTGCAACTACGTGGATAGAACTAGAGGGTATTATGCTAAGCGAAATTAGTCAGAGAAAGACAAATATCATATGACTTCACTCGTATGAGGGTTTTAAGGGACAAAACAGATGAACATAAGGGAAGGGAAGTGATAGAAAAACAGGGAGGGGGACAAAACATAAAAGACTCTTAAATATGGAGAACAAACAGAGGGTTGCTGAAGGGGTTGTGGGGGGGGGGGATGGGCTAAATGGGAAAGGGGCGTTAAGGAATCTACTCCTGAAATTACTGTTGCACTATATGCTAACTAATTTGGATGTAAATTAAAAACATAAATTAAATTTTAAAAAAGGAAAAAAAAAAGAACCTTGGGGTCAACCTGCACTCCAAGTACCAACAAAGCAACTTAACATGCCAGGGTGGATGGTGAATTCAGTGAGCAAAGCCCTGAAGCTGGTGAAGTCAAAAGCACAGGCCAGAGAACTTTGCCTGGGAAAGGAGCCAGAAATGTTTGCTCAGCCAAGAGACGACGGAGAGACAAATACCGCAATGGAGAAGAGGAACCTCCAGGATAGTCGGACTTAATGGCCATAGCTTTTGCATTACTAAGAATGTTACGAGGATGGGTACGGATTGGAAATAAAACTGGCTGCTCAAGTATGTGAAGAATGTATGGAAACTGGGGTCTAAAGCATTGTTTTTATAAATGAAGAGTACCCTTTATTATGACCTGCTATCCTTATCATAACCTCTAAAAACAAAGTATGGTACCACTAGCAGCAAAATGCTGAAAGGCAAAATCAAGAAATACAGGAAGTGAGTGGCCTGTCCAATTTATTGAGCAAAGGGAGGTGGACCTGGGATGCAGATACCCCCTCACCTCTATCCCTGTGCTCTCTCCGGAATACCACTTTGCCATAGAGAACACCACACAATCATCTGTATCCTAGACATTTAGGGATAGAAACAGATACAACCACCATCACCAACCAACCAATCGACCAAGCAACCAACCAATGAACAACCAAAGCAATGAGCCAACCAACCAGAGAAGTAACAGCTTGTTAGTACAGCAAGGACCTATTCCATTTCTGCACCATACCTCACAGCCAATAGTTCTCCCAGAAACATTTCAACTTTATGGACTTCATTCTTCTTCTCAGGAATGTGCTGTTTACTCTCTCCAAAGTTTTCCGTACTTAACCTTTCATCCATTTCGTGGATCCATAAGTTCAGTTTTCTGTGCTGATCCTCAAAGCTACAGAAAAGAAAATACTTTGTAGAAATCCTTCTGTACTCATTATAATAAATAAATTCAAATAGCTGAGGTCACAATGTTGATGGCAATTAAAATCTCATGAATTTTCAAGTATGGAAGAAAACTCAACAACACACCCATCCAAATTATCATTTATTTCAGTAACAAAATGACAAATAGTGGACACATGTCTTGAGATCTAAGCAGAGTCACCCCATCTTGTCAAATTGATTTCCTGGTAATCAGTTGGTAATTATTAGCAAGATTACATTCCTATGTCAATATGCACTTAACTTTGTGTCTTACTACTGGGGACTCCAATGGATTGAGTAGGGCAGTGGAAGCCCTGGGACAAGAAGGGAAAGTTATCTCTGTGTATCTTATGATGATTTAAATATGATCCAAGAGCACAAGGGCTCTAAGTTTTGAAAAGAATGTAGGTTCTCTAAGAAACCTGGCAAGAGTGAAGCAATTTACTCTGTGACTAGAAAGGCGTTTTGATGATACTGACATTCTTTTCCCCCTAGTTTTTTTTTCTTCTAATTTTATATTCACCTCTGTTGACATTGCTTCCCGATTGGAATCTTGATTCATAGGAATCTGACAGGTGTTGTGTTTTTTTTTGTTTTTTTTTTTTTTTTTTTTTTGCCGTCACTCCAACCCAACAGAGGTGGACACAAAGAAAAGACTTGGATAATCTAAAACCTGGTTGCCAAAGCTAATATTTTGAGTTAACCAAATAGACAAAAAATACATGCATTTATGCATAATTCCTTAATTTTTCTGTATAGAAAATAAAGCCAAACAAAACGATCAGAGTCCAAGCAATTAATTACTGTTCTAGTGTGAACCTGTATTTAAGGTTTCTCAAAGTCTTTGGAAACATATTCTGTGTGTGATGAAATATACACTTATCAAAACAACCTACCTCCCAAGTTCTAAAGCACAGTCTTGAAGAGCCTGCTTGTCTTTAAGACATTGTTTCAGAAATGCTTGAAATTCTTCATTAGCCTTTGTAATTTGCTCCTGAATGCTACTGACAATTTGTTTAGACAAATGTGCATACAAAATTTGTCCTTCTTGAGTCACAGCATCAAGCTTGCTCTGCCCATCACTGATTGAGTCCAAAATGTTCTGTTTCAAGAAATAAAGGTGATACAATATATTTTGCTATTATTCAGAGACCCCGGAGCATGGGAGCAATGACTGCAATTCTTAGCTCAGATAGCAGAGCAAGAGAAGAAAAACAGAGCCCAGAACCCAGAGTCAGAAAGTCTTTAATAAGGCTGGAGTGAGATCTTTATCAGGGAAATACAAATCAAAACCACACTGAGATATCACCTCATGCCAGTCAGAGTGGCTAAAATGAACAAATCAGGAGACTATAGATGCTGGAGAGGATGTGGAGAAACGGGAACCCTTTTGCATTGTTGGTGGGAATGCAAACTGGTGCAGCCACTCTGGAAAACAGTGTGGAGGTTCCTCAAAAAATTAAAAATAGATTTACCCTATGACCCAGCAACAGCACTGCTAGGAATTTACCCAAGGGATACAGGAGTGCTGATGCATAGGGGCACTTATACCCCAATGTTTATAGCAGCACTTTCAACAATAGCCAAACTATGGAAAGAGCCTAAATGTCCATCAACTGATGCATGGATAAAGGAATTGTGGTTTATACACACAATGGAATACTACTTGGCAATGAGAAAGAATGAAATATGGCCTTTTGTAGCAACGTGGATGGAACTGGAAAGTGTGATGCTAAGTGAAATAAATCACACAGAGAAAGACAGATACCATATGTTTCCACTCTTATGGGAACCCTGAGAAACTTAACAGAAGACCATGGGGGAGGGGAAGGGGAAAAAAAAAAAAGTGAGAGGGAGGGAGCCAAACCATAGGAGACTCTTAAAAACTGAGAATAAACTGAGGGTTGATGGGGGGGCAGAGAGGGGAAAGTGGGTGGTGGGCATTGAGGAAGGCACCTGTTGGGATGAGCACTGGGTGTTGTATGGAAACCAATTTGACAAGAAATTTCACATTTAAAAAAAAAAAAAAAAAAGGCCAGAGTGAGAATGTACAACTAGATAGAATCAAGGCTCATAATCAAGGATGGTGCCAGCCAGTCACTGGAACCACTGAGGACTAAACTGTGGACAATGCCATGCTGTAAAGGAGGCCGTTCTCATCAAGGTCTCGCTCTCAGCCTCTCCGCGTTCTCATTGTCCCGGCCCAGCCCAGGCTGTACTTCTTCACGTGTTATAGTATGATGTCCTCTAACTGGTAGGCTGCCTGCACCCCTCCCCCTCTTCTGATCTGCACACAAAGTCCTCCCTGCGGGTCCCCTCTCTTCTTGGTATGCACCTCCGCTTGAGAGATCATATGCATGAGCGTGGCTTCAGCAGAGCAGAAGAACACAACAGAAATGCTGAGCCAGCCCTGCTTCTCCCCCGTGCTCCTGGGTGGCATTTGCGATGGCCACTCAGACGTTTCTTCGTGGTGTTCCACTGCATCTCAAGCTTAAAGGAGACAATTCCACATTTAAATTTACCACGCCTCCTGGAAAGCCAACTTCCTTTGCTATAATGATCTTCCTACTCTGACTTCTCATAAATTATCTACGTAACTGTCCTCACCAATGAGGCCACAAAATTCTCATGTTCCTCATTAATTTAAAAAATATTGTTTTTAATTTAAAAAAATGTATGTCTATACATTTTTGAGAGAGAGA
Source organism: Acinonyx jubatus (assembly GCF_027475565.1). NCBI lineage: Eukaryota > Metazoa > Chordata > Mammalia > Carnivora > Felidae > Acinonyx > Acinonyx jubatus. Next base: position 14,855,850 of record NC_069385.1, on the reverse strand, counting down.
GAGAGAGAGAGCAGAGCATGAGCGCTAGAATGGCATAGAGTGGAAGACACAGAATCCGAAACAGGCTCCAGGCTCCAAGCTGTCAGCACAGAGCCCGACGCGGGGCTCGAACCCACAAACCATGAAATCATGACCTAAGCCGAAGTCAGATGCTTCACTGACAGAGCCACTCAGGTGTCCCCCTCACCAAAAAATATATTTTTAAATGATACTTAACTGATACTTGCTTAACTGATACTTGCTTTGCTCATATCAGCCATTTAAAAAACTTGTCGAAAACTCAATTTGAGTCAGTCACTTCTGAACTCTACCACACAATAGCTTTCTCCTTCCTGAATTCATATATTTTTCGTAGTCAGTAAAACCTGTAAAACCTATAATACCTATTGCTTTGAGTTTGTCCTAGATCAAAATTTAGACTGTAGGTTACTGAAAAACACAAGCCATGTCTTCATTTTAAAACTCCTCCAATAGGGGTGCCTGAGTGGCTCAGTCAGTTAAGTGTCTGACTCTTGCTTTCAGCTCAGGTCATGATCTCACAGTTGGTGACTTTGAGCCCCATGCTGGGTTTCATGCTGACAGTGCAGAGCCTGCTTGGGATGCTCTCTCTCTCTCTCTCTCTCTCTCACTCTCTCTCTCTCTGCCCCTCACCTGCTCATGCTCATGTGTGCGTGCTCTCTCTCTCTCTCTCTCTCTCAAAAATAAACTTAAAAATAAATAAATAAAACTCCTCCACATAGTGATATGGTATAGATAAAATTACTTATATTTTTACTGCTATAAAAATTAAAACTAGGTTTAGTTTTGAATGAATTCCAAAGAATAGTCAATAGGCTAAAAGAGAGAAAAATGGGATCAAAAATTCTGTAGCTCTGATTTATTTTCTCAACTTTTCATATTGTCTATCTCTTTATGACTCAAGAAATCTAATTCTGTTAAAGAAGAAGAAAAGTTCAGAAGATCTGGGGAAAGAGATGATTTAGGTCTGACCTGAAGGCACGTGAGTACAGTTTAGAGAAGAAGAAAAAGGCTTTCATACCTGGAGATCGTGGAGCTTTGCCTCTAGAACCTTGCTGTCGCCAGTTCTATCTGATGATTTTTTCGCCGCTGCCTTTATTCCAGAAAACCACTCTTGGAATTCCTGCATAGACTCTTTTGAAAGTAATGAAAATGAGAAATACATCCAAAACACTGATTGAGCTTCGTGGATTACCATAATGAATTAACGCTGGCCTTCAGCTCATTGCATCTTGCTTTACAGAATATTCCAGAAAGAAAATAATAATCATGTCGAATATACTATAGCATGTTCCATAACTATGACTGTTCATGGCAGAATCGAGAAATTGCCTCAGAGAAAAGACAGAAAAGAAATTTGTATTCCTAAGATATCCGATTTCCCATTCTTTCTTTCTTTTGGTAAATGAAGATAAATAATTGTCTGAATATGTAAGAGAGCAAAGGGACAAAGGCTCTAGGGGTGTTGAAGCCATTTTTATGGCAAAGGAAGGAACCGTGTCCTCTCTCCACCCAGCTGACTTAGAGCCATTTCACATCTTCATCAGTGCAAAGACACAGCTGGGCGGGAAGCTGAGTCAGGGACCTCTGACCGGCAATTTTCCGAATTACATGGCTACCACTGTTTCATGGCCCAATATCCAAGTTTACTGTGTTACTTCATCATAGCAGTGGAAGTAATTTTCCACCCAAATGAGCTATATGTAGAAAATCCAGATGAATTTCAGAATCCTGAAAATGGTGGATCCCTACTTTCTTGAGGAGGAAGAGGAAGAATTATGGCTACAGCCCAAGCACAACACTTTCACTGCTCAAATCTGGACATACAAATGAATTTAAAATGATATTCTGCTGGAAAGCTTTTTCCAACTATTGCTGGCAGTTTCTAGGCAGCATTTGGTTTGGATTCTTTCTTATAAACAAACTACTCATGCAAAGGCTTGTCAGGGCTCACCATTGAAGTGCTTCTCCAGAAAATCCTGAAGGCTGGCCTGTGTTTTGGAGCACAACTGGCTCACAGCTTCGTGGTTCTTTATCAGCCCAGTCATAGCACTGCCCAAGCTCTCCAGCTCAATGGAATGGTACTTGCGGCACAAGCTATTGAGATTTTCTTGGGTGGAGCTGATGTTGCTTTGCTGACTTTGAAGTTCCTTTTGTATTTCCTACAGAATAAACAAATGCCATGAAGGACATTCATCACATTCAAGGGAAATATTCCATCTATTCCACTATGGTACTTTTTTTGGGAAACTGATGCTGTTGAAATACACTCAGTAACGTATGCATTTTTGTGGGATTTTTTTTTCAGTATTTGTAATAGATCTGTGTTGACTCAGAATTTTGCCCAATTCTCTTTGGGAACAAGTGCAAACAGCAGTTGAGAGGTCGTAGCATTTGGATTATGGTCTAGGATTCCAAGCAAATTGAATAGGTTCTTAGGGATTCCAGCCCATGATCTTGGGTTTAGTCAGTTGATTAGAAACTATTAATGGAGTCACCCCCTAAGTTCACATTCTTCAGTGGACTACTAGGGCTTTGTTTTAGGTTCACAGGCCACAGGAAAAGCACCAGTAGTTAATTTTAAAACACATCTCTTTAGTCTTAAGTACAGTAAGAAAATATGTTCAAGAGAACAGATCACATATGTGAAACAGTCAACTCAACTCACAAGCTTTACAGACAGTTGATCAGTAATATTATCTCTATGGACAGATGACATGGAAGTAGAATGTTCTCTCGACTGTTGGTTTTTTGTTTTTGTTGTTTTTGTTTTTTTTTAATATATCCTTCTCTAGATAAAAGCAGTCATACTGACCAACAAAAATAATTAAGTAATTAAAAACTACTCTGCATTGAAATTTGAAAAATTCATGGAAATTTGAACAGGTCTTCTACAGGCTCTACTCTTTTACTAAAGAAACATATTGGCAAGCATAGCTTATGAGCAGGCCCTACAGTAAGTAAAGCATGCTTTCTGCTTTTAGATGATTCATCTTCAATTTCCTACTACCTGCATTCATTTCTCTACCTGTTAACTTACTTTGCCGTATCCAATGAGTTAGTCGGCCTGATGTTAATATAGGTAACTGAGAGCAGAGTCTTTATTTTTATTCCAGTCACCACAAAATAGGAGAACCAATATGACCATTGGAAGTATAAATGCTTCATGATAGGTTATTACCTACCTTTACTTTTTTCAGCCCTTCCCATGTCTCCGTCTGAGCACAGTTCATCAATGCTTCTTCTACTTTTGTGAGCCAGCTTGTTATATCATTGATAAATTTCTCCACCTGTGTACTCTGAGTGGTGAACTCTTTCAAGGTTCCTTTTGCTTCTTCGGTAATTTCTTTGGCATGCTCCAGTTTCTGCCGTAAGTCTGCTTCTATAAACTAAACATAAAGTAGGATTTCATTAAAATCTGTGGCGACCAGGACACTCATTGGGTAGCAATTCTGTTCGTGTGCAGCTTAACTGTCAAAAACACATCAACCTAACCATGGAGGCTAATTCAACTTTTCTAAGAAGGGAAACCAGTGGGTGCAAGGGGTCAAACAAGTTAAGTGACGGGACAATGGAAACAGTACATATTTACAGTTGACAGTGGATGTTAAAGTGGCAGTTTTGACAGAGGGCCCAAGGAAAACGGAAGGTCACGTTTCAAAAGCAGAGCTAAACCTACACAGGGTTACCAAGTTTGTGACTAAAACCCGGTTCTGAATTCTTCTCCAGAAACACTCACACTTGTATGTCCTGATGTAACCACGACTCTGAACAAACACCACTTCAGAATTTTATCATAAAGCAATTTTGTTTTTGTCCCCCACTTGAAAGCATTCAGCGAAGCTAGTTCTCTTCTCCCAAAGGACTTATTTCAGGAGGGCCCCTGACTCTTGTGGTCCTACAGATCATAAAAGGACTTATAATCATGATAAATTGCAAAATGCTTTCAATTCCACAATGAAAACATCGAGGCCCATTTCATAATCCAAATTGAACTTGAAGTCACAGCTTTTATCTTATCCCTACCCTAGATCTGCTACAAATAGGAAGCCCATCTGAAGAAAGGTGTCAAGTGCCTCTTTTTCTATTTCCCCATTTTCTCTAGCTTCTGACCCTGCAGGTGCAGGCAAGCAGGAGGTGGGGGAAGGGCTCTGAAAGTTTTGACAACTATTGTGAGCTGGCATCTGTGCTCCTAGGCCAGGTGACATTTAGCATTCTCTCCTGTCACAGGCCTTCCTCTGTGGGGTTTTCTGAGACTCCCCTCAGTGCTGGGACCTCCCACTGACCTTGCCTAGGTACAAGCAATGCACTCTTCTCTGGCTCTTTCTCCTTCCACAGCCTGCGGGCATCTCTTTATCTTGCTGCTGAGGCCTCTTCCTCCCTAGAAAGCCTTCCCAGATAACCTGAGATATGCAAGCACTGATGCTTTGTCCTTTCCTTTCCTCTGATAATTCACTTCTGGGCCAGAGGTCACACTCTGGCATTTACACAACAGATGATTCTGAGATGCAGGCCACTCAAAATAATCACTTCTCCTTTGGCAAACACATCAGCAGTTGGCTAGCCTCTCTCTCACCCTTAAGGTCTCTCGGAGGAATTAGATAGTAGACCTGGCATCCACCAACTGCAGGGGCACATGTCATGCTCTCTAGATGACACCACTGAAACTCTTCCCTTTATTTTAAGGTAAGGAACAGGTGTCCCGATCCCTCTTCCTTGAGGTGGGGGGTGATGGTGAGAAAGCAGAGGACAATGGTAGCTCTCTCCCAAGGCCCTGCCTCCATCTTAACTCTGCAAAAGTCCACCTGATGCCCATTTATATCCTTGACACAGGCAACACGCATAAGCACTCCTTTTCACTTTTCTATTAGCACCCTTTCCCTCTTGTTGCCTCAGGTGAAACTTCTAACATTCTGGTACATGTAGATCATCCACCCGTGATGCTAAGTGATGGACACGCAGTCTCAGGTCAGAGCGTAAGTATAGTCAAGCATGACAGACGGGTTAGCAAGAGGCAGTAAGTAAAGGACAAAGGCACAACAGGAAGAAGGAAAATGTAGAGGAAATCCCTGAGGGCAGAAACAAACGCTTAGGTTAAAGTAAGGCAGCGGAACACTTAGCCTGGAGCCTGTGGTGCTGGCTGCCGAGAGACTCCTCCCCCCATCCCCCCCCTACATGCTACCTGTTCCTACAGCTCCCTGGCTGAAGTAGCTCAGACTTCCTGGTCGACCCGGCCTGCCTCGTGCTCCCTGTGGATCTGTGCCGAACGCAGAGCCCTGAAATGAGGTTTGCGATGGCAATGTCTCCTAACCCAACGACTGGGTAACTGAATTAGAAGAATATCCACATTCGTAAATGTGGTTTCTGCTCCTGTCCAGACGTAAAATGGTCCATGAGGCAAGCTGGATGATACTACTCCTACAATGTAGTAAGGAAAAGGGTGCTAATCACTTCCAACACAAATATAATATGTATATCAGACATGTGTTATTAATACTAGCACAAGGAATTCTAAAGATGTTAATGTTTTAACCCCCATATATGGTAAGAGCCGTGTGTTTTCTTGGAATTATGATGATAATGAGAATATATATATTGTATATATATGACATATAAAATTTATTTATTGTTATTGTATTACATATCGATTATATTATAGATTATATTTGAGGTTGAGTCTAGTATACGGTAGTTATTACAAACCTGACTGAATACTTACCTGAAGGTCTGGTGGTGTTTCTGGATTTTTAGTTAATTCTTTAAGATCATTAACTTTGCAATGAAGTTCTTCCAATCTCAACGCTTTGTTTTTAACTTCAGACTGCGAAAATAAAAGACAAAGACGAAAAGCATAACTCGTCCAAACATTGACATATTACATTCAGCATTTAATAATTTCAAGAGTTAACTCTGACGTGATGTCCTAACTTCAAGCCAGGGTTAAAAAAAAAAAATCTCTGTTTCATTTTCTGAGTCTATCATTATTTACGAATGTGAAAAAATGCCATCATTAACTTTCTCTTCCAGTGTGAGGGAGTATGCAGAACTTTCTCCCCATCCCCTTTTACTGGAAAAAAAAAAAGCTCCTGGAAAAAATTAAACACTGACTAAAAAGTCTTGAGTCACTGGGGATTTTCAATAACTGTCATTTATTCATTAGCGTTAATATCACTGGCTACCACGGCAGAGAAATTCCTTTGAGGAAGGATCTCAAAGCACATACACATTGGGAGTGCCTAATTAACTGTGCACTATATGTAATACATAAGAAACATTCAAATAAAATTTTAAAATGTTTTTTTAAATAAAAGCCTTTTTTTATATTTTGCCTTTTTATTTTTAATTTATTTGCACCCACACTAACACACACAAAAAAAGAAAAAAAATGGGTCAAGAATCATTACTGAACAAATTAGATGCTTGTAAACGTAACTATTTATTTGGAGCCACAAAGGAACTTTTGATAAAGGATCCCTCTCAACTTCAATATGATGTTTTGGTGTTCAGGGGACACTAACAAACTTTCAGTCCAGAAAGCAATTTACTTACCCAGAAAGCAATCTGCTTACCCAGTAAGACATGATGAACTAATTGTCAGGCCCACTGGCTTCCTCCAGGAGCAGGCTGAACAATTAAAAGATCACACCTAGTCACTTACTCACTTTCTCTCCTGAATGGCAGCAGCAACTCACTATGAGGCGCTGGGCTGAGCCCACTTGACTGTATTCGTTGCCATACCACACAGCCAATCACATAAAAACCCACTTCTGTGAGTGACTGAAGCCGGACACGCTGAACGTGGGGCTGATGCCCACTGGCTTCCTGGATCCCAGAGGTCAGTAGTAGGAGTGTACTGTGTGCCAGTTACATAATTGGCTCCCCAAAAGAAGAAGACCCCGACTTGCAAAATTTACCCCCATTTTGAGCTACAACACGATGTCACCGCACGTGGGGTTGGAACATCCTACCACATGTCCCCCAAGCAGGTATAATAGGGACCCATAACTCAAGAGCCTAGATAAGAGTTGTGTGTAGAACAGAAATTAAGAGTTATAAGTTTTAAGTATTTACTAGCTTCATTTTAATATACGTATTTATATTAAATTTATGTATTATATAAATTATATATTATATAAATTTATATAATAAATTTAATATATATTCTATTAACTGTAAATTTATCTACAATTTATTTCTGTGATGGTTGTGTTTAACACTGGCTTGCGAAATTCTTTAAATTTTGATAATTTTTTTAAGAGCTGGTACAAGCCCTCTTCAGGCATACACTACTGTTTGAGCCGTAATGTTCATTTAACGTCAAAGGTAACATCTTAAGAGACTGTAGTATCCCTCTCCTGACTGCACTTGAAGTTGGGCTGATTTCCTCTACTTCTGTTTGCCCTTAGAAATAGGTGTTTGATTTAAGACTCTCCAGAAAGCTCTTTGCGTCAAGGCTAGATAGCCTAGGTATACAGTTGATTCACCTACATTTTTTCAGACTGCAGTCATTCATCATCTATCTGTCATGTTCCATCGGTGTGCCAGGCACAGTACCAACACCCAGGCATGCAATGGTGAATACCAGTCTGCCCTCATGGGGAGGAGTTGGCTATATGCTTTATGAAACAAGTTATCTTTTGTCACTATTTCCTCCGACCTTGCTTCATTGTTCATCCCTGCCTAATTACTACTGCACATTTCACATACATACTGTTATGTAAATAATGTAAATGCCATGAGGATAGGGGCTTTGTCTGTTTTACTGTTTATTCTCAGTGTCTAAAAGAGTGCCTGACATGCTTGTTAAGAATCTGGGGACACCTGGGTGGCTCCGTCAGTTGAGCATCAGACTTCAGCTCAGGTCATGATCTTGCAATTTGTGAGTTCGAGCCCCGCGTCGGGCTGTGTGCTGGCAGCTCGGAGCCTGGAGCCTGCTTTGGATTCTGTAACTCCCTCTCTCTCTCTCTGCCCCTCCCCTGCTTGTAGTCTGTCTCTCTCTCTCAAAAATAAACATTAAGAAAAAAAAAAAAGAATTTGATGAGTGAATAAGTAAATGAATGCAAGAATGGAAATAAAAAGTTTAAAATAAATTGGTGACTAGAGCTTTTTAAAAGGCCACTTTCTGGGGAAGCTTGTCACACTCCCATCTCCAGTTTTCTTCCGTTTCTAGAGGGGAAGTAGAAGAACCCAGCATCTACGGTAAGTGTTCAGCACATGGTAAGTACTCAGTAAACATCTTGTTTGAATGAAAAAAAATTCTAAATATGATTAAATTATAAACGCCTTCAATTTGGTTTTCCAGTAGGAAGGTGCCATAGTCTGAAATGAATGGAAAAATGGGAAAAAACATAGATTTTATGGGCTTTTACTTCTCTACCAATATTTTAAGTTTAGAGGCCCAACTAAGAAGTGATAAAAAAAAGTCTTATCCGTTGCCTAGTCAAGTCTCTAGTAAATAGCAAAAGATAGTTACGACTTTTGTAACATTCATATGCGTCTCTGAAAGAAAGAATGAACTTTTAAAAAAGGACACATTTTTCTTGTATTCTGGTCAATGAGCTCACAGGCTCACGTATGTAGATGTGGTCAATTTACCTCAAATTCTTTAAGGAATTCTTCTGCTCTGACGCTATTATTCAGGTTACTGATGCTTTCGGCCAACTGTGGAACAGAATTGTTTGACCATCCGTCGATCTCGTCTTTACTTGAAAGTACATCACCCCAAAGGGTCAGGCTTGCCCTCAGCCTATCCATGTTTTCCTCAATTTTCTCTGATACCTGGGACAGAAAACAGAAGCCATGTCACTATTAGTCTGAGGCTTTAAGATGCTCCCTGCCTCACCAAATTGCTAAATAATGTCAATGCTTCCTCAATCAAAAACTATATTCTCACTGAAAAACAAAGTTTTACAAAAATTATTATAAGGGAATTCATGCACTTGACTCAAATAAATGCTAACTATTACATAAATTGTTTCTGTCACTGGGAGAGTTGACTGAATTTCTGAGACATTTGATTTTCATTTGTAAGTTGGGAAACTAAGAACAGGATTATTGGAGTCAATAATAATATAACATTCTCTAGGATAAGGGTCCATCTAGGGCAGTATAATACTTATTTTTGAAAGGAACACAATAAGCACTTTTATTTGTAATGCTGAAGTATAAAAGTGGACATAAATTAGACTTCAACATATTTATAGAATAAATAAATATGTAGGACAACAACCAACTTTGTACAACCAACTTTGTCTAAAGTTAAGCACTATTGCTTAATACTCTTCCTGTAGTAAGAATGTTTTTTAACATTTTTTTAATGTCTATTTATTTTTGAAAGAGAGAGCCTCCAGGCTCTAAGTTGTCAGCACAGAGCCCGACACGGGGCTCAAACTCACAAACTGTGAGATCATGACCTGAGATGAAGTCTGACACTTAACTGACAGAGCCACCCAGGTGCCCTAGGCAGGTTTGTTTTTTTTTTTAAGTTTATTCATTTTGAGAGAGAGAGAGAGAGAGCAGGGGAGGGGCAGAGAGAGAGAAAATCACAAGCAGGCTCTGCACTGCCAGTACAGAGCCCAATGTGCAGCTCGAACTCAGGATCTGTGAAATCATGACCTGAGCCGAAATCCAGTCAGATGCTTAACTGACTGAGCCACCCAGGCACACCAAGGATGTTTTGTTTGTTTGTTTGTTTATTATTTTTTTTAATTTTTTTTAATGTTTATTTATTTTTGAGACAGAGAGACAGAGCATGAACAGGGGAGGAGCAGAGAGAGAGGGAGACACAGAATCTGAAATGGGCTCCAGGCTCTGAGCTGTCAGCACAGAGCCTGACGCGGGGCTCGAACTCACGAACCGTGAGATCATGATCTGAGCCGAAGTCGGACGCTTAACCGACTGAGCCCCCCAGGCGCCCCTGTTTTGTTTTTTTTTAAAGTGGAGGCAAGTAAGGTTTCCTGCAGTTCTCTAATTATTTGATTATAGTACACAATTATCAATATCTAACTTTAGTAATATAGTTTAAGTAATTTAATCAATAGTAAGGCATTGTCGGTTAACAGAAAGGCAACAGAATCACAGGATTTTTGAGCTGGAAGTTAACGTAAAACATGTATGGATTGAGATGTAGAGTTCCAGAGAGATCAAGTTGTTCACTAGTCACACAACTAGTAAATGACAGAGCAAGAACAAATACCCAAGGATGTGAACTACAAGTCTGATTTATACAATGCAAATATAGTCTTAGTACTCTAAGTGATTATACATTATAGTTTAATATTCTGTAGGACATTTATAAATTATTCTTCAATTTTTATCCATAATCTCAGAGTTTTGAGGGGAAAAAAACCATTCAGAGTTATAAATTTGTTGTGATTGAAGCTACCAAGTTAAATTATAGAAAACTGCCACTGAATATTAACAAAATAAATCAAATAACCTTTTTTTTACTAATTCTAAACTTTATGTGAATATTGTTTTTCTTAAAAATGTCATTTTGCCTGTAGCATTAAAAGCTAAAGATGAAATTCATATCCCCGAATAATCCTTTACCCCCAAATATGACAGACAAATATGAATATTTAAAGTGTTCATACAATCCAGGTGACTATCTTACATCCAGCCATCTGTCCACAGTGCTCTCCATGTCTGTTTTCACGAGGTTGAAATCACTACTGTGAATTTTTTTCAGCTCAGATAATAACTGTTTTCCTTTACTTGTAAAGTTATCCAATTCTTTCTGTTTATTACACATTTCGTTCTTGACACTTTCATGCTGTGGACATAAATGTTTCTTTAATTAATAAAATAATCAGCGATAAGTCAGGTGTTCAAAACCATTTGCCTCTGAGAAATTTATTTCATGGTTTGACCTTATGCGGAAACATCAGTGATATGAATGAACTATATATCTTTTTGAATGGCTAGAATCCTAGGATATCAGTATTCCTAAAACAAAACAAAACAAAACAAAACAAAACAAACAAGTTGAGTTTGTCAGCATGAATGTTCTACCTCTATATGTACTGACAAGAGTTTTGTAGAGAATTCATTATAAGTGAAAATAAGACCTACTAAGTCTACTAAAATAAATATATTTTTAAAAAAACTTATATAGATATCTTTTGTTTAAAGTTTATTTACTTTGAGAGAGAGTGGAGGAGGGGCAGAGTCTGAGATGGGGAGAGAGAGAGAGAGAGAGAGAGAGAGAGAGAGAGAGAGAGAGACCCAAGCAGGCTCTGCACTGCCAGCAGGGTCAATGCAGGGCTCGAACTCACCAAACCCCAAGAACATGACCTGAGCTAAGATCAAGAGCCGGACACTTAACCGACTGAGCCACCCAAGCACCCCTAAGATAAATAGATTTTGAATTATTACCTTGGATAAAGCCCATTTAAGATCCTCCTGATCTTTTATAGTAGTTCTGGTTGCAAGCACATTGTTGGCATTTTCTAGGACTTTAGAAACAACTGACTTCAGGTTCTGATAGTCTCTCATTAAGTCAATAAGTCCACAGCATTGACCCTGGCTATAACAATTAAAGAAAAGATATCATTTATTATGATGTATGAAAGGGAAGGATTCTCTATGATTGGACTTGATATGTAACCACACACATGTATTCTTAGATGGCTGCTGGAATCAAGAGGAAACCATATTTCTACCCATTGAGGTCAAAGGAGTGCTGATCAAGCCAACTCAACTCTAATGGCCAAATTGTTTCAGTGAATGAAGAATGCACACAGTCATTTAAACAAATATGTGACCTCAATGACAAGAAAAAATATGTTCTTGACAACTAAAACTTATGTAGATACCAACAATCTTTGTTTTCTTAAAATTTTTTTTGTTGTTTAATTGCATCATAGTGGTGTGTATTAAGAGGAAGCAAACAAAAAAAATAAAACAAAACCCCCACACCAAACAAACAAAATAACACTGCTTAATAAGTAAAATACACATGAGGATGTTGTTTTCCATTTCAATGACATAAATTTTCATTGAATTTGAATCCTTTTAAAATTGTGAAAAGAAGAAGATAGTTTTTGTTTATAAGTATAAAATGTTTCTGAGCAGGCAATTCTACATGTAGGAATTTTTCCAAAGACAAAGATGTACACTACGATTGAGGTAAAATTATATTCTTTACATCATTATTTATAATAGGAGAAAAAAATAGAAATAACCCAAATGTTAAAAATAGGCTATTAATTTTTTTAAGCTTATTTATTTTTGACAGAGAGAAAGAGAGAGAGAGCATGAGCTAGAGAGGGGCAGAGAGAGAGGGAGACACAGAATCTGAAGCAGGCTCCAGGCTCTGAGCCATCAGCACAGAGCCTGATGCGGGGCTCTAACTCACAAATTGTGAGATCATGACCTGGGCCAAAGTTGGATGCCTAACTGACTGAGCCACCCAGGTGCCCCCAAAATAGGCTATTAATTGAATAAACTCTAATATATTCTTATAATTGAATACTGTGCAATCTCTAACAAATCACAATTTAAGAGAATATTCAATAATATGGAATAAAATTTTACAACACAGTTAACTTTCTAAAAGCTTATGTTAATAATCTATAATATACAACAAAAAAACTTATGTACACAAAAAAATTGAACATGAATGTTTATAGATGCTTTTTGATAGTCATTAAACTGTAAAGAGTCCAAATATCCATCAACTGGTGAATGAATAAGTTGTGGTACACCTATTAAATCGAGTATTATTCAGCTATAAAAAAGAATAGATGTTATTAATACACATAACAATGTACATTATGCTAAGCAAAAGAAGGTATTTAGTCAAGTGCAGTAAAAACTTAGGCACATGCACCCAATTGACTATGAATGTTTATAGATGCTTTATTTACAATCATTCAAACTGGAAAAAATCCATTTGTATGTGATTCTGAGAAAAATAATACTACAGAGACATAAAACTGATCAACAGCTGCCAGGGACTAGACATGGGGGACGGGTTGATCACAATGAGACATAGGAGGATTTTTTCAGGTGGTGGAATGATTATACAAGAGTTGATCATAGTAATACTTACACAGTATGTGTGTAATCATAAACTGAATGTGTGTTAAACTCATACAAGGGCATACACTTAACAGGATGAAATTTATTATACGTATATCATACCTTAATTATAAACAAGGAAAACAAAACAAAAAAAGAAAATCAGAGGTTAAGACTCTCACAGTAGCCCTTTGTAATTGTTGACAACTCCTGCTTTTAAGCGCTACGTTTCACCTACCATTGTTATTTCAAGACATCTTCCTCAATAAAGTTTTGTAGGACTAAATTTTTAACGTATGAGAGACACAGAATACCTAAGGTGGCAAAAGATACTCAACTCGATCACACCAACGCAAATCAACAGACAACAGCCCAATGCCACAAAATAGAAAGTTGAAAACAACAACTGAGAGGATTTTTACTTACTTTTCATGAATTAGTTTTTTGGTATCATCCCAGGTGACCTCTAAGCGGTTTATCTCCCTGTCGACCTCAGATGCAAAGGCCACATCTTTCTGAGCAATTTGTTTAGCTTTGTCTTTCAACCAACATAGTTCATGCTCATGAGAATTCAATTCATCCTCTAACTGATTAAAGACTCTCAGCCTGTGAATCAAAATGTTATTATATTATTAACTTATTAAAGTTAAGAACTAATATTTCTTCTCCATAAAGCACAGCTATAGCTATCTGGAAAAACTTTTTTTTTTTAATTTTTTAATGTGTATTTATTTTTGAGAGAGAGCGCACGTGCACGATCGCGCGTGAGGATGCGAGTGGGGGAGGGGCTGAGAGAGGGAGACACAGAATCCAAAGCAGGCTCCAGGCTCTGAGCTGTCAGCACAGAGCCCGATGTGGGGCTCAAACCCACGAGGCATGAGATCATGACCTGAGCTGAAGTTGGACGCTTAACAGACTGAGCCTCCCAGGAGCCCCAGATATTGAGAAAAACTTTTAACACAGCAATTAAATTAAGGTACCTCAACTGAGAATGATGCCTTTTAAACTTAAATTTGCAGAATTCATACTCTACCTTAGGAAACATTTAAAGTCATTTTCGCTATTCATCATCAACTTTCTATTAAGTCTGTATTCTCTTTCTATTTTGCTTTCACAGTATAAGACTTGAAAGACTAGGGCTGGACTTGTAGGTAAAGTAGGTGAGTCCTTACCATAAGGTCTTTGGTAAAAAGTCCTCTGTGCCCTGAGGTCCAATTCATGTAAAATAATAATATTTAAGAAAACAGTTGTTTCCTTTCAAATAAAAATAGCTTTATTTTTTGTCCCTAATATATTACTCTTTGAGCACTTGTAAAATGTGGCCATGTAGAGGCAGCCATGGACTCATAGATTCTTGCATTTTGGTGTAGTGCTGTAGAGTTGATAAAGTGAGTGCACGTGCACTATTCCATTTAATTCCCCAAATGAAGTGGTTAAGAGCAGGCATTATCATTATCTGCACCTTACAAGAAGACAGGGGATTTGCCCAAGGTTGCACAGTGAAGCGGAAGTATGGTTGGAGCTTAATAAATCCATCAATTCAGTGCAACATTTTCTATAATATCTGTGTGATTTTGGTGAGTTCAGTGTTAGAGGTATTGACATGGCTCTTGAGCCCAATCCTGGCCTTCTTCTCCAGCAATTTTAGGATCGCCTGTCTGTCTAACCTAATTAGGCCAGGGAGAGCCATTCTGCCCTGCAGCACCAACCCGATTGCTGACTCCCTGGGTGAGCTCTTTGTTCTTTTGCTGTACTTGGCTCCTCATTTTGTCTTTCCTCTGGAGGCTATTATTCCATCTCACATTGTATTCCTTTTTGTAAGTTTGTTGTTACACTAGTCAGCTTATTGCTCACAAGGCATGTTAGCCTCAAGAGCCATTATTATCTAACTGTAAGCCTTTACTAAATGTTTGATTCCAGTTAAAAGGAAGCACATCACAATGGTCTTGGCAAGATCGACACAATCCTTATCGATTATGGACACCTTGGTATGAACACATTTCAGCTGTTTCTCTGCCCCCTGAAAAAAGTGGAAGAGAAATGACCCTGAGAACATAGTGGGGAAAAAGGTCTATTAAGAAGGAAAAATAAGGGGCACGTAGGTGGCTCAGTCAGTTAAGCGTCTGACTTTGGCTGAGGTCATGATCTCACAGTTCGTGGGTTTGAGCCCCACGTCGTGCTCTGTGCTGACAGCTCAGGGCCTGGAGCCTGCTTTGGATTCTGTGTCTCCCTCTGTCTCTGCCCCTTCCCCACTCATGCTCTGTCTCTGTCTCTCTCAAAAATGAATAAATGTTAAAAAAAAACAAAAAAACTTTTAAGAAGGAACAATAACATGAGGGCACCTGGGTGGCTCAGTCGGTTAAGCCTCTGACTCCTGATTTCGGCTCAGGTCATGATCTCACAGTTTAGGAGATCAAGCCCCACGTCAGGCTCTGTACTAACAGCGAGAGGCCAGCTTGGGATTCTCTCCCTCTCTCTCTCTCTGCCCCTCCCCTGTTCATGCTGTCTTGCTCTCTCTCTCTCTCTCTCTCTCTCTGAAAGTAAATGAGTAAACATTAAAAAAAGAAGAAGAAGAAATAAGATTGAGATGAAGGTTATAGTATTAGAGGAAAAAATTTCTTTCAAAATTACGGTAGAAAAATACCCCCTGATCCCTTCGGTTCTCTATTAAACTCACCTGACAAAACCCCACCTTAGCTTAAGCCCACTTCTCTGCCTTCTCCATACCTCTGAGCAGTCAAAAGCAGTTGGTGAAAACTGCTCTGCCAAGCTGACTGGTTTCACTTTAAGTGAAGGAATGCAAATCTCAAACCTTACCAAGCTTCCAGAGACATCATTTCCATGTCCTACTGAAGAACCACTTTATACCATTTTCTTTCCGCCAATATCCTGCCCCTCACTCTCAGCTAATGAGCTTGCTCCAGTCTTTCTGAGGGGCTGGCTGCCACCAGGAAGAATTCCCTCAGATTTTTACCACCAGAACTACAAAGCGACTCGGATCGTCTGCCTTCATTTGTACTACAGCAGACGAGGCCCTTCTCACAGCTAAACGTTGTTTAAAAATAGATAACATGGGGCGCCTGGGTGGCTCAGTCGGTTAAGTGTCTGGCCTCGACCCAAGTTATGATCTCACGGCTTGTGAGCTCAAGCCCTGCTTTGGGCTCTGCTCTCAGCACAGTCTGCTTTGCATCCTCTATCCCCCGCTGTCTCTCTGCTCCCTCCCTGCTCACTCTCTCAAAAATAATAAAAAAAATTTTTGTAAATAAAAAAAATAAAAATAGATAACATAATCTGTATAGTCTGTTATAAATAAGATCTTAGAGTGGCTTACACAGACACAGCCCTTAGGAAAATCCTTAAGGAAACCAAAGAAATTTTAGTACTTCTTTTTTTTTTTTAATTATTTTTAAATGTTTATTTATTTTTGAGAGAGAGGGAGACAGAGTGCCAGTGGGGAGAGGGGCAGGCAGAGAGAGAGAGGGAGGCACAGAATCCGAAGCAGGCTCCAGGCTCTGAGCTGTCAGCATAGAGCACAAGCCCTGAGATCATGACCTGAACCGAACTCGGACGCCTAACCGACTGCGCCACCCAGGCGCCCCTAAATTTTAGTACTTCTTAAGTTCAAATCAGTCATTAATTTTACCCTCAGAATATTAAAAGAAGTCGCTAAATACGATCCTGTTAAAGTGTTGCACGAGAGTTAATTCTAGAGCAAAGAAAGAATAGACTGCACAGCTGGCCCCGGCGGTTTCTTCCTACCTCTGCTGAAGAGCTTGACGCGTAGGCTCTTTCAGCCTCTCTTTGTCTGTCCTTTCTTCGATGTCCTCGATGCTTTTCAGCAACTCCTCTTTCTGGTCTTGGAATGCTTTTTTCAATGCTGCCAGGGCATCTGCTTCACTCTGCTTAGTTCCCAGAAGGTTCTGGATCCTCTCTAACTCAAAACAGAGGTGATCAGCTGTACTTCTGCAGGAAGTCCTTTGCTCGGAACTTCCACTTTTAAGATGGTACTGGGCTTTGGCGAGAATGCCGTCAAGACTGACGGCCGTAGATTCTAATGTTTTGGCATCCTGAATCGCACGATTTAGGTCCTTTTTTAATAAATCAGTCTGTTTCTTATTCATACTGTCGGTGGTTTCCACCGTGTGCCTCAGCCGGTGGAGAACCCCTGACAGAGAGGCGTGGTGCTGTAGGAATTCAGCCAACTGGGACAGGGCAAGCTGCCGCCTTCCCACCACCTGGCTGGCCTCCTCAAACAGCTGGAAGCAGTCCTCAGCCTTGCCCTGCAGGAGGTGGAGGTCCTCAGCTCGACCCAGAGCCCCCAGCTTCGCCAGGTGATCCCGCAGCCTCTGCAAGTCTCCCATTTTGCTCTCTGCTTCCGCTTCGTGGTCCTGGAAGGGAAGAGAGGGGTATTGGTGGCTCAGATACCCTGTGGCTAGTGACACGGACGTATTCAGGAATGGGGGCGCCTGGGTGGCTCAGGCGTTTAGCATCCCACTCTTGATTTCGGCTCAGGTCACAATCTCACAGTTTGTGAGTTCGAGCCCGGCCTCAGGCTCTGTGCTTATCAGCATGGCGCCCTCTGGGGATTCTCTCTCTCCCTCTCTCTGCCCCTACCCTGCTGGTGCTGTCTCTCTCTCAAAAATAAATATATAAACTTAAAAAAAAACAATGAACAAAGACACATTTTAAATGCAACGGATGGTGTAAGATTTAAAGGTCATCTATAGCGAATCTTTCAGAGACGTTGTTAAAATTTCCCATTTTCTCGTCTATATGTTTCACGTGAAACACAACTCTGGTTTGAAACTAATTTGTTCCGTGGAAAAGACTGTCATCATGCACAGAAATAGTAAAAGGAAATTTTATATAAATACATACATATATATGCATAATTTGGAAGATTTAAAATATATATGTATATACATAGTTCTAGTATATATAATATATAAATACTATATTATAGTATATATAATACTATTTTATATTTATAGTCAAAAAACAAATCACCGGCCCATAACGGAGTCACTTATGGTAGGTCATGTCACCAAACTGGCATTTCATACTTAACCCAACTGCAGTTTCAGACCCCTCCAGAAATATAGTGTTAACTTGTCAGTCAGGAGTTTTCTGGCCATGAGGTAATCTGTCGCAAGGGTCCTCTCCTCCCTCCTCCCCCATCCAAGGAAGATGAGGTAATCTACAAGATAAGACCCCAGCTCAACCCCTAAGGGAAAGTGACCTTGCCTGAAAGGATCTTTTCTTTTCTTTTGCTAAGAACTTCCTTGTCCCACTTTCCTTCCTGGGAAAACCTTCCATTTTGTACAACCCCTCTGAGCTCCTTCCTATTTGCTGGACGGGATACTGCCTGATTCACAAATTATTTAATAAAGCCAGTTAGATCTTCAGATTTACTCAGTTAAATTTTTGTTTTTTAACAATTCTCTCCCTTGCTCTCTCTCTCATGTATATATACATATATATGTATATATATATATATATATATATATATATAAAATAACAATACTAAATATATATACTATATATAAAATATATTGTAGTCTGAAAATTTTAATACACACACACACACACACACACACACACACACACTAAAGCTAATTCTAACAGAGTTGTAGGAAAGAATAATAGGAATAGATTAGCCTCTTGTCAGAGGCACTGGGTGAAGCAGATGAAAATACACAGGTTTTAGCTCCCTCCTTTACAGAAATGAATATGAACTCCATGAGACTTGCTCACAATAAATCGTGTTTGAAATCTCTTAGAGCATTGCTAACAATCTCAGCATGGCTCCCATTAAAGAGAAATTACTATCTTAATCTTGACCACAATGGCCTTAATATTCTCCTCAGCTTGACTATTACACTTTAGAAAGCTTCTTTGAGCCTTGACTTAGGAGAATTTACAAATTCATTCTCTGCCCTTTTGAGATAGAAATCTTTTTAAAAGTTTCTGTACAGTTACAACCCAAGAATGTTTCTCAGGAACATGGGAGACATCCTTTCCAAACCAACACACTGAGTTAACAAATGCTTGATGGTTTTACCCTAAGGAAACTCTGGTTGATGTGACTGATTTATGAGCTTGTTTTGTTGTAGAAGCTGAGTGACCACAGATGAGCAAAGACTAGAGCAAGCTGGGAAGAATCCTTGCAGTTGTGCAGAAGGGACCAAAAGTGATATAGAGTAACCTCTATGATGATATACCCCTCGATCTCCCCCAGCTGGTCATGCTCACACCGCCATCTAATGAACATGTGTCCCATGAAAGACACAATTCCTGAATGCACAGCTCAGAAAGGAGAATACCTCCCTTTTCCCCTATATCCACCTTAACTCCTTATCCTTAAATGCACCCAACCCCAACCCTCTGGGGAGACAAATCCGAGCCAGCCTCTTATCTCTGTGCTTGGCAATAAATCTTTCCCTCTGCAAAAGCCCAGTGCTATGGTATTTGGTTTTCTGTTGCATGACGGCAAATGAACTCTTTTCAGTTTGGTAACACTTTTGAAATATAATCATGAAGGAAGATAGTGCCCCCATCTCCCTGTCTCTTTCTAGGGTAGGAGCCCAACTTCAGTGGGCATCTTGCTCTAAGTGATAAAACTACTTGAGGTCATAACGATATGAGCAAGTACTATTCCTCTGGGGAAATCCAATTAGCAAAGCTGGCACAAAGGGAGCATTCAATAAATATTAAATGTTTTATCATTAAATATTGTTATAAGTTTATTATGTAGCTTATCTCCAACTACCCCAATACTTGATCAATATCTGATTTTTTAAATATTTTTTTATGCCAGGATAGATATTATACATAATTTATAAATAAGGAAAATAAATCGTGAATTTTATATAACTTTCAAGCTAAAGAGTAATTCAGAAAAACTGTATCATTAAAGCATTGGAATTCACTATTAGTATGATAGGGAAAGAAGTCGGATGTTCAACCAACTGAGCCACTCAGGTGCCCCTAGTCTCGGCCATTCACTTTTGAACGCCTCTTCTCTGCAAAGAGAGCTTTCATACTATTCTTGCTTTCTGATCTTAAACTCTAATAAGCTTGTGCCTGCTGCTCATTTTATTCTGTGTCCACCTCTTCATTCTTCGAAGCACCGAGACAAGGAACCCTGGGTCTTAAGGTAAAAAATCCTGCAACATTTGTTTTCAACATTGGAACAAAACAAACCAAGAAGTTTAAAAATGAACATTCTTGTCCCTTTACCCTAGAAATCATTTTTCGAAGTAAGTGTCTTAAGGTGATTGCCTATTTTATCGAAGTGGTTTTATCTGCTTAATTGATCTGCATAACACATTGCCTGGACCCATATGCTCAATTATTAAAACATTTGCATATGAATGCAAGGTTAACTTGCTGTCAAATGGTTGGATATTTTAAAAAAATAGTGCTTTTCTTTATAATTCAAGGATTCTCTTTTATGAATAAATTCTTTGATCTTAAAAGAATGCACTTTACCTTGTGCCTAGCAAATGCTGCCTGATGGTCTGTTATGCTTATCTCCGAAGTAGTTTGTAATTCACTGAGAAATAGCTTAATCCAGACAGAAAAGGAAAGCAGCAGTTCATCAAATTGCTGGTGTTCAGAGACCACAGACTGAAGAAAATTAATCCTATGTAGAGAAAGGTGTTAAAAGTTAAAACGTCCTGCAGATGAACAGAAAAAGACAATGACGTATTTTTGCAGTAAGTTTAAATGAGGGCAAAAGTGATGTGGTCATACATACAATGACAAATCAAGACCCTACAATTCGCTCTCTAGGTAACAGCCAGGAATGGTTTTAATGTAACCAGAACATTATCTGCCAAGCTTAAACATGGAGGCAATTTCCTGTAGCACCTAGGAAGGTGAACTCCAAAACCAAAACTGTGGTCTATGAGGGACCCACATAGTCAACTTCTCTGACCTCATCTGATACAGCCCTGCACCACACTGCGACTGCCTCAGTGGAGGAATACCATGTGAGGCAAAATTCTAATTACCATTTTTTTCCTGCACACAAACAGCTCGGGCAAAACAATACAAACATGAGCAACCCTTCCTGTTTCGATATATTTCAACCAGTTTGATCATTTGCTCTAAATGTAAGACTGAAATTTTGGACTGAGACTCATCAGAAATGCTAATTTTTGAGCACTTTGAGGTTCTTTTTTTCTTTTTTAAAAATTTTAATTCTAGGGGCACCTTGGTGGCTCAGTCCCTTAAGCGTCTGACTCTTGATTTGGGCTCAGTCACGATCTCACGGTTTGTGAGTTTGATCCCCACATCGGGCTCTGTGCTAATCCCTTTGGATCCTTTGTCTCCCTCTCTCTCTGCCCCTCCCTCATTAGCACTCTCACACTCTCTGTCAAAAATAAATAATAAAACATTTAAATAAATAAATAAATAAACAAATTTTAATTCCACTATAGTTAACATACAGGGTTATATTAGTTTCAGGTGTACAATATAGTGAGTCAACAACTCTATACATTATCCAGTGCTCATCGCAATAAGTGCTCTTAATCCCCTTCACCTATTTCACCCATTCCCCCACGCACCTTCCCTCTGGTAACCATCAGTTTGTTCTCTATAATTAAGAATCTGTTTCTTAACTTTGTCTCTTTTTTTTTTCTTTGCTCATTTGTTTTGTTTCTTAAATTCCACATATAAGTGAAGTCATATGGTATCTGTCTTTCTCTGACTGACTTATTTTGCTTAGCATATACTGTCTAGATCCATCCATGTTGTTGCAAATGGTAAGATTTCATTCTTTTTCGTGGCTGAGTAATATTCCATTGTATACATACCACGTCTTCTTTGTCTATTCATGTATCAATGGACACTTGGGCTGCTTCCATAATTTGGCTGTTGTAAATAATGCTGCTGTAAACATAGGGATGCGTATATCTTTTCAAATGTGTTTTTGTATTCTTTGGGTAAATACTCAATAGTGGAATTACTAGATCACATGGTAATTCTATTTTTAATTTTTTCGAGGAACCTCCATGCTGTTTTCCACAGTGACTGCACCAGTTTGCATTTCCACAACAGTGCATGAGGGTTTCTTTTTCTCCACATCCTCGTCAACACTTGTGTTTTGGATTTTAGTCATTCTGACAGATGTCATGTGATAGTCTCATTGTGGTTTTGATTTGCATTTCTCTGATGACAAGTGATGTTTAGCATCTTTTCATGTATCTGTTGGCCGCCTCCACGTCTTCGGAGAAACGTCTGTTCATGTCATCTGCTCATTTTTTAATTGGATTATTTGTTTTTTGGATGTTGAGTGGTATCAGTTCTTATTAAGTTCTTTACATATTGATATATTTTGTTTGTAAGTTCTTTATATATTTTGTATACTAACCCTTTATTGGGTATGTCATTTGCAAATATCTTCTCCCATTCAGTAGGTTGTCTTTTAGTTTTGTTGACTATTTCCTTTGCTGGAGCACTTTTATTTTTTAAATGATAAAGTAATTTTTCCCCCATCTATACTACCTGAATAGCTTGGTTAAGTAAAAGCAAACAAAACTCTGTTTTCTTACCTTATATGCTAACCATTTTTTAAAAAGAATGATATAATTTATTTTTTTTTTTAGAAAACCCAACCTTTTGCTAATTATCTGTGGCAAATCTCTCCATCTCTCATCCAACTGCTCCAAATGTAGTTTCATCATTTTCACATCATCTTTGGAGGCCACTGAAAATAGTGATTCCTTCAATTGCAAAAGGTTGCTATAGACTGAGGCCTGGGATACAAGTTCGTTTTGCAGTGCCTGAAAGAAACAGAAAACATTGTAGATCTCATCCCAGCATGATCAACTAAGAAGGACCATGTGACACAGGTGGTTGTTGTCCAAAGGCTTTGCAAAACAGAAGTCATTGGGACCAGGCCTAAAGAGAGTTTTTATTACCCGATTGAGAATGAATTTGCTTAACCTTTAATGAAACATTTAAAATGATACTAAGTCCTGAATTCGTTTTCTGAAGTCTGAGTTCTATTGAGTTAGGCAACTTTCTTTCTGCAGAATTGCTTTCAAGATGAAGAAACGGAGGAGGTCAAGTGAATCAAAGAAAAGCTATTGCTAAAGAGAAACAATGCATTTCTAACAATAATAGAGATGGAATTCTGGGTACCAGGAACATGGTCTCCCTCTTCCTTTAGAGACTATATTTCCCAAACTGGGAAACTTTAAGGCTCTTCATTTTGTTTTCATGCCACAGAATGACTTATTTTTAATCAGGCAACGAATCTCTGAGGTGCTGTGAGGGGTGCATAAAAATTGTGGTTCCCATCTAATACGAGATGGAAGATAAACACTCGTAACATGGCGTTGAGTGGGATTATAATGTAGCGTGGCACATAGCAGATGCCTATCACCATGCTTTTTCCCCTCCTGAATGAGGCCAATGTGTGTGATACAAGCAAACGTGCTACAGGTTTCAGAGGAAGGAGTACATAGCCTGTGGATGGCAGGAAAGATCATAAAGCAGAACTGGGACCTAGGCTGAGCAGGACAAAACACACACAGCCAGACTGTGTGGATGTACAAGGAATGTTAGAGCACAGTGTGAGGCAGTTTGGCAGATACTGTGCCCGGATGCAGGGATCTCAGAGCCTTCAGCCCCCTCCTGGTCCCCTAACCCACATAGCACTTACGTTCTGTGTAGAGATGTGTAGGAATAGTTTTATATGGCCAGATATCTTTGTGGCATTTTTAAGAAAAAGAGCTGTGACTTCCCTTCTTAGAACACCTTATGGTGTATTTTTTAAAAAATAAGAACTTGTTTTTCATTGTGGACTGATGATTGCTCTCTAACCTCAGGGCAGGAAACAGTCACTGGGACTGACTTCTCCTTCTGAGGAGCAACTCTTTGGGCGATTCATGAACAATGTCAGTGTACAATAAAACAGAAAGGCAGCAGGACCAAGAGTGTGGGAAACCCTCAAAGTCAAGGAAAGAGAAAATGTGAACATAAACTTGCCTGTATTGATTGAAGTTCACTCTCTACTTTGACTCTGTCTGCAGAAATGTCCATTTCTGGAGAACTGGCTATTGCCTCACACCGCTCTAACCAGGTTAAAAAGGTTGACAATTCTTTCTCTAGCCTAAAGAAAGCAGAGGTGAGAAACGAATTAATCCAAGATTATCACGCCAGAAAACTAAACCTTTCCAAAGTTGCAGGGTCCAACACTAACCATTACAAATAATACAATGTTGGTTACATTATTCCTAGATATGAAGGCAAAATAAGAATAAAAAGCCCATTCCCTTCACGTTCATATATGTATTTGTACACACGTTTCTATCTGTGTAATACGAAGGTACATATATATCCTCTCCACTCTCAGGGATCTTCATCATCTAACAAAGACCAAGATGTTCCCATATTAGACACATGAGTTGATGTGTTTTACAACTGGGGTGACTGTTTCCCAACAGCTGGTCCAGAATTTCCTACCTACGAGTGGCAGTTGAAATCCATGCTGCCAACTCGGGAAGGAAAGTGGCTCACCTCTGCCAGTGGGCCAGCAGGTTCTCCAGCACAGCCTGCCTCTTCTTGGCCCGACTCCGTGTCTCCTCGTACCTCTGCTGCAGGGCCGCGGCCTCTTGAACGGAGGAGGTGCCTCTGTTAGCCACCTTCTGGGCGCTGGCTGAGACTGTGGTCACTGCACTGTTCAGCGCCTCCAGGGCCTGGCAGAGATCCTGACATGAGGCAAAAGGAAAGCAAAGGAAGCACAACATCAAGAAATGAGGCTTACGTCTTTCTTTGAGACCCGTCACCACCCCAAATTTTCCCTAAGTGATGATAACCAGCAATGTAATAAAAATGACTCTGTCCATGATCTTCAGCAAGACATTGTCAGTGACTTACTTCATGCATATAGGAGTCAAAAATGAAAATGGAAAGGTTTTTCCCCAAATAAGAATTTATTGCTGTATATCTGAATAATTTCAACTTTCCCTTAACGATGCAGATAATTTGTGAAAATTATTATTCATTTTATGCCAAATACATATTTTAAAACACGCTCTGTTTAATTTGTAAGAACTATATATAACATGCAATCATCTCTATCAAAAATATATGGGGAGTGATATAGCTGACATGTTTGCTAACAGGAGTGATAATAACGGTGCCTCAATGTTATGTACATTTCATATAAACGCATTTAATCTTCATAAGAATCTTAAGAGTTGTGTTCTTTCAATATTCTCATTGTACAGATCATAAATGATGACAGAAAAAAAAATAATCTGCTTTAAGAAGTCTAAATGTTAGAAAAAAATAGAATATTATCGTCTCTGGTACTCAGTTATTGACTTAGTTAACTATTTTTTTTAATGTTTATTTATTTATTGAGAGACGGAGAAAGACAGAGTGTGAACGGTGGAGGGGCAGAGACAGAGAGGGAGAGAGACAATTCTAAGCAGGCTCCATGCTGTCAACACAGAGTCTGACGTGGGGCTTAAACTCGAAAACCATGAGATCATGACCTGAGCTGAAACCAAGAGCCGGCTGCTGAACCAACTGAGCCACCCAGGTGCCCTAAAAAAAATGCATTCTTATTTTAAGTATTCAAATGATATAAATTCCACTCCCCTTTGCAGGTATTCCTTTGTCAACTGTTTCTTTCTATCACTGTAGCCCCTGCCCTAGGCACATTATATGTGTGCATCCACGCACATATATAGGGACAACATGTATATATATATTAATTAACACATTTCTTTTTAGCTTTTTTTCATGCCTGATTCTCCCCCTCTGCTCCTTCCCCTAAATTTTACCAAAGGCATCTGTCTGTTCCTTTGCAGAACACCTCACAGTAGTTACTAGTTCAGGCACCAGACCAAAAAAACTAGTCATCAGTGGAAGATTAGTGAGAACATATTCTTTGCACATCTGGGTGTAGTGAGTTAGAATCTAAAATCTTCTATGCACATGCAGTTTTTTTTATGCACATTTAATTTTTTATAATGCCTGCAAGAAGTAACAGAATTTACTAAAGCTATAATCAGAAAAAGTTACATGTCTTAATTATGAGAAATACATTGTAAATGAATACTCCTTTCATATGAATTTTTTAATAAAGATTTACTTGCGTACTTCTATTTCCTGTGTTACGTGAAGTATGTTTGATCTGTATCGTTCCCCAAGTAACATAAAAATCCTTTCAATTTTAACTGTCATAAAAATATTTACTATGTTTTCAAGCAGGAATTATCAGATTCCTCTTACCATATGTTCTTGGAGAATTTTGTATGTTTCTGTGGCTGAAGAACATATTTTAATTGGATCAGCAAGTTTATCTTCAAATTCAGACACAGACTTCTGGATCTAAAACATTAGTGAAATACAAAAATAATGGTGGGGAAAATGCATGTCAAAGAAGAAAAAGTTATTGAGGAAGCAGCATGCCTATCTTTCTGGATAACTTTCAATATAATGATACTATATATAGATATATTTTTTAAAAAATCTAAAATCAATGTGCCCCACTGTTTGAAAGGAATAGATAAGCTTTAATGCCTAATCTGAACACAATGTATAATTATATTTTTATATTACCTCAACAAAGGAACCCCGTGAATATTTAAAAAGTTGGTCATCATTGACAACTTGGTAAATGATTGGCAAATTGTATCTTCCCTTAGTCTACTCTTTCTGGACTATGTATTGCATTTCATTATAAATGCAATAGGCAATAGTAACTTTGGCACGCACAGACCCATTCTTACCTTTCTCAGATTCTCTTCAAACTTTTGCTGCTGAGATAAATGTCCCAGGATTGTTCCTTCCAAACACTGCGCATGCTCTCGGAGTTCTTCCCAGTACCTTCTTATTTGTGTCAACTTGGCTTTGATGCGAGCAGATTCTCCAGTGGTGACAAACTGAGCGAAAGACTGAGCTGCTTCTTCTAGCTCTGTAATGCAGCCGATCTTGCTTTCTATTTCCTGAATTATGACCTAATATTTAAAACAAGAAAAATGACAACGTAGGCTGAGCAAGCTTGTCTTCCTGAAATAATAGATTATCTGCACAGAGAGAAAATTAGGAGAGATTTTCTTAGCTGACATTTCAACATACTTGGGCTATTAGAGAGCAACTATGAACAAACATCATGTTTCCTGACCTTATTTGGGGAGGAGAGATGTGTAGGGTGTCTGAAAAATACAAACTGACAGTGGTCGTGCTCACTGCATAGAGAATAAAGGGAAATACCTACTCCTGTTGCAGTGAAGTGAGCAGAGAGATGTCCCTGTGTTTCTTTTTTTTTTTTTTTTATTTTTGTAGTTCATGTCTTACTGAAAACTAGAAGTCTCTCTAAAGGTACAGAGAATTCCCGCTTATCCTGTGAGTTATGCCTTGTAACCAGTGGATCTGGGGAGCATTGTGTTCCAATAACTCATAGAAATGCTAGTATTGACATTCACTCAATTTCCCTCTAACTTGGTATTTCCTCTAACTAAGTATTTCATATTTTCCCAAGGCAAAAGCTTTTCTGATTCCACTCTTACCTAAAACCAGCCTTTTCAAATTTATCATCTAGTCTTTATGCCAGTGGTTTCCAAATTTGGAATATATTAGGATCACCTGGCCCCCATCCACAGGAACTCAGACTCAGCAGGTCTAAGGTGAGGCCTAGACTTTGCATTTCTTACAAATACCCAGGCGCTGCTGCTCCTACTGATGCGGGCTCCACTCTGAACCACTGCTTTACCCATTAGCTGTGGCCTCTACAGTGAAGCACCTAGACTATAATTCCCATTTGGAGCGGGACGATCCTTTATGTATTCGCTAACACGTGAAAAGCACTGATGGCCACTAAGGATGTGGGTGCGGGAAGGAGATATGTCTATCATATACATATAGGCTTATTTATGCGTAAGAGAATGAACATGATTCCTCTGAGAAAAAGAGCTAAATCTTCCAATCAAATAAAGCCAAAACTTCAGGCAAGTCTCAGTTTCAAGTAAGTTAAATGGAGAATACAACTACCCTAGGAAAAAAAAAAAATGTGTGACTTATGTCTATGTGAGACAACAGTCAGAAATAACTTGCCTAGATGAGACAATCAGGAATAATTTACATCAGATTAGTGCCAGGTGCTCATCACTTATTTATTTTTATTTTTCATATGCATAACTACAGCAGTCTCTCTAATAGAGATTTGTTATTTGAACATGAACACAACCTTTCTTTGTTTTGCTGTTTTTCAAGGTGATATGTTGTAGAAAAATTACTCATAAATTCAACAAATATGTATTTACATCCCCTAGGTGCCAAAAAGGGTTTTGGGTGTCTCAGTGAAGCAATCTTCATTAAGACCGAAGTTCTTAGATTTTAGAGTAATACGTGTCAGCAACAAATTCATAAATGCAAACTATGTAATCATACTGTTGGATTCTAATCCAAAAAGGGTAGATGGAAGATGGACCCAGTGTATCTTTTGTAAATTATCAACTAAGAATAGGAAAATCAGTCAATTTAGAATAGCATGTAATGAAACATAAAAGTGGGCTTCTAGATAAATATCCTTGTGACAATGCAAATACTTTATAAAGTTTAACCCTAAGGTTGTTTTCAAGTGAAATGCTATGACAAGTGTTACCTTATTTCTAATATTTCCTATATCATCTTTGGTTTGGAAACAGAAGTGAACCTATTAGCCTAAATCCACAGTACTAATGTATTCCACACCATCTTTGCTTATTTCTAGCAAAAACTTTTTTCTATTATTCATATTCATTTGATACATTTTAGACAGTTTCCAAAATGCCATATTGGAATATTAAAATGTCTTTTTAATCTAACGACATGGAAATCTACAATTAAATGTTTATATATTTAAAAATAAAATGTGTAATCATTTTATTTCCCAAAGAGTAAAGAGGTGATGACATTTGATCGTTGATATAGTTCAGAAGTCCTGGAAATGAATTAAGGTTGAAATAACAATAAAATGAATTATGGCAAGAATAAACAAATTAAAAAGGGTATGTCAAAAATTTTTGAAAGAAAATTTTTGATAAAACTATTTAAATGTGCTATTCTTTGTTTTCTCAGGATGTAGTGAAAGGGTTAAATGATAACTTTTAAAAACAGCGTTAGAGATTAAACATATTTCATGAATACTTCTTAGTGGATTGGCATCTATTTTCCCTAGTATACCACCACACAAGACATTAACAGATTTCATACACCAGATTCCACATAGCCTTGAGTGCAAAAGATGTGTGATAAACCAGGATAATCTGCACGGTAATGTAAGCTTAGCTAAGCACCATCGCACCCTTCCGCAGCGCACACGGGAATGACTTGTTCTGAGCCACACTGTGAAATACCTTGGTATTTATATTACTATTTTTAATTGAATGAAATGACAGTGGTTTTCCCCTTCCAAAAACATGAGATTAGATAGAAAAAGAAGTGGCTGCATTTTGTAAGTGTGTCGTGTAAAAAATGTATCAAAGACAGAGAATTCACGTCTTTCAGTCCTTTTCTTCTTAAACTATTTGAATGAAGTGAATAATGACAGTCTATGCACATGGTTATTTTACAGCTGGGAGAGCTAAAGTATCAGGGCATCTCAGTTTGTGCCCAAAGGCCTTCATACATGAAAGCATTAGAGCAGTAGAGTCTGATTGTTTCACCTACAGAGAAAGTCATTTCTCCTCCTTGTGGTTTGGGAGGGTAATTGCCACTAATACTTGAGCTAGACATTTGGAACAATACTTACAAAGTACAGTTGTAAATGATGAATACATTTCATGTTGTATAAGTGAATCCACAGAACACTCCAGTGGGGTTAATTCAAAATCAAGGAAAAGAATAATGTAACCATAAAAACATTTTAATGATATTGCACACAATGTTGACTTTGAATGCATAAGTCAGAAAATAGTAATACATAATTCCAACTATAAAGTGTTGCCCAGTATCATTCAAGACCTCTTAGCTCATCATTTTGTGTGAATTGAATTTTAATAGAGTCACATAGCAATGAGAGATTTGTCGTGGGGCCAACTAGCATTTGATGAAATGTAAGAAAGGAGTTCTTAAAAGCTAGACATGGATTATAAACGTAACGTGTGATCAGGTCACCTTAATCTGGTTGATTTGCATGTCCATGGCAGATGATGAAGTTTCCAAGGCATTGAGTTCTTTTTCTTTCTCAGTTATCCAGACGGACAGGGTCTCAAAATTATTGCCAAAATGATCCCACTTGTTTTTCACCATTTCCATGGTTTTAATACTAAAATTAACCAAATTAAGTAAAGAAAATGCAGTATTTTAATAGAAAACAACAATACACTTTCCTTTAAATTACCAGATGAAAAGAGAGTGAAGACACTTGTGACCATGTCCAAGTTGAAACTATCGGAACAGGAAAAAAAATGCACATTCGACCCGAGTACTGAGTCCTCATGTCTTCCTATCTATCTCCTCTGAGAATGAGCATTTAACGAGGTAGTATCTACACTATGTTATGAAAGGAACTGTGCTTCGAACAAAATATTGCTGGGTCCAAAGGGGTTTGAATCCAGGTATAATCTAGGTAAACTCTACACATGACCAGTAGCTGCCAGGACTTTCAAGAAGCCGCCCACATAGATTTCACTGCACAGAGCCTTTTAGCAGTCTGGATTTTGTGGACAAGCTCCTTTTGCTCTTAGAGTAGAGATCTGCAGGGATGCTCTATACTCAAAGATCTTTATAAAATGCATCTTTATGAATCAAGATAGAGCTTTTAATCTGAATCCCATGCTGCCTTGCAGGAACTGTTTTATCACTAGAGTTAAACCTGCAATTTATAATCTATAATGATTTGTAGCTATTCTTAGATGTTTGTACAGTCTTGATTCCAAAAGACTCTTATACATTCTTGTACATGAGCACCCTAACTGCTTTTAGAAAATTTGGGCTTTATTTCTTATAAATCTAGTGAACAAAATTTCAACTATAGATATTCAGTTTGTATTAGCTATGCGTATATAATCATGTGATTATGGCTTTTAGTTTAGAAAAAAGACTAAGAAACTAACAGTGTATCATTAAACGGATAAGTCCTTGGGTTAAAAAAAAAAACTGAAAGAATTTCCCTGTTTACCAAAAGGCACTTGAAGACACCAAGAAGAATGCAATGGCATCATTGAATGTCAAATTAAATAATATTGCAGTCTCAAATGTATACCCTGGATGTGCCTAATGCTCTCATCAGTACAGGTAATGCAAACTAAGTTATGTTGCAAGTTGTCATATGAGACAGATTCAAATGGGCATTTCTAATAAAAGTAGCTTCTTTTCTAACAAACTCTAAGTTTCATTTTTTTCCATAACTTGGTGGATAGTATTTAAAATAAAGTTCTCAAAGTTTTAAGTCCTAATTTCCTTTAGACTATTTAACAAATTTTAAAGTTTAGGCAGATGTACAATGTTAATTTCAAGGTGTTACTAGTATTCAAAACAAGTTTCACATATTAAAATTCACCTTAGAAATTATGTCCTCTATCTTAAGAATAATAGGTGTTGGTGATCTGCCAGTAAAGAACTTTGAATAAAAATATGCAGCCATATTATTTTGAGGAACGTTGGCCGTATCTTCACACATTTTTCCCCCTCCAGATTTTTTGTGTGTTTATTTTGTACATAATAGCATACCATAGGCAATATTAAATGTTTAAAAGTAAAATAAATTTTTGAAGTTGAGTTTTGGAAATAGTATATCAATCAGTGACAATTCAAATATTGAGGCATTGTAAACAAGCTCTGGAAACTTCTTGGAGATGGAGACACTTGGTCTGTGTTATCTATATTTAAGCCTAGCATTTACACAACAAAAGTGTCTCTTCTTCTTCCTCACTGGTGACAGCAGAATAATGCAGTAAAAAAATTATCTTAAATACTGGTTCTTTTTTTGAGATTGTACGAAGGCCACAGAATTTAATAGATATGGCTTTCTCATGAACAAGATCAGTTTACAATGCCAAAACCACATCCCTCATACTTTTTCTGCTCTATTATATAGATGTTGGTTTTCTGTCTTGGTGACACTTCCTTTTGAACTGTGAGTTGCTTCCTCAAAACATGCTGAAATACACAGACACTTTGAGATTTTAAAAGAATGTTTTGAATACAATATACAGGAAAGGCTGTATGAAACTTTATCTCAGAGAAGAAAGTTTAGGACTTGTCAAGCACATACTCTTCTTCAAGTGTGTCTTCTAATTTTTTGACTTGCTCTTTGATTGTCTTGGCCTGCTGTTGAAGCAGCTGCTTATTCTTGGGCCCAAGTGGTATCTCGGAAGCTTCCTTCACAAGATTCTCAGCCTGGACTGCAATACCTCCTGTTCGTTTAGAAAACTCCTAGTAAAAGATGATATAATTGTTAGGAAGGCATCTGCTATTAAATTCTACCCTCAAATAAATTGCACATCCTTGCAGAATCTCTACCAGAATAGATGGATGGATACATGGCTTCATACATGTATGAGTATTAGAATATAATATTCTTAGCAATAAGACCTGACTTATTTTCATCATGGCCAGAATAGACACCTCACTAAATTATTTTCATTTTATATACACAGTCAAATATCTACCTTCATAATTATCCAACAATTCTCACAAGAATGTTTTCCATTGTTTCCTGGTTTGGGTTTATTGCTTAGAATTTAAGCCGCATTATAACAACTAACTTACCCACAAATATGTTAGTGTATTATGGGCTCCATTCAGGCAATGATCAGTAGTGACTGATTTTTTCAGTCTTAGAGATAAGAGAGTTCTAGGCCAATTAATATATTTATTTAACTAAAGACTATTTTAGTCAATATGGTGTATCACTGATACTTTCCCATAAAGAAACATTTTGTTAACTAATTCCCTGAAAAGAGAGATAATCTGATCTTAATGCTGTTAAATCTTATTGACTACATACCCACACACTATGCGATGAAAAGAAGGTAAGTTCTGAGCCAGTCAAACCTGGAGTAGAACTCTGGATTTGCTAATTACTAGTTGTTTGACTTTGGTGAATTATTTTTCAGGCTTTCATATAAAATTCAGATAGTAATGGTTTTCTTGTCAAGTTACTGTTAGCATTTTATTAGCAATTTCATTTTGAAGTGCGTGGCACATGGTTTAAAAATTCACACACTGATTTTCATTAACAGCAAACCACTTCAATTCAAAAATTAATTTAATATGGTTGAGGCACTGGTAAATTTGAGCTGTTACCTGAATTCTGTCAGGTAAATGTATTGAAAACTGAATAGCAAAGCTAATCCCAGAGATAATCCTGTGTGAAAAAAATCTTGTGTGAAAAAACTAGTGTCTCATTTCTTCTCATGTAAGAGAAGCTCACAGGAGGTTTTCATTTTGATCATAAACTCCCCTCCTCCAAAATAGGTAATGAAGAAATCTGATGTAAATAATGTTCAAAGGTAAGACTTCTGATAGCCACCTCTTCCCACGGAGATCCTCCTAGAATTATTACATAATGCCACGTAAGATAGTTACTACATAATACTATTGTATCTTCATGCTTGAAAGGCTTAAAGTCCTCATAGAAATATCAACATTCCTTCAGAGAGATACCCAGCAATTTGAGACAATAAAAATGGGTAAGTACAACTTCCTTTTTATGGCAGAGAGACTTATAATATCCTAAAAATTGGTATTTGCTAATGTCACATTAAATTCTGTGGTTATAAGCATCTACTGTGGCTATACATGAACTTACAGTCAGGTAGATTCAGTTGTGAAGACTGTGAATTCCATCATAATCTCTCAGAATCCCAAGAACAGAATCAGAACTGTAAAATAGTATCCCTCCCCCTGCTGGTGATTCCCAGAGCCCAGGAAAAATCATGGAGAAAGTGGAATTATGTTTGCAAATGCTTACATGCTCTCCATCTGAGAGCCTTCTGTAGGAGCTATGCATTGGGAAAGAACAATGCAGAGGAGGAATCCAAAGGACAGAACGATGTTGACTGAAACCAAATTAAGCCAAAATAGAATAATGTTATAAGGCTTTATCTCTAAGTCCTAAGAAGAAAACATATGAGTGGCAGTAGGATACAGCAGGAAAAGACAGACTCTGGAGTCAGGTCTGGAGTTGAAACCACACTCTATCCTTCACCAGCCATGTGATCTTGAGTCACAGAACTCTGAATTTTCATTTCCTCATCAGTAAAGCCTTGCTGTGAAGAATAAACATGGTATTGCTCTGAACTCCCTACCACATGCTGGTGGACAGAAAGCACTCAAGTTCTTTAGCACAACCACTCAAGGGCTACAACTGGAATGAACGCTGTATTAACAATGTCAAGTGAGCAAAGAAGTGGAGGACAATTATTCTAGATGACGTGTTTGTGTAACAGCACATATCAACAGTAAAGTAGCCCAGTTTTTCAATGAAAAATCTAGTGGCTAAAGGTTTATTCTCTGGACTCAGACTTCTGAGGTTTGATTCCTAACCTTACCAGTTAGTAATCCTGAGATCTTGGACAAAATCATTAACACCTTTGTTCCTTGTATTTCCTCATTTATCCAACAGGACTCAAAATGATACCTATTTCTCAGGACTGTTTTGTAGATTAAAGATGATAAACATCAAGTGATTAGACAAGCATGTGTATACATTCAATAAATGTTAACTCACATTATTAAATCAATCCCAAACCATTACTGGCTAAGGAAAATTTTAATAATAACACTAAAAAGGTTATACTTGTTTCATCTACCGCTGATACACAAATTCAGAGGAATTAGAGCCACAGGGTATCAGAAGTGCTGGATGGAATCTGGGCAAAACACCTCCATGATAATCAACCCTCAAAATCTGTTTGTATTTATAAAAGATACCTGATATAGTTTTAATATATAAAATAATTAAAATTAAAAATTAAAATTAAAAGTGATGTTCTCTTTAAATGGCTGATGAAAATAATACAGAATTGAAAAAATCTGTGGCTTTATAAGACTTTAAACTCCTCAGTGAGTTAATGATACAAGAAATAATACAAAATTGGCAGTATGAGAGACACAGAAGCCCTTTCTGGTAAGAGAAAAGAAGCACAGGGATTACTTGTTATTAACCAATGAACATGAGTCTTCTTTCTTATACATTGGCTAACACATTAACTCAGTCATTCTATTAACCCGAAACATGTGCAAAAAGACCAAAAGAGCCTGTACAACTCTCTAAATACTTCCTACAATTTATTGGTCTACTGTGAGCATCTAAGGTATTTGAGCTTATAGGTTTGATCTCATGAAGCACACCCACTAAATATTCTCTGTTGGATGTCCCACTGGAGCCTCAACCTCAATCTGTCCTAAACTGTGTCAGTCATCTTCCTCAACTGACAGCTACTCCTTCAAGTTCCTGTCTCACTCTCATTGCATTTGTTAGGCTCAGAACCTTGGGGATCCTCATCTTTTCCTTTACTCTCTGTCTCTTGCATCCGTTACCACGGCCATCTCCATTACCCTGACTCATGTCCATGTTAACACGCACACGCAATAACTTTCTAATTGGATCTCATGACACCAGTCTTACACCCTTTCAATTTTCTTAAAAACACGTAAAAATGCATCTCCCTAAAGTACGGCTCTGATCACGTGGCTCTCTTTCTTAAAAACCTTTAAGGGCTCCATGTTGCCTAGCAAGTAATGCTTTAGACCTTCACGTGTCTTTGTGATGTGGTCAACTTTCCATTACAATTGTACTTGCGCCTTTGTGCTTTAAAACCGAATTTCCATACACTGTTATATTTCTGCCATTTCCCATTAGAAGAATGCTTATTTGCAGTCCCATGCTTTGCTTTTCTATGTCTTACTTGCCCTTCAAGTTTCAGTTACAAATATTATTGCCTTCAGAGGGATTTTTTCTAAATGTATCCACCTGTGAGGGAACGACCCATTTCCCACTTCAGTGAAAACTTTCTCTTAGTTCTTGATGTTTAAATCTTATGTTTTCATTCCCCAAAGCAACTTGACCAGTGTGTTGAAGAGTGGAAGGTCAACAATAAGTACTGATTACATGAATAATTATAATAATTAATAGTAACAAGGAATAGAAACACAGCTTTTCTTCTGAATAATGAGTACCATGGGATTGCATAGTCATATTGATATACCTTTGTCTGTTCCAATTCTGAAGATAAACTTTCCAAACTGCTAAAACTCAAAAAGCGCTCATGGCTGGAACCTGTTTGAAAAAGGTATCTGACCACTGTCTCTTTGTTTGTTTCAAATCGCTCCCACTTTCTTAATGTGACCTAAATTTGAAAAAATAAACATATCATGTTATGGATTATCAAAGCATGTCACAAAATACTGTTCACATTTCCATTCATTTGTTAGGCTGTCAACTTCCAGTTAATTCTCTTCATATTTCATGCGGTTATGCTCAACAAAGATGATCTTAATGTCTCCTATGAGAATTTCACCCTGAGTTTCAATTCACCTACAAAAATCGGATGTGTAGACTAGCACCCTGAGTTTTCTACCAGCTGTAAAGTCCTATGAATCTAAGGATATTGCTCAAAATGTAGATAAGGGATAAAGGAAAAGAGAGCCTCCCAGTCTCTTTCAAAAAAAGAAAAATAATAGGGAGAAAGAGAAGAGAGGGGAGTGGGGTAGTGAATGAGCAGATAGCAACTCTTTAGAAACTTTTTAAAAGTGTCAAGATCACAACAAAGCATAAACATATGGCTGCTGGACTGCACAGAAAAGTGAAACGATCCAGTGTTAATTCCTGGATTCGGACAAGTATGGATTAAAATTCTGGCTTTGTTACTGATCGCGACTCTGTGACTTTTGTGAAAGTCCTCAATCCCTTTCTTTTTAAACTTCCATGTGGGCAAAATGTGCTAATTCTAATACCCATCTAATAAGGTTAATGTGACGATTAAGAGAGGTAACTCATGTTAAAAACTTAACACGGCCCTGGAACATCAGAGGCGGGAACAAACGTTCGCTCCCACTAGAAGGAGACATCACCTGTGACCCGGAAGTTAACACCGCCCTAGACTTCCGGCCTCCTACCTGGATGCGGCGTTCCTGCTTCTCTCTGCTGTGCTCCATGCTGTGCAGGGTGCTCTCCAGCTTCCGCAGCTCGTCCCGGACTTGGCCGGGCATCCCACCTTCTCCCTGCTGAGCCTGTGCTATCTGCTGCTGCACGTCTCTCTTCTTCGCAGAAATCCTCTTTGTCTTTTGCTGGAAGCATTTGTTCAACAGATGGGGATAAATGTTACTCTCTGAGCGGCTAAGCAGGGACAGAAACATCAGCACTCTAGCAGAGGTACAGAAAGGTAAAACCTCTCGGCAGTGTGGGGCCAAACTGTATTTCAAAAGTGAACTTGAACAGTTAAAATGGCAATGGGGACTCTATGTTGATCAAAATGGACATTATTTGTAAGTATTTTGTGTTCTTAATGACAAACAATACAATTAATTTGGTCTTGGGTGTTTTAACTGCGGACAAATTTGAACATTTCACATTTTGTGTAGAAGGCGGGCCCTTTCCTCCGGAAGGAATTTGGTGAAACTATTCATTTGACCCGATTCTCCTTAAAGAATTATTTTTTGCCCCAAATCACAAAGTCTCAACTCTAATTTTTTTAAGTCATTCATGCTGTAAAAATGCTGATATTAAGAGATTTAACTCGGGGTATATTCAGATTGATAAACCTGCCGAGATATTTTGGGAAAGCTATGTTTTAAAATAAACTTTTTATTGAAGTATAATGTACAAACCTCAAATCCATAGCTTATGAATTTTCACAAAGTAAACAAAGGCATATATCCAAGCATGTGATCCAAGAAATGTGAACAGTTTTAAAATATTAATGTAAATATCTGTAATCTCACATTTCTCTGACTTAAACTGACACTCAAACACAACTTTTACAATGATTGAGACTAGTGTAATACCAAGCATTATGTTTTCTTGTGCTCACAGCCTTTTTATAATTATTAAATAAATCTATAAAGCCTAGAGACTGCAGTTTTACATGTACTCATATATATATTTATATATATATATATATATATATATATGTACACACACAAACACACTCTTAATGCATACACTCTTAATGCAACTTCCATGTTTATATATTATCATATATAAAATTAGCTAACATTTTGCTATACGTTAAGTTAGCCAGAATTTTGTTATTAAAATATTTGATTTGAATCATTCTTCTACTTATATTGAGTTTGGCAAGTAAGTTGGCTCAAATTGTTTATTATCAATACATGTACCAGAATTTCTTTACTTCCAGTTCTAATCCTTCATAAGAGGATACTATTCTGAAAAGTCTGGTACTTCACGTGCTTTATAATTTTCCAAACTGAGATGTATTCAAAGTTGTAAATTGAAGAGCAGGATTTTAACCTTATGGCAAAGAATAGTGATCTTAAATATGAAGCACTTTATCTCTATGCTTTCCTTCTCTGTTACGAAAAGGACAAGTGAGCAAGTTTTATGAAGGTTTTCATAACTCACTCAACCAACTTTCTCTCTATAATATTCCTTGAACTTTTTGATATCATTCAATCACTTGGGCTAGGAATTTATCTTGCAGGCTCTTCTGAAATGGCTAATACTGAACAGAGAACAGAGGTACAAAGTTTTTGTTTTGTTTTGTTTTTTTTAACCATTCAAGTGGATTCCTTCCTGCACCCCCTTCCCTTTGCCCTCATCCTGTGGACGTACATTTCCCTTGATCTCTCTGGCTCT
The DNA here is from genome assembly GCF_027475565.1 of Acinonyx jubatus. Lineage (NCBI taxonomy): Eukaryota > Metazoa > Chordata > Mammalia > Carnivora > Felidae > Acinonyx > Acinonyx jubatus. The sequence continues at coordinate 14,817,035 of NC_069385.1, read as the reverse complement.
GTCAGTGACTAATGAACTTCACATAAGTGCCTTGGATAAAGCGCGTCCTACCTGGTGATGAAGAAGTAATTGCTGTGCTTCAAACAGATTTTCAGTGTCCAAGATCTTCTCAGCTTGCTCCTGGACTTCTTTAGAGTCAGAAATCAACTCTCCAAGGGAACTTTTGACTATTTCTTTGTACTGGACACAGTCCCCAAAGTTGCTTAACATCTTTTCAACCTAGATTTTCATGAAAAATTGTAACTCATATGATGCTCATGTAATCTTAAAGATTTTAAGAATACATGTAAAGTCTATCTCAAGAACTTAAAATATATACACAGATCTCTAACTTTTATTCTTTCATATACTTTTGAGGTTTATTTAGTTATTAGTAAACTGACATTTATGTGAATTGCAAGCCTCATTTGAGGTGGGCTCTGTGCCCACTCAACCTAGCAATTGAGGCAGGGTAACAAAAGTGGGTATATTGTATCTATTATCTCCTGGATCCCTTTAATTACAATCCCATGACTGAAATCCAATTATAAGTTATAAAAGTGCATTATAAGAAAGTTGAACCCACCCTATTCAAAGTAATTAGAGAAAAAGTTTGGGGGGGGGTATTAAAAGAATATTTATTGAAAATGCAATTCCAGTATTTTTACATAACCATAACATAATTTCTAATTTTGTGGCTATGTAGTGAATTTTTTCCTAAATTTTAAGCTTTCTCTTCTGTCTAATTTCTGCTTCCTCTAGTTCAGTGTCACCAGCATCTTTTCTTTTCCAAGCCAGTCGTTCTCCAGCTTCACTAAGATTTTCACGTGTGTACCATTTATGTTCCACAGAAGCTTTCGGTTTCTCTTTCTCTAATTTATCTTTTTCTTTGACCTGCTTCTGCTCTGAGTTTGGCCCAGGTAACCTGAGTGTGCTATTTTTCAAACAAAGCAATAAGACCCATGAAAACCACAAACTTCAGATCTCAGTAAATCACAGCTCTTGTGGAAAGAAGTGATTCACCATTACATATTGTCAATCTACCCACAGCCTTTTTTGCCTTACATTGGACAATCGCAAACACTTCGTGTTCAACAATAATTTAAATGCTAAATGGATTGATAATCACAGGATGCACTGAATGTGTCAAATCCATCTTTTAATATAAATCTTTACATGAACAACATGAATGTTTTCCATTATTCTTTCTTTGCTTTTACTAGTGATGAAGTAACATATAAAGGTATGAATATAAACTATGCAGAAGTTTAAGGTAGATGAGTGTGCAAAGAATTAATGTGTCTATTTGTTAGAGATCGATTTTTGCTACAAGTCCCATGGGCAATGTCATGAGAGTACTTAGAGGATACAGTAAATAAATGGGTTTGGTAAAGTGTTAGGGAGACTGATAATTTCTAATTTTAAAGGCTGCCAAAGTGTTTTATGTGTGTGTGGGGGGGTGGAACAAAATATAAACTCATCTATCAATGTAACTAAAACTATTTGTTAGGTCTTGGATCAAAGATCACTGGCACATATATTTATTTTTTAAAACTATAACCATTATTTTTGCCCTTACCAGTTTCTTTATCAAAGAAAGAATAGAGAAGAATGATGTCAGAATTTTACTTAAAGTATGGCAGTGGCACCAACTAGACTATTATCATGAAAGATGGTTATCACAAGGATTGAAATAACTCATGTTCCAAAATTTGACTAATGCTATCACTCTTTTCAATTAGTCAAAAATTCTTAAGAAAACTGACACATAATATCAAAATTTCCACATAAAACTAAAATCACATGCAGTTCAGAGTATTTTGAGCTTACGAAAATTCACTGCTAGAGTCTCAAACAGATCTACATGCATTGAAAATATAAAAGGTTAGTTGATCAAACTGTTAGATTAAGGACATCTACAGAGAATTCCAAATCTTTAGAATCAGGGAACTTTAAGCCATCCAGATGATCATTTTTCCATGCAAGTTTATAAATGACTTTAAGAAATAATAGTAACAGTCTATTCAACTTTCCATTCTTACATTATCTTCGCGTGCACAAACTCATTAGACTTGCATGGCAATCTGGTCAGTGAAAATGTTCTTGCTGAGGGTAGAAAGGGCCCTACCAGAAATGAAGGAGATAGGTTTGTGTATTTTAATCCACAGAGGAATATAAACACTGAATTAATAAGAAGTTTAAAATGAGTAGCTCTTGGGACGCCTGGGTGGCTCAGTCGGTTGAGCATTGAGCATTGACTTCAGCTCAGGTCATGATCTTGCAGTCTGTGAATCTGAGACCTGCATCAGCCTCTGTGCTGATAGCTCAGAGCCTGGAGCCTGCTTCAAATTCTGTGTCTCCCCCTCTCTGTGCCCCTCCTCCATTCATTCTCTGTCTCTCTGTCGCTCTCTCTCAAATAAACATTAAAAAAAAAAGTTATTTCAAATGAGTAGGTCTTGCATAAAATAGATTTTACTGGTCTGTTAAAATGGAATATTTTATTATTATCAACTATCGGTTATTAAGCATTTACCGTCAGGCACTGAGTATAGGTGCTATAGTATAGTATAGGCACTAGTAGGTTTTATTTTTATTTTTTAATTTTTTTTTAAACGTTTTATTTATTTTTGAGACAGAGAGAGACAGAGCATGAATGGGGCAGGGGCAGAGAGAGAGGGAGACACAGAATCGGAAGTAGGCTCCAGGCTCTGAGCCATCAGCCCAGAGCCCAACGCGGGGCTCGAACTCACAGACCGCGAGATAGTGACCTGAGCTGAAGTCAGACGCTTAACCGACTGAGCCACCCATGCGCCCCGGCACTAGTAGGTTTTATAAGAAAGAAAATCAAGGCCCAGAAATGTTAAATGACAAGGTCAAGATTACATAGGAAGCAGACTATCAGAGTTAAATTCTAACCTTGGGTTTGTTGAACTCCCAAGCCTGTGTACCTAACCTCTATAATATAGCTTCAACTGACCATGAACCAACGCTTTTAGTAAGAGTAAAAAGTGTGGATCTGATAAGCTTTATACTTTAGATACAGGTTATTATTCTGAATTAACATATTCAAGAATGACACCAACCGTAATTCAAACATCTTCCCCACTAATCTTCATATGAATAAGTATCTTTACTACTGTGTTTCAACTATACTTTATATAATTACTTCTTAAACCACAACCCAAAGTAAAAGAGCCTTCCAGATTTCTCACCCAGAACTGTCTATTTAGAGTATGAGTAAATGGTATACCTCTGACAACAAAGCTATGAGAGCCTTGAAAGAACTAGATAATTTTGCCAACTCATCTCCTTGCTTTTGGGCTTCATTCTCAGAAGAAACTTCAATTAAAATTTTAAGTCTGGATTTCAGCCAGTTGAGAGTCTCGCCCTTTGTGGTAACACCATTTCTGATCTCCTGGAATGAAAGAACAGTTTTGATGAGCAAAATACATTGTGAATCAAGAAAGGACTCAGCCTAAGAAAGTTCATACGGTGGAGGTAGGAGAACCAGGCATTTGTTCATCAGTAGAGTGCCTGCTGATTTCACTTTTCGTTTACATCTTTAAGGAAAGTCCCTAAGTGCTAGGAAAACAAAAAACAAAAAACTTTCCCAATGTCAAAACCTGATATGTAAAATCAAACCTCTCATAACAAAAAGCTAACTAGATGCTTAGTTCATAACTAGATGGTCATATATCTATAGATATTCCTTTGATCACAAATAAAAATGCCTCTGAAAGTACTATAGAAAAATATGTGATACCAAAATTGGAAATTATATATTATCTTATTTTCTGTTAGCTGGAAGGAATATGATATTTTTAGAAAAAGAAAAAAAAAGGTTGAAAGAGCCCTTTTTTTAATGAGCTGATTTCTTTTTGTTTGAAGAGTTTAGTTGTTGAATATTATTATGGATGCCCTAAAAATTGATTTTAACTTAACTGACTTAGATCTTATGCCTCATTTTTGTGACTTTATTGAAGTCAGTTCTCCAGATAGTAGGATGTGCAAATAGGAGCACAGCTCTAATCCAGGAAGGGAGGGCTTACTGGCCAGGACAAAGCCAGAAATATTCCGGGGCCTCGGCCCTTGTAAGGTCTGGGAACTGTGGGAGGGATGATCTGGGAAGCCTCTCCCTCCTACACATGCTCCGGGTGCATGAGGAAACCCAAGGTGCTGCTACAGAGGACCTTCCAGGGCACATTCACACAAACAGAAAATGACTAGTTCCATCCACAATCAAGTGATCTCTTCATTCTAAGATGTGAATTTTTTTTTTTGGTACTATATAATAGCAACCAATGACACATATAGATATCCTCCTATAGGTAGAGCATGACATTATTGAGGATCTCTAGCATTTACAGGGATTATAAATTTACTAGAAAAACGTGGACCTCAGAAGATAGGAATAGAAAGGAAACACGTTCTCATTAACAGCTACTGTGTGACTTGCATGAGCTCAAAATGCTGAAAGATAAGGATTTTCACAATGGCATGTGCCTATAAGACAGAATAGGCCATGCTAAGGAGGAGGAGGTTGCTGTGGTCATTCACAGGATGCGAACTGGGTTCAGGCTTGAGGTTCTGTCCGCTGGCTCCGTTTATCAGGCTGTACCCACACTCACAGAGCTGATCCGATCCAGACTGAATGTGACATGAGAAATGATGCTTAGAGACCTTGCCCAATTCCCTCATTCTGTGAGCTGCCTTTTGAATGGCTGAAAATGTATAAAAACCTATAGTGTTCTTGTTTTTCCGCGACAATTCTTAAATCTCTGCTGTGTTATGTGCCCACGCATGCAATTTTCCTCTCAAGATTTCCCATTAGCTAAAGATGTATTAGAGGTACCCCTGAGTATGACTAAGTCTCAAAGCTAACAGCAATTCAATAGAAAATCCTCCATACTTCTCTACAGTAACATGAGGAGACTTCTTTTTAAGACAGTTTTCGAGAACTTAATTTTTTTACAGAAAGAAAAAAAATATATCATTTGTCTACCATTAATTTTCTTATTAGTGAAAATTTTCCAGTCACAAAATATGGCCCAGAACTAACCTCTACGGCATGTTTAATCTCTCCATGGTTGGCGGTATCGATGGGCTCGTTCTTAAACCCTTTCAATTGTGTCTCCTTTGCAGATATCCAAGATGAGAACTCAGAAATTCTGAAATAACACAAGTATCTTCTTATTAAAGGGAGAAAATATCCCAGTGGTTAAAATACATTTCTCTTTTGACTTTATTCATGGAAGTTTAATGAAGTTTAGCAAGTCAAGTAACAAATTTTCTAGGAGCTGTTCCTTTACCATGAAGCTCGGGGCAGGGGTGCCTCTGGGCACTTTTCACATAGGAGGAAAGAGAAGGCAGAGTAGATGGAGTTCAGCTAAGGAAAACAATGTGTCCCAGGGCCTGAGCACGTGGAGGAAGGAAGCACCTGAGGTCTGGCCTCTTCTGTCTCCAGCAGATGGAGACAGAAACCCAGAGGCAGAGGCCCCCCTCTAGTACCATGAGGGAACCGGGGAGCAAGGAACTGCAAATTCGCTTCAAAGAGATAACATCTGGGTCACTCACAAATAAAGTGCTTCACTCTGTTTCTCACTGACGCCCATTTTTATTAAATGAAGCATTTTTACATAAGAGCCTGGGCAAGATCGCACGATTTGATTTTCTTTATTGCTGAAGACAAAACATGCACCATTACTTGTTTTGCACTGATCTCGGAATTAACAGTATTAGGACAGGTCAGATCCGCCTCCAGAAAGAGTTCCACAACTACCTTCTAGCGTAGTCCTTCCACTTGTCCCGGTCTTCCACGAGCTTCTTGTAGGTGGCGTCAATGGCAGCTCTGAGCTCTTTCAGAGTCACGTGACAGGTTTCAGGTGTGTTCCTTACTGGGTCCCGGACGGGGAGTTTCAGACACAGTTCTTCAATAAGCTGTAACCTTTTCTCACAAAGATGATGAGGACCTTTGTCACTGAAGAAAATCTAATGAGCAATAAACATTTATATAATCCCTGTGAGGATACACACAGTACTTTCCTAGTTTCATAGAAGATTCCCATTTAGTCTACTTGTATCAAGTAATTAAGCTATTTCGTGTTTTCAGACCCAAACCAAAGTACCGGCTGTATCCTTTAGGTGACAATGTGACTTGGCGTGCCCGCGCGTGGGGTGTGTGAGACATACCCTGTGCTCCTTAATAATCTTTTCACTGCCTTCCTGGGGCACCAGCGTGGTCTCTCGATCCAGCTCAGTTCTGCATTCTTCTACAGAAGCTAGGAATCTATTCTTCTCCACATCAATCTTCAGATGAAGCAAATGATATGGGGCTTCTCCTTGAAGGTCCTACATCCCATAGGAATATTTTTAAAATATGATACCATTTCTGATTACACACATTTTCAACTGAAGTGGCAAAAACCATAAAATATTCCCTTGGGGTCCAATGTGATTTAATCACTATTGTCTGCACCTGGCCATTGTGCTTTGTACACTTCCAAGTAAGGGTTGGGACCGTAATGAATACCTTCTGCCTGGGGGCACATGTTTCACAGGGATCATTCTATTTAATTTTTACAACAGCCTCACACAATATTAATATTCCTATTTTATAGGTCAGACCACTGAGGCTCAGGGGTAAGTAGAAAAGCTAGATTTGAATCTAAATTTAAATCATCATGCCCTGAGTCCCCCCAGCATATGTCTTTTTTAATTCTGTCAATGACCCTGTGAGATAGGAAGAACCTATATTACACTCACTACACAAAAGGCGAAGATAAGAAAACTTTTATTAGTAAAAATGCCAGGGTGAAACAGCCCACACCTGTGACTACCTGCCATGTCTCTTTCCTTAGAGCATTCCTCAAGTAAACAGGGCATCCAGCACGCAAGCGACATGAAATGTTTTATGTTCTTTCTGACATAAGAATAAGCTATATGATTACCTTCAGGCTTACAATTATTAGTTTTAGCTAACTTGTATCCTATGGTATTTATAAATTTTTTTAATGTTTATTTATTTTTGAGAGACAGAGCACAAGCAGGGGAGGGGCACAGAGAGAGGGGGACACAGAATCCGAAGCAGGCTCCAGGCTCCGAGCTGTTAGCACAGAGCCTGACGTGGGGCTTGAACCCACGGACCTTGAGATCATGACCTGAAGTGAAGTCGGACACTTAACTGACTGAGCCGCCCAGGTACCCCTATCCTATGGTATTTAAAAGGTTACTTTTAAAATAAAATACTAAGATAATTGATGAGAAAGATGATCTGGGGCTATGGAAAGACTGGACCAGATTATATCCTAGAGAGCTTAATGTTGTGAATGTCTGTGTGTAGAAAATAAATACAGCTTTCATTTAGAATCTCTATTCTATAATACATTTATGATATTTTAAGTTTTAAAGACATATTAGAAAACTTGGGTTTAAGGATTTTTTAATTTTCAAATTTAGCAAGTAAAACATTATGTCCTTAACTGAGTTTTTCCTATGCATAGAGCTGATTTTATAGCCTATGTTACTGAGATGGAGAAAACAAAAAAATCCAGAGATTCACAAAGCCTGATGGAAAGTGTTTTGGTTGCCTATCTTTCAGACCCTGTGACTTCTTCATATAACACATATGAAGTTCGCCACTCCCTATGACCTCGTGATAGCACTGGTCAACCTGTTGCTACAGTAGGTTTTCTCCAGGCTGGGGAAGACAGCCTTCGATTCTGAAATCGACTTCCATGTGATGAGTCCAGTGTGGGGCACTCAGGTTAGACACGCCAAGTGGATCCCTACATCCCCAACTTCTGTGCTTTCTCTCCTGCTCTCTCTCTCTTCCAGTTCCTGTTACTCCTCCCTCCCATGTACCCCAGACCCCTGCTTCTTCTTTAAAATCCGAGCTCAAAACTAGTTACCTGATTCACTCCTTTCCTCTCCCCAAGTAGGCCCACTTCTCTCTACAAAAGCTTTCATATGTATTACTTACACTTTTGGGGACTTATTATATATTGTACTTTCATTATCTGCAACTAATTATCTTCCCCACTGGACTTGAAGCTCTTTGGGGAAATGGATCATGCTATGTTCATTGCTGAGTCCTTAACTAATAAATGTTCATATTTACATTTCTGAGGTCATAGCAATCTAAACCAGATGGTAAAATCCTTGAAAACAGCAAAATGTTATTATAGTATCTCTACCATAATTTATTTAAGTGGGTTTACTGATGTTGCTGAATAAGTTAAATGCCCTTGTCATTCCTATCCCCAAACCTACGCAGGAAAAGAAAAAGAGTGCTCTTAAGTAATATGATAAAATTGATACTACTAAAAAAATGAGAAAAACAAAATTCTCTCATACTTTATCATGCTTTATTGAAGTTCAGTTTTTTCAGTGGGAGAAGTAACTATGGTGACCTTCCATGACTTTCTACATTTCTCTTACAATCGAACCTTAATCCCCTCATGCTCTGTCCCATCATGCATGATACGTACTTATGTCCGTGCGTCCATTATGTCCTGACTCACCTTCCACTGTTTATGGAGCTTTCTAACAGCTTCCTGCAGGCCCTGCTGTTCCTGCTCAGGGAGGATGTCAGTGAGCTCGTCGCAAGCTTTCAGGAAAGCATTGAGCACTCTCTGATCCAGCTGACTGAAAAATTCCTGGCGTGGAGGGGGAGGTGGTTACGAGTGTCAGACAGAATAAAAGGCAGCATCTACACACCATACAGTCAGGCAGTCACGCCTCAACTCAAAACGAGCCCGTTAGCCAGCCAGTGCCCTCTTTAAACCTTGCTGGCAACTATGATTTTTTTTTTTTAAGGAATGAACTATAATTATCTATAGTTATGAGTCAGAAGCCACCACATCTGAAATTCAACTAGTACTTTTCATTTTTTAGAAAGAAATATCTTTGCAGTTTTCAAATTTGGTAGAATATTCTGGAAGGCCAAGGGGCCAAAAACCTTGATTCCCTATAATAGAGTTTTCATTCCTCTCTGGTAAAGTCAGAAGCAGAACTGAAACTAGTGTTTAGCCTTGCAATTCCTCATACCCTAGCTTCAATGTGTTTCAGGCCCTGCTGGTTCATTATGAGCCATTTCCATCCACATCCAGGCGAATACACACGACCCCACAGGCTACGGACAGAACTGTGCCCACCGACATCTGCCAAATTCCTATGTTGAATCCCTAACCCCCAGTGTAATGAAATTTGGAGATGAGGCCTATGGGGTGATGAGATGAGGTCATGAGGGTGGGTCCCTCATGATGGAATTAGTGCCCTTATAAGAAGAGACATCAAAGATCTTGCTCCCTATTTATCTCCATCTTACGAGAAGAAAGTGAGAATGACCATCTACAAGCCAGGAAGAGAGTCCTCACCAAACCCAAACTGTGAGAAAATAAGTGCCCATTGCTTAAGCACCCAGTGCATGCATAAATATATTGCACACCATGCAGATAAATACAACACGTGTGCACATCGACACATGACCAAGTCTCACACAGACTCAGGAGTATGTCCGCGGAGATATTTTGAAACAACAGTGGTTCAAACCAGAAAGTGCCACACGGCACCACGCGTCTAAACTGAAGGAGATGCTGGCTGGTCACCGACATCACAGTCAGCTGCGTCACAAATATATTGCAGTCATCATGCGGTAGTGTGGTTCATACAAATATCCACTGGAATTTCAGGGAAAATAACTCAAAGTACATGTTCTCAGAGGGGCCATCATCTCCACTTGGCGTTGATCACTAACATTTTTAATACTGAAATGATTTAAATGAGTATGATTAACAGGAAGATGGCTTCACGATAGGACAAGCTGTGGATCAGCTACCAAACTTCAAGGCACGTGGTGTTCATACTACAATATGGAGGATTCATGAAATGAGCACAGAGACTTAGCCATCCACCTAAAATTATCTCTTAAAAAGAGTTATGTTGGTTACGTAAAAATTTCTCACCTAACAATGAATAGTCATTTGGAGAGCCTGAATTCTATATCCTATAACTCTCTACTCCCTCAGGGACTTAGGAATGGCTAATTATAATGCTGCTCATCAGTTGCCCTTGAAGTTCTTTTTGCTGCTGCCCTTTTCTTTAGATCTCATAACCTAAAATGTTTCTGCCTCCCTAACTCACCTCTTCTTCCCTGTTCTCCTCAAACACTCAGTATTAGATCGGAGCACACTTTTTACTTTTCACCCAAGACCACTTGTCCGTGTCCTCAGCTCAAGTGCCCCATGAAGGATAAACTCACTGTATGTTTCTTCAGGAGGTCTTCTGGGTTCCCCTTTTCCTCCAGGCCCTCCTGAGCGATCCGTAGCACCTTCTCCAACTCTGCTCGAGACTCTTCAAATTTCTTCATCAAGCGACTATTGGTTTCCACATGTTTCTTCCAGTCTCCAATTTTCTTCACCATATTCTTGATTTAAAAAATAATCATAATGTGATGCTGCTTCCGGATTACTGAAAGCATCATTTTGTTAAAGAGTATTGTTTCTTTAAAAATAAAAAAACACTTGGAAGGAATACATTTCATTATGAGAGTAATCAACTCCTTTTTAACATTGATGAATATTAAGAAAACAAGTAAAATGATTGGTTCCAAACCTCAGTAGGCAAGACATTTAGCAAGAGTGGAAGCATGACACGTGATGGTTAGATGTCCTCATTCCTTGTATTTTTCCCTGGCTCGTGTCTCTATAGCACGGAGAGAGCTTACCTGGAAAGCACCGTGGGCATCTGCAATCTGTCTGTGCAGCTTCGTCTGATCAAAATGCTTTAACACACTGCTCAAGGTCACAAACTTTTGAACATTTTGACTGCCTTTCTCAATCTGCGTCATGGTTTTCTTACAGCTCTCTTGACAAGCTGACAGTTCCTACAGGGAAAGGAAACCCACAACAATAGTATTTAAAACAGTGAGAAAAAGAAGGAAAGAGAGGAACCATTACAAAACAATAAGAACAACATTATATAGCTTTTAGGCTTTTAGTCAGCTATAAGTAAAATCAAAAGTACAGAGAAGTGTTTCTTTTCAGAAGAGCTCAATTTGAAGCAATCACCGAAGTCAGTGCTTTTTATATAAGGCATTTAAATGTCACATTGAGCTTTTCGAGATTTTTTTATATATTTCATGCCTGTGCTATTACCATTAAGAAAATGAAAGGGCATCAAAGTTGTTATTTCTCTAGTGCCTGCTTTGTCCATCCAACTCACAGGCCTTTGGTTTACTGAGAGAACAATCACAAAATTAATCTACATATTAGGTTTTAATTTGACTAAATAAATTTAACACCCATGCACATTATACTTTACTGAAAGAGCTGCAGCATATTACATACCATTTGTGTATCCCAAAAGGCACATTTGAATTCCTAAGGTTCACAAGCTGTCAGTCGACCTTTCATTAACAAAACGAGGGACCCCAGACCCTAACCACAAAAGGCAACAGCCTGGTGGGTGTGGGAGGACATGTAGGTGTCACACAGTCACCGGATGAGAAGCCATGGTGACCCAGGGCTTTCCACCTCTGCTTCGTAACCTGGCATCATAGTGGTTTCTACAGTTGATAGATGCATGGAAATTAGCCCAGTCAAAGGCCAACAGTCACTTTTTGACTTGAAGCCGCCACACTATTTGCATTTTGACATCCTCGACTGCTTTGGAAAAGTATTTCAAACTGCTTATTTGCATACTGGTTTTGGGAATCTAGATACAAATATTAAGACCAAGGGTTTTGTTTTGTTTTGGCAAAATGGAATAAGGACACACTTCTTCCTTTCGAAGATTTAGGAGGTCAGAGAGTAACATATGTTAACAAAGATATTATTATATATTATTATTACTAAAATATCAAATGTTATTTTAATTGTGGAAGGATTCTTTGGTGGCAATGTATAGTGATTTGAGAATGTGAGACATGGCAACCTGACTCAAAGTGAGAGACAATCTTTATCCAATAGGATGAGAGCCCACTAGAACAGGGTTTGGTGGTATAATCATCATGGCTCTATTATCAGTAATAATAATAATAATAATAATAACTAGTTATAGAGTACGTATTATGTGCCACTGTGTGCTAAGTACATTATAGAATATCTAATGTAGTCTTCACAATAAGCTCTCAACTAGGTATTATTACCTGCATTTTAAGCATAAAAGCTAATCAAGGCTTTGTAATTTGTTACATCAGATCTATGATACGAATATCTATATGACACTTCAGATACTCTTGGCTCTTTCTACTAAGTGATGCTGCCTTCCTTCCAGGAATCTTTTTCAATGAAGGCAGTGGCAAACCTTTTGCCCGTTAAGTTTCACCCTCCTCTGATGGATGGGGTCACTTGTAATAAACCACCTAAACAAGTCCATTAACTTCAAGAGAGGGAAGCTGTTCTGCAGAGAGATCTGCTTACTAAAACTGAGACAAAGAAAAATAATTATCACTCCAAACACATTCCCAGAACTTTATGATTGTATAATCTCAGAGGCAAAGAAAAGATCTCTTAAGACACAGATTATAGGGACACATGGGTGCCTCAGTCGGTTAAGCGTCCTATTTCAGCTCAGGTCGTGATCTCACAGTTTGTGAGTTCAAGCCCCGCATCAGGCTCTGGGCTGAAAGCTCAGCGCCTGGAACCTGCTTCGGATTCTGTGACCCTCTCTCTCTCTGTCTCTTCCCTTCTTATATTCTGTCGCCCTCTCTCAAAAATAAATGAGCATTAAAAAAAAAAAAAGATTTAAAAAAGACATAGATTATAGACACTGGATAGAAATAGAATGCAACTGTTTACTTTTATATATATCTAAATACATACAATTTTTAATTTGGTTATAAAAATTTTATCTCTATGTAAATTTACATAGATAGATATTTTATTTTATCTTTAGTGGACAGGGTTTTCATCTTTGGACAAGATGTGTATTTTTGTTTTGAGTTGCCAGCGCTACTCTAGAAAAATGTCCCCTGTCCTAACTGAATTCCTGCCACTGTGGGCACCATCTCAGTCCCACTAAACACGCTTTAAAAATAACCATGTCTCCTCACGGGGACTTTCCCTTACCTGATGTTTCTGTTTAAAAAGGGCACTGGATTGTGCTTCACGCTCGAGAACTGCCATAATTTCATGGATTTTCGCAAGCGAGTCATAAAAGAACGTCATCTGCTTTTCCAGTTCTTCCAATGGGATCAACAGCTGCTGAGACTCATAAAGGAGTGGAGGGCAACATTCTTTGACCTTTAAAAAGACAAAAACAAAAATTCCGTCAAACGCCGCTAAGTACCACAAGCTCAGGGCACTGTTCACACCTCTGAGAACATTTTCTTCAGTGAAGCCGTCATTCGGTGCTTGCAGATCTCCAAAGACTCTTATTTAATGATACTTCCTTTTACTGTTACATTTTGATATAAAAACACAATACTACTCAATCACTGAGACAAATAAATGCCACAGAATTTTCCCAGGAAGATTCATCTAAAGGGTCCATCTGGATGGCACCCTCCCATCTAAACGAGGCTGTTAGTGAGCCAGATGGCATCGAATTCTCCCTCATAAACTGTGCAACTGATCTTCATTTTGGCCTCAAAACCTGACCTGAGATCGTTACGAATGACATTATCTAGACTGACTTTCCAACTTTATTTTCAAGGTCTCTACAACTTGAACCCTAAACTCCGGACAGACCTGTAACTTTGCTGACTCATTCTTCCCAGACAGGCCTTGTGCTTCCCTACCTCCCCCAGCAACATGTGTCACGACCCTCTGCCAATCATCTTACCCACCCCAAGTGCACAAGTCATGTACCAGTTTATTTACAAAGGTTCCCAAGCCAGGGGATGTCTCCCTAGTCTGAACTGACCCAGCCTCATCTGTCACTTGTCTTTTAAAAAATGCTGTTACTTTATACCCTTGTATTACTTTTTTTTTTTTTTTTTTTTTTTTTTTAAGAGAGAAAGAGAGCATGCAAGCAGGGGACAGAGAATCCCAAGCAAGCTCAATGCTCAGCACAGAGCCCAACACGGGGTTCCATCCCATGACCCTGGGATCATGACCTGAGCCAAACTCAAGAGTCGGATCCTCAACCACTGAGACACCCAGGTGCCCCTACACTTGTATTAATATCAGCTTGATCTTCACGATGAGGCCATACGTTCCTGGAGATCAAGAGATCCATAAAGTTTCTGTCTTAACACCTTCATGTTGGAATGCAGGATCAAGTAGTTCTCTAAGAACTTCCTGTCCCCACTCATTTTACTTAGAATTGCTCCCAAAATATTATTCATACTTTTGGGAACCAACGAAAGGAAATGGAATACTTGTTAATAGACCATTCTCTTTTTTCTTAAATTATGAATATTCTCATGCTCTCGGATACACTGCCTAAAGGGTAAACTCACCAAAAGAAAGCTACTGATCTACTGCAACAAGGCTTTTCTAAAATGATTCTGAACAAAAGAGAATCTGCTAACATGTATAAAAATCAGTTGGTTTCTGGGTGCCTAGGTGGCTCAGTTGGTTAGGTATCTGACTCTTGATTTTGGCTCAGGTCACGATATCACGGTGTGTAAGACAGAGCCCCATGTTGGGCTTTGCACTGACAGCACAGAGCCTACTTGGGATTCTCTCTCTCCCCTGCTCATGTTCTCTCTCTCTCTCTCTGTCTCTCTCTCTCAGAATAAGTAAATAAACATCAAAATAAGTAAAAATAAATTAAAAGTCAGTGTGCTTTATAAATCTTTCCTAGATACAGCTGAAAACTTACTAAGATGCTACAACTGAAGCAGTAGCTTAAAAAAGCAGGGGGGCACCTGGGTGGCACAGTCGGTTAAGCGTCGGACTTCAGCCAGGTCACGATCTCGCGGTCCGGGAGTTCGAGCCCCGCGTCAGGCTCTGGGCTGATGGCTCAGAGCCTGGAGCCTGTTTCCGATTCTGTGTCTCCCTCTCTCTCTGCCCCTCCCCCGTTCATGCTCTGTCTCTCTCTGTCCCAAAAATAAATAAACGTTGAAAAAAAAATTTAAAAAAAAAAAAAGCAGAATGACTTAGATGTGCTCAAAGGTGGGATCTGCTTTCTCACAGGTCACCTTAAATCATTAAACTTGGCCTCGGCTAAGATGTGCAAGCCCAAGATATGGCTCTGAAAGCTGTTTGAAGGTTATCAAATCAGTAACGTTGACTTTGAATTGTACCCAATCTTTACAGATAACATTTAACTTGAATGTTAAAAATAAAAAGAATTACAAATTAACATTCTAATATATGTCAGTTTGGCAAATGAAGTGTTCTCTTTTTTTCAATACCATGATTCTTCCTTTTTCCACTTATCTCATTTATTCCTCTTTTCATTAATTGCCCACTACTGACTTCATGTGGGTTATTCTCCTTCTGCTTGTTCTCTCCTAAATTACAGGTTTTTCTGCTGTCTTTTCCTCTGTTTCTCAATTGTTCATTACAAAATTTTCCTCTTCATTTATACTACCTCCCACCTCCTATTAAAAATTAATTACTGAAATGCAAACAATACCATCTGCATAAAACTCAACTTCAGGTAGATAAGAAATCCCAATGGAACCTTCCAAAGCTCTTAAGGAAAATCCCCCAATAGAACAGAAAAGTCTTATGGCTGGTGTTTAGTGTTCACTGGGTTCCCTGTACACAGGTGGCACAAATGTATATATCTTAAGTCTAAGGTGAGCTCCGTGAGCTGAAGAGAGCAGAATTTCCACGTTCCAGGCTATTCACACAGAAAATAGCATAAATACTCTTAGAACAGTCAAATAAACCTCAATAAAAAGGACATTTGGGAACTCTTTCTCATTTAAATGTATGATCTCTTCCTCTTCCTTCCTCTTCCTTATCTCCCCCCTTGTTGGATGACATTTCACTGACCCCTTATTTCTCCAGAAGAGACCGATCGATTTTATTAAAATAAACCTCCTAGTACTTCCAAATTAACAGAGGTATCAGGTATTGACATCAGCTCCATAGTTTCATTTGTTAAACTTCATGACCAAGTTCCTAAATGGCAAAGTTACTAAATCAAGAATCCCAATAAACAACAAAAGGATGATCTCTTAACAGGTAAAGACTTTTGCCCATGAGTGTGTTGGCCGGAGGAGGTATAGGCATGCGCAAGGCAGTGTTGGCCCCTCGCATTAACATATTTTCCCACCTTGGTTAGCCGTTCTTTGAGCCCAGACATGGTTGCAAACATTTCATTGGCTTCTTCTTGGGAGCTCTCCTTGGTAATGAGGTGTGCAGTCTTGGTAATCATCTTGTACTGAGCATCCATTACAGGCACCCGCTGCTCAATGTCCTGCAGGAGCCATTGAAAGAGCTACATTACCACAACGTACATTTCCTTTTAATTTCAGAATTCTGCAGAAGGCTGAACAAAAATGAATTGTGTACTGTATGAAATCCTATACTTGTAAGAAGCTTTTGGAGATTCCAGTTATTGCTTTCCTTCTTTGCTAATATATTATATATTGGTAAGATCATATTAAAAATAGATAAAAGCTTTCCTTTAAAAGCAACCATAAATCCTTAAGTAAGCATCAAGTTTACACTTCCAAAATATATGTGTGAATGTAGTATGTAAACATCATAAATCAAGTAAATACATGTTAATTTGGGGCAATTCCTCTGACCTTAACAATTATACAACTTACCTTATCTTAAAAAAAGCAACACATGGTCATTGTAGACAATTTATGAATTAGAGATAATAAGAAGAAGAAAACTGAAGTTACTTCCAGGCTTCTCACTCAGTGCTAACCAGAGCCAACATCCATCACTATATCATGAACATTTCCCCCTCTGTGTGCTTACACCCATTTTTTTATATTTACACAAAAAAAGGGGATATTGTTTTTTGCTTTTCCCAATAGTATATTAGAAAAGCTTTCCATGTCATTACATATTCTTCTACTACTTCATTTTTGAGAGCTGCAAGGTCCTCAAAATATGCAAATAGCACAATTCATTTAATAAATTTGTTAGAGTAGAGGCATTTATGTAGAGGTGTTGGATGTAGATGTTTCCTGTTTTCTCCTAGTCCTTTGTAATTTGGTTGTAAAAAAAAATCTCTGAATTTAAAAAAAAAACAAAAACTTATTTTGAAGTTACTGTATGGTCAAAACATATCTTTAAAAAATCCAAACAGAGGGGTGCCTGGGTGGCTCAGTCAGTTGAGCTTCCGACTTCGGCTCAGGTCATGAGCTCACAGTTGGTGAGTCTGAACCCCACACTGGGTTCACAGTTGTCAGCGCTGAGCCGGCTTTGAACCTTCTGTCCCTCTCTCTCTCAGCCCCTCCCTCCTCATGCTCACTCACTTTCTCTCTCCCTCTCAAATAAATTAACCTTTAAAAAAATAGAGCATTAAAAAATTCAAATAAATTTTTTTATTTAAATGCAATCTTTAATTCTGAGGTGCAAATCAGGATATGCACACATGTCAAAAGGGTGCCAAGGAGACAGGAAAACTTTGCAACCATGTGAGTAACATGAATGATCTTTCGTTTCACAACAGAACAGGTTTTCACTTTGTTGTCCAGAAACCCCCTCACCTCCAAGTCTTGAATTAATAACTTGACATTAATAAAAGAGACTTCTAAGGGTTCAGAAAGTTTCTTATGGGCTTCAGTTGCAAAATCAGACAGGACAGTAATACAGTCTGCATACTCCTTCTTCATTCTGTCCATCTCATCAGCCCGAGCATACTGTTAAGGAAAGGGAGAAGCACAACACGGAAAATCAGTTAAGCCCGACCTCTGGGAGCCTGTAACCCTCACATTTACATACTTTCTAGAATTGTTATATGGTAAGAAAGACTGATTCCTGATTCTTATTTTAGATACACTTGAAGGAAGTCCAATTACTGTGAAAAAAAAAAACTAGCACAGAAGTGAAGAATTATGATTTCAAACATGAGGCCCCATATGTCAATACAATCCTTAACCGAAGTATACATTTCTGTAATGTGTAAGTGGGAAAGAATAAAGGACCCAAAATAAACATAACAGTTCCAAACACATCTGCACTCTGCCTAAATAAGTCCATGCTGCAACAATAAAACAGCCTCTAAACGGACTGTTTATCAGCATGTTTGTAACACATGCATGTTCTAAGCATACATAGATTTGAAAGACATACTTGCTTGACTTCCATAAACAACTCCCTCCACCGTCCATTGAGCAATAGCAATTGCTGTTTAAGATCTCGGGAAACCATTTCATCACATGTTTCAATTAGAAAATTGCCAGCATCATTCATGGCAGCGTGCTGCTGTATCCAGTGAGGCAAGTTTCGAAAAAAATCCTAAACAATAATTGATGCACATTACTGTAAGCCACAAACCAAAACTCAACAAATGATACGGAAGTAACCAGACTATGTGAAATATCTTTGTTCTAAACTTGTGCAAATTTTAAGGTAAATCTTAGTTCTTTTTCCAAATGCAATTTTCAATAGAGAGGTTGAAAAATAGGAGCTAGAAATGCTGAGTGTCGTTTTATAAGAACGGCTTGGCCATATCTTTTGCTGAAGACAAAAACAAACTAACAAACAAACACGTAATGACCATTTTCTGTCATTTCTATTTTACACATAAAAAAATGAATTTTTGTTGTGTAAAGGACTTGTACAGTCTTCAGGCTGGTAAATACCAGTGCCAGAGTCATATAAAAGGTACAACATTTTAGACTAATGTATAGTTTTCTTTGTGGATTATAAATAAACCTTTGACCTATTACCTTTGATTTTAAAATCTGAATATCGTGCATGAAGATAATTAACAATCATGGATATAAACCATTGAAAACAATTTTTGAATTAAATATCTGGGCCAGGAACACTGAATACAGTAACATCCTTTTTTATTCGTTTAAAGTTACTCCCCTGATAATGAAGCAGTCTTCTGCTGATTTCAAGTTAATACATGTGTGCTTGTACATACTTATACACATACACCACAGTATAAACCAAGAATACCAAAGAGAATTCAAAATCTATTTTATAAAACCATGTGTGGGAGGACTTCCCACATAAATAGATGAGAACACTTCTGTTTCTGGTGGTTATATTCCCTTGGATGAAATTAACACATATGACATCTACTAGGGCATTGTCAGTCTAATCAGAAAAGCCAAAATCTGTATGGGTATACAATTCTTGTCATCCTCAGCTACACAAGAATTTTTCATCTGTGTCAAATACAGAGTGGTAAACATTTAAAAACAATGCATCTACTCTCAAAACGCAATCACACAAGAACTGATCTTGGACAGTAAGCACTAATTCTAATGTATTTACTATACTTTTTTAATGGGAGCCTGGCATTTTAATATCTTATACTTATAAATTAATTTTTCATGGGAAAATGCCAGATTCCCATTAAGAAGTACACAATAAATCCATTTTATGTGATATTTTAATGTAAGTGACATTAAAGCAAAACAGTAACTCTTGAACACACACATACACACCTGGAATCGAAGGAAAAAGATCATTCTTGCCCAGAATAAGACCTTTGACTGAGGGTTGATAAAATGCAAAAAAGAATATCCAAAGAGACAAAAACGTGATGGCCCAGATGTTCAACTGGCATGTGTCATTATACAGAGTCAGTATTATGTTATCCTCTCTTCAATTAGGAAATCCACAGAGGTCAGAGCCTTTCAAGTATAGACTTTATAGTGAGTATAGCGACCTCTGTTGCCCACTGGGTTTGGGTGTCCTGCCATCGGTTCTTCCTCTTCTGAACACAAAAGCAAAACACTGAACTGATCAGATAGGGAACTGTTTTAATATAACTCCTATAAAGCAATGCATTTCTTGGCCTAAAGGAATTTACTAACCTGAAGGCACAGTTTTTCAGGCAAGTCAAGATTCTTGAGTCAGACTTGCAAAGATATAACACTCTCGAGAGAACTATGCTGTGAGAGACTCATTTCTAAGTTCGTGTGTACTCAGTTTCTTTTGTAGGAAGCGACATTACCTTTTTGGCATGCTCTGATTGATTTAGCATTTTCTCAGCATCCTCCAGCCAGGCCTGAAGACTAGCCACAGTATTGCCATATCGATCCCAGTTCGCGATGACTTCTTCCAGCATGCTTCTCACGCTCCTGACCTCTACTGAGAGGTTCCTCCACTGGGCTGTGGTTTCATTCATGAATTTCATCACATTCTCAGCTTCTTCCACTAGAACAGATCAACCAAAATAGAATCCTTACTTTTTATTCGAAATCTACCAAACCTTTTTTCTATGGTCTATATACTGGTTTGCACTTATAATTCTTCTTCAGATTATGAAGTTAACAGATGAAATGTTAGAATTTTACTCAGCAAATGCTGGGGATGTGTTATACCATATTCACAGCTGTTTACAAAGATTAAAGGTGATAATATATTTAAAATTTTTGATAAGTGGGATGCAATAAATGACATATATATTTGTTCACATTTTGTATGTACTCAAAGAGATGCTCACATATATAGTATTGATCACAAATGCTACAGTTCATTTTCGATTCAATATGACAGATATATTTACAAAATGAAGCCAACATATGTTAGTTACAATTTGTGTATCCACACTAACTTAAGTTTTCATTTACTTGATAATGATACTCAAGTTACTGTTTTTTTCACTTAATCCGCAGAACTGCAAATAGGTTAGAAAATCACAGTTTAGACACTGAACACTTCTTTTGCCCCTTCTCAGAAGACCACAGGTGCGCGACACACACACACACACACACACACACACACACACACACACACACACCATTATTACACAGGTTAGACAGGCATTGCACAAACTCAAGGGGACTGAATCCAATATGTGAATCCAATATGTGCTCTCCAGGCCAATGGCATGGTCATAAAAAGATCCTTCAGGGAAAAAACAAAAAATGATGTGATCACACAGAAACCTGTAGGTTCTAAATTCTACTGCGTTCAACATCGCAACAAATTCTGTCAGTGTTTTTTACCTGAACCATCAGCTTTGACGTACATCTCAGCTGTCTGTTTCAAGATCTGGTATGTCACTTCATATTGTTCAAAGAACTTGCTATTTTCTATAAAAGACTAGAAAGGGGTAATGGTTAGAAGATGGCAAATTCTAGGCATATGTAGAAATACTGAAGTCAGTTTCTTCAGGATACATATATGGATATTTTGCCCAAATTTACCAACCTCAACCTTTTTAAAAAATATATCAAATTAAATCAACTGCCATAAAATAACCTGATTATTCTGAGAATATAAACGGATTCCACACTTTTATTCTAACTCAGCACTATTGAGAAAATACTCTATTTCTTCTCCACCCAAGGGTTTGTTTTTAGAACAGACTGAAGTTTCTCCAGACAACCTGGGGCTAACATTTAGAAAGCACTAAATCTGGAAGAACATTTTAGTATCCAACTGTGTTTTAGCTGTGGGATTGTGTGGCTCTTTGAACATTAATTCTAGTGAAAGATGGCTCTGAGGAACTTAGATTATAAATAAATGGCACAGTGCACACTTTCCTCAAAACAGAAAGTACAAAAATGTTTACTAGTAGAAAAATTTTAAATAATCACATATCTCATCTACAATTACAAAAATTACTGGGGTGCCTGGGTGGCTCAGTTGGTTGAGCATCCAACTTTGGCTCAGGTCAAGATCTCATGGCTCGTGAGTTCAAACCATGTGTTGGGCTCTGTGCTGACAGTTCAGAGCCTGGAGCCTGCTTCAGATTCTGTGTCTCTCTCTCTCTCTGGCCCTCCCTCCTGCTCTGTCTCTCTGTCTCTCAAAAATAAGTAAACATTAATTTTTTTAAAAATTACAGATAAGATGTATCTGTACCTGTATGTAATTTACATATTACATATTACTATTACTGTTACTATTACTAGAGTAATAGTAATTTACGAACTGATACTGTAAAATTTAGAGCGCACAAGAAATCCTTAGGTAAATGTTATTGTTAACTCCAGGAAATATGAAATAGCTCCTGTTTCAAAGATTGGTCCTGCTATTATAAAGCCAAAAAATAATGCAATTATAGTTAACAACATATCACCAAAGGCTCTTTAATTTCTATTAAGTATAATTAGTTCCTCTGATTTGAATCCTCTAAAATACTTGATTAGTGTATTATAAAATGCAAATTAGCCTTTAAAAACCAGCTGAAGTCCAGTGTAATATGCCGATGAATGCTTAATATGGAGATGCAAAATGTTTGAGTGCAGATCTAAAACTTCATAAAAAATTTCACAGACATCCCTCAATTTCATTGATAAATGTTTATCATATTGCAAGATAATACTTAAAAGCATTACATACATAACACATTGCATAGCATTTTATGCTTATAAAATGTTTTATTTATGTATTAATTATTCTTCAGGAATAGAGTGAATAGAGAAAGCTCTGAGTTACTTGGAATGAAGGATTCCATGATGAATATTTACTTCAGTAACTTAATAGGCTGTATTATTTTTGTCTGAGAATGAAGTAAAACAATAGTTGTCTGGCTAATTAATTTTTCAGCCTTTTGTTCTACTTCATTAACCTTCCCTGTTCTCCAACTAGGGGAAGAGTAACTTACTGTAATTTAAATTTAGCATAATTTAACCAAATGAACATACCATAATTTGATCAAAAAAAGAAAGTTACAACTAATTTGTAAGACACTGTAGACCACTGAAGAGATAAATATATTTGGCAATGTTTAAAAAATAGTCTCCATTTATTTTTGGCTCAAATTTCAAGAAGCTAATGGAAAAACAATTGTTCTAAGTGTCAGAAGAATGGGAAATTGCACCTGTCTGGACAGAAAGACTTAATTAAATATGCCTTTCCTAGAGTTGTTTACAAATTAATTAAGACTGAACACGAGAACAAATACAGAGTAAATCCATTTAGTAACATGAATTATTTTATCTATTAATATCATTTTGGTAGGACTGCTAAATCTCCTTTTCACCAGGAGCTATCTGGACAGTCTCTCAGAAGGGTGTAAACACAAAAGTATACTTAAAATAATAATGGGATTAATTTATTTCTTTCAAAATAAGGCTTACTTTTTGGATATCAAGTTCAACAAATAAGCCATGTTATTGTTGATAGCACTTCAAGAAAATTAAGATACCTCTTTATCCCACTAAATTCAAAGTATTAGTGGAAGATACTAAACTTCTACTCTTCTACTTAGTGGAAGATCAATGTAGAGATAATAAGTAAGTTTCACTCATTGATTTCACTTGAATGGAGCTGAACCAGGTAATTTAATATTTTAAAAATCATCTTTGAGAAGAGGTTTTAACAGAATCGCCTACTTACATTGATAAAATAATTACAAATAATAAAAAAATTCACATCACTTATGTTGCATTCATATAGGCCACAATTCTAAGAGTTCTTCTTTTATGAAAAAGAATGATCTTCTTTCTTCCATAGTAAAACTGAAGCATGTGTTAACAAACATGGCCATGTCAAGAACAATTCTGACAGCAAAAACCAAAACAATTATCTCCTGACTTATATTACAGTAGGTAATCTCTTATGAATAGTATGTGGCCTAGATTTAATTAACAAGCATTCATGAAATATTTTCCAAGAATTTCTTTAGCTCACAACAGCTGCATACCTGAGCACCTAGTACAAGAGGTAAGTAGGAAGCACATTTTTTGATTCTCTAACCCTTTAAAAAATGATGTATTTTTTTGCATATGAATAAGACTGAATTGAGAATTCAAACTAAGGAAGAGATAATTATGGAACCTTTACATCCTGCATATTACTTTGGTTATTAGATGATGTAGCAGCATATGGCTCATTACAATAAATTTTTTTAGAAACCAAGGGAAGGACTGGATTTAAGAACTTGATTTTATTATTTTGTTTGAAAGTCTTCACTCTTTGAAATGGTCCGTTCTAAAGAAAATTATTTTCTCACAAATTCCAAAGGCATAAGAGAAGCTCTAAGGGGTGTGAGATGAAAGGAAAACAATATGTGTCCATCTTTGTTTCTTACAAAAGCCCCTATTATCCTATTATTATTATTATTATTATTATTATTATTACTAAAAATTTGGGAAAAACTAAGTCTCCTAGAAATTAAGTTATTTATAAAGTCACATGGGTAGTAATAGCTGAACCATGATTCAACACATTCCCATGTAACATCCATTTAGTAACATGAATTATTTTATCTATTAATATCATGTCACAATCTCTCCACCCCCTGCCCCAATACCATGCTGCCTGTAACATAAATAATAACAACTCTCACTATCAGGCTATAGTATATTAGCATAAAATATTGCCAGACATGAGCTAACATTAAATGGTACTAATATTTACATGAGCTATACTCCTTAGTTCACTAACCTACAGGAGATCATGTTAATTATTTGGTCTTTTAAGTTCAAAAAAAAAAAACTTTTCACAGCCAATTTTGTTAGATTAGTAAAAAGTTCAGTACTTAAGCATGGCTTTTGTTTCGGGAAGATGTGATTTCAAATCCTGATTCTACTTCTTACCAACTGTGCCACCTAAAACATGTGGGTTGAGCATTGAAAGGCTTGATTCCCTCAGTGAAACCATGTGAAAATGCCACTGGGGTTGTCACTGGGTTAGAAGATCACACATGGAGGACACTGGGCTCATGGACAACACATAACATCCCAGTTATTAAAACTATTAAACAAAAAAATACTTTAAGGCCCTTTTCAGAAAAGATGGGTAGCCATAAATAGGTATTTTTCACTACGGAATAAGAATATGCAGAAATGGTCATAAAAATGTCACATGTGTAGCATAATTATCAAGTTTGCCAATTATTTTAAGTTGTGTAGCAGTTTAAATCTAGCAGCTTAGTGAACTTCTCTTCATGGAGAAAACAGAAGTACTGTTTTTCTTTAATTAATATTTATGAAAGTTTTATCATTGTAACAACTCTCTACTTACATATCTTTTATCTGAGAAGTTCAAAGAGAATTACTAACATCATTGTATTAGAACATTAACCTGGTGGAACAGCCCCATTAAGCATTTCAGTCTGATTGGCTGTCCTTAAATAGCTAGAACAAAGACAGATCTGCATAATTACCTACTGAGCTCAGAGTGTATCATTTGACATGACTAAATCCAAAAATATAAATGCATGTCTGTAATTTAATATTTAAAAGACTAACGTAATTGCTTGAAATTAAAAAATAAGATTTTTCATGACTTTCCATAACAATTAAATATGAATAAGGGAAACATACCATATAACAGATTTCACATTTTTTGACAAATGTTTCCAAGACAATTATAGTAAACCTACAGGAAGATTTTACTGTAAACCTATTTATTTTCCAAATGCATCTTGTTCAGTAATCACTTTAAAAATGTAATCAAAATATAGCAAAATACATTCTGGTTCTAGAATGCTTCAGCAAAGATATGGTTTTAATCAACATTCAATCATTCCAGTTACAAAGCTCACTAGTCAGGTTAGAAATGGATTTGTATTTTAAACTTATTAATTTATCAGTTTGAATTTGTGATTAAACACAAGTGGAGAAGTACAGGACTGAGATGCCTTATGAATATGAACTTTGAAAACAAGTTTGTATTGCTAATAAATTTGGAGGGGGTATGTTTAGCTAACAGAAATAAATTACCTTTAATAAATAACTCTCTAATTACATGTAATGAAAACTGATAGAACAACCTAATTTCTTCATTAATGCAAGGCTACTATTCCATGTAAATATAGAATTATTTATACTGACAGCCCAAAATATAAGATAGTCTTTAAAAATTAAATTGGTACAGAGATTCACAGACAGAATTTTACTTTTCCTGAATGCACACAAGAAGCAATGAAACTCAGAGACGTGCTGGACCTAATAACCTAAAAACTAGACAGTCCCCTTTTGGATAACAGAATTTTCTGAACTACTAATGATTCTTTCTTAGAGACGTGAGGATGATCTTTAAGTATTTTAATTCAGTTTCAATAGTGAGCTCACAATCAAAGTCATGGGTATGCAATGCAAAAACTTTTTTTTTTTTTTTTTTTTTAAGCAATAAAGCCAGTCACAATGGTTCGGTATGATTCACGAAGCTAAGTCTTTCTGTATTTCCAAAGAATATAAGTGTATATTTCAGGTTACCATGAAAAGCTTACTAACTTCTATCAAACCCATTTAACATACTGGTACCTTCATGTTTAAATTCAAGATAAAAATTATAACGTCAAAGCAACCGATAGGTATTAAATGCTAAATCCACGTGTCCTCTGATTTCTTTGTCAAAGCACCAGACAGACTTACGATGTAGTTCTGTAGAAGGAGCTCCACGGACTCTCTCCTCCCATACTTGATGATCCAAGATTTCAGCTTTGACTCTGCAAGAACCAGCAGTGAGAGCAGACGGTACTTTAATTCTAGAAATTCCATTTTCATTAAGTGTAGCTCTGATGTGGAGGAAACAAAATGAAACCTAGAAATAAAACACCGAGAATTTACAGAATGTAAGTAACTAATAGTAACAGAGCAGTGCTTATTTAACCTGTTACACGTCAGTGCTAAATATAATACAAGCACAAAGTCTTCTAAACTCTGGCTGATCAATCACTATCAGGGGCTCTGATTCCTTTTCTAGCTCTGGATTTAAAGGCAAATCGTGATTGATTGAAGTATTTAATTTAGTTCTTTCCCCTGCCAAGACAACTCTCATCTGTTTCTTTTATAAGCTGTTTTTGCAATATTACATAATGTTCCTCACAGTGCTGAATAAAAATACAGCCTCTGAAGAAACCATTTCTGTGATTTCCAGGCTGTGGGGATATTCAGGTTTACTCTCTGCAAATAATAACATATTAGGATGTTAGCATTCTTAGCATATGTTATGGGAGCTCAATTTTTATGTACTAAATGTAAGCACCTCTGTTTAAAAAAAAACCAACAGTCAATTCATTGAAAAGAAAAGAAATGGAAGAAACATCCACCGAGTTTTTAAAAAAAGACACTTCATTTCAAACCAGCCATTCTCTTACCTCTCGGCCATGTCCTCTAATTGATCAGGTGGTACTGGGATCCCGTTAACAGATCTGGTCCGGTAGATTTCATGGAATGCTCTTTTGTGGGCATCTGTGTTTTGAAGCAGATCCTAAGACACGATTTAAAAAAAAAAAATAAAAAATGAGAAAACATGTTCACAGGAGGCTAGGAAGCATAATTTTCAGCTTGTACCGATGAGTCAATGTACTCAACAATTTGATCGTGCTGCTCCATCCAGATGTGGCTTGGTGCCTTTCATAGGCTTTTTACCTTGTACAGGAGCCCCGGTGCTTATCCCTAAGACCTGTGCTAGAGCTGTATCTAATAATTATGGCATCTTTTAAACACACACGACAGTTGCAGAGCAATGTATTCAGACATTTTAAAGGCACATGGTCCAAAGGAAAATGTAGTTGCTGCTATAAACAATGATGTGTTAGGATTTTTCTCTTTCCTTGATTTTGAATAAACTGGTTTTTAGAAGCTTAAAACTAAGCAAGACTAGTTTAACCCTTAGTTTTTAGAAGCTTAACACTAAGCACAACTAGTTTAACCCTTTAATGGTTTTATATATAAATATACATATATATATACACACATATATATATCACTATTTTTATTTTACTTCTAACACATGCAGACTATTATAAAGTGAAATTTGCTTGCCATCTAAAGTAAGTCATATATCACGATATTATTAAATATTCTTATGGTTAGAAGATTTCAAACAAGCAGAGGGAATGTCCTATAGAAATCAGACTGGAAAGATCAAATGTGATGTTTATAAATATTCTTTATAGGCTGTATAGAACTACACAAATTTTAATATTTTATTTCTATTTGTTTTCTGAGTTTTTCATTGTTGGTAGGCTTATTCATATAAAGACTTCACAGGTGTTTCACAATTCCTAGCCAATTTCTCATATAGAAGCAAAGAGAGATGAAAGATGGTTCATGCCATATTCTCTAGAGTTTAGTTTGTTTCTCAATAACAGAATAAACACCCAGCAGTTTGTCACTCAATGAATAGTAAGACCCATTAGCCCATCAGGATAATACATTAAAATTAGCATTCAGTTTAACCCACATGAAGATTTTGTGGATTAATTGGACAAAATAGAAGCAATAAAAAGCATAAAGCCACAAGTAAGAGAGACATTTGATGGAAGGGGGAAAAAAGGAAGGCACTCATATATAAATTAAAATGTTAAAGTCATATGTATTTGTTCACATAAAGGTCATATGTGTTTGTGCCTTTTAATTTGAGGGACATTAGCTTTTGCATTGTAGAAAAATCCAAGGGAAAACTATTTCTATCCTGGTAAATTTCGTTATTATAATATATTGATCTGCTTGGAATTGTAGGTAACTGCTCAGATATTCACAAGTTTCTCAAGCCCAGAGGGAGGGCATTCTGTGCAGGAGCTGATCACAGGGGACAGAAGACTGTCTTAGAGCAACTAATGGCTATGAGTATTTCAGTCACTCTTTTCTTCCTTTATAACCTCCTGGCACATTTCTATGGCTTATGATCTTCGCTGAGACCCACTCAAGTGAGTGCAGAGCAAATTTAGACCCATCACCACGCCCAGGTCCGATTTATTCTATGTGACTATATGTTAATGTGTAAGTAGGGGTCTCTGACTATATTGGAATACCCATATGTCCAGTTGCCTTCTAAGAAGTCTTCCTTATTATAGTCAGTATCTAGTTAACTGAAAATATCATTACAAGGTATCAAAACAAACAAAAACATTTTTAAAAATATGATAAAGAAACTATAGTGGGCATGATGTCACTGGGATCTCTGAAAAGCCATCTCACTAAAAACCAGCTAGATGCTGAGCACATTCTGTGACTTTAATTCACTGGTGCACTTGTAGGAAGTAAGGAAAATCTCTTAGGTCTCCCACTCCTGTTAAAATATGACCCAAAACTGAGGCGCCTGGGTGGCTCAGTCACTTAAGCATCTGACTGTTGATATTGGCTCAGGTCATGATCTCATAGTCGTGAGATCAAGCCCTGTATGGGACTCTGCACTGGACATAGAGCTTGCCTGAGATTCTCTCTTTCCCTCTTTCTCTCAAAATAAATAATTAATTGATTTTAAAAATTATGACCCCAAACTGGATCACAGACGTAGCAAAAACCAATGGGAAAAGCTGATTGTTTGGGGCAAAAATCTATACCATGACTGCAGAAGTTGAGTCTTGGAACTTGGATAAGGTGGTAACAATAAAACTCAGAATCCTAATGAGCCAGAACCCTCAAATACTAACAAAAGAAAACTGGTATGAGTGTAACAATATCAGACAAACTAGATTTGAGAATAAAAATCATTATATCATTAATCGCTTAAGGATGAAACTTCCAATTTACTAGTGTCTATGTTAATTCTGAACATGCCTAAGAGAAAGCTTCAAAATGCATTGAGTAAAAACTGATGGGACTATAGGGAGAAACTGACAAATCTATGCAGCTGTGGGAGCAGTCAGTGCACCTCTCTCAGTCACTGAGATGGAACAAAAGAAGTACTAGCCTAGTAGGGGTGGGGGGCAGGGGAGAAGGGAGGAGAGGGAAAGGGCTGTCAATCTGTGGACCTCACAGGCCTTTGTAAGAATTTTGGAATGCTTATTTTAAGTAGGCAGAAGCTAGTGGGAAGTTTTGAGAGGGGTGAAATGAATAAACTTGCATTTTAAAAGCATTGCTGTGGCCATGTTATTGAAAATGCCCTCTCCTTGATACGTTGCTTTGCTTAGCTTCTAAGACAACACAGGAGCTAGATTCCCTCCCACCTCACCATTTGCTCTCTCTCATACTTTTCTGCTGGTTCATCTTCTACTGTTTGATCTCTGGATATTAGATTCCCTTAGGTCTCCGTTCTTGACAGTTTTTTCTGTCTATGCTTCCTTATTTAATATCTTTAGTCTCAAAGCTTTCAACATCCTTCTATATGCCAATGATTCTGAACAGTTATCTCCAGCCTCTACCTGTGTCTTGAGCTCCTGTCTCTTATCTCTTACTGCCTACTCTACATGTCCACCTAGATGTGAAGAACTCTCATACTTAGCATGCCCCAAACTAACCTGTTCATCTTTTTCCCCAAACCTGCTTCACTGTCTCTCCACCTCAACTGATGGAAATTCCATTCTCCAATTGCTCAGTTGAAAAATCATAGTGTCAAATATGACTCCCCTTTCTTCACAATCAGTATCTAATGCTACAAATTGCTCTGCCTTAAAATTATTCAGGGGTGCCTGGGTGGTTTAGTCGGTTAAGCATCCAACACTGGCTCAGGGCACCATCTCATGGTTCGTGAGTTTGAGCCCCGCATAGGTATCTCTGCTGTCGGCACAGAGCCCACTTCAGATCCTCTGTCTACCTCTCTTTCTGCCCCTCCCCTGCTCACTCTGTCTCTCTCAAAGATAAATAAACATTAAAAAAATATTCAGAATCTGACCATTTTTCATCATCTCTAGAACTACCATCCTGGTTCAGGCCACTCTACCTGGATTACTGCGACTGGTTCCCTGGCTTCTACCCTCTATTACTAAGCCAGGCTTTTCTCACACAAGACAGAGTGATGTCATCATTCTTTGGGTAAGAAAGTTGATGAAAAAAGATGGTTAGAGTCCAACAAAGAAAACCAACAGTGTCAAAAGTGCAATTAAGGAAAGAAGGAAGATGCAAAGAAACAATATTGGGGAAAAATAGGAGCTTAACTACAGGCACAGAAAAGATTACCAAAAAAAATATATTTTCAACTATTTTGAATAATTTCATGGCAATAATATTGAAAATGTAGTCAAATGGACAATTTCCCAGTAAGTATAAATTGGTGTTATTGACCCAGTTAAAATTCTGAAAGCCTAAATATTTCTAATCATTTTCAGGGGCTGGGAATACAACTTGGAAAAAATAAACAATAATTCTTGCCCTTACAGAGTTCACATTACAGTATAGAAAACCAAGCACTAACTGAGATACAGAATTAAAAGAGCAGTTGAGATGCAGATAAATACTAAGAGAAAAATCAAATAGAGAAGAGGGAAAAGGAGTTGTGATTTCAAAGGGGTGGCCAAGAAAGTGTTGACTAATAGGTGACATTTCAGTAAAGGAAAAAAGGAGACAAGGAAGAACATACTGAGAGACTGATCAGTGGGAAGATGTTTCAGGCCAAGGAAAAGAGAACATAAAAGACAATGGCAAGGGCAAAGGGGTTGAGGTGGGGATGTGCTTGCCTGTTTGACATCATCTTTTCAGTGAAGTTTCACTGACAACCCTCATTAAAATTGCAACACCCCATGGGGCGCCTGGATGGCGCGGTCGGTTAGGCGTCCAACTTCAGCCAGGTCACGATCTCACGGTCCGTGAGTTCAAGCCCCGCGTCAGGCTCTGGGCTGATGGCTCAGAGCCTGGAGCCTGTTTCCAATTCTGTGTCTCCCTCTCTCTCTGCCCCTCCCTCATTCATGCTCTGTCTCTCTCTGTCCCAAAAATAAACGTTGAAAAAAAAAATTGCAACACCCCTAATATTCTCTGTCCTTTTACTTTCTAACTGAAGATAAATTTTACTTATTAGTTATTTATGTTTATTATTTCTTATATGCCTCCCCCCATTAGAAGGCAAGTTATATGAGTGTAGGAATTTTGGTCTGTTTTTCTTCTGGGTGTATCACAAATGCCTAGAACACCACTTTGCACACAGAGAGTGCACAATAAATATTTGTGGAAAGACCGGGAAAGATTAGAAAGGCACAGCAAGAGGAGCAGAAAGAAAATGAGGAAACCAAATGAAGAAAGTGTTTCAAGGATTCAGAAATAACTATGTGAAATCCTTTTAATAGGCGAAGTAGGACGAGGACTGAGAATTGACCATTAAGTGAGGAATAAGGAGAACTCTCATGTACCTGACATGACTAGCATGGCAAGAGAAACCTTGATCCCAATGGGCTCTAGAAAGAATTGGAAAAGACAGTTCTGAAACCAAAATGAGCATGATAACTCTTTCAAAGAGCTTCATTGAAAAAGGAAGGAGGAAAAATGGACAGTAGCTGGAAGCAAGAGTAGGAGGAAGAAAGACAATTTTTATTTTTTAAATTTTATTTATTTTTTAAATAATCTCTAAGAGGAGAGGATTAACAGCATATACTTTATGTCAGTGGGAAAAATCCAGCAGAAAGAGAAAAAAAATTAAAAAGGCAAGAACTAGAGGAATTGTTTACTGGAGAAGAGCAGGGAGGATGGGCTCTCATACACTACACATGTGGAGGGGCTGGTCTTAGATCAGAGCACAGATGGTTCATCCTTAGTAACAGAAGTGAAGACTGGGTATTCAGGCACAGATGCTTGTAGGTGGGTTGATGTGGTCGTGGGAGCTGGCGGAAATTCTTTTTTGATTGCTTCTATTTTCTCAGAGAAATAGGAAGCAGTGTCACCAGCTGAGAGTAAGGATATGGGAGGAGGTGTGGAAGATTTGAAGGAACAAGGTATGGAATACTTGTCCCTGAAATAAAGAGGCAATGGAATCGGGAAATGCCTTTGGAGTGCCAGGCAGCAGTAAGGACCCACTTGGGTTAGTCATCGTGCCTGGGGGTGTGTTTTTCTGCTGAGGCACACTCAGCGGCATGTGCGTGGGCAGGGACTAGGAAGAGAGTTGGCTTCAATCAGGGTTATGTTTTAATCAGGACAACAGGACAAAGGAAACCTGGTCAAGACAATTAGCGTATGTACAAAGGAGTGACCTTTGCGGATTCAGCACTGAATTTAAATAGAGTACAAAAGGAACAGATGCCTTGAAGAGGGTGAGACTCAGTAAAATCAAAGGATTAAAGAGCACGGAGTCCGTGCGTTTTGGAGCCAGGGCAAGTTTGATTGGACAGTGAGATACATGCTTAAAGAAGACATTGAAGGAGTTTCAGTTACTGGTGATGACAAGTTCTAGACTATGCCTTATGCCCATCAGGGGCATAGAGGGAAGGATGGGATCACTGAAAGACAGGAGATCAAGAAACTAAGAGGCCAGGTTTTTGGCAGAATCATCTATGGGTTACTGAAGTTTTTAAGAATTATGGCATGCATTGCCATGCAGGAAATTAAATCTTCAAAAAAGGAGGGGAAGTGACCTATGTAGGATTGATAACCGCAACACGGATGGGTAGTAGGTGGTAGAGTTTGATGGCTATTTTCATAATTCCTTAAGACGAAAAGCCTTACTTTGCCAACGCTCTACTACTAAAAAAATAACTAGTAAGTTTAATTACTCTACATGTATTACATGCAATAGTTTTGCGGGCATAGTTAAGTTTAGAGTTTAAAACAATCTGGACTACCAGCTATGTGACCTTGGGCAAAGCACCTAAACTCAGTCTGCCTGAAGTTTATGCATTGACAAAATGAAGATAATAATAATAGTTGTCTCACATCCTGCATGTCAACTGCTTAGCAAAATAAAGTACTTAAGACAGAAACATAGCTGAATACTCAATTATAGTTAACTATGACTATTTTTGTCATCTTCCTAGATAACTATGCATTAAGGTATCTGGAAAATAGAAAAGCTAGTAAAGGTGTATCTTGCTTTTCGGAATAATATGATCCTACCTACATGTAAGTTAAGTTAAAAAAAAAAACTTCGGTAGAACCATTTATAAAATAACCCCTTTGCAAAAAAAAATTAAAAATTATCTGAATCATGTTTTTAAATACTGATTATGTATTAAGAGACAATCGTCATGTGGTATGTTTTTTTTTTAAAGATGTGAACCATGCAGAAAACCAAAAATTTGAGATCTTGATAGCCTATCTAAGTTTTCATGGCAAAAGCCATAGTTACTTTTGGACTGGGATAAGTAGACAATATTCTCAAACATTCTTGCTTATGTATTAATGAGTCTTATATTGTGCTTTTTTCCATTATTTGTGTAACCCCATCTCAGGATTTCCCCCTATTCTTAATATAGTGGGAACTGCATTTCCAAGCCAGCCCAATATTCCAGCACAAAGTAGTGATACCAAGTTGATGGGCTGATTCTTCTACTGAAGACGACTAGAATTTTAGTTATCTCAACAATGATTCAAACTGCTTACATCATCAAAGCTTATCTTATTTAGGTATCTAATAAATATATCTTAAATAAATGAGAATTGATTTTATAATTAACAACGACATTGTTTTATGACTCTACTATTCTCAGTACCTGTGCCCAGACCTAGTAAAAGTTCCTACCTCAGTAAGCAGATCATTCTGGAGATTTGCCTTGACCTAGTCCTAGCCCTTACTTGCCTCTGCTTGCTTCCTGTTGTCTCTTCATTGCATTCCCTGACCTTCTCTTCAGTCCTTTCTGATTTTTAGTCTCAGATAAGCATCTTCTCCAGCTCTTACCCCTTCCCTTTCCCTACTCCATTTCATTTTGGTATTTATGGTTGTTCGTTACACTCTGGTAAAAAAGGTGGTTCCAGCTGCACAGTTGATGGTTAGCACAGGGTCTCTATCTCTCAAAGGAGCCAGGAGAGTCATGAGGGGCCTCAGTTCATATAATCACTGAGACACACGGACAGCGTGTGTGCATCCAACTTAAAACTCAACGTTCAGCAGGTGTTGCTGCAGCCTAGAGTGTGCAGTGAATTAACATGTCCGCTAAATGTTATCAACTGGTAAATAGCACAGCCAATATGCTTGGACATTTTCTCTGTGGTGGAGCATTTAAATCAGACCTAAGTATATTATGCAAACAACAAACACATGCTGTGTCTCAAACTTCTAGATTGGAGGCACCTTGTACATAAAACTGGCACACAGTAGGCCCTCGGCGTGTACTCATAGCATTAGCACATCTAACCCACAATCCATACCCATTCTACATCTGATTTTAAACCCTAAGGTAACTTCTTTTGTATGAATTAGTCACCTCAGTTACACACTATTTCAACTGTTACATGACACATTAGGTGGCAGTTACAACGAATTGCTAATCTGTTGAAGCGGTATTATTGTGTAACCCTGTCTCAGCATTTCCCCCTATTTTTAATATACTGGGAATCTCAACAAGGACATAGCCCAGGTTTTTCTGCTTCTAAGAAGACTTAACCTGATTCAGTCCCAGAGAAAAATCTTGGGACTTGATCTCTTATCCTCTATCTTCAGAGACAGTATAGACTGGATTTTATGTGTGTGTATCTCCACCGATGGAGCAGACGCCAAAGTCATGCTTACCAGAGAAGCAGATTCTAAGGAGTTCTCTGTGTGTTTTGTGTATGGTGGCAGTGGTGAGAAGGGGGGAGGCTAAGAGATCAACAGCAAAACTTAAAGTATCTGGAGAGACTGATTACAACTGAAGATGGGCCAAGAATAAACGCAGAAAGGACCCTGACCGATTGGCAGGAACACAAAATCTTGTTGCATCCATTTTGTTTGGCGGCCGGATCTGGGGTGAGTGAGTCGAGCCGAGAGGGCCAAGAGCTGAAACTCCATGCCACCTCTGTACCTCTACATTTCTAGTTTCAAAGATAAGGTCCCAGAAGGGCCTGAAACCAAATCTGTCATGAATTTGCCTTACAGTCTAGTTTAGAACATAGAACAGTCTATTTCCTTGAAGCAGTAAAAAAATATTCCTATCTTGGCAGAAAATATACGTGAGCCACAGATTGCCCATATTTGGTCACCTCCCCTTGTCTGGTTTCCACATATACAGTAATCCCTACGATGACAGAAAATGAGGTACACAAACTCAATTGCACGAACACAGGACTGAGTTAATATGATGTTAATGAAAAACAGCATTTTTAGTTAGGTCCCACAAAACCCAAAGAGGAAGATGTTACAATTTATACTAAGCACAACTGACTCTGCAGTACACTAAAAAAGTCGCAAATAAAAGTCATCACACCTAATCCCACCACTTTCTAAAATCCCCACTCTCCCTTGACCCCCTGCCCCCTCATAGCAAAGGACATAAAAACGTGGTAGCTTGGCTTGCCTTCCTTTGAGAACAGAGACAGGAATGAGGTCTAGAACCAACAGCCAACCACATTATTACATAAATGTGTCTGTGGGCTTACCTTTCAAAAAATAACATATAGCAACGGCAATAACAAAGATAACTGCCCAGAAAATTCTTCAGAAAATAAATCTACTGGAACTGTCGTTAGCAAGCAAGGAAGATGGAAGTGCGACATCTCAGAACCTATATGAATGGACACTTGGGAGACCCGCGTCAGTGGAAGGTCTAAACAGCCAAGTCTTCAGACAACACTAGGACTGCTGTGCAGGAAGGTCTCCCCACCAGAACTCTTACCTTGTGTTGCTCGCGTTTCCGTTGTATTGTGTTGGCCGTTTCCTCATGCACCTGCTGAATGGTTATTTCCTCTCTCAGGGCCACCTCCGCTCTGTATAACCAGGCACCTATGGTGCCCAGAGGTGCAGGGAGAGATTTATCAAGCTGTATATGCCAGTCAAAGAGCTGAAATACAAAAGTAGAAAAACAATGTCTCTCAGAGGACAATTCCTTAAATTCCCTCAAATGACTTTTAAAGCCCCCATGAGGATTTAACTTAATCATCTTGTGTTACTTTAATAACTATCAAGTAAGAAAATATCTGTGTTCTGAATGTGGTACTTTAAGAATGAGGAGGAAATTAGAGTTACAAGCAAATTTTAAGGAAACAAAATACACCTTAGACATGGAAGGGTATTATTTGGAGCTTAATTTTCTACCTATAGGAGTAGCACAAAGCCCCCACTGATTTTTCAATTTGGCTTTTGCTGAAAGGGAAAGGACTGGGTTTGCTGACGTGCTCCAGGATGTAGTTGTTATACACTGGGTACACTGTTGTGTATCCTTTAAAATCTCACACAGGGGAACAGGTGCAGAAAAATCAGGGTCATCTAGATATCTCTGGAGGGAAAGGAACATTCAGGATTCTTTCTATGAAACTACAATTCCCTAACCATTTCTTCATTTCTTCCCCTTTATCCAATTCTTTTGGGGGTGGGGGGGTGGGGAGGAGAGTGCAAGAAGAGGAGGGGACAGAGGATCCACAGCAGGCTCTGTGCCGACAGGCTTTCAGCACCAAGCCCAATGTGGTGCTCGATCTCACGAACTATGAGATCATGACCTGAGCCAAAGTCAGACGCTCAGCTGACTGAGCCACCCAGGTGCCCTTCCACTTTATCCAGTCTTAAGCACTGTTTCCTAACTTACTGGAATACCAGATGGGATAGGTTGAGGTGCTTGGGAACTAACCTATTCTCTGGTAGAGTTTGTGGGGAAAAGATTAGATTATAAAAATGAAGTAAATAGAAGTTCAAGACAAATATTCTCAATAGTGATAGAAGTTTCAGTGACCAAGTTTGAAATCTTGGTCTTTAAGTTTGCAAAATATTAACATGAAATTTACTGAGCAGTTTTTCTTCAGGTTCATGAAAGACCAGATTAGAAGATTTGCTTAAATTAAAGCATGTAAAAATAAATGTGCATATACAAAGATTACTAACTATTGATGAAACCTAGCTATAGACTTTAGAGAAGTTATTGAGGCTCCATTCTTGGGAGAGTCACCTTTTCTAAACAACCCAGAATTTAGTTGTGTAAAGTGAGCAGTAACCCAGGTGGTCTTGCAGGATTTCAAGCCATCATCTACTACGTGAAACTACGTGTTTGGGGCGCCTGGGTGGCTCAGTCGGCTGAGCATCCGACTTCGGCTCAGGTCATGATCTCACAGTTCCTGAGTTCGAGCCCCACATCAGGCTCTGTGCTGACAGCTCGGAGCATGGAGCCTGTTTTGGATTCTGTGTCTCCCTCTCTCTCTGCCCCTTCCCCGCTCATGCTCTGTCTCTCTCTCTCTCTGTCAAAAATAAATAAAAATTTTTTTAAAATCTTACAAAAAATAAAAACAGAAAAAAGAAACTACGTGTAGGGCAGACAAAGCAGAAGAGTTGTTCAACCAAGTTCAGTACTTCCACTAACTTAAAGGAAAACTCCCATGGCTAAGTGTTTCCCTCCTCAGCTAGAGGCAGTAGGACCAGATGACATATCACTGTTTAGAAAACATGATGGAAAATGTTCTTGACTAAATTACATAAGCCTTAGTAAAATTAATCACGAGAGAACTTACCCTGGAGGACACTCTATCCCAGGACTGCTTTACCAATGCTTGGTCAAGTGACAATTTACCGTCTCTATGTACTGGTTGTATTAAATGTTCGATCTGTTTCCTTTTTATTTCATATTGAACTCTGAAGTGCTTAAATGACTAGAAGAGGAAAAACAGAAACGACATGGACACGAGTCAAAAACAGCAAAAGCAAAGGAAACCACATTTCCTAAATAACAATCCGTCATATTTGGATAACACTCAATATACGTTGTTGATAATAATGATGACAAGTCGTGATACTGATAGCACTGCCATTCATCAAGCCCTGATGATGAGCCTGGCCCCATGCTAACTGCTCTTTGCACATCATCTCGTCTGGCTTTCTCCATCACCCTACAACATCGACATGCCCTATTATTATTACCATAGGAAGCCCAGAGGTAACTTGGCAAGGGCAAGTAGTGGAGGCAGGAGTAAAACCTAAGATTTCTCATTTCTAGTTAAATAATCTATGTACAAGTCCATGCTCATCAAGAAATCGTATAAAACAGGAATATAAACCTATGTGAATAATCAAAATAGTTGCTTTACTTCAAAGTAAATAACAGTTAAATAATAAACCAAATAACTTAGAGACACAAATTATATACATCAAAGTACTACTAATTTGAAGATATCTAAATTTGTGTTTAAGTAAGGCTATTTAAAGAGTTTTACATAGGGGACCTCATTTATATAATAATATTTTGCTTTAACTTTATGGCATTAAAATATTAATTATCGTGTCATTTCTTTTATCGTGATGTGTATAACATAAATTTGTAATATGTAGATTTAACCATAAGTCAAATGTTAAACTAAAAAAGTAGTGATTTTAATAAAAGTTCTACATTTTACATTAAAATAGCACATCCTGGAATAAAAATTCCACGTCCAAATATGAAGTGAACATGCCACTAAAATGTGTAACTATGTTAAAGAACCTAAGAATGGCCCTACAGAGTCTTGCAGGTAACACATCTGAAAGAATCCGAGTAAACAAACATGTAAGTTCACATGAAGAACACTGGGGGGAGACGGTGAGTAACTATTTTACCACAACTTTTATCTTCCGTTTCCTCCAACTTCACGTAATTTAAAAATACCAAAACATAAAATTGATCTTTAATTTTACTTAACAGAATTTCAATTTTATTCCACAGAATGAAAAAAATGGAAAATACACTGTTATGGTAATTAGAAACAGAAAATGCTGATTATGTAAGAAACACACAGACGAAAATGTCCCCTATATTCAGATTTCACAAGCTCTCTAACCCTTTTTTAAGAAACAGCCCTTCATCTTTGGCCTGAAGGGAGTGTTTCTATTTTGTGCTTTTCTAGTCTTTTGTTTTCCTTTTATAAAATAACATCTGTACAACAGGTAACTTCATAATTTGGAATTGATTTTTTATAATTGATGCCTAAACTAAAACACACACTAGTCTAATAAGTAGATTTACTCTGTTGTTGTATTTCTATTCTCAGTTTACAGGTTTCATCATTTTTTAATGAGACTCATCCAGAAAATTGTATTTTTGAGAAAAAAAAGATTACACTAGCTTTCAAAGCAAAAAATGTACATACATATAAACACATACATATTGCTTTGCTATGTTCAAATGATATAATATTGACGCAATTATCCACCTAAAGTCAGGAAGAATTTATATGTGTTATATACAATCACACACTAATGCCAATGGCTATATCTTTTATCAT
This sequence comes from Acinonyx jubatus, assembly GCF_027475565.1. Taxonomy (NCBI): domain Eukaryota; kingdom Metazoa; phylum Chordata; class Mammalia; order Carnivora; family Felidae; genus Acinonyx; species Acinonyx jubatus. The sequence goes on along the minus strand of NC_069385.1, from coordinate 14,777,155 downwards.
CTGCCATGTTGAGTCTCATATCATTGCCCCTCTTTATGTAGCAAAACCAACTGAAATATAGACTAGGATATATTATAGTTTGGCCACTAAAATGCGATGCTGTTTTAAATAGGAAAATGTTCATGCTGCATACAGTGAATTACAATTTAGTGGGGAAAACCTGGTGTAAGACTATGTGCCTTAACAGTGAAAATTGGAAGCCAAAATCCAAGTACTAGCAGTATAAGGAGACGGGGTGGGGGTGGGGGGCAGGGGGAAATAGCAGCAGCAACAGCCCTAGACTCGGTTTGAGTGCAACAGTGTCGAACCAGGCAGGTCACAATAGAAACTGATCCCATTAATGGGCTCACTCCAAATATTCATGTTGCCAGCCTTTATTAAATTCGGCTTATTCTATAGTAGCTTTCAATGTGGCGCTGAATTCATTTTTTGGTGGGATTTTTTGTTATGTGACATCTGCCAGATCATGAGTTGTAGAAAAACAACAACTAGATGTTTGTGTTTTGGGTCATCTCTAAGACTCTGAGTTCTAAGCCATGAAGCCTCCTCGGAGCTCTACATACAGGGAGGGTGGACACACACAACCTAGACCTACTAACGCCACCTCCGGGATACACCAAAAGGAAACGAAAACAGGATACTGAAGAGGTATCTGCACTGCCATGTTTATTGCAGTATTATTCACAATAGCCAAGATATGGAAACAACCTGAGTGCCCATTAATGGATGAATGATAAAGGAGATATGAGATATATACATAGAGAGAGAGAGAGAGACAGAGAAAGAGATAGATATAGATATAGACACAGACATAGACATAGGTATAGATATATAGATATAGATAAAGATATAGATAAAGATATAGATAAAGATATAAAGATAGATATATAGATATAGATAAAGATATAGATAAAGATATAGATAAAGATAGATATAGATATAGATATAGGTATAGGTAGAGATAGAGATAGAGATAGAGATAGAGATAGAGATAGAGAGATAGAGATAGAGATATGGGGGGGGAGGGAGGGAGAGAGGGAGAGATGTCTATATTTCTAAATATCATAGAAAGGACATCCTCCTATTTGTGACAACACATTATGCTAAGTGAGATAAGGCAGACAGAAAAAGACAAATAATATACAATATTACCTCCATGTGGTATTTCAAAAAGCCAAACTCATAAAGACAAGTTAAAATGGTGGTTTCCAAGGGATGGGGGGTGAAGGTGGGGGATAGGACAGATACTATTTAAGTACACAAACTTCCGATGAGTAGTAAATAAATCCTAGAGATCTAAAAGCACAGTATAGTGAATATAGACGACAATATTGTATTATAGTCATCAGACTTGCTAAGAGACTGGAATGTAACTATCCCAACCACAAAAAAGAAATACTTACGCAATTGTGATGGAGGTGCTAATTATTTCTACAAGGGCAATCATATTACAATATATAAATGTATTATATTTTTTAAAACTACTTATTTACCCAGAAATACAATTATTATTATTTTTTATTTATTTTCCAGAGAGAGAGAGAAAGAGAGAGAGAGAGACAGAGTGTGAGTGGGGGAGGGGCAGAGAGAGAGGGAGACACAGAATCCAAAGCAGGCTCCAGGCCCTAAACTGTCAGCACAGAGCCTGATGGAGGGCTTGAATCCACGAACTATAAAATCATGACCTGAGCCAAAGTTAGATGCTTAACAGACAATTATTACAATTGCATGCAAAGTTAAGATAACACATATTATTTCTTTAAAGATTTTTTTCTCACTAATATCATTAGAAAGACTGAACATGGATTAAAAAGCTTTTAAGAAACTGAAATCACTTCTTCATACATTACCTGATATTTATCCTGTAAATTTGATTCCGTCATCTGTGCCCTTGTCAAATCTCTTTCAAATTGTTCTATCCAGACTTTTGTTTCCTTCAAAATTAGCCCGTCTTCTCTCTAGAAACCAGCAGACATTACGTTGTCATCAGTGACTGTACATTTATTTAATTGCTGATTAATACCTGGCTGATTCTAAAATGCCCCAAATATTTAGTAAGTTCCAATTGTCTCTGAAAGTTTTTCTCTCTCCTCTCCCTCACTTATTTTGGGAAATAAGAGGCAAAAGTTAAATCTAGAAAAATAGCTTAATTATCTTGCTGAATATTGAAATTATCCACCTCCATTACTTTCTCAAGAAACACTAATTTAATTAAGAGAATGTGCTCAAGAGGAAATGCCCTAAGTACAAAAATACTCAGGAAGAGCAATGGCTGGAGAGGACTGAACACATAGGCCTGGGGGTGCTCTTAATCCAAGGTCATTCACAGCCCAGAAGACTATTCTGGATGAGACTAATTTTGGCTGAATCCAAGGAATGACAGCCACAGTAACATTGTGGACTAGTATTATTTAAAAATGCTATTTAGGATTATAATGTAAGCTTCACGATGTCAGAAAATATTTATTTTGTTCAATATGGTATTACTAGACCATAGGCAACACAGCACCTATAAATATTTACCAAAATATTTGCTGAATAAATGTATCCAGGCTACCACTCACATCTCAAAAATGAAAAAAAAATAGAGATCTTATATAATTTTTCCCACAAGTAATAGCAAGCCATTCTATTATTGATTTAGTGAAAATATCCTAATTTTTCATCAAGACTTCTTATCTGGTAAGAATGCCAAATTAATCAAAAACATATTTAACATGGTTCTTGACACTTACAAATAGCTTCCAACCACAGGAGCTCACTTGGTCACAGCCCTGTGACACAGATGAAACGGCTGATGACAGGTGAAGTGGCAAAGTAGACAGAGTGTTGGCCATGGAGGCAGGTCAACCTGGTTGCGAATTCTGGCTCTGACATGTACCAACTCTGTGACTTTGGACACAATGTTTTTTAAATCCTCTCTAGTGCTGTACCATCATCTGAGTAGATATCACACACTGCTTCCCCAGTTTGGGGGAGAATTCGAGAAAACCTGTGCGGCACACCCAGCACAGAGATTGGCACACGCTGCTGTCGTGACCCACACCTTCTCTCACTTTCCAGTCTTGAAAAGCAATCCTGTCCTGCCTGAAACATTTTGCTCTGAATAATGCCTTCCTCAGAGCTCAGCTCAGACACAACCTCTCTAGAAAGATTTTTCTGACCCAGAAGTCTTGTTGGATCCCTCTTCTGTGCCAGCAGTTCTCACACATCAGCATGCGTGACAATCACCTGGAGGACTTCTGAAAATAGATTGCTGGGCACCACCCTCGGTCTTCCTTGGCTTGGTATGTCTGGGGTGGAGGCTGAGAATCTGTGTTTCTAAGAAATTTCCAGGTGAATCTAATGTTGCTGGTCTAGTGACCACATTTTGAGAATACTTCTCTGATCCTGTAACAACCTGAGCTCAAATATTCACTAGAAAAACACTATTTTTATATCGTCCACTTGTCTCTTCCTTTCCATCCATGGTACAAACCCCTTATTTATCTTATTTTTCTCTAGCCTAACATTGTGTCTAGCCCTCAGTCTCACTCAATATACAATGGTAGAATAAATGATTGGTCATATAGGTCAGTAGAGAAAGAAATGAACAGGAGCCCAAAACTCTAAAGTTTTAGTTCTTCCCAAGATGGCTCTTTTGAATGAACAGATAAACATGACCAAAGCACATGGTTTATTACCAGGTGACTGGTTGACTATCACACCCATAAAAGCACAAATGGCATATTCTTATGAGCTCAGAAGAACAAAATGCTCTTGGTCTACCTCCAAGATACCAGAGGCCAACGTGACCGCTACGAGGGGGATCATCGAAATGACATGGACCTCACTGTGAGCCTCCAATGACCTGTTTCTCACCAACTGAAATTTTTTCACAAAGTCACCTTAGAGAAAGGATTATGTTAACTTCATTAGGGTTCATCTAGTAAATGGCTTTTCTACTGGTGGGCCAGTGTCAAGCAAATTGCAATAAGGTAAGAAGCATGGAGCTATTTACACACTCAACATTCTCCTCTTAAGAGGAAACTGAAATACAAACAATATTTAGATTCCCAGAGCTCATTTAGTCTAGCGGCTTTTCTTCGAGTGGTAACCTTACCAGCATTCAAAGACATGGAGGTCTATTTGTCTAGAGAAGACCACCTAAATTCCAGGCAACATTCCTGCCTGGAACTCATGCCAGCATTCTCATGACTGTTTCTCTTTCCTCCTCTTTCTCTTTCTCTCTTTTTCATGCAAATATACACGCAGGCACTTTTATATGTTCTGCAGTATGTTTAATGTACATCAACTCACGATTCATGGGGCATGAAATAGAAATTACTTTAACATTTGATATACAATTAGTTACTTTTAATTTGTTATTTGAATGTTGGCATCATTATATTTTATTGATAGATCTTTAACCTCAGCCCTAGATGGAATATAAGAAAAATGGAAAACAAATAGGATAACTTAGAATTGGGACAGACCTCACAGTCATTAATCCCACGAGTATTCCTGAGCACTACCATGTGTCATGAACTTTACTAAACTATGTGGCCACATACTGAGCAGAAGAGATGTAATAAACCTCAGGATACAAGCTGAGTACTTACCTTTTTCAAGTAATTATTTCCTACTTAATATTTTAAAATATAAAAATAAATCTTTAGCTTTGTTTTTATTTTGCATGTCACATATAAAGAAGCCAAATGTTGTTATTGTAAATTTTTCCTTTCATTAGTGCTGTTAAGTGTTATTAAGAAGAAATTAATTGATGCCATCTTATAATTAAAGATTAGTGGGAAAGTCCATGGGAGTGGCTCAGGCTACAACTAACATTTCATAACATTTACGTAGGTTATTTGTTCTATTAGAAAGAAAAGGAAATAACAGAATTAATGTATTAAAAGAAACGTGTATATAAAAGCAAATACATGCAAAGGAATGGCTAGCAAGCTATGGAATGTAGGACGTTTGAAAGAGTCACTAATTCAAGATTATTTATATCTTACCTTAAAATTTTGGATAGAATTTGCAAAAGATGGAAAACCTGGAAGTATTTCCTAACAATATGAAAACAAGATAACATATAGAAAAAGAATATAAATCAAGGACAAAAGATTATATAGGAAATAAGAAAAAAAATCAATGGAGAGGCATCTATCCATAAACAAACAGATGATAATTTTATGGGTATAGTTACTTTAAGAGATTGTCATAACTTTTGAAAGCATCAAAATGCTCAAATATAATAAGGCAAGTTAGTATTCTAGTATTTGATGTTTTGTTTTAATTTTTGGCAATGTTTACATTTTATAAATGTTTACTGTTAAAATATTAACGATTTAAATGGTGAACTATACAAAAAAGAGGTATATTAATTCATTTCTCTTCTCTATAAATACACTGAGTGCTAATTATTCAAGGAAGACCTTTAGAGAAAAAGTTTATCAGTTTTATTGGTTGGAGTAAGAAAGGCATAGCAATGTCTACTTCCATTAAGAAAATTAAATTTAAAATTGATCTATATGTCTGTTTTTGTGCCAGTACCATACTGTCTTGATGATTACAGCTTTGTAGTAGAGGCTAAAGTCTGGTATTTTGATGTCTCCCGCTTTGGTTTTCTTCTTCAATATTACTTTGGCTATTCAGGGTCTTTGTGGTCCCACACAAATTTTAGGATTGCTTGTTCTAGCTTCGAGAAGAATGCTAGTGCAATTTTGATTGGGATTGCATTGAATGTGTAGATTGCTATGGGTAGTATTGACATTTTAACAATATTTATTCTTCCAATCTATGAGCATGGAATGTTTTTCCATTTCTTTGTATCTTCTTCAATTTCCTTCATAAGCTTTCTATAGTTTTCAGCATACAGATCTTTTCCATCTTTGGTTAGGTTTATTCCTAGATATCTTATGATTCTTGGTGCGATTGTGAATGGAATAGAATAGAGACTCCAGAACTGGACCCACAAATGTATGGCCAACTAATCTTTGACAAAGCAGGAAAGAATATCCAATGGATGAAAGACAGTCTCTTTAACAAATGGTGCTGGGAGAACTGGAAAGCAACATGCAGAAGAATGAAACTAGACCACTGTCTTATACCATTCACAAAAATAAATTCAAAATGGATGAAAGACCTGAATGTGAGACAGGAACCCATCAAAACCCTAGAAGAGAAAGCAGGAGAAAACCTCTCTGACCTCAGCCACAGCAATTTCTTACTAAACACATTTCCAAAGGCAAGGGAATTAAAAGCAAAAATGAACTATTAAGACCTCATCAAGATAAAAAGCTTCTATACTGCAAAGGAAACAATCAACAAAACTAAAAGGCAACCGATGGAATGGGAAAAGATATTTCCAAATGACATATCAGATAAAGGGCTAGTATCCAAAATCTATAAAGAACTCACCAAACTCCACACCTGAAAAACAAATAATCCAGTGAAGATATGGGCAGAAGACGTGAATAGATACTTTTCCAAAGAAGACATACAGATGGCCAACAGGCACATGAAAAGATGCTCAACGTCATTCCTCATCAGGGAAACACAAATCAAAACCACACTGATACACCATCTCATGTCGGTCATAGTGGCCAAAATGAACAAATCAGGAGACTATAGATGCTGGAGAGGATGTGGAGAAACAGGAACCCTCTTGCACTGTTGGCAGGAATGCAAACTGGTGCAGCTGCTCTGGAAACAGTGTGGAGGTTCCTCAAAAAATTAAAAATAGATCTACCCTATGACCCAGCAATAGCACTGCTAGGAACTTACCCAAAGGATACAGGACTGCTGATGCATAGGGGCACTTGTACCCCAATGTTTATAGCAGCACTTTCAACAACAGCCAAATTATGGAAAGAGCCCAAATGTCCATCAACTGATGAATGGATAAAGAAGATGTGGTTTATATATACAATGGAATACTACTTGGCAATGAGAAAGAATGAAATCTGACCATTTGTAGCAACGTGGATGGAACTGGAAAGTGTTATGCTAAGTGAAATAAGTCAGGCAGAGAAAGACAGATACCATATGTTTTCACTCCTATGTGGACCCTGAGAAACTTAACAGAAGACCCGGGGGAGGGGAAGGGGGGAAAAAAGTTACAGAGAGGTAAGGAGGCAAACCATAAGAGACTCTTAAATACTGAAAACAAACTGAGGGTTGATGGGGGATGGGGGAGAGGGGAAAGTGGGTGATGGGCATTGAGGAGGGCACCTGTTGGGATGAGCACTGGGTGTTGTATGGAAACCAATTTGACAATAAATTATACATAAAAAATAAAATAAAATAAAATAGATCTATAAAGTATACACTTTAAATAAACTCATGAAAAAGATACAGCAATCAAATATACCAAAAAATGGAAGCCTGGAGACACACTGATGCCAAGCTTTTTTTTTTTCAATTAAACATTTTTTTTAAATGTATCTATTTTTGAGACAGAGAGACAGAGCATGAGTGGAGGAGAGCCATAAAGTGAGGAGACACAGAATCTGAAGCAGGCTTCCGGCTCTGAGCTGTCAGCACAGAGCCCGATGAAGGGCTTGCACCCATGAACTGTGAGATCATGACCTGAGCCGATGTCAAGCTTTTTAAAAGAGAATTAAAAGAGGACTGTCTGGGTGGCTCAGTTGGTTATCATCTAACTCTTGATTTCAGCTCAGGTCATGATCTCACGGTTCAGTTCGTGGGATCGAGCCCTGTGTTGGGCTTCCTGCTGGCAGCAGGAAGCTGGCTTGTGCCTGAATTCACTTTCTCCCTCTCTCTCTGTCTGCCCCTCCCCTGCTCATGCTCTCTCTCTCAAAATAAATAAATAAACTTAAAAAATAAAACAAAATAAAAGTGAATTAAAAGAACTATTTCCCAAGACTTCGTTAGACAAATACCAAGTATTTTGAGGTAATGGCATCAATAGCTGTAATGTGTAGAGTCTATAAAATAATTAAATATAAATAAAATTAAAACATTTGTACTAGATAGAATTAGGTGGCCATTTAGCTGCATTGAGCAAAGAGAAGCCCTACATCATGAAAAACATAAAATTCTTTTTTTCTTTTTGAAAATCTTCATTTTTAGATTTCCCATTACAAATGCCACATTAAAAAAGGAGCAAAGTTTAGGATATATTTTCCTCAAAATTAATTTTTGAAATAACCCTGAAGCATCATATGCATTCTCTTTTTAGGAAGGGATAGAGAAAACTTGAAAAGAACAATCAGAACTTATTTTCCAGACAATGAAATTAATCTCTTAATAATAAAGCCTCTTGAGTAAAGCATATTAACAGGCTTATGTCAGGAATGTGTGTCTTTCAAATCTTGAAGCGTTTTGGCATTAAATTCTTGCTCATGAGCATTAACAAAAGCACATCCTTTTGTTTCTCCAACGCTGCCAGTCACAGAGTTTACTCATCTGGAGCGATGATTAATGTCACAGAAATTAAAACAGTACAGACTCAGAAACCTGATCAGAAATAAATCCAATTGGGTAATACAAAAACTTTTGATATGAAAATCAGATGAAAAGCTGATTTTCTCATTGCTGTAGGGGGTTAAGTCTAATATGCTTTTTGATAGAGCAACAACCACACTCGATTATACTCTCAAAACCCAGAAAGCCCCAAATGACTCCAAAGCACATGCGTCAGTCCATGCTAGGATTTGTGTAGAAAGTCGGCTTTTGCCTCCCGTGGGTCTTCTTAGGAACATTTACTTTGCTAACTACAGATAAGTTACTCTAGTGGTCAACATGTGTGCCTGAATCCTGTCAAAGAACAAAACGGGTTTCCTGAAATGATAAGCTTTTAAAAACCTAACATAGTTATATCAAAAGCCAGATTAATTTCAACCAAGCAACCTAGGAAATGCCAGTTACCATTGTTCTGCTTAATTTTTTATGAAGTCACAGATCTCTATTAGTGTAATACCTTCTCCTGGTTGAACACTTTGGGTTATGAGCCCTTGGCCTTTGCCACCTTAGACTTGTTTCTATTTAGAAAACGTATTAAATGTTTTTCTGGTTTCTCTTCAGGATAATCTCAAACTGCTTTGAAAACTCTTGTTGAGACCTGAGCAGTGAAATCAGACAGGTAGCTTTTTCACACATCTTGAAAATTCCACTTATTTCTCTCCCTGTTGTCATTTTATCTTACATTTAATTTCAAATTCAGTAGTAAATCTACCTCACTATAATTAAAAAAATGATAATAAAAAAATGAGAAGAATGGTAATATTGATTATTAAAGTCTGGGAAAACAGGCATGCTGGTGTGCTGGCTGAAGTGCAAAATGGGACAAAGTTTCCACAGGAAAATTTGACAAAATCATTTCAAAAAGCAGTAAAAACCTACATTGCCTTTAGCTTAGAAATTCCACTTTTAAGAAAGAATCATAAAGCAATGTTTTATTACAAAATTGTTCATAAACATATTTTTTATAATGGCAAAACTCAGAAATTTTCAACAATGAAGATTAGATAAATTATTGTACATCTAGATGATGTCCTGGAGAGAATGGCATAAGAAGAAATTTTTTTATAATGTTGACAGAAAAAGAAAATGATAAAATTGTATGTATACTCTAATTGCTATTTTTGTTAAAATATTCTATGTATCTACATACATATAAAAAATGTTGGTAACTGACACCACATATTAATTTTTTTCTCTAGGACAGGGTCTCTCTAGAAGATCAAGTACAAATAATTTTCTTTTTCGTTTATTCACTTTTTTTCTTTTTTATGACAATGAACATAAGTCATTTGAGCAGTATAAAAAATATAAATGTTATTCAAAGTATTGAGAGCTTGAAAAAATCTAATCACAGTGAATAATTAGAACTTTTACAAGTTTGCCTTACTTCCATATGTTTGTTGTGACTAGTGACTTATATAATAAATCTAAAAGTCAAAATTAGATTTTCTCAGATTGAACAGAATATGGGGACTCAAGTTCTAGAAGCACAAATGACATAGATATAAAATTGCTTCATCCTCAGATTACTAAATGAATTTCCCAACATGGCTATCTTTCCTCAATTTTAAGTCATCAGTGTTACACGTCTAAGCATTTATCATTGATGCTCTCTGACATATCCAACATACCCACCAGCAAAATCTTTCCCAGTAACCTCTTCCCCAATTGCTGATATCTATTCTTTACTCAGTTCCTCTCCTTTTGAAATGCATTCCAAAATAAAATAATAAAATAAAATAAAATAACGTAACATAACACAAAATAAAATAAAATAAAATAAAAAAATGCATTTAAATTTAATTTTTAGAAAGCAGCATGCTTAAACATCTGGGTCACTATCACTGAGTGTGCTATCAGTGCTCAAAGAAGAAAAGTACTTACATCATTCTCTTGCCCATCAGTGCCTGTGTTGTGGATGTCAGGGTAATGCTTCAGAAACTGGGCTACATAGGTCATAATAGACTTCTCATCTGGTTTATCCACATCAACATCTGGAACAACCAAAACCAAATGTGGATAGATTAATTAGCATTATTTATAGTGCTAATCTAACGATATTGAAATCTAGCTAATATGCCAAAAGAGAGTGCCCTCAGTGCAGAAGAAAAATAGAATTAATATTTCAAGATGGTGAGGGAGGGGAAACCAATTTAGTTTGGATGATACATGATGGGAATATTATGACTCAGAAACATGACACATTTTAACTAAGAAATTTTAGGAAAGTAATTCATATTTAATTTAAATAATCTCAACATTAATTCATCAGAAATCTGAGATCCTATATGATTATTCAGATGTCCTGTGTCATTAATAAAATATAAATAATATGTAAATTTCAGAACAGGGGCAAGTGGGGAGTAAAAAGCACTTACAGGTAAATGATGTGACTATAGAGCCTGTATACTGTATCTGGCCAAATATAGATAAGCTCTGTCTTGCCCCCACAAGTTTTATTTTAGAAAAGAGGGAGATGCCTTATGTTCAGTTCCTTGGATAGCCTCTCCCTTATGCTTGATTCTCTCTAAATTACTATACTTTGAATAGTCAAGTACTCTGAGGGAAACACAGAGCCTGAAAAGATATTTTTAAGTGTAATAAAACCAGTAAAAATCAAGCAAAGGTATTTATACAAATTTAATCAGTAGCTTAGACTGGGGGTAAGACTGTATACATTAAAGTGTTGAATGTTTTCAATCATCTTTTAACTATCTCTTTTAAAGGCAATGAGAAGGTGATTACATTTGGAGATTACAAATACCCACAAAGCAAAAAATATAACCAAACAAAAGCCATGAAAACCAAAATATAAACTGCCCTAATATTTTGTAATGTTTCTTGTGATGGGAGATAGAATTTCTAGGGACTATCAGTGCCAGTTTAAAAAGTGCTGCAACTCCAAAGGCTTCAAAGGAAACAGTGATAATGTATTCTGGAATGTGCTGAAGGACTCCAAGGTGATTGCACAAACAACAAGATCACTGATGTGGAAGACACATGTGAAAAATGAGAAGAACTTTCATGAGATGTAAAAGTGAAAAAAAAAAACATTTACCACATGATTTAATACAATAAGTGCATTTAAGTATACATGAAACGAAATCATAAAATAATTGTTATAATAGAGTTTGGTCTATTTCATCTGTATTCCTAAAAGTTTATACATTCAAGTGGGCTAAATGACTTTTTTTAAATGTCTTTTCAAAAATTAATTAATTTTTATACTTTTAATTTTTTCAATTAAAAAAGTTTAAGCTCAATAACTTTTTGAGGGGGTAGTTTGCATTAGGAAAACAAAAGATCACCTTCTATCTGAGCTAGCTCTGCATCTGGGCAACTTCAGTTTCTATCATCAAAGAAAAAACATTAAGCTTCTCTGGTCGAGTGGGTATGAAAAAAACCATTTATACCTTCCTCCTGGCCTACTCTGGGAAAAATTGAGGGCTCAATGTATGTGGCTTTCTCCTTGAGCTGAACAGTATATTGGATACTACTGGTTTGTATGTGTGTGTGTGTCTGTGTGTGTGTGTGTGTGTGTGTGTGTGGTGCAGAAACAAGGTGGAAAGCTGTTGGCTATCCTAGTAAATGTGGGGGGCCCCCTGCGGGTTCCCAAAGTGGCAAGGGATCTCCACGTTGCTTTCATCTCACGGGAAGTCAAACAGGGCTTTGTAGGTATCTATAACCTTGCAGGCACAAGTGTCCCACTTAGACCCTGTTTTAGAGGTAGTCATGCTTACTCTGAAATCTCATCTTTAAAAATAACTTGCTTTCATTGTATTGACTTTTCTGCATCATTAACAGAAATATTCATAACTGCCAACCGAAATAAGAAATTGTCTGCAGCATTTGGAAAATTCACTTTTACCCCGTTTATTTCAATATGACAAACAATATATACAGTTTACTAAAGTTTATTAAAGTCATCAAAATTGTCTCTTGAAGGCTTGAAGGAGTTTAATACATTCCCATAAGGTCTTAAAATTCACAAAATTACCAAAAAATTCACAAAATTAGCAAAAAGGTGCCAGATAATTCTAATGAAAAATAGCAGTTGACCATTGGTGTGGTTTTCCCCATTGATACCAGAACACTGGATGATTATCAACATTTCCAAGTTTCTAAGGCTGACATTTTAAAGATATGATATTAGGTTATTAATTTCTTATGTCTTCCAGATTCTTTGTTATATAAGTACAGTAATTCTTTTATCCTGGATTCTCTTCTTCCCCCTAATGTCCACACACTTCTAAAGCTTTCATTCTACCCTTTACTATATTGAGTAGGTGCACGTCACCTGGCTCACACCAGCAATGTCAAAGTGCTGTTTGGAGCAGCAGAGCTGTTATTTTGCTCCCATATATCATGGCAAATATTTTCCCAAAAGAAAATTAGTGCAGGAAGGTACTATTTCTTACTGCTTTTCTAAAAATTTCTGGCCTCTACTAAGGTCTCAGAAATCATCTGGAATTTCTGCCGTTAAGAAACAGAAACCTACCGAGTTGATGTGTGTACACAAGAACCAGCAATTATTCAACTTGCCTTCAGGATCCAGTAGTCTTGGAATTCCTAGTTCTGATTCAGCAATAGTGAAAGCCTCCTCCAGGTTTTCCCGGTTAGATCTGCCTTTCACTTTCTCCAAGTCCACTAGTTCTGGTCGAATGGCATGGATGACCGAATGAAAGGCAACTCCACTTCTCCAACTCCGCCCGAAGTCCTTTACGTCTATTCCCGTCTGCCTTAATGTGATAAAACATAAAATAAAATAAAATAAAATAAAATAAAATAAAATAAAATAAAATAAAATAATGCCACACTCTGAATCTGAATAGGTAATATGCACTTTCCTCAAGGACTAATGCAAAATCTAATCCTCACCAATGACTGATGTGCAGTTAGCTATATCAGCCGCTTGAAAAAAATGAGGCAAAACAAAATTGTTAGAGGGTAACAAGATGGCAAGAGTCTTCTATATTAGATTTTTCAGTAATTGTGATATCCAATTTAAAGCACACTTTTTAAAGGAAACTAATTCAGAGAAAACATGTCTGGTAAAATAAAAAAGAGAAAATTATGAAACACCAAAATTGATAGTAATTTATCATTGTATATTTTTGAAGTACCTAGCACAATTCTTTTTTTTTTTTACTAATTTTTTAAGTGTTTATTTATTTTGAGAGAGAGACAGTGTGAGCCAGGGAGGAGCTGAGAGAGAGAGGCGGAGACACAGAATCCAAAACAGGCTCCAGGCTCTGAGCTGTCAGCACAGAGCCCAATGTGGGGCTCAAACTCACGAACCATGATACCATGACCTGAGCCAAAGTCGGATGCTTAACCAACTGAGCCACCCAGGCACCCCATATCTAGCACAATTCTAATGACAGTGATAAATATCAATGTGTTGTGCATGCACAGGTATTAACATACCAAGATAATATGGCTGAATTGTATGCAATTCATTAGAATGAACAAATGCAAATGGATGTGATCCTATCTGTAAATCAATCACACAGGAGCCTATACTCCACATGAGTCCAGACAAGTTTCCATCTACACATTGTCAAATTATTTGAACAAACTGTTTGTTTGTTCGGTTGGTTGTTTCTTGGGGGGGAGAGAGAGAGCAGGGAGGGGCAGAGAGAGAGGGAGACAGAGGATCCAAAACTAGCTCTGGGCTGTCAACACAGAGCCAGATGTGGGGCTTGATCTCACAAACCATGAGATCAAGACCTGAATTGAAGTCGGTCGCTTAACCTACTGAGCCACCCAGGCATTCCTGATCAAATTGTTTTGTAAACTCTGTTTTTGGAATTGTCTTGAGGACAATGCCCTGGTAGCAAATCTTTGTTCTTTTGTGGTGGATATGATTAATTTGAAGCCAATTGTGATAATTAAGAATCATTCCAGTTGGTAGTAATATTTTGTTGTTGAAAATAAAAGTGATAAATCACAATGAATTTTGTTTTTCTATCTGTAACTTGTCAACTATATACAAAGGCAGCTCCAAAAAGGAAGCTGCAAAGATGTCTTTAAGCAACATCCCTTGGTTAAGTCTAGAGCCTTTAAAGGTGACCAATTAATTAGGTGACATTCAATGGATAAATATCCTGGCAGTCTCTTTTTAAAACATTAGTCTCATTACAGCTGTTTCTAAATGAAGCAGAGGTAACATCTTTTTTTTTTTTTTTTTTTTACTATAGTCTCAAAATTTCCATGAGCTGTCAGATATATTTGACTGGTAACACTGACTAATATACCAAGTTGATAAATGCCCTTAATTTTTTTTTAACATTTATTTATTATTGAGAGATGGAGAGAGACAGAGCATGAGTATGCGAGGGGCAGAGAGAGGTGGAGACACAGAATCTGAAGCAGGCTCCAGGCTCAGAGCTCTCAGCACAGAGCCCAACGTGGGGCTCGAACTCACAAACCGTGAGACCATGACCTGAGCTGAAGTTGGATGCCCAACCGACTGAGCCACCCAGGTGCCCCGATAAATGCCCTTAAGTTTTATCTCTGCAAACTAAAAAGTCATTTTAAACCCTGTATTACCAATGTACATTCAGCTTGCATAAAATACACTTTCATAAAAATAAATACTTTATATACGATTGATACATTGATTAATACAACAAGGTAATAAATGCTCTTAAATTTTATCTCTGCCAACTTAAGTTTCACTTGAAATCCTGTTTTACCAATGTACATTTCGTCTGTGTACAACATGCTAAAAATAGCATCACTGGATCTCATCACTGACTTCATAAATGTGTATTTTCAAAACAATTTTGTAAGATTTCAGTAGTTATAAAGTAACCTTGCATCTTCTCTTAGTTCTTTCAGACTTTCCATCTCTGGTAGTATGCATATAATATTTTCAGCCAATGTCTGGCACACGGGCAGATCCCCACCCAAGTGGGACAGCGTGTTCTTGTTAGCTCTTTTTTTGTACATTTGCCTCCGGCTTCATCTTATTTTTCCATCTACATTTTCTTTTTTCACATTTTCTCATTTAAAGATGTTTTTGGGGGCACCTGGGTGGCTCAGTCAGTTAAGCATCCAACTTCAGCTCAGGTCATGATCTCACGGTTTGTGAGTTCGAGACCCATGAGTTCGAGTCTCTGTGACAGTTCAGATCCTGGAGCCTGCTTCAGATTCTGTGTGTCCCTCTCTCTCTGCCCCTCCCTTGCTCATGCTCTGTCTCTATCTCTCAGGAATAAATAAATAGTTTTAAAAAATTAAAGAATAATAACAAAAAGATGTTTTTGTTTTCACAGCCACCTCAAATTATTTCTTAACAAAACAAGGTGGTGTAAGTAATAATTAGCTAACAAATATCCATCACGTATTAGATATTTTCTGATTTTCTTCAACCTGTTTATTGTTTTAGGTATTTTCAAAAAGAAATGTATAAAATATTTCCCTAAATATTACTACATTGGAATAATTTTAGAAGTTTCAGTACATTTTATTTTTCTATAATGTGTTGAACACATACACCCTCCCCCCCAACACGCACACCTATAATGTGTTGTATTACATCAAAACAGTAGATGATATTTCTAAAAAGTTTTAAGTTTGAGTCCAAACCTTTCATTTAAGAATCTCAAATACAAAATCTAGGAAAACTTAGGTATGTCAGTTACAGAAGTGATACAAACTTAGACTTGGACACATCACTTAAAGAAATGATGAAGTATATCCGGTTTATAGGCATTTCTGACTTCTAATATGTAATTTACCTCAAGTCATTTTCAATGGATCTGGATGTACCTATCTTCATTTGTTTCATTATCTCACTAAGTTTTGTCTTAAAATACCATTGTTCTTCCTAGACCCTCAAAATAAGGTATGCAAATATCAGATATGCTATAGTTTAATGCTTTCATGTCTGAGAGAGTATACAGGATAGTACATTGGTTAAAAAAAAAAGAGAGAGAGAGAGAGAGCGCGCGAGAGAGAAGGATGGATTATGTTGCCTTACTAAAAGGGCTTTTTTTATTTGTTTCTCACATAGTTTAAAATTTTATATGAAAACAATGAATACAGTTTTGACAATGTCTGGTGTTTACTGGATGTTTTGCCCTTTCTTATCATCTACACTCTTCTAAGACTGATAAACATTCAGACCACAGAGTCTCACAGATTATCATTTAAAAAACATGTCATATACTGAAAGGGGTATAGATTCTAAAGTCTTTTACCCATATCTGGTAAAAAAAAAAATTACTTGAAAAATACATCAGGATAGTGTAAAAAAATAGCTTTTAGAAAAATTATCAACAATTTGGTAGGCATAATGGAATCATGGGTTCATCACAAAATTTTTATGTTAGACAAGTCATCTCCCCAAATCTCTACACTTAATGCAGCTGTAAAATAAATGGATCTCACTGATACGTTGATGGGTGGGAAACCCTGGGATCCACAAATCTGAACATTTATACAGATAAGGAAAATACCACTTCCACTGATGTTACAAATATACAAGTTGCAGGAATGACTTTTAGTTATTATTAGATCCCCGCACATCTCTGGAAGCTAAAACACCATATGTAGAACAAAACCAATGCAGAAAAACTCCAACAGCATTCAATTTCAGTTTACTTCAAACAACTATAATATTAAGAGAAACCAATTTATTTTTGATTAGTTTAATGTTGTGGGAAGCAATGGGCAAGAGAATATCACATTGACATTATTACAAAGTTTTATTGCAATAGCATCATGACAAGTGTCCTAGCATGTGGTCACTTGTCTCTTCCTACCCAGCACATGTCTTCTCTCTGCCCAATTAGCTGCAGAAGAGATCAGTAATTGCCACTGTAAATGAAATGCAAACAATATACCAGCACTGTGGGCAGGTTTTTAAAATTCCATTTCTACTACAGATTCTAAAAAGCCACAAAGCTTTGCTTTCAAAAAAATTTTTGAGTACAAGTTGAATCATAAAAATATATCCCAAATTAGACAACCACCAACACACTTTAAAAGTGAAACCAAACTGTGTAAAATAGTAACACTAATTACATCTTCTCTATATTTAATTTTTATTTTTGCTCTTCAACCGCTTTAAAAATAGAACTCCCTATGCTTAGTGCTTCAATATTTTATAATGATAAGTGCTTGTTTAAAACTATTTTTCAGAAGTAGGGAATAAGATTCAGATTAGAATTAGGCACACAAAAAACAAAACAGAAAGAGAGTTAATTTGACATGTCATTTAGGAAAATCATACAAAAGCAGAACTTCTTTGTGAAGAAATCTTATCACTGACCACATCAGACCACAAAACTTTGGTCTGCTCAATTGAAAATGCTATTGAAATTGCTATGAAGAGATACTCCTTGAAAGTACTAATATTCTGTGCAGCATTATCACATGAATGTACACATATAAATTTATTATGCCCTGAAGCAAATCCACAGTCAATAAGCTGAAGTTGACAAAGGAATCTATATTCGACATAAAAGATGAGACCCACGGAAAAAAATTTAAAGATAAAATTGCTAGAAAGTTTTGGAAAACAACAACGAATACAATTACTTCAGAATGTGGACCTGAGTTCACATTATTATCAAATAGAACCTAACAGTCTTATGAAGAAATGATCACATTTAAACCTCTACTGTATTTGCGTAAAGATTATTTAATAAAAGCAGGACATCCAGGGGCAACTGGGTGGCTCAGTCGATTAAGCATCTGAGTCTTGGTTTCGGAAAGGTCATGCATGATCTCATGGTTTGAGCCCCATATCGGGCTCTGGGCTGACAGCACAGGGTCTGCTTGGGACTCTTTCTCTCTCTCTGCCCTCTCCACTTGCTCTCATGCTCTCTCTCTCAAAAGTAATAGACATAAAAAAAAAAACAGTCCAAACAATGACCTAAATAGATTAGCCCTCACATTATCAAAGTGTAGTTGTTAAAAAACAATTAATTGGGCTCAATCACATGAATAATGAAGGAATTCGTTTGATGACAGTACTTTCCTAGAGTATTAGTGATGGTTTCTGTTGATATTTTAATTCAAGGAAAGAATGCAACAACCGGAAGTAAACCCTTCACTCAAATGTCTCTTCAAATTCTGCAATATTGGAAAGTGCACTCAGCAATAAACTGGTAACTTAAATTATTCAAGGGTTTCCAGTTTAAACAAGCTCGTGGCACTTACTTGGCTACTGTGTACTGAACCCACTTTAATAAAGCCTTCTTAGCATTTCCTTGGATCTTGGTGGCCACCTTCCGCTTACTCGGGGGGCTGGCGGTCTCCGCGCTGACCATGCTGTCCACAGAGGATGTGCTGCCAGGCAGGGACTGCAGCTGTGGCAGGTTGCTGGTCAGCTCCTCAATCTGTTTGTGAATTAACAGTGGCCAAAAATATAAGAACTGTCTTGTTATTTCCTCGGATGTTTTACTTTTCCAACTGAAAGTGACTTAAACTCACACTCTTGACATCATTGACAATGCAAGCTCTTCAGGGCATGATTGACATGGTACTCTTCCCGGTACTTCCCACTGCATCTAAGACTACTCTATACACAGTCATGACTGCTAGTTACATACATGAATGCATGACTAAAACAAAACCTAATGGTTATCCAAACTCAGAGATGTACACCGCCCATTGAACCATAATGTAAACAATGAACTTTGAAGGATAATGATGAGTCAATACAGGTTCGTTAATTGTAACAAATATCACTCCGTGGAGGATGTTGGTTACGGGAGAAGCTACTCATGTGTGGAACACAAGGTATATGGTGAGAAATTTCTGTAGTTTTTGCTCACTTTGGCTGTGAACCTAAAACTGCTCTAAAAAATCAAGTCTACTTGTTTTAAAACCAACCCAATGGCTAGAAAACTTATTCTAGATGGAATGGGGAGTTAATTTCTCCCCTTACTATCTAATAGGAGCATAAAACTGGTCCTTTCCAGAGAGCAGAAATGTTCCTAAGCTCTTTAATACACCAATATTTCATCTCCATTGTGCCCTGCTCACTTTTCAGACTGAGTACCTATGCCACAGTTTTTTAGAGGAGTTCCATATATGACATATATGACACCTTTGCAGGGAAGAGGAAATTCTTCTGCTAACAACAACAAAAGGTACATGTGAAGGTCACATTTCTTCTAACATAAGGATCAATCTCCAAGGTAGGGAAAAGGAGAGTATTATTAAAATTTCCACCACTACCTCCATCCATGACATTATATCAACCACAAAGGGAGCTATAGTACAATACCTGGAAATACAGAATAATGGTCCACATCAATCCGAGAATTATTGATGGCCGGCCATCTGCTATATCGGTGGAGTTAATGTTGACTAGTTTAATCTGTTCAAAAAGAAAAACTCTACTTGTAACATACCAGAAGATTATAGACCACCTAATTATGCAATAATTAGCACTTTATTAGACATCAGTACAATTTGGTCATGCCTATGTAATGGTACACAAGAGTAAGTAGGGTGAGCCATCAAAACAGACAAGCACATGGTTTCAGTGGAAATCTCAGGAGCATTCATTAGGTGCACACAAGAAAAACGACTATGGAGTGAATTTCAAAAATTTCTTTAAAGTTGAAAACATATGACATCATGCAAGGAATTACCAACAAAATACCAGACAGGAAAAAAAAAAAAAAGGTGGGGGTTATTTTTTACATCCAGAAGTTGACTGGAACTTAAAAGAAACTGTGATCAGTAGTTTAAAAAAAATGCACTTACTTTGAAATTTGTTACCAAATAGCATGAAATTTATGTTCTCTTTCACCTATAAAAGCCAGGAGTTAAAAATTCTAAAATTTGTACTAACCGGTGATCCTCTGTACATGGACTGACATGAAAAAAAAAGGAAGAAGATGATATACATACATACAGAATTTTTCAAAATCAGAGTTATTTGCTCAAAGGGAATAAAAATGTAGATAGCAAATTTAGAGCATGATTGGGAATATATTTTAAAGATACAGGAAAGCCAAGAAATAATAAAGTAGAAGAGGCTGTTAGGGTTCAGTTCCTTACTTTTCGGCACTGGTACCCGTAAAGCGTTCAGGATAGATGTTAACCTGTTTACAGTTGTCCACAATTATTTATTTCAATACTTTCCCAACTATTAAAAATGTTATTTCCTAAATCTCAGCAAAATGAACTGTATGGTAAAGTCTGTCTCAGCCAATCTCGGTAGAACACAATTAACAACTGCTCATTGTCCTTTCCAAAATCCCTAAACAAATTAGAAGAAAATAATAATAAAGTACTTCTTAGATTTCTAGCTCAATAATTCTTAGACCAGATTTAATAAGAAAGTTCAGAAGTTTGTAAATGGTTTACTTTAAAAAAATTATCAGATGCAAAAATACTTTAATTAGTTTAAATGTACTAGTTATGTATCAGAGGACTAGCACGATGCTAGCACGAAAACCACTGTAAATCACTTGACATATACCTAAGGGATTTTGTCTCGGGGGTAAAATTCATTTGTCAGGTTTGAAGACAGAAAAAAAAAATTGAGAACATGCATAAATTGCAAACTTATGTGTCTACTTCTTTTAAACCTAGCACAGCATAGGACATAGAATACATGCTTGTGGAAAATAAAGAACATCACATTTTTCAATTTTGTGACAGAACCCTATTGCAATGCCCATAATCATTTTGATTACTCTTGTCTACAGCTACTCTAGAATTTTCTTCACCTCCATTTTAGTATCCACGGGGCACAGATATATAATACATACTAATAACCATAAGGTTAATGTATTCCATAAAGGGCAGATTATTTCTCTTTCTTTATATACCACTCTTTTTAAAAATGGTAAGTTGCATTTCTTACCTCAATCCAGCTCCAATTGTACCATGAACTTAACATATTGTACTTACAATAGAACCTAAAGATAACTCACTCAACTTCTAAAGAAAAAAAGGTTTTCTTGTACCATGAACTTAACATATTCTACTTACGATAGAAACTAAAGATAACTCACTCAACTTCTAAAGAAAAAAAGGTTTTCAGGGGCGCCTGGGTGGCTCAGTGCGTTAAGCAGCCAACCTCAGCTCACAGGTCATGATCTCATGGTTCATGGGTCAAGCCCCACATCGGGCTCTGTGCTGACAGCTCAGTGCCTGGAGCCTGCTTTAGATTCTGTGCCTCCTTCTATCTCTATCCATCTTCCCACTTGTGCTCTGTCTCTCTTTGTCTCTCAAAAATAAATAAATGTTAAAAAACAATAAAAGAAAAAAGTTTTCAATAATTATTTTCTGTCTTAAAAACTGTAGTTCCATAATGGGCTTGTGGAGCACGGGTTTTTTGTTCATGTTTGTTTGATTGTTTGTTTGTTTTCCTTCGCTTCCCTTCCCTTGCAAAATCCTACTAAACTTAATCTATTAAATTCTTAATAGCACAGGAGAGTGGGATGGACAATAGAGAGATACCTGAAGAGACTAAAGAATTCCTAGAAACCAGAAAGAGAATGAAATCACAATGATGGACCTCACCTTCAACCTGTTGGCCCAGAGGCTGCGAGAATGCTGCCCAAGAATCTGCTTTAACAAAACTTCTAGGTTTTGTTGATTCTGATGTACGTCAGTGTTTGAGAATCCCGTACTAGACAATGGCACGTGGCCCATGTAATCTCAAGAAGTTTGATTTTGCAAGCCAGAGGCCCATGTGGACTGAATTTGTGTTCCCCCCAAATTCACATGTTGAGGCCCTAAACCCCAATGTGACTGCATTTAGAGACAGGGCCTTAAGGAGGTAATTAAGGTTAAATGAAGCAGTAAGAGTGGGCCCTAATCCAATAGGGCTGGTGTCCTTATAAGAAGAGCAGAAGACACTAGAGCTCTTTCCACACTCACAGAGAGAAAAAAGCCGTGTGAGGACACAGTGAGTAAGTGTCTATCTGTCAGCAGAAAGAAATGAAGAGACCAACTCTGCTGGTACCTTGATCTTAAGCCTCTAACCCCCAAAACTGTGAAAAAATAAATTTCTGTTACTTAAGCCATCCACTCTCTGGTAGTACAATGGTAGCCATAGCATACTGAGACAAGGCCCACGGATGTTTCCAAAAAATATTCAAATTATTCAGGAATAAATTTCAAAAAAAAATTTCAGTTGAAACTCCAGATTACTAGTGTTTCTTGATATACTGGAAAACCTAACAAATAGATGCATTGACACTTTATGCTAGTTGCCTTCTACAGTGTGATGGGGGGTGAGCCATTCTAATCAGTGATGCAGGTAGCCAACTACCCGAATCACTTAATAAATAACAAATAAATAATTAAACTTCAATAAAAACCCAGATCACTGACTTTTCTTGTTCAGTTGGAAAATCTGGGATCACTGTGCTTGATTTCACTGATGCAACTACAGTTCAAACTGAATGTTGGCTTCCGTCTTGCAGACAGGGCACAGCGCTGCTGGGTTCTCCTGTTTCCATAGGCAACCTCTAACTCGCTTCGTCTTTTACATCACCTATCCAACTTCATAGGAATTGGAATTCATGTTGCTTGTCTGCACTCAGGGAAGTTTTGGGAAAGATGGTCCGTGGTTGGCTCCTTGTGGTACTGTTCAGAAGGACCCACCTGACGCCTCATTGGAGAAAGAATCTGGGGGAAATGGTGTTGGATCTATTCATTAGAGTCACAGTTACCTGGTCCCTATCAGGTACTAATGTAGGCTTTTTTCAAATGCCCTGTAAACAAATGGAAAATAAACACAATGGTAGAGTTTTCTCCAGGAAAACTTGAGGAGTGCCCTCATTATTGCTTAAATCAAGAAGGACTAGACTAATATTCTATTATTTAAAGAAAAGAAAAATCTAAACAGAGGGCAAGGTAAGTCCAAAGGTCAAAGACAAATGCCTGAAAATACATTTGAAATGCAAGTTCTTAAATTATAAAAATAAATAAATAAATAAATAGTAAGAAAGTGGGCATCAAAGATCCTTAAAAAAACTCATTCCTGCTCACAGTCAGTTTTTTATTACTTAGGGTTGTTCTGTGAAAATGATCTTGTGTAAAACAAGTGTTCTGCGAAAAGAAGGCTCTTTGGTCCTCTTTGCAAACAACGCCTTTATAGTCCTTAAATTTTCTCCAAGGCATTAATAAGGGGAATTTTGTTTTTATAGTCATAAAGAATACCTCAGAATAAAGCATGACACTATTGTTATATAGGTAAAATGGGAGACTGAATAACATGGAAAACTAGAAATATCTTGTTCAACGTGGCTTTTTCAGCTTTCTATAAAAAAGTCATAGACGAAGCTGAAGGAAGAGAAACACCCCATTAATAGTGATATTAGAGTGATCTGGAAACAACGAGTAATATTCTGTAAGAAGCTAATATTGTTAGGGCGCCTGGGTGGCTCAGTCAGTTATGCATCCAATTTCAGCTCAGGTCATGATCTTGCAGTTCATGGGTTTGAGCCCTGTGTCGGGCTCTGTGCTGACAGCTCAGAACCTGGAGCCTGCTTCAGATTCTGTGTCTCCCTCTCTCTCTCTGCCCCTCCCCTACTTGCACTTTGTCACTCTCTCTCTCTTTCAAAAATAAATAAACATTAAATAAAAAAGACCTAATATTGTTTTTCTCTACCATCTTAACGTCCAGAATCTCTCTTTGGCATGGGAGTTTGCACAACTGACTAGACTTTATATTTTTCATCTCACTACCACCTGACCAAAATACAAATTATTCACTGAATAGAATCAAGTATTTTTGAATTTTTCAGAATATTTCTCTCACACAGAAAGTATTCAAATATGCATTCATGCAGTAAATAAATTAATTTAGTGCATACAGACATAGAAGGAAATAGTTGAATCATTCTATTTTCCAGGAGTATCTGGATATCTATTTATAAACCTGTTTTTGGTATTTCCAAACACAGACACCTGAATTCCCACAAGTTAGGAAAAGGCTAAATCTAAAAGGGTTCTTGCAACCCGTTTGGAAGAAAATATGGCAATACCTAAGAAAGCTACATATACACTTACTTTTTGACCCAGCAATCACACTTGAAAATACACTTCCAATAATAGGAAAGTATTATGCATAGTCATTAATTGCATCGTTTTGGTTGTAAAATACTAGAAACAACCTAAATTCCCATTCATAAGAGAGTAGTTGAATAAACTCTGGCACCTCCAGCTATTGGAATACGATGCAGGTGTGAACATGAGTGAGGAAAATCTCCATGAACTGATTTGAATGATTTCCAGGATATAGTGTTACATGAAAAACCAGAGTGCAAGAGTGTTTTGTAAGATGTTACCCTTCACGTAAAAAAAAAAAAAAGATGGTGTATGAAAATACATCTGCCCATTGGTGCAAAAGAAATGTAGGCAGAATAAATCAGAAGCTAGAGAGCTTGGTTACCTAAGAGGAGATAGGGAATGGAAGGAAGAGGAATGAGAATGTAACAGTAGAGATAAGGAGGGGGTGTCTTCTCTAAGTGTAACTTTTACTCTTGGAATCATGGTAATGTCTAGCTCCCCAGATAAAAAATAATAATAATTAAAGTCAACTAGGATGTGTGTAAAGGGCAGGAGGGAGTGTTACTTCAAACCAACTATGATTTGATGACCTAACTTTATTACAAATGCATAATATCATCACACTGAAGGGAACGAAGAAGACCAGAAGTAACCTAAGTGAATTTTGAAAACAGTCCTTTGACTGAATGCTGTAATACTAAAGACAACAAGAACTCTACACCACACTGTTCTCCAGTTAATAAATCCGTTTCTCACAGGGGTGTGGTGAGCAATTATTAAACTATTTCATGTCTGTACTAGGACTGAAAAACAGGTGAATGCATTGTAGATGAAAACCAGGTTTCTTATTTTCAGAGAAAACAGAAAGAAATAAGCATTGAAGGCTGTAACTGACCTTGTGGTTTTAGACTGGAATCAGAAGTATCCATTTAAACTAATGGTTTACACACACACACAGGAGAAAGAGAGAGAGAGAGAGAAAGAGAGAAAGACAGATGTATGTGTATACCTGGGTTAGCAGACATTGATATTTTCTAGATCTGCCTGTTGAGAGAACCTAAGGGCAATGAAACTTCAGTAGCAAGTTTCAGTGCACACCTAGCATGCAAATGCCACTCACTAACAAAAGGAAAAAAGGCTGCTTAGGGAAGTGGTTGCTTCCAGAACTGGGGCAGGGAAAATATAAGGTAAATATGGAAACTCTGTAGTTTCAGAAAATAAGGAAATTCTTAAAAAAGGATGAAGCCATATCAAAAGAGTATGGCAGCAGCCTGAAGAAACTCTTAAAGGCCAAAGCTGGAATTATTTGAGAATAATAATAATAATAACAATAATACAATATATGAATTTGGGCAGAGTGACAGAATTCAGCCTACACCAGAGATCAACACGAAACCATCTTGCACAACTAGAAAACTGATTAGAGGATTCACACAACAGTCTGCACAGAACTCGCCAGGTACACGGCGTGGGGAGGTAAACCAGCCTACACCACAGATCAACACGAAACCGTCTTGCACACCTAGAAAACTGATTAGAGGATTAACACAACAATCTGCACAACCTGAACCACAGAACTCAGCAGGTACACACCACAGGGGGTAGGACCAGGGGAGGTGAAGTTGACGCAAGGGCAGAGAGGTGTTTTTGCTTGCGAAGAGAGGATGAAGACGGGGGAGAGTACGGGAAAGCATTCCCCTCCCCCCAGAAAGCAGCTGGAGAGAAAACAAAGAGTACGCAAGGGACTGAACAAAAAGGGGAAAAAAGAGAAAGTAAAGCACTTAAATTCCATTAAGACTCTATAAACAGGGGGAGCACAGAGTATGAAACTCCACAGCTCAACACCTGACAGTGTTCTGATGGGAAGGGCGAATCTCCAGGAGCAGAGAGAGAGGTACGAGGGGTCCATGGGCCACACAGGGAGACACGGTTCCCCTGCTGGGAGGACATTTGGTAGAGGATATGTGGCCACTCCACAGGCAAAGGTCCCAGTGAACCCTGGAGAACAACCACATTCACTGGTGTTGGAACAAGGATGTTAAGGGGGAAGCCTGGTGCTAGTTGTATGTTGTATTTTCCATAATCTCTAAAACGCTGCCAGTACATGATCGTGTGAATTTTTTCTGGGGCAGGCTGGAACCCAGCCGCAGTCTCTGGACATCAGCAGCAGCATAGTTCTACAAACGTTCCAGGGGGTGGGCGGGCACCCAGCCATTGCTCAGCGAGACCCCCCAGAGGGTCAGAACAGGTCAAAGTTGTAGTCCCGCAGAAGTGAGGGGTTGGGAAACACAGCCACATCTGAGATAAAACTCAGGAGGGAGGTGCCGCCTGGCAGCCTAACACCTTGATCACAGACAGTATAAAAGAGGGGAGAGGACAGAAGCCAAAGGCAAAGGAGGGGGGCTTGATTGCCAGTAAGGGAGCGCACAGAGTTCTGATACTAAAAACTGGCTAGCCAGGTGAAGCCATTTTCACTCCTACCACGCATGGGCATACATGACTACATGTGCCACAACAATCCACCCCAGTAAGCTAAGCAGCACCATCCAGTGGAGAACGGAGCCATTACACTAAGCCCCACCCAACTGGGCCAACTTCTCTCGTCAGGAACAAAAGTCTCTCCACCTGCTTAGTTTATGGACTATAAAGTGCTTCATAGTTTGACTTCTAGGGGAAACTGATGTAATTTCAATCGTATTTCAGTCCGTTCACTGGTCCATCTATCCAATTTTTTTCTTTTCTTTTCTTATTCTTGAATACAGAAAGAGAAAAAATTATTTTTATTTTCCATTTTTATTAAAAATATTTTTCCTTAATTTTTTTCTATTTTTTTACTTTTTTGTAAATTTTTCAAATTCTATTTTGCTTCCATCATTTCATTTTGTTCTATTTTATTGTATTCGTTTTTTTCAAATTTTCAACCATTTTCTTCTTTTTTTCCTTTCTTTTTTTTCTCCTTTTTTTTCTTTTCTTATCTTTCCAACTTTACTATAATACATCAAGCTCCTTTCAACAAGACCAAAACACACCTAGGATCTAGCATCCTTTATTTTATTTTTTGTGTTGTTTTTAATTTTTTTAATTTTATTTTCTTAACTCATTAATTTCTTCCTTCAAAATGATAAAAATGAAGGAATTCACCCTAAAATAAAGAACAAGAAGAAATAGCAGCCAGAAACTTAACACAGATATAAGCAACATGTCTGAACCAGAATTTAGAATCATAAAAATAAGAAAACTCTCTGGGGTTGAAAATAGAATAGAATCTCTTTCTGCAGAGATAAAGGAAGTAAAAGCTAGTCAGGATGAAATAAAAACTACTATAAATGAGCTGCAATCTCGAATGGTTGCCACTCCAGCAATGATGGATGAAGCAGAGCAGGCACTCAGCAATATAGAGGACAAACTTATGGAGAAAAATGAAGCAGAAAAATTGAGGGAAATTAAAGCAAAAGAGCACAATTTAAGAATTAGAGAACTCAGTTACTCATTAAGAAGGAAAAATATCAGAATCATAGGGGTCCCAAAAGATGAAGAGACATAAAAAGGGGTAGAAGGTTTATGTGAGCAAATCATAGAGGAAAACTTTCCTAACCTGGGGAAAGACACAGACATCAAAATCCAGGAAGCACAGAAAATTCCTCTTAGATTCAACAAAAACAGACCATTAACAAGGCATATCATAGTCAAATTCACAAAATAGTCAAGGAAAGAATCATGAAAGCAGTAAGGGAAAAAAGTCCTTATCCTACCAGGGAAGAGAGATCAGGTTCTCAGCAGACCTATCCACAGAAACTTGGCAGGCCAGAAAAGAGTGGCAGGATATATTTAATGTGCTGAATCAAAAAAATATGCAGCCAAGAATTCTTTATCCAGCAATGCTGTCATTCAAAAATAAAAGGAGAGATAAAAAGTTTCCCAAAAAAACAAAAATTAAGGGAGTTCATGACCACTAAACCAGCCCTGCTAGACATTTTAAGGGAGACACTCTGAGGGGAGAAAAGAAAAAAAAAAAAGACCAAAAGCAACAAAGACTATAAAGGACCAGAGAACACCACCAGAAACTCCAACTCTACAGGAAACATAATGGCAATAAATTCATATCATTCAGTACTCACTCTAAATGTCATTGGACTAAACGCTGCAATCAAAAGACATAGATACAGTAACAGAATGGATAAGAAAATAAGATCTATCTATATGCTGTTTACAAGAGACCCACTTTGGACCTAAAGACACTTGCAGATTGAAAGTAAGGGGATGGAGAACCATCTATCATGCTAATGGCTGACAAAAGAAAGCCAGAGTAACCATACTTATATCAGACAATTTAGACTTTAAAATAAAGACTGTAACAAGAGATGAAGAAAGGCATTATATCATAATTAATGGGTTTATCCACCAAGAAGACCTAAAAATTGTAAACATTTATGCTCCAAATATGAAAATATCCAAATACATAAGTCAATTAATCACAAACATAAAGAAACTCACTGATTATAATACCATAATAGTAGGGGACTTCAACACCCCACTTACAACAATGGACAGATCATCTAAACAGAAAATCAACAAGGAAACTATGGCTTTGAATGACACACTGAACTGGATGAATTTAACAGATATATTCATATATTCAGAATATTTGATACTAAACCAGTAGAATACACATTCTTCTCCAGTGTACATGGAACGTTCTTCAGAATAGATCACATACTGGGACACAACCAGCCCTCAACAAGTACAAAAAGATCAAGACCATACCGTGCATATTTTCAGACCACAATGCTATGAAACTAAAAATCAACCACAAGAAAAAATGTGGACAGGTAACATATATTTGGAGACCAAAGACTACACTACTGAAGAATGAATGGGCTAACCAAGAAGTTAAAGAGGAAATTAAAAAGTACATGGAAGCCAATGAAAATGATAACACCACAGCCGAAAACCTCTGGGACACAGCAAACGCTTTCATAAGAGGGAAGTAAATAGCAATCCAGGCCTTCCTAAAGAAGGAAGAAAGGTCTCAGATACACAACCTAAACTGACACCTTAAAGAGCTGGAAAAAGAACAGCAAATAAAACCCCAAACCAGCAGAAGACAGGAAATAATAAAGACCAGATCAGAAATCAATGCTATTGAAACCAAAAAAAACCAAAAAAAAACCAGTAGAACAGATCAATGAAACCAGGAGCTGGTTCTTTGAAAGAATTAACAAAATTGATAACCCCCTAGCCAGTTTGATCAAGAAGAAAAAGGAAAGGACCCAAATAAAGAAAATCGAGAGTGAAAGAGGAGAGATCACAACCAACACAACAGAAAAACAAACAATAATAACAGAATATTATGAGCAATTATACACCAATAAAATGGGCAATCTGGAAGAAATTGACAAATTCCTAGAAACGTATAAACTACCAAAACTGAAACAGAAAGAAATAGAAAATTTTAACAGACCCATAATCAGTGAAGAAATCGAATTAGTAATCAAAAATCTCCCAAAAACCAAGAGTCCAGGGCCAGATAGTTTTCCAGGGGAATTCCACCAAATATTTAAAAAAGAGTTAACACCTATTCTCTTGTAGCTGTTCCAAAAAATAGAAATGGAAGGAAAACTTCCAAACCTTTTCTAGGAAGCCAGCATTACCTTGATTCCAAAACCAAAGACCCACTAAAAAGGAGACAGACCAATTTCCCTGATGAACATGGACGAAAAAGTCCTCAACAAGATACTAGTCAACTAGATCCAACAATACATTAAAAAAAATATTCACTACAACCAAGTGAGATTTATACCTAGGATGCAAGGCTGGTTCAATATCCACAGAATAATCAATGTGATTCATCACATCAATAAAAGAAAGGACAAGAACCATATGATCTCAATAAATGCAGAGAAAGCATTTGACAAAATACAGCATCCTTTGTTGATAAAAACCCTCAAGAAAGTAGGGATAGAAGGATCTTACCTCGAGATCATAAAAGCCATATATGAAAGACCCACCTCTAATATCATCCTCAATGGGAAAAAAATGAGAGCTTTCCCCCTAAGGTCAGGAATAAGACAGGGATGTCCACTCTTGCCACTGTTATTCAACATAGTATTGGAAATCTTAGCCTCAGCAATCAGACAACCCAAAAGAATAGCAGGCATCCACAAAAAAAAAAAAGGGCATTCAAATCAGCCAGGAGGTCAAACTTTCACTCTTCGCAGATGACATGATATCCTCTATGGAAAACCCAAAGGATTCCACCAAAAAAATGCTAGAACTGACCCATGAATTCAGCAAAGTCACAGTACATAAAATCAATGCACAGAAATCGGCTGCATTCCTATACAACAATAATGAAGCAACAGAAAGAGAAATCAAGGAATCGATCCCATTTACAATTGCACCAAAAAGAAAAATCAAGGAATCGATCCCATTTACAATTGCACCAAAAACCATAAAATACCTAGGAATAAATCAAACCAAAGAGATGAAAAATCTATACACTGAAAACTGTAAAAAGCTTATAAAAGAAATTGAAGACACAAAAAAATGGAAAAATATTCCATATTCCTGGATAGGAAGAACAAATATTGTTAAAATGTCAATACTTCCTAAAGCAATTTACATATTCAATGCAATCCCTACCAAAATAACACGAGCATTCTTCACAGAGCTAAAACAAACAATCTTAAAATTTGAATGGAATCAGAAAAGACCCTGAATAGCCAAAGCAATCTTGAAAAATAAAACCAAAGATGAAGGCATAACAATCCTGGACTTCAAGATGTATTACAAAGCTGTAATCATCAAGAGAGTATGGTACTGGCACAAAAACAGACACTCAGATCAAGGAAACAGAAAAGAGAGCCCAGAAATGGACCCACAAACGTATGGCCAACTAATCTTTGACAAAACAGGAAAGAATATCCAATGGAATAAAGACAGTCTCTCCAGCAAATGGTGCTGGGAAAACTGGACAGTGGCATGCAGAAAAATGAACCTGGACCACTTTCTTACATGATACACAAAAATAAACTCAAAATGGATGAAAGACCTAAATGTAAAACAGGAAGCCATCAGAATCCTCGAGGAGAAAGCAGGCAAAAACCTCTTTGACCTTGGCCACAGCAGCTTCTTACTCAGCATCTCTCAGGAGGTAAGGGAAAGAAAAGCAAAAGTGAATTATTGGGACCTCAATCAAAATAAAAAGCTGCTGCACAGCGAAGAAACCAATCAGCAAAACTAAAACGCAACCGACGGAATGGGAGAAGGTATTTGCAAATAACATTATCAGATAAAGGGTTAGTATCCAAAAATCTATAAAGAACTTATAAAACTCAACATCCCAAAACAAATAATATAGTGAAGAAATGGGCAAAAGACATGAATAGACACTTCTCCAAAGAAGACACCCAGATGGCCAACCGACACATGAAAAAATGTTCAACATCACTCATCATCAGGGAAATACAAATCAAAACCACAGTGAGATACCACCTCACACCTGTCAGAATGGCTAACATTAACAACTCAGGCAACAATAGTTGTTGGCAAGGATGCGGAGAAAGAGGATCTCTTTTGCACTGCTGGTGGGGATGCAAACTGGTGCAGCCACTCTGGAAAATGGTATGGAGGTTCCTCCAAAAACTAAAACTAGAGCTACCCTATGACCCAGCAATTGCACTACTAGGTATTTATCCAAGGGATGCAGGTGTGTTGTTTTGAAGGGGCACATGCACCCCAATGTTTTTAGCAGCACTATCGACAATAACCAAAGTATAGAAAGAGCCCAAATGTCCATCGACAGATGAATGGATAAAGAAGATGTGGTATATAGATACAATGGAGTATTACTCAGCAATCAGAAAGAATGAAATCTTGCCATTTGCAACTATGTGGAACTAGAGGGTATTATACTAAGTGAAATTAGTCAGAGAAAGACAAATATCATATGACTTCACTCATATGAGGACTTTAAGATACAAATCAGATGAACATAAGAGAGGGAAGCAAAACTAATATAAAAACAGGGAGAGGGACAAAACATAAGAGACTCTTAAATATAGAGAACAAACAGAGGGTTGCTGGAGGAGTTGTGGGAGGGGTGATGGGCTAAACGGATAAGGGGCATTAAGGAATCTACTCCTGAGATCATTGTTGCAGTATATGCTAACTTAGATGTAAATTTAAAAAATAAACAAATTATAAAAAAATAAATAAAAAAACAAAAATTAAAATAATAACTAATAATAATCACAGCAGGGATTGTACCTATTAAATAAAATAAACTCATGCCAAAGTAAATAACTGAATAAAATAAATAGGGGGCAGGGAGAAAGGACATCCTTTTCTTACAAAACAATTCCAGTTAACACATGTGAAAGGATTGTCTAATCACCATTAGACAAACATCAAAGAAAGAATTACTGAAGGCAATCAATGCTAAAATCAGTGAGCAAAGTTTGAGGAGAAGTAGAATATTAGCATAATCTCAATGATCTTCCCTATTATTTTTCAGTTACAAAGGAAGAATAGTAACTTTATCATAAAAAACATAGCAAACAGCCTTACCCGAGTGAAGGAGAGTAACATCAGTAGCCATAAGACCTATCAGAATCCTATATCCACTAACATGATGAACTGAGAAGAGTACAACATCACATCCTTGGAATTCTTGCCAAAAATGTATAACCTCAATCTAATCTTGAGAAAACATCAAACAAATCCAAAATGAGAGACCTTCTACAAAATAGACCAAGACTTATTATTAAGATCATGAAGGACAAGGAAAGACAATGTCATAGAGCGGAAGAGACCAAGAGTCACAGCAGTTATATGCTAAGTGTATCACTGGATCGGATCCTGAATAGAAGTAAGACATCAGTGGGAAAAAAAAATTGATGAAATTAGCCTAATGTCTATGCTTTAATTAGTAGTATCACACCAATTTAAAATTCCATTTTTAATAATTGTCCTATATATACATACATGCAGTATGTATAAAAGTTCTTCACAGTAGAGAAAGCTGGCTGAAGTACAGACATGAAATCTCTGTGCCATTTTTTGCCACTTTGTTGTAAATCTAAAATTATGTTACAATAATATTGCATCTCTAGCTGTATAATTTACATGTAATGCTTTTACCGCACAGCCAATGTTGAAAAACATCAGTATGCCCCCACCTCTTCTTTAAGTGTTTTGTCTCTCTCTTACCTTCC
This sequence comes from Acinonyx jubatus, assembly GCF_027475565.1. NCBI lineage: Eukaryota > Metazoa > Chordata > Mammalia > Carnivora > Felidae > Acinonyx > Acinonyx jubatus. The sequence goes on along the minus strand of NC_069385.1, from coordinate 14,743,472 downwards.
TTCCTTCAAGGAACTTCAGTGCTGTGCCAATATTAGCCACAGCATGGATTCGCTTCATACGGCGCCCTTGTTCACAAGGCTATAAACAGGAAAGAACAGGAATAAATAAAAATGCGCACATTAAAAAAGGTAATTATAAAATCTATGTAAATGGATTAAAAGTATACTTGAAGAATATTCAAGAACAACATTATTCAATTTCTATAGGGTTAATAGATACACAAAGGAGCATTACCCCACAGTGCTTGGAGTGCTTGGAAGTGTAGTTGATACACTTCCCTTTCACATCTCTGTATGCCAAGAGCAGAAATTCACAAGACTCCCATGCTGCCTATTGAGACTATCACTCCTATAAGTTAGGAAACATTTATATGAAAAGTGCTCTTGGTGCCTGTGTGGGAGCAGGAGATATACGGGAAATCTGTACTTTCCTCCAATTTTGTTGTAAACTCAAAACTCCTTAAAAAAAAAAAAGAGCTCTTAAAAAAAAGTGCTCTTGGTCACACACCATTTCCTTTGGCAGTCATACTAACATGAAAGATTATTGAGAGTATTAGTAACATTTCTTGGTTTGAATGACCAAAATACATGGCACGCATGGGCCAAGGTTAAAAAGTAGGATTGCAACAATGAAAATGGTATTCACATGCTAGCATGCCTGGTACAAGGATACTCTAACTTACCTGTGTTTGCACTACCGAAATGCATTATGTGCTTTCTATGTGCCGCAATGTTAATTTTAAAACTCAAAGTAATTTCAACTAAGTAGATGTAATTAGCCTTTTACATTTGCAGGAAATAAATGGATAACTGTGGTGAAGTAATTTCTCCATGGTTGCATAGCTGGTAACCTGGTCCCTTCTCTATGACACCAAAACTCTACATAATCTCTCATTAAAACTCAAAAAACTGCCTATCTTTTAAATTCCAATTAATAGTGTATCAGGTAATGGTTTTTTGAAAAAAAAAAATTAATGTTTATTTATTTTTGACAGAGAGAGAGAGAGACAGAGCATGAGTGGGGAAGAGGCAGAGAGAGAGAGAGAGACAGAATCTAAAGCAGGCTCCAGGCTCTGAGCTATCAGCACAGAGCCCGACGTGGGGCTCGAACTCACAGACCATGAGATCATGACCTGAGCCGAAGTCGGACGCTCAATCGACTGAGCCACCCAGGCGCCCCGGTAATGGTTTCTATGATATGATTTTAAACAAATATTTAAATAGAAAATGTGATTTTTTTTTTTACTTTTTATTTGTCCTTTATTTGGGAACCCTTGTCGTGCATAATGGTCTCATATTTGGTCCATGCATGGCCCACTTGGTCATTTAATGAGTTATCTTCTGTAATGCAAAAAGCACCTATTAGCCTACCAACTAAGACAAAGCCAGGGCCTGGAAATGAAGTATGAAAGCCATTCCCCTAATATGACCACCACCACCGTCCATTCTATCCTCCTGCCTTCCTATACCCAAGACAACTATCATAAAATCCAGTTCAATGTTTTCCTTCTTATATAGATTCATTTCCTTTACATGCATTCATGAAAAGAATATCTATTTTAGTTTTTAACTTTATATAAAGGGATCATCGTATTAATCTTTTGAAGCTCACTTTCCCACATAATATTATATTGCTAAGACTCATCCATGTTGTTGCTGTCACTGTATTTCATTCACTTTGACAGCTCTTGGCCATCTTTTCTGCACTCCTTTTGATGTGACTCTTGGTTATTTCCAGATTATTTCTATTGTGACCTGCGCTGATAGATCATTTTTGTATACCCTATCTTTGGTACAAGTATCGAGTTTTTCTTGGTTGTAAACCTAAGAGTGAAATTGCTGGGTCAGAGGGAATGCGACTTTGAACTTCTGAAGTAATGCCAAACTTTTCCAAAGCGTTTGCGCTTCTTGCCATTCTTGTCAACAATAAGAATAATCCTATGGGTGCATGTCTTGTCTAACACTTCATTTTGACAGATATTGAAAAAAAATTCTTTCAGTTAAATGTATGTAACATGGTCTTTCACTGTGGTCTTCATTTGCATTTCCTGATCAACAATGATAGAACTTCTCTTCCTCTGTTCTTTGACAATGTTTCTTTTGTAAAATGCCCTTTCACATCTCTCACTCAGGTTTCCCTGTAGTTTGTACTGTTTCTATTTTGAAGATGTACTTTATATATTCTTGTCATAATCTTTTCTTAATCTTTTTACTACATGTATTGTGAATATATTCTACCCGTTTTTAACTTCTTTTGTCACTTTCTTTAAAGGTTTTTAATTTTAAAACATTTTTAATTTTAATAGCATCAAATGCAGCAATGCCTTGGTCTGTTTCTGGACTCTTGCATTTGTCAGTATGTCCATCCCTGTACCAATACCACACTATCTGAAGTTATGTAACTGTACTCTAAGACTTGATATCTGGTGGAGCAAACACCATGTGTCTACTTTTCTTGTTGGATGTCCCCTAGCAAAATGAGCAAGATATAAATATCTATTGTATTGTCCCTCTCCATTTGGCATCTATTTTTACACAATTTAATCTGCCCTAATATCGTGATCATAGTAGGCCTCAAACTCATAAAAGGCACTGGCCATATCTCATTCATCTTTGTTTTCCTTAGAGGGTAGAAGGTAGTGTCTTATCCATAATAGAACTCCAGAAACATTAGCTGGATGGATATTCAGTGGATAATGCCAAGCCCAGTTGCGGACTTGAGTTCTATTCTAAATATATGATCTATGGCTAATAAAGTCACCTGGTGAACATTCAGGGCTCTTTGATGCTCCAGATTTCCTAAGAGTGCCCACTGGACACTTTTTTTTACAGATCTATTTTCTTTTTAAATACTTTACTTAAGCATAATAACATACGACACTATATTAGCTTCAGGTATACAGATTAATGATTTAGTATTTGTATACTTTACAAAATGACCAGCACAATAAGTCTAGTTACCATACATGGAATTTTTTTATGATGACAACTTCCAAGATCTACTCTCTTAACAACTTTTAAATATATAATAAAATATTAGCAACTATAGTCACCATGCTGAAAGTACACCTCCATGACTTATTTATTCTATAAATAGAAGTTTGTACCTCTTGATCCCCTTCACCCATTTGGCCAACTCCAACTTCCCTCCCTTCTGGCAACTGCCAATCTATTCTTCGTATCTCTGAGTTTTGTTTTGTTATTTGTTTTATTTTTAGAATCTACAAATAAATAAAACCATAGAATCTTTGTCTTCTTCTGTCTTATCTCATTTAGTATAATATCCTTAACGTCTATCCATGTCATTGCAAATGACAAGAGTTCATTTTTCATGGCTGCATAGTATTCCATATATCTCACATCTTCTTTATCCATTCATCCATTGATAGACACTCAAGTAATTTCCATATATTGGCTATCGTAAATCATGCTGCAATGAGCATGGGGTTGCATATGTTTTGACTTAGTGTTTTGTTTTCTTTTATTGTGCACTTTTAAGTGAATTATTAGGCTTCTCCTGAATGCAAAGTATTAAGGAGTTTAAAAAAAGAGAGTTAACAAAATGGATAAGAAATAAGTTTCTCGGCAGTCCTTAAACTCTTCATGTTGCTTCTATTATTTCCAATTTTTCAACGGCAATTCCTCACATTCTTAAAAAAAATCCTAAGTGTGAAATTAAATTTAGTGTTCCTATATTTATGTGTGATTACAGATACATAGTCACTGATACATTTAAAGAGAAAATGTTCCACAAATAATCAAAGAATGTAGAGAAATCTAAGAACAGTAATTTAAAAGTTAAAGATACTCTAAGTCCTTAAATAAAATCATAGTTTTCTCAAGAGAGTCATAATAGGTTATTCAAGGAGACTAGATACTGTGATTCCACTCTCACCCTGAGATGCAGACAAGGCAGGGATACTAAGCCATTTGGCCACATTTCCCTGATGATCATGGTCAGAGTCAGAGTCCCAGGCTATGTGAACTCTGATGTTAAGCACAGTGTTGTTAATAGAGTTCTACCTATGAGATATTTTAGGATTTCTGAATAGTGTTAGAACTCTTGATGGAAATGCTCTTACCCACATTCTCCCTTTGAAAGCTCTACAAGAATTCCTGGGATACTCATTCCTTTTTAATTCATGCTTTTCATTTTAATGTGGTCCTGAATTATAATGTATACATATACAAAATTTAAATAACCATTTCCAAGGATTATTTATAATCTAAGAGCAATTTCATTTTACATAATTCAGCATCTTGGAGGGCTCAATACAAGTAAATAATAAAGGTTAAACTGGAAACTACCTTGTATGCTCAGTTCTTCTCTGCTAAGTGAGAAAGCGGAGATTCTTTTTGAAATCTCTTCTAGCTTCAAGGTCTTATAATTTATGTCTGAATGAGTAGGGTACTTAAACAGAAATAGGACTCTTATGTCAAAATATATACTTTTTCTAGAGTCATTTAGCTTGGCAATTAAATGCCCATCAAGCTTTCTGTACCCTGTTGGTCAAGTATACTGGCAAAATTATATTGACACAGAATGATACACCTCCTGAATACCCAACTGAATTGGAATGAAGATTCCTTTAACCTTTTAGTAAACAGCTTAATTCAGGAGGAAATAAAAAGATGCCCAATTATATCTGGCAATCAAGTGAGTATATATCTCAAGTCAATGATTTGACTTGACATCTGAATACTAATCTAGTTTATTTAGCTCATGCATATTTCAAATTGGCTTTTCATATATGTTTTGTTTGATTTCCCCCAAAGTAGAACCTGAGACCGGACTTGGATGCATGTAGTTTACTGTGGAGGTGATCCCAGGTAGCAAGAGTGAGGGGGGTGCATGGAGTGTGAGACAGGGAAGAAGAAAAATGCTATTGAGGGTTTCCACTGTGAGCAACTGGGCCTCAATCCTACTGGGGACTCAAGCACTCCATGAGACATGTGTAAATACGTCACAGAATTGTCTGCCTTCCCAATGCCAGACTGCAGCATTTATTCATGGACTCCCATCTCCATTGGTTGAAGGACCTTCGGGACCATTAACTCTTCTACACTTCAAGGCTGCTTTAAGCAACTTGTGCTTTTGATCAAAGCTATGAGGGTGGAAACCTGGAGGCAAGCTACCAGTGTTTGAGGCAAGATACTACTAGAGGGTGTAGGCAATGTCCCCCACTGTGTGAAGTCATTTGAAGCTGGAGGTGAGCTGAGATAGCACAAGGGCACCAGAAGCATCCACTACCACATGAATCAAGTTAGAGAGATGATTTACACAAAATTATTATCAGTTTGTAGTTTTTCAACAAACAACCCTATTTTGAGGATTCCACACAAAATTAACTGGAAATTTATGTTTAGGCAAATACACGTTTAAAAACTCACTTAACCAAGTTTCATGGCTGTGGAGCTGTTGTCAAGAAGCAATAGACAAAGAACAAATAAGTGCTCCCAATTTAGGACACTGTGTTCTAGCACGTCATACGACATTTCGAAGGTAATTTCCTGAGTATCTTTTCGTAATTATGACAGACATCATTTATAAGTGGTTATCTTTGCACACACTACTTACCTCTCTACTACTCTCAAATAACAAAACGTAAGCCAGAAAAAAAATGCAGATCTTTCTCGACTAACAATGGGGTTATATCCCGATAAACTCATTATAAGTTGGGAAAATTGCAAATCAAAATTGCATTTAATACACCTACACTACTGAACATCACAGCTTGGCCTAGCTCACCTTAAACGTGCTCAGATCACTGACATTAGCCTGCAGTTGGGCAAAATTCTCTAACTCAAAGCCAATCTTATAATGGAGTGTTTAATATTTCATGTAATTTATTCAGTACTGTACTGAAAGTGAAAAATAGAATGGCTATGTGGGTATAGAATGGTTAAGTGTACCAGTTCTTTCCCCTCATGACCGCATGGCTTACGGGGAGTGGTGCCTCCTTGCCCCTGCCCAGCATCACAAGAGGATCATCCTGTGCATTGTTAGCGCAGGAAAAGATCCAAATTCAAAATTCCAAGTATGGTTTTTAGTGAATGCATATTACTTTCACAACACTGTAAAGTCAAGAAGTCATTAAGTCAAACCACTGTAAGTTGAGGACTGTCTATACCTTATTATTAAGTAACATAGAAAAGTATATTCTGTAGTTCACTATCAATGTGGTTTTCACTTTGCTGGCTCCACTGCACAAAAAAAAAGCAAATGATTCTGAAGGTGCCGTTCCTGTGACAAATGACTGATGATGGAGGCTGTCCACAAGTGTATGAAAAATGTCATGCTGATCTCAAACTTAATTTTCAACAAACAAGTATATAAATAATACACAGTTATGGACCAACATTCCTTTCCAAAGGGAAAGCCAACTCGGTAAGTGAGGTCAATGTTAATCTGCAAGTAATTTTCCTGGATAGATACTGCATAAGATGCAGTAGTTAAGCATGATAGATAACTGATGAAGTTCTTTACTCTTCCTTCTAAGGTTGCTACTACTACATATAGAGTTTTAAATCCACTAAATGTGTGTGGGAACTAGAAAGGAAAGGTGTTCCCTGCTCCCGGAAGTGACTGATATATTCGGGGGTTGTGGAACACTAACACACTAGTATTCCCAGTGTATTACCCACTTTTATAGGACATCACCTTTTACACTCCCAACCCCACAACCTCCGAATCCCAAAAGGGAACAGTTTGACAATCTGGTCGCAGGAAAAATCCTTACCAGTTTCTGCCCAGACAGGACCTCCAGAAGAGCAAGCAGCTTAACGCCATCTTTCATGTCTTCAAAAAGATCATCTACCACCAGTGGGGGTTTCCGCTAGAAGATAAAAAAATGAATAAATGCAAAAAGTGCATCTTCTCTCTCTGACATACCTTTGCTACTCATTATGGTGAAATCTGGAGGAACAGTTTCTAAATACCCTAAATTCTTTATTTTGGATATGAGTGGCAATGACCAATTATAAGGAGAAAAACAACCTTTTGGAAATAAACATACTCAAAAACCTCAGGAGAATTTTTTGAATGTTTATTTATTTTGAGAGGAATAAAAGACAGGGGAGGGGGGTAGGGCAGAGAGAGAGAGAGAGAGAGAGAGAGAGAGAGAGAGAATCCCAAGCAGGCTCCACATTTGGAGCAGAGCCCCATTTGGAGCTCGATCTCACCAACCAATCTCACCCGCCCTGAGATCATGACCTGAGCCGAAGAATCCCACTCTTAACGGACGGGGCCACCCATCTGCCCTGAAAACCTGAGGAGACTTCATGCTTGGACTTTCATATACATACCAGCTTCTTTCTAGAAAGGAATTTTTAAGACTCAAATGGTAGGGAATAAGGAAAGGAAAAGAAGTCACTATCAACATAAAAGATAAGCGAGACATTAACACAGGACCTAAGCAGGGAAGAGGAGATGGCCAGAGACACTGGACCAACCTCCACACTTCACTGTGGGTGAGCACAGAACCCGGGCTTTCCCAAGCCCAACACTTCTGAGGCCCATTCTAGCCACACTAATAGCCTTAGGTCAGTGGCCAGCTGCTGGAGCACCGTGAGCACAAGCAAGGTTGCAGATTTAGTCTCCAGTGGGTTAGCTGGCCATGTTCTGTGTCTCCACCTGACAAATGTAGCACAGCTTCTCTCACGATGTGTCACTGAACCCAGAGGATCATGGGCACAGATCACAGGCTGATCAGTGCAGATCCACCACTGCTGGAAAAGTAAGTCAAAGCCCATTTTCAATTCATGGGGGGTCTTTTATTTTTTACAAAGGTAGTTGAAATGCCCAATGACTGGGGTTCATCAAACTTTAAAAAAATTTTTTTTAATGTTTATTTATTTTTGAAAGAGAGAGAGAGAGAGAGACAGAGCATGAGTGGGGGAGGGGCAGAGAGAGAGGGAGACACAGAATCCGAAGCAGGCTCCAGGCTCCGAGCTGTCAGCACAGAGCCTGACGTGGGGATTGAACTCACCAACCGTGAGATCATGACCTGAGCCGAAGTTGGACACTCAACCAACCGAGCCACCCAGGTGTCCCGGTCAAACTTTTAATTAAGGTCTATCTTGGCTCAGACAAAAGCAAAGAAGTGCTGATGCCAGTGGAGGTCAGGTGTCCCCAGAATTCTACAGAATAAGAATTTTCCATTTATCACCTGGGTTCAAGCTCTACAGCTTTCTGCTTCTCACTGAACCATGTGAAAAGCCTAATGCCATATTCCTGACTTTCAATTGTCTTTCTTTCTAAAAAAGAAAAAGTTCTATTTACAGATACTTAATCACCAAACATTTTATTGAAATGAGACTTTTTTTCTTTACGCACTGATATGGAGCATTCCTATTTCTCCTATGACTGCATGAATTACAGCCTCTGAATGGCACAATTCTAATTTTAAATGCATTTTCTCTCTCTATAAAATGAACAGCTGAAAACATTTTGTTCTTATGCTGTGAAATACACATTCAAAAATAACAGGTTTTCATTTTCAGGCTTTCTCCTTTAAATTCCACTATTCACACTGCTTATAATTTATATAGGAAAAATGTAATAATGATTTTATATTATAAGCATATAAATAAAATTATTCAGAATAAAGTGAGCTACATTGAAAACTAATCAGTATGATAAGAATCAAAATTATTGTATTAGCTATATACATATGTATATCATTAAATAAGGCCTATTTATCATTCATAATGTCCATTTGTATCCTTTTTAAAATTTTTTAAATGCTTATTTATTTTTAATAGAGAGAGAGAGAGAGCTTGAACGAGCAAAGGGCAGAGAGAGAGGGAGACACAGAATCTGAAGCAGGCTCCAGGCTCTGAGCTGTCAGCATAGAGCCTGACGCAGGGCTTGAACCCACGAACTGCAAGATCATGACCTGAGCCAAAGTTGGATGCTTAACTGAGCCACCCAGGCACCTGCATTTGTATCCTAATCATGTAAATACAGTGTAACAATGAGGAAAAGTTAATAAATATGTGATATATTCAGTGAACAAATGCAAATGAAGTTTTTCTTAGATTGTTATCCTGAAAATATATAAAGGAAATGAAACAAAGCAGGGAATTTTCTTGAAATAATAAAAATTCCAAGAGATTTGACACATACAAAAAATCGCATCCATCCATCCATTCTACCTTTACACGCAAACTCATCTCTGCCACTTTGAAGGACATTTTTTCTTGACCCCACTTCTGCCTCTCATGTTTCTCTTCTTGCATCTCCACTGGTGTCCCTCATGCTTCCTCTCTCGTCTGGTTGCTCCTACACATGCTCCTGGATGTAATCTTCGGGTAAGCAGTGACCACTGAACAACTCAGCCCATTGGCCCCTCTCTGCGTCGACTGCTGGTACCAAACTCTCCTTGATCTTTCTTCCCCAAACCTCCTTGATCAGTCTGCCTGGTGCACAAGCCTCTTTTCCTTCTCTCCCGCCTTTCTTTCTGACTGTGGCCACTCGCCAAGCTCAATCCTGTCTCCTCTGTTCTTTACAAAATTTTGTCCAGGTAGATAGGACTCTTGAAGCCTTCCTTCCAGGTAAATGTTCTCTTCTGAACATTGTTGAGTACATGACAGGCACTCAATGTTCGTATTGTTGGCTGAATGACTGCCTGAATGAATGAATAAATGTACTTTTCTAAAAAAATATCTTTGTAGGTCCTATGCCCATATTAATGGCTCTTAAAATGTGGTACATATATAATGGGTAAAGAAAATATTCTTTGCTTTCTAGGCAATCAGACTGCAACACAACAGAGACACAGAAGTATCTTGTGTCTCCATGTTTTGTTCAGAGTAGGCACGTGTTAAATATTTGTTGAAGGAATGAATGACGTTTCCAGTCTGTGCATGATAAAGAATGGTAGATGGTTTTTATTTCAAGAGTAGATACTCAGAATATTGTCACTTTTCTCTTTCTCCATTTAGCAAATTCCTGCTCAATTTTCATACTTACTTATACTTAATCTTTTTCAGTCTTCCGACGGGAATTAAGTACTTCTTTGGCCCCAAGTACATTGTTTAGGTTAGGATGATCGTGTTGCATTACAGTTAGTTATTTACAAATCTGTGTCCTTAGGAACTCAGACAGTGGGTCTTCTTGAAGATAAGGAAGAAGTTGGATGTATCTTTGTATACCTAATACCAGGCAAAGTGCTTAGCACTAGTCAGCAGTAAACATGTAAATCGTGAGTGAATAACACTCAACAGGGATATGCGATGCTTGTTTGCAAATATCTTTGGGATTCTTAGAGATGCCCATAAATAAGATCGTAGTGCAGAATTTCTCTTTTTATAGGAAATATGAGTTGTTCTGGAAATTTTTCCTCCAGTGTCTTCCTACACAAAATAAAGAAATGTAGTCTGGTGGCTATTAACAGTCTAAATAGAAATTGGGAGAAAATATTTCTCCTTAAAATAAAAATGTTTAAAAAATGTTTATATCAGGGGTGCCTGGATGGCTCAGTTGGTTAAGCGTCCGACTTTGGTTCAGGTCATGATCTCATTCTGTGGGTTTGAGCTCCACTCAGACTCTGTGCTGACAGCTCAGAGCCTGGCCCTGCTTCACATTCTATGTCTCCCTCCCTCTCTGTCTTCCATTCCCCTGCTCATGCTCTGTCTCTCTCAATGTGTCTCTCAAAAATAAACGTTAATAATTTTTTTTAATTTTTTTACATTTGTTTATTTTTGAGAGACAGAGTGAGACAGAGCGTGAGCAGGGGAGGGGCAGAAAGAGAGGGACACACAGAATCCGAAGCAGCCTCCAGGCTCTGAGCAAGCAGTCAGCACAGAGCCTGATGTGGGACTCGAACCCACAAACCAGGAGATCATGACCTGAGCCGAAGTTGGACGCTCAACCGACTGAACCACTCAGGTGCCCCAACGTTAAGAATTTTTTAATTTAAAAAATAAAAAGATGTTTTATATCAATTTAATTTGTAATGCACAGGTATCATATTTTCAACACACTGATTATAGGGCCAAGCATTATGTAATCAATTTTTTACTTAATGCCTCAACTAGTAAAAGAGGGAGAAAAATAAACTTCTGGCCAGCCTTACTGCAAAGAGCTGGCAAAATAATACTAGAGAATGATCTTTATATTTCTACAAGTTCTATCCAATTGCATATAACGTAAATATTGTGCACAATCCACAAAAACACTTATCAAAAATTACACCAGAATAAAAATGTTCTAGCAATTATTGGACAAGTTTTCCTATCCCATTTTGCACAAAGAATTATTTACATATAGCAACTGACCAACTAATGGAGTCATTTACCATTGTCACTAAATCACAGTTATTTTCTGTGACAGTGTTTTAATAGTAATAATAAAAAAAACCTTTCAGCTAAAATGTTTCTCCTGTCACATGTATAAATAGTTATAGCACCAATCTGATTACTCTGGCAGGATTCAGGTCACAGTACTCGCCGGCAAAAGAAAGAGTTGGAAATGAAGGTAACTTACTGGAGCCTGACTTAATGAAAAATCGATATGATATAGTTTTGTGCTGATTGCCCACTTATTTTCAGTTTTAAGCACCAGGCAGAAATCTATCAAGCACTTTTCAAGACCACAATTATCATTTTTAAATTATAGTTAAGGTAAAACCGTAATAAGCTTTTATTGGGGGGCAGTATTTTTTAAAATTGTATTCTCCTTGGCCTTGTCCGTCACATTTAGATATTCTATAGTGGAACCAAAATATATTCATACTGAATCTGAGGTTGTTCAAGGAAGGGAACTTCCCAACTGTGTCGAGGGGAGAGAAAGATAAAGATGGGAGAGAACAAAAACGAGAAAGAGATACTTCACTTCTGTGGTTACTCCCTTCTATCAGCTCTCTTCAAACTAGGTTTAAACCTTAACTTCCAGAGGTCACGTAGATGGCACGCCTAGCCCCGTACGCCTAAGTTCTCGCGCGAGTTACACTTCCGCCCTTTTGGCTCCCTGAGCAGCGCCATGGCAGTAGGCAAGAACAAGCGCCTTACGAAAGGCGGCAAAAAGGGAGCCAAGAAGAAAGTGGTTGATCCATTTTCAAAGAAAGATTGGTATGATGTAAAAGCACCAGCAATATTTAATGTAAGAAATATTGAAAAAACACTAGTCACGAGAACTCAAGGAACCAAAATCGCATCTGATGGCCTTAAGGGTCATGTGTTTGAAGTAAGCCTGGCTGATTTGCAGAATGATGAAGTTGCATTTAGGAAATTCAAGCTAATTACTGAAGATGTTCAGGGCAAAAACTGCCTAATTTCCATGGCATGGATCTTACCCGGGACAAAATGTGCTCCATGGTCAAAAAATGGCAGACCATGATTGAAGCTCACGTTGATGTCAAAACTACCGATGGGTATTTGCTTCGTCTCTTTTGTGTCGGTTTTACTAAAAAACGCAACAATCAGATTCGGAAGACCTCTTATGCTCAGCACCAACAGGTCCGCCAAATTCGGAAAAAGATGATGGAAATCATGACCCGAGAGGTGCAGACAAATGACTTGAAAGAAGTTGTCAATAAATTGATTCCAGACAGCATCGGAAAAGACATAGAGAAGTCTTGTCAGTCTATTTATCCACTTCATGATGTCTTCGTTAGAAAAGTAAAAATGCTGAAGAAGCCCAAGTTTGAATTGGGAAAGCTAATGGAGCTTCATGGTGAAGGTGGCAGTTCTGGAAAAGCTACTGGGGATGAGACCGGTGCTAAAGTTGAGCGAGCTGATGGATATGAGCCACCAGTCCAAGAATCTGTTTAAAATTCAGACATTTAATGGTGACAAATAAAAAATCTTATTTGTGATGTTTAAAAAAAAAAAATAAATAAACCTTAACTTCCAGCTCTAAGAGGACTGTCTGGTCTAAAAGTCCCTAGAAACGCTGGGAAGATACACATGCCTCTGTGACTGGCTAATACCCTTGGTAGTTAACTCATTACTGAAACAGACTTCACAGAACTTTTTTCTCTATTTCTTCTACTCTTCCTTTATTTTGCTAAGCAGCTCCTTTAAAGACATGTAATGAGATTCAAAGTTCATCCCTGATATTTATGGAATGTAAAAGTACGGGTATCCTTGACATAATTTTTACTGACCAGTTCCCTATCTGGGGAAAATATCCTATTCTCTAACATTGTGTGTCTGTGTGTGTGTGTGTGTGTGTGTGTGTGTGTGTGTGTGTGTGTATCTTGTGTCACTTTACTAGTCTATAAGCATCAACACATTTTTAAGCCCTATCTACCATCTATTTTCATATTTTTATTCATGAAAGGATGACCATGTTTGCTATACCACATGTTTATTTTATGACCCTAGAAACAATGATATTACTTGGAGGAAAAGGAATAAGAGAATAATTTTAATGAAAAAAAGGTATCATATAACTATTTGGCATGAAATAAAAATTTAAGAAATCTTTTGAATCACATTTAAAAATTATATATGAAATGAAAAATGTTGATGCACAAAGTATGACAAAGTAGTCACACTGTAGATTACATACATGAATTCTAATATTTACTAGATATTATGATTCTGTGGCTTAGAGATTATACATTCTAATTCAGTAGGTATTTAAATATGAATGAAGGGGGAAAAAGAAGGTAGGAAAGAAGGAATAATATACTGTTGAACATCTCCATATGTCAAGCACTATGCTGAGGGCTTATACATGTTATCTCATGGAATATTCATAACCACCACCTATGGGAAATCACCTCCTCTTTCAAAGAAGGAATCTGAATCTGAGAGGTTCAACCATGGGCCTAGATCACACCTCTAGTACATGATTATATTTCAGCCACCTGTTAGATAGGAAGTTCACTATAAAAATGAAGGTATTCACTTAACTATTTCCTGAATGAAACATAAACCTATAAATGTGATTTTTATTTAATATCAGTATGAAAAGTATTAACTAATTAGCAAAGTGCCTGCCACTCTACTAGAAGCAAAATATTAACAGCAAACCACTTTTAAATGTGAATGGACATAAGAAAGTCTAAAAAGTAATAACAGAAGCATTATGTATATAAACACATATTGGCATGGACAATAAGTTGGCCTAATTCATACCGTATCCCCTAATGGTCATGTTTGTGCTATTGCTCTGTCTTTTGTTACATGACTGACCTGAGCTGCACCCATCACCTTCTCTGCTTGGATCCAGAAGATGGCTGGAGTTAAGTTGTCACCGGGCAATGACCTAAATACAATTTTTATCGGGTCCTGCTGTTGAGGCCCAAGAAACACTTGCCTCTGTCTTTCTGAAGATTGGGTCAGTCAGTGTGTCAAGTTCCTCAAGACCATCCTCAGCTCTATGACTCACTAGAAGGGCCCACAGGACTCAAAAGAGCTATTATATTCATGGTTACAATTTATTACAGTGAATGGACACAATTTATTACAGTGAATGGACACGATAATATCAGCAAATGGACAAGGCTCATGAAGCAGAGTCCAGGAGAAAAGATATAGGACTTTCCAGAGATGAGTGACCTGTTCTCTCACAGTGTAAGTACATAGGAACATGCCTCATTTTTCCCAGGATGCTATGGGATGTTGCCTAATTTTTCCCAGGATGCTACGGGATGATAAGTGTGAAGTGTTGCCAAACAAAAAAGCATGCTCAAGCCCCAGTGCTCAGGTTTTTATTGGATGCCTGTCCCTGAGGCATACAGTGCTTTCATAAATGACCTCAGCTACTCAGATTCCATCCAGCCCTTCTCCTATCCCTGTTTCCCCAGCAAAACCAGGTACATGTTCACCATAAAACACATTGTTATGATAAATTGATCTCATCAAAGTGTACAGCAGGCCTAAAGTCTGGGCATACAAAATACTCCTTTCAGGCAGAATATTCCAAGTGCTCAGAGCTTATGTCCCAAGAGCCAGTCAAGGGCCATTCCCAAAGACAGGTCTTTATTTGGAATATACAGAATTTGAGCAACCCATGCCTGCTGAGCTAACCTTTCCTGCCTGGTCAGAATGTACCCTTTCAATCGATTTCCCTTCTTGGTTAAATAGTTTTAAATCAAGTTCATTTACTTGCAACAAAATAAAGCACACTGACAGGAGGGTCTATTTTGCTATTACTTTGTAAACACTTTCTGACTGTAACAATTTACAGTTCAGTGTCCTTCGACTCGTACTCCATGATAAGATCCACATAAGTGACCGAAAATATATCTATGCTTTATTGTTGAGAGTGTGCATTTTCAGGGGAACCTAACTGTATTTGATGTAAAAAATGTTTTGTAACCTTTTCACCAATTGATATCGGTAAATGAAGAAGGCAGACACAGGTGAATGTTGCTGATAAACCATTAAACACAAAGACAGATGATAGATAGATGATAGATAGATAGATAGATAGATAGATAGATAGATGATAGATAGAGCCACTTTACATGGACAACCGTATGCCTATATCCAAAAATAACAAAAATGGTAACACACTAAAAACATTTTTACCACTTTAAAGTTTGCAATCATATGCACAATCATATGTACAATCATATGCACCTCAAATAAGGTAAAGGCAGCACTGGGTGTTAGGTTGCATTGAGAAATGGAGAAGAGTACAAATCTACCTCAAAACATTACGAGCATATCATCATTTCATCAACAGATATCTACACATCTGCTAGAATCTTAGAGTGCCTTAGCCTCAAATATCACACAGTGATCAACGAGATTTACGGCATGCAAGATTTAGCTTTGAGCAAATAAAAGGGTAAAATCTCCTGTTTCATGCCAGCACCAACCCGTGTCCTAATTTCCCATCATGACTTTTAATCTCACAACAACTGGGCATTCTTTGACTGAACGCTTTTCCTCTGAGGGAAAGAGCTCTCAAAACATTTTATGACACACACAAAAGCTCTAGCATTTTATTTTAAAGTACTAATACACATCCTAAGGGTTAAAATTTGAGGGGCACTTGGGTGGCTCAGTTGGTTAAGCGTCCAACTTTGGCTCAGGTCATGATCTCCCGGTTCACGAGTTCGAGGCCTCAGTCGGGTTCTGTGCTGACAGCTTACAGCCTGGAGCCTTTTTCAGATTCTGTGTCTCCCTCTCTCTCTCTCTCTGCCCCCTCCTCCACTCATACGGTCTCTCTCTCCCTCTTACAAATTAATAAACATTTAAAAAAATTAAAATTTGTGATTGCTGGATACCCACCGATACCAATAACTAAAAAAGACCTAAAGTAAAAGCCCATGGCACAGATTACTCTCAACTCCAATGGAGATACACACACACTGCTGAGCGCTATGTCAGGTTTGCTGAAAAGAACACAAAATCACGGCCTAAAATACTCTGAAAATGGCCTTCTGCACAGGCTGCAGAGAGGTCTCAAGACAAAGGGAGGTTGGCAAGGTGTGCTCTGTGCACCCTTGACGTCTCTGTATAGAGAATGACCCGTCACTTCTAGAGCCAGACAAACCATTACCTCTGGTTTACATACGTTTCAGGAAGGAACGATGTCACAGGCTGCAGGACAGTATATGGGGAAAAATCCCATCCCAGGACCAGTCTATAGTGTTCACATTCTCTGATGGTCATCTGATGGGTGGGAGCAGCAAGTTAAACAACAGGAACAGAGAGGAGAGTGGGAAGGGAAGAGGGGTTGACCGGCAGATGTGGAGTGAGTTACCTCCCTAAAGATTGGCTAAGAGCCCAACCACACTAAAATGTCTAAAACCGCCACCGTATCTTTGGACCAGAGCAGTCAAACCATGATTATAACCGCCGGCAGTAGCCACGTCAAATTAATTCAATGTCTACAAGTTTCGCCATCTTATTCGGAAAATCTAATCAGATGTTTCCAACATTTCCAGAAACAAGGTGAAGTAACTTAAAACTTTTGTGTGTAATCTCTTCCTCTTTCACCGCCTTCATAAAAACACTATTGTGATTATTTTCCACCTCTGCTTGTCAAAGGTGAGAAGACAGCTCCCGTTCTGTTCTGTTTCCTCTGACAGATAGTTCTAATCATTTCCACTTCCTTAATTACTTAATTTATTTCCAAATACATATCCCAAAGGCAATGACTACTTCTCAGCCCAACTTTAAATCTGCTTGGAAAACTCTGCCCTTAACAATTTACATGTGTAATCAAATTCTTTCTACTACACAGCATAAAAGAATCATGCTCCCCAAGTTATTTGTTTTATTTGGTGCAGAGTTGGGGTCATCGTTTACTCTTCTCCTTTGCTCAGACACCATCTCTGCTCCATCAACAAATCTTGGTGGCTTTCTTTTCAAAGCTCACCCAGAATCCAACCACTTCTCACCACCTTCACTGCTTATTACTTTGGTCCAAGCCACCAGTCTCTTGCCTGGATGACTTCGACAGCCTCCTAACGTATGTCCCTCCTTGCACCCTTGCCCCTCTTCACTCTATTCTCAACATAACACCCTCTTTGTCTTCTTGACTATCCATCACCCGCATCAGGATATAAGCACCGTGATGCGAGGATTTTTTTCTTCTGTTTTGTTCACTGCTACATTCTTGGTACCTAGAACACTGCCAAGTAGGTAAACACCATGTTAAAATATTTAATGAATAAATGTATGAATAGAGTGTATTCCTAAGAGAAGGAGCTTTGACAAACACTATCAAAATGTTTATTCACTTGCATAGAAGTTGCTACATCTATATCTATGTTATTACCAATGAATTAACAAAGGATGTTCTTTTTTTTTTTAAATGTTTATTCATTTTTGAAAGAGAGAGACAGAGCACAAGCAAGGGCAGGGCAGAGAGAAAGGGGGACACAGAATCCGAAGCAGGCTCCAGGCTCTGAGCTGTCAGCACAGAGCCCAACGTGGGGCTCGAACTCACCAACTGTGAGATCATGACCTGAGCCGAAGTCACATGCTCAACCCACTGAGCCACCCAGGAGTTCTAAAAGGGCTACTCATTTTGAAATGACAATTTTCCTTTGTAATCTTTTAGTTACATATTTGGAAATAACAAATGCTTAGGATCATCAAACTAAAGTAGTTTTAGAAAACAACTAAAGAATTATTTTAGGGGAGCCTGAGTGGCTCAGTTGGTTAAGCATCTGACTTCAGGTTAGGTCATGATCTCACAGTTTGTGAGTTCGAGCCCCACATCAGGTTCTGTGCTGACAGCTCAGAGCCTGGAGCCTGGAGCCTGCTTCGGATTCTGTGTCTCCCTCTCTCTCTGCCCTCCCCTGCTCATGCTCGCGCGCTCTCTCTCTCTCTCTCTGTCAAAAGTAAACAAACATTTAAAAAATTTAAAGAATTATTTTAGAGGGGGAATTACTGCATTTTCCTTTTCCTCTTTGCTTCTTTTTGTCCTAATCTTAGTTCAATTAATGGTCCCACTAAAGGATGTATAAGGAAACAGACGGAGATAAAATGCAATTATGAAAGTGTTTCTATATTATCTTTTAACACCGTTGATGGAAAGACAGCTGAAGAAGTTAGCAGCCACAGAAGAGATACTTTAGGACTCTGAAGATGTCAAAGTCATCATTAGCATAGACTATTAAAAGAAAACATGGAAAGTCAAAAGCGTTCCTTTTCAAGGAGTTTATGAATCTAACGTGATATTTTAAGACAAAATGTGCTCTTACTGGAATGTATTATGGGTTGAATTGCACCCCTTCTCGCCAAGATACGTGGAAGTTATAAGCCCCAGTACTTCCGAATGTGATCTTCTTTGGAAACAGGGTCTTTGGAGAGGTAATCAGCTTAGAATAAAGTCATCAGGATGGGACCTTATCCAATATGACCAGTATCCTTATATGAAGGGGAAATCTGGACACAGACCCAGACAGACCCAGAGGCAGGGTCTGGACTGATACAACTGTGAGCCAAGGACCCTCAGATACTTCAGACACCACCAGAAGCTAGGAAGCCACAAGGACGGATTCTCTCCAGGGTGTCAGAGGGAGCATGGCTGTCTAGCCTTGAGGAAATTCCCCATCTGAAGCCACCCAGTATGGGGCGTTTTGTTATGTAAATTTTGCAAATGAATACAGAACCCAAATGATGTTTTATGATACTCTTTTTTAAGTTCTTCTAAAAAGTGGGGAAATGCTCATACCATGCCTGAGGTCATCCAAAAGGCAGTAGTTAAAATGTTTAGTGTCTATTCTTGGGGTGCCTCGGTCGGTTAAATATCCAACTCTTGATTTTGGCCCAGGTCATGATCTCATGGTTCTTGGGATCGAGTCCCAGGTCAGGGTCTGCACTGACAGCTTTCAGAGCCTGCTTGGGATTGATTCGCGCTCTCTGTCTGTTCTTTCCCTGCTCTCTCTCTCTCTTTCTCTCTCTCTCTCAAAATAAATAAATAAACTTAAAAAAATAAACAAAATAAAATGCTTAGTGTTTATTCTTAATAACCTCATAGGTCTGGCAGATGGAGAAAGGGCTGTTCCTTGCATATTGGAACATGCACTAAACAGGAACACTAAACCATGAGACTAAACTATTTGGGACCTATTTGTTTTTCCCAAAGGATTTAGTATCAAACCATATATTCATTTACAGCAAACACCATGAAGATTGAAATACAAATAGAGCATTCCATTCTATTTGATGAAATGAGAAAAAATGTGAAACTACACAATTTTGAAACCAGTGGTAATGTCAAGGTTACTTATACTATCTTTTTCTAATTAAAAACCTAACTTCCTGGGACACTTGGGTGGCTGAATTGGTTAAGCATCTGACTCTTGATTTCTGGTCAAGTCATGATCTCATAGTTTGTGGGTTTGAGCCCCAGTATCTGTGCTGACAGCACAGGGTCTGCCTAGGATTCTCTCTCTCCCTCTCTCTGCCCCTCCCCCACTCTCTGTCCAAAAATAAACTTAAAAATGAAAACAAATAATCTAATTTCCTGTAAAAGTTTTCTGAAAAACACATCTTTAAGTTGTTTCCTTCGGGGGCCAAGGTGGCACTATATAGTGACGACAGCCTATAGATCTTGCATAAAGTTCAGGAATTTGCTATGATAAGTAAATTTTTTAATTATTTTTAATGTTTTATTTATTTTTGATAGACACAGAGAGAGAGAGAGAGCAGGAGAGGGGCAGAGAGAGAGGAGACAGAGGATCCAAAGCAAGCTCTGTGCTGACAGTAGTGAGCCCAATGTAGCTCAAACTCACAAACCATGAGATCATGATCTGAGCCAAAGTCGGACATTCAACCGACTGAGCCACCCAGGTGCCCCAAGATAAATTTTAAAATGCGAAAGAACTAACATCTTTTTAATGGTCATTTTTTAAAACATTTATCCCAACATAAATTCTTTGCTCGAAAATGGAGACTACCCTGTTAGATCTAAAAAACATGGCCGCCATTAGGTAGGAATTTCCTCAAATTCAAGTCTACCTCAACTCTGTCTTCCTCTCCATGTTGATACCAAATTTAGGCACATCCACACTCACCCTTCCTATTTCCACCCTGGTTTCAGAGAAGGAGAGATGACTCTCCTCTGGTACACACCTACAGGTTCCACCTGTGCTCTTGATTTTCTCTCCCACCTTGCCTCCTTGAGATCCTGTATCTCTGAAATGACTTTCTTTCCCTTCTTTTGCAGCCTCTTCCTCCCTGTTAGTTCTTGATCATACCCTTAATAGACACACCTTAAAATTACCCCTTATTAAGACAGCTCTTACCAAACCCCATGCCCTGTTTTAGCTGATGCTCTAGCACACGAATAAGTAATGTACATTCAGTGTCCTAACATCCTTCCCTCTCATTTACTCATCAATTTGCCAGTCTGATTTCTGTTACAACATGGCTACTCCCCATGGTGGCCAATGACTTCCTAACTGCCAAATCAAATGGGTTTATCTCTACTGAGTAATTTCTCTGTCTAAAACTGGACTACTAGCTTTCCTCCAAGCCCATTGTATTCTCTATGTATGTGAATGATCTTAATCATTTGCTCGTATCAGAAATCTACATGTCATTCTTGACTCTTTCTTCTCCAAGATTCTGATTAATTACTGAGTCTACTCCTACATACCTTTCAATGTGTCTACGTTTCTCCTACTCCACCTCTAATGTCACTTGCTCCTGCTCTAATTTATGACAGAGAGAGAGAGAGAGAGAGAGAGAGAGAGAGAGAGAGACCGAGGTGTTTAGAGACAAAGCGATCATTTAATTTTCCTGGCTAAGATTCTTTAATGTCTCCCACTGCCCATAACAGTCCAAGTTCTCTTAATGACTGGCCTTTGACCAATTCTTAGTTTTCCTGTTGCCAACCCACTCCTGGAGCCATATTTTCAGGCACTCTAAACTTCTTCCATTTCCTTTACTGGACCATGCTCTTTCTCACCTCTCAACTTTTAAAAACACTGGTTCCTTCACGTATCCAATCCCAAGGCATTTCTCAGGCCCTAGTTTAAATGTTCCTGTCTCTGAAAGCCTATTTTGATGCCTTCCTTCAGGTTTCCTGTGTCGCTGCTTACGCTTGCCAGGTGCTCTCTGAGACCCTGGCACCTCCCCTCGCATAGCATTTACCAACACACGCTTTGCTGTAATTGTTTGTTTCTTCTGTGACACTATCAGTTCCAGGAAGGCATGTACAACTGGGCTGTTCACCACTCTACCCACAACCCCTGGTGTATGACAGGTGCTTAAAAAGTATCTTCTGCATAAAGAGCTAAATAAACAATTGAAGCATGAGAGTACACAACACAATGGTTAATGCCCAAACTTCAGAGGTGTGCGGTTAAAATCTGGTTTTTCATCTACTTATGTGACCTTGAATTTATTAACTAACTCTTAACTTCGGTTATGATCTGTACGATGTAACAAACAATAATCATATTTGATTCTTGTAGTGAAGACTAAATAAAAGACAAATTCGCTAAGGCATAGTGACGGGCACATGGTAAAAGTTCAACAAATAGTAGCCCGCAACTTAGAAATATTTTTAGCAATGAGTGATGAGAAGCTAGAACTAAATCAGTACTTAACTTTAAAAAAAAACATCGCTCAAAATCAGGGCGCCCAGGTGGCTCAGTCGGTGAAGCGCCCGACTTTGGCTCAGGTGACAATCTCACGGATCCTGAGTTCAAGCCCCACGTTGGGCTCTGTGCTGACAGCTCAGAGCCTGGAGCCTGTTTTGGATTTTGTGTCTCCCTCTCTCTCTGCCCCTCCCCCACTCTCTCCCTTTCTCAAAAAATGAATAAACACTAAAAAAAAAACATTACTCAAAATCAATATGGAGTGATTGCTAATTGCTAATTTAAAAAGTAAAAAACAAATACTTTCTTTGAAAGGAGAAAGAAAGAGTCGGGTATCTTTCTGAAAAGGAAGAAAATGATAAAGTCCATGTCTGATGAAACCCCATTCTCAAAAGGAATTATCAGGGATATAAAATAAATGCAACCCACTAATTTTTGTTAATGTTACATTACATTATATTGACAATTTCTGATTTGCAATGTTTTGCATAATTGTAGAAGCATAAAGACTTCCATTTGAAAACAAAGCAAACATAAAAAAAATTGAACTGATAATTATATCCACAAGTTTGAATAATCTACATCTGTGTACTAACAATGGCATAAAACACATATACACAGAAGACTCTTGAGGTTTTTTTCCCTGATTCAGTAAGGTTTTTGTTTTAAGAAAAGTATTTATTTGGGGCACCTGGGTGGCTCAGTCGGTTAAGCATCCGACTTCAGCCCAGGTCATGATCTCACAGTTCGTGAGTTCAAGCCCCACGTCAGGCTCTGTGCTGACAGCTTGGAGCCTGGAGCCTGCTTTGGATTCTGTGTCTCCCTCTCTCTCTCTGCACCTCCCCAGCTCATGCTCACACTCTGTCTCTGTCAAAAATAAATAAACTTAAAAAAAATTAAAACAAAAAAGAAAAGTATTTATTTGAAAACAGATTGCTCTCTTACTTATAAGCACCCTCTCTCTTCACACTGCTGTCATAATATTTATAAAGAATTGTTACAATAGAATGGAATGCCATCAGTAAAAGAGTTTATCATTTTTATTTAATGAGAAGGAAATAGTTTGTTAATTTGCAACTGGGCAAAGCAGCCAAGAACAAAATTAAAATTCTCCCATTAAAAACCTTCCCCAAATGCATCTCCATGAAAAATCTTTTGGACATGTCCTAATGCACCAAAGATTGAATGACCTTAGGAGAAAAGAATCGATTTTTCTACTTCTCAATTCAACATTCTAGCTCTTAAAACCTGACACAACTGATTATTAAAGCTATTTCTGGAAATGGTCAATTTCCAAAAAATTGGAAATGGTTTACAGTTCCTGTTTTACAAATGGATGAAATGGTTTACAGTTCCTGTTTGCTTGCTTCTATTTTTTATTTTTGAAAAGGAGAGAGAAAGCACAAGGAGGGGAGGGGGCAGAAGATGGGGGGGAGAGAGAGAGAGAGAAAGAGGGAGAGAGAGAGAGAGAGAGAGAGAGAGAGAGAGAGAGAGAGAGAGAATCTTAAGCAAGCTCCACATTCAGCACAGAGCCCAAAGTGGGGCTCAATCCCAGGTCCTTAGGATCATTACCAGAGCAGAAATCAAGAGTCCAATGCTCAACTGACTGAGCCACTCAGGTGCCCCTACCATTCCAGTTCAAATCCACAAACATTCCCATGACTACTATGCAAATGCTCTCAGACAACTGACATCCTGCAAAATATTTACAACTTGCATTCTAGGAAAAAGTTGAAACTCTTTTTTTTTCCTCCCAACTTAGCAATTTTCTCCTTTCTTGTTCTTAGAGATAAAATAACTTGGCACATTATGTACCATAATAAATAGGTGAAACAAGACTAGTATCTTGGTTACTAGCACAAAAAGTATTTTCAACCTGGGTCATTTTCTTACCTTTATTGGTAGATTTCAACAGAAAACTGTAGGGGGAACAAACACAACATAGGAATAAAATGCATTTTAACTCTTTTAAGTAGTTTAGCTCTGAGATGATATGAAATGAACCCAAAGCACAGAGCTATTCACTACAGGGATTGCAATGAATGAAATGAAAGAGGAGACAAGCTCGTTCATGTCATCATGCCAGGATTGAGTTCCCATTCCTTTATTATGAATTTGGAAGAAATACTCGTGTGCTTCAAGCCAGACCTCAGAATGAACTTGGGGCCTGTTATGGACTAAATGTTTGAGTGTCCCCCAAATCCATGTTGAAGCCTCTGGTGTGATAGTAGAGGAAGAGGGGCCTTTATGAAAGAATTACACGTGTATGAGGCCATGAGATGATGCCCCCAGGATGGGACCAGTGTCCTTATGAGAAGAGGAAAAAAGACCAGAGTTCCCTCTCTCTCTGCCAGGTGAGGACACAGCCAGGAAGAGGACTCTCACCTTGTTGGCACGTGATCTTGGTCTTCTCAGGCTCAGAACTATGAGGAATAAATGTTTGTTCTTTAAGTCCCCCCAGTCTACAGTATTTTGTTATAAAAGCCCGAGCTGACTAACACAGGGTCTAAATTTGTTGCGTATTTGTTGGACAAAGTAAACAAGCAAACACACAAACAACACATCAAACCAGACTCAATCTGATCCAACAAACTACAAGGGACCCAGTTCTTTGAAAGCCGACAGAATTCAGGTCTCCATGCTGGGAGTAGACTATCTCTTAGTTGTAGTATAAGCCACTACCTTGATTATTTAATAACCAAGAAGAAAGAGAGACAGGGTGTTTCAAAAAGCTCTGGTGGATTAAAAAAAAGACATTGAGACAGGTCAAGTTGCTTATTTGTGGGCTATTTTTTCTAGTGAGAAATGTTTGTAGCCTGAGTATGGCCTTCCGTGTGACTGAAAGCCTGGGTGTTGCTAATTGGTGATGGGGAGCCAAGGACCAAAAACTCAAGAAGCTGCTTTCACAAGAGACGTAATAAGACTCTTAGCATAACAAAAACTTCTGCGAAAGCTTAGCTGACCACAGATGTACGTGTACGTGTGTGTCCACATGCGTGCCTGGGTTCCATGTCCATAAGGTGCTAGAGTGATGGGACCAAGCACACTCAGGCATCACAGAATGGCTTGGGGAACAAGTGTTACCATGCAGCAGTTCGAAAAGTGACACAATGTCCTGATTCAGGGGTCAGATCAAAGATACGAAGTTGACCTTTTTTTCTGTTGCAAGTGAGATATTAACATTCTCAGAAGGGAGCCCATTGCAATGGATTGGGAAGTGTGTGCTGCCATTTCAGTTTGGGTGTACAAGTAAAGGTGACCTCAGGGAGACTGTGAAGCCCAAGATATGCAGGTTGCATGTGTTTTTGCAGGGTTTAGGGTCCAGACAGAAAGAGATGGAAATGGGGATAAAGATAGGAATGGGGAAATTAAGATAGAGACAGTAAGGGGGTTGCTTGGAGGTATAACGGAGGAAGAGATGGGACAGAAAGATCGATATGGTGCAGGGATAGGAGACAGGTGGGTGGGGGAATGAGAAAGGGCTGGAAGAGGAACACTCAAAAAAGGACAAAGGTGGGCAAAGGATGGGAAAGAGAAAGGAATGAGTTGGGAATCATGTGATTAGTTGCTAAGACAAATGCAGACAAACATTGACTCTATACATAGATACTCTAAAACTCTGCCAAGGCAGGGTCATGGGTCAGATTTGATTTTCAAAATGTTTTCCAAATATAAGTGAGTCCAGAAAGGAATATATTCTCAAATGAATTTGAGTGTTTTAGCTATGTTTGGCAAGGTACTACAATGGCGGTATAAATAAATTCAGGATGGCAAGTATAGGTATCATTCTTATGCTTCAGTTTTCTTTTTTCAAGATGACTCAGGAAAGAAAGAAATCAAAATACAGAAGAGAAAAAAACAAACAAAAAAATCTCTATTACATAAGATAATAATGGAGCAGTTGTGGAAGTAATAAGTTTCTGGGGTTTTCAAAACAATACCATTGATGTAAAAATGTGTAAAGTCAGGAAAGCACGTGGACTTTAGATTCAAGTCTGGATTAAAATCTCAGCAGCACCAACTACGAAGTATATGAAGATGTGTGCAATAAAATAACCTGTGTAAAACACCTGGCTCAATACCAGAGATTAATCATTTTCCCCAGGTGATAGCCTTACGATTCTAACAAAATAAGAAAAGATAGACTCTTTGCTGTTGGTGTATTAATCACCTCTGTCTGGTACGCAGCACTGTGCTTAGAGCTATTAAGATTTATAAAGAAATTCTGAGAATTAGCATATGCCTTAAAGACTCTACACGGGTGTTGGGAAGGCGAGGTATACAGTTCAAAATAATTTTAAGACATACTAAACTTCTCCACCTATGCTACAGGTTCTGGAGAAGGGCTAAGACTTTGCATTCTACTGCACTACAGGCAGGAAAACCAGAGAAGGCAGGGGGGAGGTACTGGAGGAGGGGTGCAGGGGCAAAGGTACCACGCTTGGAGCGTTTGCTAGGGGACAGACAGCCTCACTGCTTTGCCTGTGGTCAGAAATGACTTCATGAATGAGAAAGCCTGACACTACCCAGTAAAGGTAGGACTATAGATATTTAGACGGGAAATTGCAGGGGTGAGCTTACAAAGCAGGGCAGGAAAACAGAATGGAAAAAAAATGCACATTGGTAGAGCCTAGTCCAATAACCAGTTATCACGTAAGTATGTAAAGTAACTTGGAGCAATGGTAAAACAATGATATTTGAAAACAAGCTCTTGGCATTTAGTCCCTTCACAAAGGCCCTTCATATACTGTGCACCATGGCATACATTCGGATTTCCCCTCTTTTTAAGTATTCAGTACATAGATGAGTGTATCCCAAGGATTCTACTTGAAAAACTTTCACAAAGATATTCAACTCCTATTCAAAAATAATTTCTTATGTTTATTTAATTTTGAGAGAGAGAGAGAGAGAGAGAGAGAGTGCACAAGTGGAAGAGGGGCAGAGAGAGAGGGAGACACAGAATCCAAAGCAGGTTCCAGACTCTGAGCTATTAGCACAGAGCCCAATGCGGGACTCGAACCCACAAACCGTGAGATCAAGACCTGAGCAAAGTCGGGCTCTTAATTGATGAGCCCCCCAGGTGTCCCTCAACTCCTATTTTTAAAAATCTGAAAAAGTTAATTATAAATTGTAACTTATAATTTATAATTATAAATATTTATAAATAAATATTTTTGCCAGTTAGATTAGGAAACACTGTTAACCTCCAAGAATGTTAATAGTGTAAGGAAATGGGCATTTGTATATGCTCTTGGTATATATTAAAATTGCAAACATGTATACCTGAGGACTATTGACCCACTTCTGAAAATGTATCTTAAGTAGAAAAATCACACAAGTGCACAAAGATATATGCCCAAGGACATTAAGTGTAGTACTGTATATAACATTAAACAATTGAAAACCACTTAAATGACCATCAATAAGCTACAGGCTAATTTATGATTTATAATAAGTAATTATATTTTTAATAAAATATTATTCAGCCATTAAAATTATTACATAGCTCCGTATCCACTAACACGGAAATATGGGCTGAGTGAGGCATACACAGCAGTATCCTGTAAATCATTTTTGTGAAATTGTGAGTGTTCATCTCTCGGTCTGTGAGTTCGAGTCCCGCGTCGGGCTCTGTGCTGACAGCTCAGAGCCTCGAGCCTGTTTCGGATTCTGTGTCTCCCTCTCTCTGACCCTCCCCTGTTCATGCTCTGTCTCTCCCTGTCTCTAAAAAGAAAACGGTGTAGAAAAACGGTGATCAACGTGATGGTGATGATTAAGGTGAAGATCGTGAGATTTGAGCTGATTTCTACTTTACACTGTAAGAGGGTTGTTATTACTATTACAATTAGCATGTAACTTTCTTAACAATGTGAAGAAAAACAATAACTCTATTTTCATTTTGGAAAAAAAAATAATCTTCCCCAATTGATGACAATTCTGTAGCAAAGTAATGACTGGCTGGCACCAGCCAAGACCTGAGAAAATGAGCCCCCGGAGGCATTTACTGCCTTTTCACAGGGCAGATTCCGGGGGCAACCACTATGTCAGAGAATTCTCTTCTCATCAAGGGACTTCTGGAAAGCAATGAAAGGAGATACAATCCCAGTTTACCAAATCCAGACACATTGTTTAGTCTTCTGTCATAACTGGATTGTGAGCCTCTCAAGGCCTGGGAAAGTGTCTTACCAATGTTTTCCTCTCTCCAAAGCCTACCTTAGACACACAGTAAGCAGTTAATTTGTACAATGGGACCGCAATAAATCGCCATGCTTTGTTTGCTTCTGAACTGTAAAAGACGCTTTGGGGAAGTCCCTGATCAAAAGCTGCTCATGGGGTTATGCCTGGAACACTGTAGGGAGGTACCACTCGCAGCAAAGGATCCATTAACTGAATCCAGACAATTGTCTGCGTTTACAAATGCAATGTTTTTTGGTTCACATGTTTTTTTCAACTGCATATTTATGAGACTAATTTTATTGTAGTATAGCCATATTGGAATTTGTTTTATAGTAGCATTTATGTTCAAAGTCATTACAATGTGCAAATACATAGTCATCTGATACAACCTCATGTTGGTATGGATAATCTCAGAATGATTAGTCTTTTTAGTGTCCTGACACCACAGTTACTTGGCTATCAAAGAACCTAAGAAGAGGAGCGCCTGGGTGGCTCAGTAGGCTGAGCATCGGGCTTCAGCTCAGGTCATGATCTCGCAGTTTGTGGGTTTGAGCCCCGCATCGGGCTCTGTGCTGACAACTTAGAGCCTCGAGCCTGCTTCTTTTTTTTTTTTTTTAATATATGAAATTTATTGTCAAATTGGTTTCCATACAACACCCAGTGCTCATCCCAAAAGGTGCCCTCCTCAATACCCATCACCCACCCTCCCCTCCCTCCCACCCCCCATCAACCCTCAGTTTGTTCTCAGTTTTTAACAGTCTCTTATGCTTTGTCGAGCCTGCTTCTGATTCTCTGTGTGTGTCTTTCTCTCTCTGCCCCTCCCTACACACCCACCCCTTCTCTCTCAAAAATAAATAAACATTGGGGCTCCTGGGTGGCTCAGTCGGTTAAGCAGCCGACTTTAGCTCAGGTCATGATCTCTCAGTCTGTGACTTTGAGTCCCGCGCCGGGCTCTGTGCTGACAGCTCAGAGCCTCGAGCCTGTTTCGGATTCTGTGTCTCCCTCTCTCTGACCCTCCCCTGTTCATGCTCTGTCTCTCCCTGTCTCAAAAAAAAAAAAAAAACGTTAAAAAAATAAATAAACATTAAAAAAACCCTTTTTTTAAAGGCACCTAAGAAGAGAACCCAAATCCTGTCATAATCTACTCATACTAAATTCTGTGCTCAGGACAGACCACTCCTTGCTTCTTTCTGTTCCAAAAGAAATTGGCTGAATGGGTGATGGGCATTAAGGAGGGAACTTGTTGGGATGAACTCTGGGTGTTATATGCGACCGATGAATCACTGGGTTATACTCCTGAAACCAATATTACAGTGTATGCTAACTAACTTGAATTTAAATAAATTAATTAAAAAAAGAAACCAAAATTCAGCACAAATTCTCCTTTTTTTCCTTTTCAAATGTTTATTTGAGGGAGAGAGGGAGAGAGCACAAGTGGGGGAGTGCAGAGACAGAGAGAGAGAGAGAGAGAGAGAGAGAGAGAGAGAGAGAATCCCAAGCAGGCTCAATGCTGTCAGCAAGACTCAAACATGGGGCTCAATCTCACGAACTGTGAGACCATGACATGAGCTAAAATCAAGAGTCGGACGCTTACCCAACTGAGCCACCCAGGCACCTCACAAATTCTCCTTTTCATATGACATACACATTATTACAGAAGAAATAATTGAACAAAACATTTCATCAGAATTCATAGCATTGACATGAAGAACTGACCTCATGACTCTAGCTGCCCATTCATTTCTTCTCAGAGGCAATGTTAGCAAATGCCACATGTAGGCAACAGTTAAGCTGACAGAACTGCTGATATCGTTGATCAGTATTAGTGACAAGAGCGTTAAGAGTATTCCTTTATTACACTTGGCATTCAGTGACTTATCAGCTCCAACCAAGTAAACATAGAACTCTGGGTAATTTCCTTTACCTTGGTCAGATGCGAGTTGATCCATTTCGTGAAAGTACGTTTTTGTACTATCTCTTGCTCATCTAGAAGAAAAAAAATAAATCTAGTTAGGTAACACAGTATACCGTGAAGTCATATCCTAAAAAACATTCAGTTACAAACTCTAGAAAGAATCATATTATTTTGTTTTCTAACCCATTTTGCCAATTCTTGTCTTGAAGGAAGGGACAGTACAACTCCAAGTAGACTATTTCTGATTTACATAAAAAAATTTTTTTTTAAATTTTTATTTATTTTTGCGAGGGAGAGACACAGAGTACACGTGGGGGAGGGGCAGAGAGGCAGGGAGACACCGAAGCAGTCCCCAGGCTCTAAGCTGTCAGCATAGAGCCCAATATGGGGCTCAAACTCACAAACCGTGACATCATGACCTGAGCTGAAGTCGAACGCTCAACCAAGTAAGCCACCCAAGCGCCCCTAGACTATTCCTTTAAACATTATTAGCAAATGCTTCAAAATTTTCAATATGTTAGCCCGATGTTAACCTTCATTCACTTATTGACAGTTCACTATACAATTATCTGTCTGAAATAAAATAAAGCTGTCTGAAAAAGTTCACTGAGACCAACCAAGTGCCAAGTTTTATGTTAGGTGCAAAGAGATAGAGAGAAAACAACAGGGCATTGTCCCCGCCATGAAATAGCTAGAAGTGGAGACAGCAAGCAAGGGCAGGTGCATAGTCGAGGGTTCTACAGTAATGTCATAAGATAGAGCTGTGTATGTGAGGCATTACAGGGACTTAACCATCTGGGGAGTGTGGTGAACACTCTTGTGGTGACCCTCAAAGATCCTACCCCTTGGAGTTCACACCCTTGTGTAGGCAGACTACAGGCAGTACATGTGACTTGTTTCTAACCAATAGAATATGGCAAAGGCAACAGGCCATCACACCTATAGACATGTGACTCTGTATTAGATTCCATCCTGGCCAACTGGAGTGATTCTCCTTTTGGCTTGGAGGAAGCAAATAGCTATGTTGTGAACTGACCATGGAGGGGGCCGTGTGACAGGGAAGGGCAGGCCGCCTTTAGGGAAGGGTGGTCTCCAGCCAAAAGTCAGCAAGCAGCTGGGACCTCAGTCACACAGCCACAAGGAAATGAATTCTGCTAACAACCCGAATGAGTTCAAAGGAGCATTCTTCCCTATTTCAGCCTCTGGATAAAAATGCAACCTAGCTGACATGGCAGACTTGTCCGCTTGATGGCCGACTTGCGGGACCCTGAGCAGAGAACACATCCAAGCTGTGCATGGCCTCCTGACTTACCAATTTTGAGGATGATAAAAGAAAAGTGTTTTTAAAATGCTAAGTTTGTGGTAATTTCTTATGAACCAAGAGAAAATTCACATCAGATGCAAAAAGAAGTAGGGTCCAAGAAGGTTTTAATTAGAG
The DNA here is from genome assembly GCF_027475565.1 of Acinonyx jubatus. NCBI lineage: Eukaryota > Metazoa > Chordata > Mammalia > Carnivora > Felidae > Acinonyx > Acinonyx jubatus. Next base: position 14,711,974 of record NC_069385.1, on the reverse strand, counting down.
GCAAAAAGATAGGAAGGCCAGAGAGGGAGGGGCCAGTTTAACCCCTTTTAAGAAAAGGTGAATTCTATTCATTCCAATAACATCTACCGAGTGTCAACTGTTTATAAAACACTAGACCAGATGTTGGGAGGAACACAGTTGAACAAGACATCATTTCAATTCCTTGCCCTTTGAGGGCTGGTGTGCCCAGATCCACATCCCTGGAGCTGACCTCTTCTGGGCTTCAAGTGAGAACATCTGACTGCCTATGGGAATATAAGCCCCATGAGGACAGTAACTTTGTTCCCAATGCCTACAAACATGAGAAAAAAATACTGTGCAATGAAGGAATGAAGAAAATTAGTAACATTTTAATTTGGAGAAATTTTGAATATATCCGAAGAACTTGCAGAATACCATTATCTTCAATGTACTTTAGGCATGCACTTCTAAAACTTTCAAGTACATACAAAAACAAATAATAATACATATACTTTTTCTGTACCAGGCACTGATATTTATTTTCTTCCTCCCTCCCTCCCTCCCTTCCTTCCTTCCTTCCTTCCTTCCTCCCTCCCTCCCTCCCTCCCTCCCTTCCTTCCTTTTTCCTTTCTTCCTTTCTTTCTTTCTTTCTTTCTTTCTTTCTTTCTTTCTTTCTGTAAAGAACTTAAGAATTATATGGGATGTTTAAAAGGCTGAGTTTGAAAGAAGATGAGAGATTTCTGTCCAGGGGCACCGGGTGGCTCAGTGGGTTAAGCATCCAACTTTAGCACAGGTCATGATCTCATGGTTCATGAGTTCAAGCCCCACATCAGGCTCTGTGCTGACAGCTAGGAGCCTGGAGCCTGCTTCCGATTCTGTGTCTCCCTCTCTCTCTGTCCTTCCCCCGCTTGCACTCTATCTCTTTTTCAAAAATAAATAAACATTAAAAAATAAAAATATTTCTGTCCATATCTTTTTGGAAAACCCAGATAAAATCTCAAATTTAACTACAAAACAAACTGGAAATACAGCCACTCTGAGTTCTCAGAAAAAGAAAAATGTAATGGAATTAACTGTATCACTCCCTGACAAGGTCCTGTCAAACTTTGCTGAAAGCTTAATTCTAATAATTTTATTTGCTTTATTATTTTTTGTATTACATGTCTTCATTTGAGTATCTAATACATCTGACTCTGACAAAAATATTTATTTTTAGGCCTTTCATGATATGAATGGCCTATTATATTAAGGATTAGGTGACAACTAAACATAGAGCAAAAAACAGAATTTACTGGAAACTATAGAAAGTAAGTTTTAAAATACTAAACGGACATGCTTTAGTTCAAATTTTAAAAATATCACTTCAACATGTATTTACTTTTGACCAAGGAAGGGTATAAAGGAAACAAATGAAAAATAATTTATTTTATCAAAAATGTGATAGATTTGGCAAATGCTAAGTGAAACAATTAGCACCAAAGCAGCTTGTTGTCACCTAAAATATATAAATTCTGTGCTCTAAGATAATATAAGTCATAATGTCTTAACACCTTTTTTTAAAAATTTTTTTTAACGTTTATTTATTTTTGAGACAGAGAGAGACAGATCATGAGTGGGGGAGGGTCAGAGAGAGAGGGAGACACAGAATCGGAAGCAGGCTCCAGGCTCTGAGCCATCAGCCCAGAGCCCGACGTGGGGCTCGAACTCACGGACCGCGAGATCGTGACCTGAGCCAAAGTCGGACGTTCAACCGACTGAGCCACCCAGGCACCCCCTTAACATCTTCTTATACGCAGTATGGGAAGTGATAATGCAAATTCATCTTCTGGTTCCAAATGCTTTTAATTATTTCTAGTAGTGTAACTTCCCCAGTGAATCAAAGTAATTATTAATTGGTCGGTTTGCAATGACTCAGCAAGGAAATACTCTGGATGAATCTACATATATGTAATCATCCTTTCATCAAAATTATTAACATTTCCTTTCCCTAAGAAATATTCTTGGCAAAGTCACGGTATTGTTTATTCTTCAGAAGTATTCTCTCTTTTTTTTTTTTTTAATTTTAATTCCAGTATAATTAACACACAGTATTGTATTAGTGTCATGTGTACCCAGGCACTGATATTTCCTCTCTCTCTAATGATCCCATTATATTTTAATTATTTAATAATAAATTATTACATACCATATGTAATACATCCATATTAACTCATTTACTTCTTGTAACAAGTCTTCAACCAAGAACTGTTATAAATGCCATTTTACAAGAAAACCAAGGCATGTAGATGTTAAGCATTTTTACCAAAGCCACCCAGAGGCAGAGCCAAGCTTTAGTCTCCACAGTCAGGTTCTTCCACCATCATACTACTGCCCAAGGATAGCATGGGAATTACCATATTAGTCATATCAAATATTCATCAGATTAAAATGATAAATTCATAGTTAAATCAATTTGAGTTTGACCTTAAAATCTTTAGCTTCTATGAATAAAGTCATGCAGCAGAAGAATAATCTTAATTAATCAAACCAGATTTGATAGAATTCAGGACTTTATCCATAATATATAAAATCCAATTCTAGGTTTAAAATAGACTACAGTTACAGTGTATATAAATTTTTAAACTCAATTTGAGATTGTACACAATTTTATTAATGTTACAAGATGTCAGTGTTTTAAAATCTTAAATGAGCACAGTGTTAGTGTATGAGTTAGAAATTTATGTAATAAACTATTGATATTACTTCCTGATTTTAAGTTGTTATATTTTTACTACTCTCACGTTTAACGAAACAATACTGCTATTGTGCTACTTTCATCTGATGGTAAATCTCTGAGTTTATATTTAGACTTTGGCAAAAAAGGTCTTTTTTTAGAAAGCCCAAATTATGGTTGTTTTTTTTTTTTTTTGTAGCATTCATTGTATATATGTAAGTGTCAAATTCTTTACATGTTTCCTTTTATATTACAGCTGCAAAAGCAGTTTACTGGGTTCTAGCAATCTACTTTTTATATTTTCAGACACAGCCAACTGAATTCTAAGTAAATGTTTTCTGATTTTACTTACGATATTCCCCAAATAAAGAAAAATTCCTAAAACTTCATCATGTCAGCAAATACTCATTTTTGATATAAAAATCTAAATAATTTAGTCCAGGATTTTCTAGTTAAATCTGATAACAACAGCATAAAATGTTTAAATTGTGGAAGTATTAAGAAATATGAAGTGAATGTCTACCACACTGCATTAAAACAGCATTATGAACAATAACACTTCTTTATAAAGCTGTTGATGATGCACTGAACTAATCTCTACAATATTGGTTTATAGTTCTTCCTGTGTATAAGTAGTTATATTTAATAGAGTATTATTTAAATGTACTTAATTGTTAATCTTATAGTGATTTTTCTATCTTCTGCTTTTTAGAACAACATGATACGGTCTTACCAAGTGTTCATATGTATGCATGCTAAATATTTCCAACAAAACTGTAAAAAGAGTAATGCGTTAAGACATTTAGGTGAACATGTATACTAGTTGTAAATGCTGAGAACTCTGTCTATGTCACACATGTAAACTCAGTTCTCCAGTTCTAGGAATCACAGAGAACAAGAAGTTAATCCTATTTACAAGTTCTATTCCCTGGGGCGCCTGGGTGGCTCAGTCGGTTGAGCGGCTGACTTCAGCTCAGGTGATAATCTCACGGTTCATGAGTTCAAGCCCCATGTTGGGCTCTGTGCTGAGAGTTCAGAGCCTGAAGCCTGCTTCGGATTGTGTCTCCCACTCTCTCTCTGCCCCTCCCCCACTTTCACTCTGTCTCTCTCTCTTAAAAATAAATAAATCTAAAAAAAATTTTTTTTAGAGTTTTATTCCTTAATATCTATTAATACAAACTAAAATCCACCTAGTTCTTAAACCAGTCAGTGTGAGGTCCTCCTTGGGTCTTTACTTATCCTCATCCCCACCCAACAAACTCATAAGGAACGGCTGTGGATTTTATTTCCTGAATATCTCATCTAAATCAGTATTGGTGCTGTTATCAGTATTGGTGCTCATCTAAATCAGTATTGGTACCATCATCTTTTGGGTACCTATTCGTTTCCACCACTAGAATCTAAGTTTCAGATTATATGGCACGGACCACATCTGACTTATCCATCACCGTCTTCTTCATTATTGCATAGTAGATGATTTAATTACTAAAGAAATGAATGGATGCATTTGTTAAGGAAGTGCTAGAGACTAAGAAACAGGCCCTATTCTAAGGAACTAGTAATAAATGGAAAAGACAAATATGGAAATAATAGCTCAAAGCAATGTGTCAGCTACTATAATGGAGGAACATATAAAATGTTGAGGGAACATAAATACAGGAGTAGCTAGTTCTCTCACAGGGTAATGGCACAGGCTGGAAGAGTCAGAGAAGCTAAAAAAGGAGGTGTCGTTACATAGAACATCAGCAGGTAAGTAGAAATTTGCAGGTAGAGAGCTTTTTAGGAGAAAGCGGCAGTCTCTTAAAAACATGGCATGATGTATTAAAGCGACAGTAAAAATCTGTTACAGCTGAATTACAAAGCAGAGAGGGTTTGAGAAGGATAAAGAAGGAAGTGAGCCTAGAAAACAGCTAACAATCAGGTTCTTAAAGCCTTTGAATCACTTGCCACGGAGTTTGGTCTCCATCTTCTGAACAATGGGAAGCCACGAACGGTTTTGGACAGGACAAAGACATGATCATATGAGACCTGAGACACAGAAATATATACTCCAGTGGCAGTGTAGAAGCTTACTTGGAGGAAGAAGAGGCTGGGAGCAGGGAGGATATTTAGGATTATACTAGCAGAATGCATGTTAAAAGTGATGAATTCTTTTAACAGGGATGAACAAGGTAAGTGAGATGGCTGCAAGGCAACAATTGGAAATGGACAGGAGCTAAGGGTGCTGTCTGTATTTTTTTTATCATGCGCAACTGGATAATGATGCCACTAACCAAGGAAGGAAAGAGAAGTAGCAGGCTCCAGAGAGAGAATTATGAGGATTCTGGTGCATTGCAAATGCATCACGAAATGCCTAGAGAAGATGGTGGTGTCAGCTCAAAAGCGAGGTGAGGCTTCAGAAGCCAGAAAGAGTAGAAGGTGGGTGCCCCACAGATAGGAACCCGTAACAGCCTCCCATTTAAGGCCAAGTTTTGATCCATGTATGACTGGGCAGAAGCAGCTCCAATTCTCCTCCTCTCTAAATTTGAACCTTGATTCCTTCCTAAAGGCCAGACTGTGTGAGGTAAAAAGAAAACAAAAACAAAAACAAAAACAAACCAAACCAGTGGGTATGAAAACTAAGTCCTTCACCTTGGAGGTTTCCATCACGGGTTCTGTTTCAAAGGCAGTTGGTCTGAGAGACCTAAGGAGTTGGAAGCTTCTAGGTCTTAAGAGAGGTCTCTGTAGGAAGGCTATTATACAAACATGGCCCTGGTGATGTTATAAGAAATAATCCTGACATTCCAAGGCACTTTCGCTCTCTAGAAACAAGTGAAAGATAAAGGGAGCAGGATCTGACATTCAATTTCTATATTTCTTTATCCTGTTATATATTTCTTAAGTATTTTGCCATTTCAGGATAAGATCATGACACATGCAGAAATGAGGCCCAGTTTGGCAACAGTGATTAAATCTGACCATTAACAAACTATCACACCTGACTATAGTCAACGGTTTTCCTCCTGGTGAGTCGTAAGTCATAGTAACAGTGACTTGCTGATTTTGCACAACTGTAGTTTGTCCCAAGTGACTTACACATGTATGTGCAAGCAAAGAGACCACAGTAAAAAGTGGCCTAGATTATGTGGAGCCTTTGCAATCAATCATGAAAATGTTGCTGCCTATAAACATGTTAGTTGTATTTTTATTAAATATAGTCCACATATAATGAATTTACCATACATAATATGTAAAACTGTGAGACAGAGGTCCATGGTCATTAGCTTTTAAATAGCATTACTTAAATTTTAAAAAGTTAAAATATATGCCAATGTCCTTCTAATAAGATGGTGACTTTAAAAATACTAAAAATTAAAAAATAAAAATACTAAACATAATTGAAATTGGCATATTTCAATGTATTTAACAAATATATTTTTTAATGTATTTAAATTCAAATTAGTTAACATAGAGTGTAGGGTTGGTTTCGGGAGTAGTACCCAGTGCTCATCCCATCAAGTGCCCTCCTTAACGACCATCACCCATTTAGCCCATCCCCCCCACACCTACCTCCCCTCCAACAACCTCAGCATGTTCTTTGTATGTAACAAATCTTCCATAAGAACTTATTTCTGAGAGAGAGAGTATTTCATAAATGGGTACTCACATAACGATGTTTATTTTCATCAGTCATGATCAATCATAAAGATCAAAATAGTGAATTCCTGGGTATATTTATCCTTAATATCATCTTAATATAAAATTACCAACAAAAGGGGCGCCTGGGTTGCTCAGTTAAGTGCCCGATTTCGGCTGAGGTCATGATCTCATTGTTCGTGGGTTCAGCCTCACATCCAGCTCTGTGCTGACAGCTCAGAGCCTGGAGCCTCCTTCAGATTCTGTGTCTCCCTCTCTCTCTGCCCCTCTCCCACTTGTGCTCTGTCTCTCTGTCTCTCAAAAATAAATAAATGTTAAACAAAAATTAAAAAAAAAGAAAACACCAACAAGAAAAACTGCTTAAATAAGTAGATAAAGTTGTCAGGTCTGAAACTGCAATCTTTGACAAAAATATTAATGTATCATATATTGATACATTGATAACTTGCAATAGGCTATGATTAACTTGTTTGTGTTTTGCAGATTGTCATTCTATTCTTTAGGTGCATGAATGACAATGATGACTTAAATAAACGTCTTACAGATTTTCATTACCTGAAAATATAAATGCCAATTTAAAACAAAAATTTTAAATTATAATTTCCTAATTATACCTAATAAAGTTTTTCATTATTTCTGCAGAAGAATTCTTCTGCAGAAGAATTTACCTCAGTAAAAAGTTGGAAAGACATTTTAAAGTAGAAAGTAGATTGGACTTTTTGCACAACCAGATGACATGGCTACAGACAGAAAAACAACAAAAGCATAGAGTAACAATGTAACCATTATTAACTAAATAACAGCCACAATGAGATGGTCAAAACCAAATTACTGGTTTGGGGATCAGAATCATATGATCCCAGTTGTATATCTACAGTTACTAAAATCATCACTAACTTTGTTATACAGGGGTAGGGTCCAAGGTATGTTGACTATTTCAACATAATGAAATAACGTTTATAATTATCCAATGTTTAGATTGGTAAATTAAACGGATAAATGAAAAAAAAATTTACAAAATCAGGCTATGGCTGATTACAAAATATCTACACAAATTCCTCTCATTTGGATTATCACAGCATTTGCGATGTGATTTTGCTGTTCCTCCTGCGGACACAAAGTGGATGCCACACCCCCTGAGTCTAGATGGGCCTTGAGACTTGCTTTGACCAAATAACATGGCTGACATGATTTTATAGGACTTCTGAGGCTGGGCCTTGAAAAGGCTCCATTTTGGCTCGTAGAGAGCTCTGCCCTGAGACCACCACACAAGGAAGCTGCCGTAGCACCCTAGAGGGAAAAAGTCATGTTGAGGAGAACCAAGGCACCCCAAGTGCAAGCTAGCACCATTAGCAGCCATCCAAGTCAGTGGACCTACCAGCCTTGCTAATGCTCCAGCAGAATGCATTTCTATAAATGAGCTCAGGCATAGTCAGCGCAGGAAACACCCAGCCCACCCACAGGAACATGAGAAACCATAATGTGTTACTACTTTAAGCCATTAAGTTTTGGTGGTGGTTTAGCAAAGACTAAGTGAAACAGAAACTGCTACTGGGAATCTAGTGCTGCTCTAACAAAGATCTGAAACATGTGGTGTTGGCCTTGGGACCAGGTGGGGAGGAGGCTGGAAAGAAACTATTAGCAGACGCTGAAAAGGACAGCAGACTCTGCTCTCAGAGATCAGAAGAGCCACGTGTATTTTATGTACTGTCTACTCTGTCATCTGCAGTAACTTGAACTTGTGCATTCGACTAGAGAGGTTTCCTTGCAGAAAGCTGACAGTATCAACTGGCTTCTTCTGAGATACTGGAAGAGAGAGAGAGAGAGATGAAGTAAAGAAGGCCCTTTTTCATTTGCATTGGATTAGAAAGTATGACATTCCCAGTCTTTCCTGGAAAAATATTTGCAAAGTAAAACAGGGTTTTAGGATAACAATAAGTCAAAAGCGTGACTGTAAGACCCATTGTTGGTTTGTTTTTTTCTTGACCTTTATCTATTTTGAGAGAGAAAGAGTTTGAGTGCACAGCTGGGGAGAGGCAGAGACAGAGAGGGAGAGAGAGAATCCTAGGCAGCCTCTGCACCTACATGGGGCTCGAACCCATGAAAAGTGAGATCATGACATGAGCTGAAATCAAGAGGCAGACACTCGGAAGCTGCATTGTTAAGAACCCAGAAAGATTTAAGGTAGTGCCTACATGACCTTCTCAACTAGATAAACCAGCTTCTAAGAAGCTTGAGGGCACCGACCACAGAGCCTTTACCTATGGTCCAAAAACTGTTTTAAATTTGGGGTTTGAATGGCACAGAATGACTCCAAGCAGATTTTTAGGAAGTCAACAAATCTGCTAAGCAAAAACACCACCACCTTGTACTAAAGGGACAGGACAGTTCAAAATGAAGACAAGACTTTGGAACCACACTTAATATGATGAGGAAGAAGGCTAAGAAGACAGTCAGCCGGGGGCGCCTGGGTGGCCCAGTAAGTTGAGCATCTGACTCTTGATTTTGGCTCAAATCATGATCTCAAGGTCATGGGATCGAGCCCCACCTCAGGCTCCATGCTAAGCATGTAGCCTGCTTGAGATTTTCTCTCTCTTCCTCTCCCCTCTACCCCACTCATACTCTTACTCTCTAAAAAAAAAATTAAATTAAAAAATTTTTTTCTTTAAAAAGAAGGCAATCATCCATAAACATGAACCACTTCTTATCAAAAAGACACTGGCCCCTGGATTAAAGGGACTAGCCACACGTGCCTGGCTGGATTTCAGAATTATTTCAGACCACGACTGTTATCTCTTTTCCCTTCTTCCCTTCTTTGAACAGAGGCATCTACTGCAATGGCCCTGGCTCCTCTCTCATCATTGCATTTTGGATGAATGGGTGCAGTCGCTTCTCTTTTTAGTTCATAGGCCTGGGGATTTAGAAGAATTATACTTGAGGAGCCTCATTTGTATGCAGACAAATGACAAGATGCAGATCACATGACACTGGATTTGAAGTTTGCTGACATCATTGGATGAGATTTCCGAGGCCTTGAGAGGAGGTGAATGTATTCTAATGTGTGGAAAGAATATAAATAATAGTGACCAGAAGACAGATTTTAAATTATGACCACAAAATCCTCTGGTTCCAATATGCATCCTCTTTTACAAGGTGACTTTGTCTTTCCTCTCATCAAGGGGTTGAATTGATTTCACCCTCCTTGAATCTGATCTTGTATTGACCTTGCTTTGATCAATAACACAGCAAAAATGACTTTCTTCATCTGATTCTAGGCCTAAGAAGTCTTGCCGTTTGTTTTAGCTATCTTGGATTTCTGCCTTAAAACCACCATGTAAGGAAAGAAGTCTATATTGGAGGACAAGATTCCATGCGGAGAAGAACTGAGATGCCCTATCGTATAGCCGGAACCAACTTCCAGACACATGGGTGAGGTCATCTTGGAGCTAGTTCGGCCAACCCTGCAGATGAACACTCATCCCAAATGAAGCCAGCAAACTGAGACCAAAAGATTCAAGGTTGATGCATCTGTCACCTCCTCTCTCCCACACCCAGACATTCTTCATGTCAAGAAAGTACTTTCCCCATCATTATATCCCAAGAGACTAAATCACTGCCTGGCACGTTGTCTTAGGTATATGTAAGATGGTCCTTAGGAAACCATCCATGTTTAACTGTGAACTAGTGTGACAACCCACAGATTATGAAAAATGAATTATGATTATTTTAAGTTTGGAGTGATTTGTTACACAGCAATAGCTAACTGAAACAAAGGCATTTACTTGTATGATAGACACACAAGTAATCCTCCTTTTTCTCCCCGGGTCACTCTGTCTTCTACAACAGGTTTCTAGGCTTGCTTGGTTGGGTCCACTTCCCGGCCCTTTGATGTTCTTATCAGATGAGTAAAAGAGAAAAAAGTGGCAAAGAACAAGACATGCAAAGTTATTCTCCGCATGGTTAAGCACAGATTAACCAGGGACACACAGAAGGAAAGGAGAGAAGGAAAACAGCTACCAGAAGAGTGGGCTTAAGGAAAAAGAGGAGTAAAGAGGATTCTTAGGGTGTTTTGCCTCTGTTGAGTGCTCTCATCATTGCTTCAATTTTTGTAAAGCAAATGTCAAGAAAGACATATTGCTCTTAAGATTTTTGGATTTGGAATTGTATTTCTTTTATGTAAAACCAATGACCAGATTCTGAAAGCCCTGTTTCATTAAAGTTACTTCTATGAAATTTAGTACTATCTCACTATGAATCTAAGGCACAAAGGATGAGAAAAAAAATAATTATTTCAGCTCCGAAGTGAGAGTTTCTCATCCCTCAGCATTACTGACATTTTGAGCAAGATCAAACTTTGCCACAAGAGGCTGTGCTCTACATTATAGGATGGTTAGGATCCCCGGCATCTACCCATTAGATGCCTATGGCACCCCACTCCCCCCTAACAAATTGTGATAATTAAAAATGTCTCCAGACATTGCCAATTATTTTAAGGGGGAAAAATCACCTCAGTTGAGAATCAGTGACCTAAACTATGCCCTTTTCATCTATGGATGACAATGGCAATAAACTGGTATGAATATTTGAAGATGTGTGTGTGTGTGTGTGTGTGTGTGTGTTTTAAGTGAATATATATATATATATATATATATATATATTTTAATGAATTATGATTGTTCAATTAACTACTCCAAAAAGTCCTTATCATATTGGGTCATTCCCACAGTTTATATATTTATTTAAGCCAAAATCCTTTACACTGAGATATATCTATTTAAGAAGTGGCAAAGTACAGTGTCATTCAAATCTGGAAATTCATGTCTTATGTGGTGCAGAATGGGGGGGGGTGGGTAGAGGGTATATATATCCTAAAATTGTATTTGGTTTATTTTACTATATTCTAACCCTTTAAAAAAACTTTTTTCAGAACTCTAAAAAAAAAAAAACAAAAATAGTTGATTGGCTTTAGTTGGTTAGTTAAAAATATAGCCTGAACCATTCATTATCGCATTTTAATTTTAACCATTAAACCTTTTATTTATAAGATTATAACATTTTAACATTTAACATTCATTACAAACATTTTATCACTGTCAGACCAGGAAAAGTATATAGCATGTCACTCAGCCAAATATAAAAAAAAATATTTAAAAATTTAGAGAATTTTAATGTATTTTTTTAGGGCAGGGTACTTGAATATGGCTGGGTTTCTAAGGACACATAGATCAGCTAATGTGCCAGGCTGTTATCCACAGTCTCTCCCAATACAATAACGGGGAAAATGCTTTCTTTCCAGGAAGAATTTTAATCACATGTGGATGGAGATATGGGAGAGAGGATGTAACAGATATATCAGCCTTGAGCCTTTAGCCTCAATTTCATAAATTTTTAGTAAAATCATTTGGTGGGGAGAAAAAAAACACACCTCCCCTGAATTGAGAAGAGGCTATTTATAATCTTTATCCCACCCAATGTTAAAATTAACAGTTTTCTCTGCAGAAATATTAATGCCTCTGACTCCAAGGTGCTCTGATTGAAGGTGATACATAACATGGGGTATTCCCAACATATTATATTCCCCAAATTCAAAAGATTATGACTAGGAAAACAAAGCTTAGACATTTGCATAAAGGGTTGTGTGTATGATACGGAAGTACAATGATAAAGATGTGTCCTGCAGAGGATTATAATCAATAATAAAGAAAAGTGATAAATATAATGAGAGTTCACTATGGCAGTTCATACCAGGGGCCTCCTCCAACATCTTCTAGTTCTAAATAGAGACAATACATTTGAATAGTTTCAACAGAGCTTTTGTGTTTTTTTCTGTCACTATATCCACTGTTTTCTGGTACTTTTTTTATATCCATGATTGGTGGATATAAACATTGATAAGAGGAGTGCCTGGGTGACTCCGTTGGTTAAGCATCCCAACTTTACCTCAGGTCCTGATCTCACCTCTCATGAGTTCGAGCCCTGCATTGGGTTCTGTGCTGACAGCTCAGAGCCTGGAGCCTGCTTTGGATTCTGTGTCTCCCATTCTCTCTGCCCCTCCCCTGCTTGCACTCTATCTCTCTCTCTCAAAACAGACATTAAAAAAAAATTTTTTTAATGATAAGAAAATGATAACCTGTGAATTAATGAAAATACCTTATATCCTTAAAACAGTTGGATTTACTCATGTTTTCGTGTTTACTTCTCATCCCATTCACACAAGGAACCAGGCCTAGTAGGCACAGGAGGTATTTTAAGCGGAGATGTAAATAAGGAAATGAAGCATGGTGAGAATTAAGAAAAATACCAGTAATCTATAAATTAGAATAAAGGCTACAGATCTGTAGAACTATGGCCAGAAATTAGATAGTCTGTGTCCTAGTCTAACCTAATTATCACTAGATTTATTTGCTGATTGTTTGATTCATTTATTTAATGAATACCATCGTGCCCCTCCTGTGAGCTAGCATCCTGCTCTGACCAGCTCTGGATGCCATCGGAGAGTATGGTGTGGCCCCTCCTACTGCAGTAGGGAGAACAGGAATCAGAAGGAAGGATGCTGCAGGTTCTGTACGTGCAGCAGAAAGTAACAACAAACAGTGACATGGAAGATGTGAGCAGATAAAAAAAAAAAAAGACCGCAGTTACGAAATTAAAGGTAACCTGAGCGTAGAGAAAGTGAAAGCCAACCCCTACTGTTTGCTCGCATTGGAGCTCAGGGGAACATGCTGCTTCTACATCTAAATTTTTTTCTAATAAATTACAAATAAAAGTCACATAAGAAATAAAAGTCAGAGGACAGCTGATCTCCTTGATGAAGGATTACTTCCAGTTAGCACAGAAGTCTTTGGAAAAGTTTTAAGCTGACCCTGGACGAACCTGTCACGTGTAGCTCCCTAATTGTAAAAAGTGGCCCAACTCCTGACTGCAAGAAAACTACCACAACTTTGAAATCTTTTCCTGGTTTAAGTACTTAGCAACACAAGAGTAGCAGAAGGAAAGCAGGTACCAGAAAATGTCTTAAAATACCTTCTTCGTACAACCACTCTATTTTAACATTAAACTGGACTTCAAAACTAGTATTTCAACCAATCAACATACAGTGTTTTATTTGGGGCTGGGAGAGAGTAGTTGATCACAGCGTTCACATATTTTACATTCAATATTTAGTCTAGGCTTTAAAACACATATAGTTTTTCCAAATAAATATGACTTTTTCTTATCTAGGATCTTCAAAATTCAGTTGTTTTTGTTTTTTTCTCAATAAAATACTGCCCTTTGTCTTAAGCAGGTTTAGGATTACAATCCCACATTTAGGGATTTTATATTTGAAAATATTGCTAATATTATTTCTCATTCACACCTTGGGATCTAAATTTTCCTTTTCTCTCTCTTCACTATTTTTTTTTATTTTTTTAAACATTTTATTTATTTTTGAGACAGAGAGAGACAGAGCATGATTGGGGGAGGGTCAGAGAGAGAGGGAGACACAGAATCTGAAACAGGCTCCAGGCTCCAGGCTCTGAGCTGTCAGCACAGAGCCCGACGCGGGGCTCGAACTCGCGGACTGCGAGATCGTGACCTGAGCTGAAGTCGGACGATTAACCGACTGAGCCACCCAGGCGCCCCTCTCTCTTCACTATTTTTATCAATATCCAAACAACACAGTAATTGGACACAATCTTACTTATCTTCCATTTTATACTGCATGTCCCCGTCAGAAGCAAAGAGGGCTACAATCTTAACAGTGAAGTTCCTGAATCTAAACTGGAGGCAAAATTATCAAAAGAAAAGCCAAAAACAGTAAAACTGAAACATAAGACTGAATCACAAAGTTTGAGGAGGAGACGTCGGAAATTCCAATCCCAAACATATCCAACCCTGGATCGTAGACATGTTCAATGAGCCACTCGGAAGACCTGCATTTGGTGTCCAGTCATAAACAGAGCCCTAGAGGGTGTGCCATTTGTGATTGCTTCAGGACTGGAGCAACGGCAGTGACCTTCGTCGTAAATGAAAAGTCACTGGATCACAGAACCTGCGGCCCCTCGGCCATTTGCGGAGGCTTCCGCCTGAGACAACAGCTGCTGAGTGCCAGTGTCACAAATGAACTGCCTCACGTGTTCAAGCTTATCTGTAATGTGTCATTTTTTAATTTTTTAAATAGTTACGATAGCTATCATCTGTTTAGAAGGTATCATGCGGCAGTCATGATGTTATATACCTTCATGATCCATATTATCTAACTTAAACTTTGCAACAACCCTGTGAGAAAATATCCCCCTACTTGGATTTTATATGTAAAAAAACCAGGGCTATCTCTATGAAGAGAAGCAGCACTATCAACGATAGCCAAATTATGGAAAGAGCCCAAATGTCCATCAGATGATGAATGGATAAAGAAGATGTGGTATGTAAATAATGGAAAACTACTCGGCAATGAAAAAAGAATGAAATCTTGCCATCTGCAACAATGTGGATGCAACTAGAGGGTAATAAGCTAAGTGAAATAAGTCAGAGAAAGACACATATCAAGTGATTTCACTCATGTGGATTTGAGAAACATAACAGATGAACATAGCAAAGAAAAACAAGATACAAACAGAGAGGGAGGCAAAGCACAAGAGAGACAGAGAACAAACTGAAGGTTGCTAGAGGGGAGGAGAATGGTGGGGGTCGGGTTAAATGAGTGATGGGCATTAAGGAGGGCACTTGTGGGATGAGCATTCGATGTTATATGTCAGTGATGCATCATTGGGTTTTATTCCCGAAGCCAAGACTACATGCTATGTGAACTAACTTGAACTTAAATTAAAAACAAAAACAAAACCCCGGGGTTATCAAGGTTCATCAACTTGCCTATGGTGACACAGACAGACACCAAGTGGAAAAGCATGGCTCTGCAGCAACCCAAAGCCTGTGCCTTCACTCTACTTTCACATCCACATTGTCCACTGGGGTTCCCAGAATATTTTATATCTTATGATTGTTACCAAACCCTAGAGATAGTCAACACTATCCCCAACTCTCAGATTAAACAACCCACTTTCAGAAATAAATTGTCTCAGCAAATGAGTTGACACTCAATTGTCAACTCCTATGGTGCAGGGGGACTCCTTATCCCCCTGCACCGTATGAGCAACTAATTGGCTAGAATCTAACCAACAGATAGAGCACCTACGAGCTAAATCCTGTTTTCTTCCCCATCTTCCTGAGCTACAAGCTATAAGGACTTCTCCCCAGTGACACTTTGACCTGCTGTCTTCAGTTCTCCAACTGTTTCCATCTCTTCATTCTCCATCTCTATATTTGTATCTGCCTTGGTATTAGCATGTGTCAAGGTCAGGCTAACAGAGAAACCCACTCTAGAAGAAGTCTTGTCAGCAGGATGTTTTTCGGCATGTGCTTTCAGAAACATTTTGAAGGGTGTGAAGGAAGAAGCATTGGGCAGAGGGAGATGTTGAACTGAGATGCAGTTAGGTCTCTGAAGCTGGGATCTCTTTCAGAGAAATCCTAAGTTGAGGTAAGGGGCCGGGACTTTGTACCCAGGCATTGATCACTCACTGCATATGGGCTTCCCTGGGGAAGGGAGCATAACTTGGATGGGGCAGATCCCTTGGGCTGAGGACACATCCTGGGGAGGGGCTCAGCTGTCAACCTCCAGCAAGCAACGCTCAGGGTAGCTGGGGAAATGAGGGCCCTAAGACTGAAGGGCAGGACCTGTGCTGCACCCTACAGCTTGTGCTACATCCACTGCAAAGAGCCTATAATTCAAAGAAATGGCGAGGTCTCACCTCCGATGAGATAGTCAATTACACACAGTCTCCAAATCGTCCAGATGCTTTAGTCCCACCAGTCTGAACGCTTTGTCACTAATTCACATGCTATCTCAATCCAACCAGCCAAGCTGGGTTCTGCCTTTCTGCCCTCTGGGCTTTCCTACAGGAGGTCCCTTTCTGCTTCTCCAACCAGAGAACTCTAGCAACCACTGTCTAGTTCTGCCTCCATATTACCATCCATCTTGTCAGATTCTGTGCCCTACAGGTGATGCTTGATGCTGTTCTCAGCAGCTCCTCAAGGGCACCAGCCAGGAGCTTATGCAAATAAGAAACAGGGAGCGTCAGATACTGGCCCGCCCGTAGGCAGGACATGGGCCCAAAATGTGCTTTCTTTCACCAGCAGTGTTCTAAGAAAATGTTTCAACTTGAGTGTTTCGGGGTGAGCCTTAACATTTCCTAGTTTTCCATAGACCTATTACTCTCCATTTTCTTAGGCCAGCTGCTTCTCAGATCACCTGAAGGTAACTGACTTTAAGACATCTAGAAAAAAGAAAGACTTGACCTCCATATATGCACAGGTGGAAAGTGAAGTAAGAAAGCAGTTGTGATGAGAAATCTTAGGAAGAGGTGACAAGGAGAATAAAGACTCTCCCAATTTAAAAGGAAGGTATTATAATTTTAATACAATTATTTAAATTATATCCTTAAGGAAAGAATTTGTAATATATAAAACATTATATATGATATAAGTTATATATCATGTTTAATACATAATATATTATAAATATATAATACAGGGGTGCTTGGGTGGCTCAGTCGGTTGAGCGTCCAACTTCAGCTCAGGTCATGATCTTGTGGTTCATGAGTTCGGGCCCCGCGTTGGGCTCTGTGCTGACAGCTCAGAGCCTGGAGCCTGCTTTGAATTCTGTGTCTCTGACTCTCTGCCCCTTACCAGCTAGTGTTGACTCTCTCTTTCTCTCAAAAATAAATAAAAACAGTAAAAAAAATTTTTAAAACTAAAAAATAAATATATAACATAATAATGTATACTATAATATAGATGACATTAATATATATATTATATTATATTAGTTATATTAATTACAATATATTATATTATATGGTTGTTATATGGCTGGGCTTTTTTTAAGTTTATTTGTTTCGAAAGAGAGAGAGAGCGGAGGAGGGGCACAGAGCGAGGAAGAGGGAGAATCTCAACCAGGCTCCACACTGCCAGCACAGAGCCCAACACAGGGCTCAGACTCACATACCAAACTGTGTGATCATGACCCGAGCTGAAATCAAGGGTCTGACGCATAACCGACCGAGTCACCCAGGTGCTTCTATATGGCTGTTTTAATTCTATCCTTGAGGAAAACGGAAGAAGTTTTCTGTTCACTTTATCCACCCTACCTCTAAGTATTTTAAATTAGTATAAATACATTATTTCAACTGAATTATTTCACCGAAACTCAGAACAACCAGAATTAGTTAAAAGTTACTTGTATGATGTAAAGATTTAAATCAAGGAAACACAGTTTAATAAATGTATACAAAATATACGATTTTGGTGTTATTATATATAACCAAATACTAGATTCCAAATACCAATCAGCTATGTCAAGAACAAACTTGATGCTCTCAGTATATTCCATGTAGCTAAACATGAGCATAAGACTTCCTAGTGTATCCACCTTTGTTTCTTAGTAAGAAAAATGTCTCGGCTACATAATTATGGTTGGAGGTCTAATCACTGAAAAAAAATGTAAAAAAAGTTGGCATGACCCCAGCAGCAAACTAAAATGCATCTGGGTACCATCTTCTAGCTGAACACAGTGGTAAGGTGGTGAAATTCTGAGTCATCATCACATTTTATAGGAGTCTGAAAATAATAAAAGAGAAGATGAAATAATTTCATTACATTCAGATCAAGATATGAAATAAGTCAATGTACTTTAAAAATTAGATTTTAAAAGCAATAATACTGGAAGTAAAAAAAAAAGAAAGAAAAAGTTGAGTCACCAACAGATTGTGATGAATTCTTGACCAGATTCAGGTGTCAAGAGTATTTTTGTTCATTAGTCTGAGGAAGATACTCGGTTTTGTTATAAATGGTAGACAGTGATGCACTGATGTCTTAAGTTTTAGAAACCATTTCTTTAAAATACCTATATATCAATCACCTAAATTTCTATGCTAAAATTCAGCTTTTATCTTATCTCAGCATTCCTCATAAATTTTCACTGTTCAGGCTTACACTGTAAATATTTGTTTAGGTTTTCCGAAATCATGAACATAAATCAGAACTATTCATTCCAGTTCCATTAGTGCTTAGTTCAGATAAAATAGGAAGAAAACAATTTAAACTTAGAGTTGTTTTAAAGTCTATTCATACAATCTCAAAGTTTTTGTACCAGGGAGTCAAACTGGAATTATATTAAAAGAAAAAGTACACACACACACACACACACACACACACACACACACACACACGTGCACACACACACAGATAATAACAAAAGTACCTTTTATCGCACCGGGAGTCTTGAAGTTTGGTTTTATCATGTCCCGCCTATTATAGTTACTTTTGGAATTTGTTCTAATTCAATCAGTTTCTAAATCAAACACAGCTTTCACCAAGGGAACTTCCAGCTCGGCTAGCAACATTCTCCCTAAAATATCCCTATAGCAACGTCTCTATAAAAGCATATTATTCTCTCATTCTTTAGCCTTACCCCCTGCTTACTGACCAAATGCACCACTCTCCAATGCCAGCATTTCTACAAAGACAATTTTTCTATTGATTTATAAAAAGTGCTTCAGAAGCTTTTTTTCAGGGGAAAAAAATAACACCTTCTTTGTCTATACTTAGGAATTCAGGCATTCTTACTATGTTAAAATCCCAAAAGCTTATAAGGGTTTTTTTCTTTTTGGTCGAAAAGAAATCATTCAAATTATTAAAAGTCCCAAATTATAACCTTTGATATATATATAAAGTTATAATTTTGGAACTTGGGAGAAAGAAACTAAATGAATCCTTTGTAGACAAATATTACAATGACATTTAATTTCTCATATTTGTTTTCGTACAAGATATAATCTTACTTATTTTTAGTTTGCTCTTTGAACCTGCTGGAATTCTATCCAAATAGCTAATACTGTGACACACAAGTTAAAAATTGTAACTACCGCATTAGAAACACACATTATAACAAGTTACCAAGGTAGTCACACTGCTCTATGTGTGAGTGTTTATATATATATAATTATATATATATAAATAGTTTGTGTATATGTATTTACATATATATATTTACATTTATAAACAATATTAGAGAGTTTTTACATTATTTAAGCATATACAATATCAGTTATGGAAGACAAACAAAGGTGCAAGAATCTATAAAGAGTATTTTAAAAGTTCCATTTTATGCTTCCTAACACAATTTAAGATTAGATTCCCAAGCAAGAAATGTTTACAGATTTGTGGGTCTCTCCAAGCTACAATACAATAATTTCTTGACCTGGGATTTCAAGGTAAAATAGAAATCAGTTGCAGCCATAGTAAAGCCTGTTAAAACAACGTTACAACAATATTAGTAATGAAATGTTTTTTATTTTTCTATCCCAGTTAGAGTAAGGACTGTTTATTGTAATACCAAATTTGTTTACAAAGCGTGTTTATAAAGAATGATAGCTATTACCATGATTTACAGAAAACAACAATAAAACTACTCTTCAGTAGAGGCAGAATGGAATAATTAATTCCATCAGGAGTAAATTTTTGGCCCTGGGAGCACAACAGACCTAACTTGCAATCCCCAGCATTCGCGTTTACCAGAAGATTTTTAAAAGGTGACTCAGCCATTTTATGCCTCAGTTGGCTCGTTTGTAAAAGGGAGACACACAAGTACCACAAATCACTGTAAAGGTTAAATGAGACACTTTACCTAAATGTTTTGTCCAAAGCTTAACACATAGTATTTGTTCATCAATAAATGTTAGTTTTTGTCCTATTCATTTTTACTCATTAATTTAAATATGATAGCAACAGCTTGTGCTAAGCAAAAAGAACCGACCATTGCCTTCTTTGATTTTATTTACTAGAATATGCATTTAACAGAGG
Source organism: Acinonyx jubatus (assembly GCF_027475565.1). Classification (NCBI taxonomy): domain Eukaryota; kingdom Metazoa; phylum Chordata; class Mammalia; order Carnivora; family Felidae; genus Acinonyx; species Acinonyx jubatus. Next base: position 14,691,765 of record NC_069385.1, on the reverse strand, counting down.
CAAGAAAACTAAGAAATTTCTGTAAGCCAGGAGAAACCTGGTATCTATTTACATGTTCCAAACACTAAGAATCAGAGCTCGGTGTGAAGTTTAAAAGATTCCAGCATATATTTACAGAACAAATCTGAGCCATTAGATTTAATTTATCTTGACATGGTTGGGGCTAGTGACCAAGTTATTTAATTACTGGGAATGAAGTAATCGTACAGCCTTGAGATCAGGGCTCACCACTCCCCCATAAGGGTTTGTCTTCCAGTATGGCATTTGCTGTAATGGAAAGTCAGTGCAAGGTACGGACTTAACAGTACTTGTTTGTGTTTACTGGCATGTTTTGGTTTTCTTTTTAAGTTTTTTCTTTAATTTTTTTTTTTAGAGACAGAGAGAGGGGAGCAAGGAAGGGCAGAGAGAGAGGGAGAGAGAATCGAAGCAGGCTCCCCATGCTGTCAGTGCAGAGCCCAATGTGGGGCTCGAACTCACAACCCATGAGATCATGACCTGAACAGAAATCAAGAGTCAGATGCTTAACCAACTGAGCTATCAAGGCACCACAGCACTGGGTTTTTTTTCATCCTTTATTGGGTGAGGACTATGCATTCCACATTGAGTCTTTACCCTTATTCTTCTTGAAATTCTCACTTGTATTCGCTCAAGACCCAGAGTCAAAGGTTACTCAACTTTGTTTCACTTTAGAATCTCCACTTTCTCAGATACTTCCCTTACTGAAAGAAATTTTAAAAGCCACCTCTAAAAAAGAGCATTATTTCTAAGAAACACAGAAGAAAACAAGTAAGACAGAAATGATTTACATGGATTTACAAATAAGCTGTCTTATTTTTTCAAATGTCTCATGTAAGCCTTATTTCTATTTGCTAAGCAGCTATTAATCACTAAGGGCAAGGAAATGTGGGAATGAAACATTAGGTTAAAGAGGGTTTGTAGTCTTCAAGGAGGACCAAATTTCTTAACTAGCTTTTAAAAATGATTTACTACAGGGGTGCCTGGGTGGCTTAGTAGGTTAAGCCTCTGACATCTGACGTTGGCTCAGGTCAGCTGAGTACGTCAAGCAACTGACTTAGCACAGTTGGTCCGTGGGTTCGAGCCCCACATCAGGCTCTGTGCCCACAGCTCAGAGAGCCTGCAGTCTGCTTTGGATTCTGTGTCCCCCTCTCTCTCTCTGCCCTTCCCCACTTGTGCGCTCACGCTCTCTCTCTCTCTCTCAAAAATAAAAAATAAACATTAAAATTTTTTTTAAGATTTACTACACACAAAATATGTGCAAAGTATTGATTGGGTATATTGATAATTTTGGAGGGGTTGAGTACAGGTGAACAAGGAGAAAAAAGGAAGACGCAGAGCCTAAACCTAGCCTCTTTGTAAACGTAGTCTCTTCACATCCCTCAGGAGTACTTTCCCCCTACAGCAATACATCAGTCTGTGTGTTTCAGGGGAAGAAGCAAATACAGTAGCCTCGTTTTTATTAATTGCTCCCAAAGTTTGGTGCCTTGGGAACCCAGAGCGAAGCATCTCATGTCATTGAGATAAAGAGACAAAGGTGAAGAAGGCAGGACTTCGGGCGGGGCGAAGATGCTGGCTTGTTTACAAATAACATGCTCTCTCTTCTCAAGCTAGAGGAACCAGCACGACCTTCTCTTTTATTTTTGGGTTTGTCAAGGGCAATATTGTTCCCTTTCAGGAAGAGACAATACCAACATAAAGGGGGAAAAAATCTGCTTAGAAAATAGCAACAGCAAAGAAGTGTGATAGGAAGGAGGTGCAAAGGGAACACAGGAAGATAGACGCAAGAGCAGTACATTGTATATTTAGAGGCAATTCTAGTCTGATCCACCACCTTTCAAATTATACTAAAAGCATGGTTAAAATAGCACTTTTGGCAGTAAGTCTCAAATGCATGGTACTCTAGGATAAGGCCTAGTGGAATCATCAGGAATGAGGCCGCCAAATGGACATGAGGCAGGAAGAGAAACCCCAGGTTTGCTTCCAACGAGGCGTCTTCACAGGAATACTCCACAGGAGCTTGGCCTGACTCAGGTATTACTCTCACAAACAACAGCAGTTGTAAGACTGACTCTCGTCATTTAAGGGTATAATTTCGGGGGCAGAAAACCAATCTACAGACTCAGGTTCTTTTGTGGCCTGTAAAATATCCACTGGTGTCCCACATACTATTTTAAACATGAACCAAATCATGCCCAACACTTCAACAAGGAAACGTATTTTCCTTTCTCACAACATAAAAATTGTATGTCCTTTTGTTTTCCTCACCTCTGTAACTCATATTTTTCTTTAATTTTTAATTTCTTTAAATTTTCTTTAGAAAGTTCTCTCTCCGTGGATTGTTCTGCAAGCCTATAGTGAAGTATATATATAATAGATTATTTTGATGCTTCTATTAAATTCTTTGTCTCCATTCTTTGGAGACACTGACTCCTTCTATCATTCTCTGAAGCCAAGGCAACAGGGAAGAATAAAATAATGTTTTTTCTTTTGTCATGATGTCTTTAGTCTAAAACTCAGCTGCCATCCCAGTGCCAAAGTCATTATAAGGGTAACTTTGAATTTACAGATTTTTCTGAAAAATCCAAGAAAATAGTGATCTTTACTAAGTTGTCAAAAGCAGTTTCTTATATGCTTTAAAAAATGACAGCTCTGACTCCTTTATGAAGATAATCTTCATTACATAAAAGAAACATAATGATAGGGGGAGCAAAGGGCTCAACCCACCAAATATTCCAATACAACAAAAGACTAAGTGAGTCGAAGCAGTTTGATAACAGAGAAGGAGACAACTGCAGAATGGAATGGAAAACAGAGTCCAGAAAGAGACCCCAGTCTATCCCAACAAAAATGAGAAAGATTATTTAGTGAATGGCTTAGGCAAAACTAGTAGGCAAATTAAGAAAGAAAAATCAATTTAGGGGCGTCTGGGTGTCTCAGTTGGTTAAGAATCCAGCTGTGGCTCAGGTCGTGATCTCACAGTTCATGAGTTCAAGCCCCACATTGGGCTCTGTGCTGAGAGCACAGAGCTTGCTTCGAATCCTCTGTCTCCATCGCTCTCTGCCCCTCCCCCACTGGTTCTCTCTCTTTCTCTCTCTCTTTCTCAAAATAAACAAATAAACTTTTAAAAAAAGAAAGAAAAATCAATTTAGAGCCTCACTGCACACCAAAATAAATTCCAAATGGTTTAAGGAGTGAAAATAAAGTAACGGTAACAAGTACTTGAAAATAAAATCAGTATCTATGTTTACTGAAGACAATTTAGGCCTAAAAATAACAGAGGAGGACTATATTTCATTGCATAAAAATAAAAACTACACACTTGACAAATTTTAAACATAATTAAACATGGAGACTATATGGGTAACATATTTGCAAAAATATAATAAAGAGTTAAAATTTCAAATAAAATCAATGAGAAAAACCTTAAGCTATACTACATTGTTAAACAAAGATATGAACAGGCAACTCACAAAATGGCTTTTAAAATATATAAAATAAGGTTTGAAGTTATTTCAGTAAAAAAATGGATATTAAAACAATGAGATAAGAATAAAATCCAGGAGTAATTAAAAGAGAGAGTCTGAGCCACAAATAGCTCCTATTTTCTTTTTTCTTTTTAATTTTTTTTTAATGTTTATTCATTTGAGAGAGAGAGAGAAAGAGCACGAGAAAGGGAGAGAGGGCAGAGAGAGAGAGGGAGACACAGAATCCAAAACGGGCTCTAGGCTCTGCGCTGTCAGCACAGAGCCCAACGCGGGGCTCGAAGTCACAAACCGCGAGATCGTGACCTGAGCCCAAGTCAGACGCTTAACCAACTGAGCCACCCACACACCCCCCAAAGTTCCTATTTTCAATTATTACCATGAAAACAAAACAGCATGGATAAATTAGCTATTTATTTCCCATAACCTCAATATTATGACAGCTCAGGTGATTCTCAAAGTGTCTGGACCAGCATCACCAGGGAACTTGGGACAAATGTAGATTATTACCCAGGCCCAGCCCAGACATACAGAATCAGATCACTAATCTGTTTTAACCAGACTGGTGCCTCTCAGGCACAATCAACAAGTACGGGGATCCCGGTATGGATCACACACTGTATAAACTCTGTAACATTGTGGTTAAAGGCATGCATCCCAAGGGCCTGGTTTAAGTTCCAGCTCCACCTCTTGGGCAAATTACCCACACGCTCCATCTTTCAGTTGCCTCATCTGTAAAGTGGGGATGATAATGACGCACACCACATATGGTTGTTAGGAGGGTAACAGGAGTTAACATCTGGAAAGCACACAAGAGAGTGCTCAGTATATAGTTCAGCTCTGTTGGTAAATAGAAATAAAAGACAAATTATTTTCTATTTAAAAGTTGTTTCATGATAATCAATAATTACACGATTAAAAATGACAAGTCAGTTTGTCGATCTGTAACAGAAAGCTAGGGAAGCCAACAGCTTTACAAACGAGATGAATATAGAGAAAGAAAAAAAGAATATATACAGTCCACATCGCAAGTACTCTGACGATGGAGGGCCACACACGTAAGTAATTCAGGGATCTTTGTGGAGAAAACCTGGGAGTGTGAATTCTTGTGCTATCTGAAACAATTTGGGAATATAAAACTCCTCTCTTTGATGGCAAAGATGTGTTTGTTTGATTTTCTATGCTAATAAAGTAGCTGTGGAAATGTGGCTTGAGGCCATACTTTGATATAATAAATAACCCTTTATTAATTTACAAGTGATCCAAATATGATCTTAGCCTACCATTAAGATGTGATCTTAGTGGTTTCGGTCTATCATCGGTGGCTTACCTGATTTACAACCCAGTGCCGACTTCATTTAAAAACAAAAAGTGTTGGGGCGCCTGGGTGGCTCAGTTGGTTAAGCATCCGACTTCAGCTCAGGTCACGATCTCGCGGTCCGTGAGTTCGAGCCCCGCGTCGGGCTCTGGGCTGATGGCTCAGAGCCTGGAGCCTGCTTCCGATTCTGTGTCTCCCTCTCTCTCTGCCCCTCCCCCGTTCATGCTCTGTCTCTCTCTGTCTCAAAAATAAATAAACTTAAAAAAATAAATAAAAAGCGCAAGTCTAGTAATTATTTCAGTATTGTCTAGACCCTGTCTGACAGCTCCACCAAATTCTTCAATTATTTCGTTGTTAATAATAACTAAATCATCACGAAGTCACAACAAAATAAATGAAAAACACAACGTTGTATTTTCTACTTTTAAACATTCTTGCTCAAGACTAAGTAAGATAACATAAAATTTAAATTCTTAACACTTCCCCTACATTGTGTAGGTATCTGATTGTCCAAAACACTGTAATACCTTTTGTTGTGCTTTCCAAATATTCTTTTGAATATCTTCCTATACAAAGTTTCTTCTATAGCATTCCAAATATGTGCTCTCCCATCTCTGCATATAATATTCAGCTTATTTCATGGGAACAGAGTAACGAGGGAGTTCCCTGTGCCTTTAGGATCAGGCAGATGGGGAAGTCACTGAGGCCCACAAAAAACAGAGGTTGTTGAAGAGCAAAGTGGTCAACTTAAACTTTTTGGTGAGGCCCAGCCTTGTCATCATTAGGGGCAAGACTTACTGAGGCCATCTTGAATCTTTAGTCTCTCCTCACAGCACAAGAAATGGTGCTGGGTTCTTCCTGCCCTTTCCCTTAACAAATATAGGATGGGTGGTCCTCCACCTGCTACCACCATGAAGTCAGACTTCCTGTCTAATAATTGTTTCCACCATCAGAGGCAACTGACATGATGAGATTCGTTTCCTCCTACAAATTCACAAAGTGCTATCTAAGAAGGTTCAGACCCTAGGACCGCGCCAAGAAAGCTTTTCTTTGTTGCCTACATCACTGACAAGGAAAAAGCCAAACTCATACCCACAGCAGAATGGAGACTGTCAGTAGGTGAGCATCTGCTCAGGACACTGTGCCATAACCCCAGGCCCAATCTGGAAGGATTTGTGTGGCACCCCTGTGCCCAGTCTCAAGAAGAGATGGAAACGGGGTGATTCATGCCTTTGGTTGAAAAACTAGAAGGAAGGGACTGACTCAGAAATCAAACCACCTCTTTAATCTGATTCTTAATCTGGTCTTCTTTTTTTAATGTTTATTTATTTTTGAGAGAGAGAGAGAAAGAGAGAGGGAATGCAAGTGGGGAAGGGGTAGAGAGAGAGGGAGACACAGAATCCGAAGCAGGCTCCAGGCTCTGAACTGTCAGCACAGAACTCAATGAGGGGCTCGAACTCATGAACTGTGAGATCATGACCTGAGCCTATGTCAGACATTTAACCCACTGAGTCACCCAGGTGCCCCTTAATCTGTTCTTTTTTGACCCAGGTAGGAATACAAAGATTTTGGAATCTGTAAACTGCAGGAATACAATGTCTCTCAGTGACTTAGTTTCAATGAATTTAACCCATAAGTTTTACCTTACAATATGTTCAGTTCTGAGGCTCCTCTTAACCCAAGAGGTTAAGGCTATTTTTGTTTTGTTTTGTTTTGTTTTTGTTTTTGTCTTGAGATTGCTTAAGAACAGCAAACAAAGTACTCACGACTAGACTTGCTTTTTAAACAACAGCCTTGGCAATGAGCTCTAGCTGAGAACTGGCACTTCTGTTGAATCTGAGTATTCAAGGAAAGAAAATCAAGAGAAGAAAGAAAAACATAATGTGTAGAAACAAAAAAGATCCAAGAGATTCCTTAAAAAATGCAGCATTTATGTGTGTACATGAACCCATTGCACACTGAATCACATAAGAACAGTCCTTTAGAGGCATTTCATAATAGCTGCAGGATGAAGGGGAGAATGTACATACACACACATATATATATACACACACATATACATATATATGTATACACACACATATATATGTGTATGTGTGTACATATACGTCTATATGTCTATATATATATGTATAGACATATATATATACACATATATATATACTCTAACCAAAAAAGGAAAAAAAAGAAAAAAAGGAGCATGCATGTTACTTTTTCATGAAAACAGTGCCATTTAACTTGTTTGCAAATCTGTGACTGTAAAGTGCCCACGAGGAGGAAAGAAGGGGAACTGGTCTTAGAAACAAGACTGTCTAATGATAGCTGTATTTGTACTGGACCAATTACTATGACTGAAGGGGCATTTTCTATGGTAGACAGAATATCAGCATTTTGTTTTCTCAAATAATTTAAAGACTAACATGTGGCTCAACTTTTAAATTGCTTACTTGCTGTGTGCAACTAACTTATTATTTTTAATGGTTTTTAAAAACTTAATGGTAGTTTGTGCATCATCACAAATGTTCACAATGCCCTTGAGAAGAGATTACCACATTTGTAGGTACACTGACAAAATTCTTTCCAGTCACTTCCTGACTGAGGCAGATGAGGAGGGCAGCTTCAAAGCCACAATCCTGGGCTGGCCTTTTGCCTTAAGCATTTTAGAAGGTGAGCAGAAATCAATATTTTTAAAAATAGGATGTCTAGATCTTTCATGACATTCTTTAATGTCTGGGTGATATTGCTATTATCATCACACAATACTTAGCATTTTACTGTCATGGCTATAACAACCAAGGTAATTTTTACTACAATCTGAGTAAACTGAAGTTTCTACAAAATATTTTCATATTTTTGCCAGTTTTGTGAATTAATGTTCAGTTGTCACTCGCGTTACAGGTGAAGTCCATGAATTATACACATTCAAAATGGGTAACAATCTAGTTAGCTGTTAGAACTCCCTTGAGTTGTAGACGTCTTGCTTTTGCCCAACTGTTCACTTCATATGCCTCATGGAGAAATTATTCAGATTGGAAGGGCTTCAAAACAAATAAACAGAATAAAGGAACTCATAGGATAGCAGAATTCCAGAATCAGAGCACTTTCTACAGGTTAGGAACTGTAGGATAGTTGGAATCTGTGACCTGCCCCATGTCAAAAAAGCAGTTAGCAACAAGAAGTCAGAAATCATGCTTCTAACCATCAGATACCCAGAAGCTCTTTTCTCTATAGGTGGAAAGATTAGCTACAGAAAAACTCTTTCCCTAAAGGTGACTCACTTGCTGCTAGGGGATGAAGAGTCGCTTAGAAGGTGACAGAAGAGAAGTAAAGAAAATGAAGTCATGGAAAGCCCCAAACCTATAAAATAAAACAGATCCCATGAATTTTGTTCATTGGTGTTTTGACGTGTGTTGTTCTATTTTCCTGGTCATTTGGCTTACTAGGGTAGGCAGGGAAAGCACACCAGAATAAAAAAAAATATATCTCAGCCACAAATTCTGAAGCAGGGAGTCGCCTTTGGTCTAATAACCATTTCAGGATTGTAAACACCTACCCGGAAGGTTAAGTCTTTTGTCATTCACATCTCACTGTCAGCTGTTCTAATTAGAGGTAGCCTTGCTGAATAGCCCCAGGCAGTGAAAATTAAGAAGTGAAGAAAGAAAAAGGAGTATGTTTCCAAGGGCGAGACACTTGGAGGTGGTTTAAATCCCTATAGAGAGAGAAAAGCTGGAGAGAAAAGGTTTAAAAAGTAGATTGAATTCCATTTCTCACAACTGTCCTTCCCTTAGATGGCTCCACATTGTCATTCTCCAATTGTGAATATGGAAATAGATGTTCAAGGAGCTTTCAGAAAACTCATCCTCAAGAAATGCTAAGCATGTAACCTTGGGACTCTCATAAGTCATAACTTTCTCTGGACGAATGTGCTCAAAATTTCCCTATATAAAAGTGCATGACCTGGGCACTCTAATATAGATGTTCGAGAATGAGGTCAATCATTTTTTTAAAAAAATCTGATGATCAAACAAATTGTGATAATAGCATCGACCTATCCTAAAATGACATTTATCTCAGAAGGAAAACTTCTATGATGAAGTAAGAGAATGCGTTCATTTGCAAAAGCAGACTATCACTAAAGCCCTGTTTCACCTGTTGGAACCACACAATATATTTTAACTTAAAAAAAAAAAAGGCAAAAACATTAGCAACAGTCATCCAAGATCTGCGTCATCTCTTTATCAGATATAATTCTCAAAAACAAATGACAAGACCCAGGCATGCAAGAATTTCCTCATTCCAACCTGTGAAAATGGACACTGATACCATTTTGTAATTACAATTTAAACCTCAAACCAGGGTTAAGAATGAAGAGGAGAGACAAGACCTACTATGTGGAAACATATACACACATATATTTGCAGGAGACTCTTGGAGAGTCATCTAAGACGTGTGCCTACCCCCCATGTATAGCAAAGTCTCAATTCTGCATTGTCACCTCCTCTTTGTTTTTATACCTGTCCTTCCTTTTCTGACTGCTGATTGCTTAGGTTGGACAGAAAGAGTTGGGATGCCTCTCCTCCTCCCTCACTCTCACTGCCTTCTGGACTTTCTTCAGGTCTTGTTAGTTGATTTATCTTGAACAGTCTGGTCACCAGTCCAAATCTCCCCTCATTAATTGGACTAAATGAACCTTTGAGGGCAGAGAAGGGGGTGAGTCTGACAGGTGAAGAGTATACGCATTAGAGTTGTTTCACAGCCACAAAGTCGCTTCTTGAGTGGATATGCTGGCCATCACCTGAAGGCGTGCTCTTTAACTACATTCATAAGCAATTATTTAAGGTATTTTGGGTAATCAAAATGATGCACAGGCCAACCTTCTGGTTTTATCAGGAACATGAATGCTTTCAGTTCCTTCAAGCAGACACCATTCAGTGTACTACTCTGGGATCCACCTGTCAAGTCTTTCTAGGAGAGGGCTTGGGCTGGATTTTGTTTGCTTGTTCTGTTGTTTTATTTTGTTTCCCTGTGGCTTTGGGTGCTTTTAAGCCGCCATGTAAGTATTCTAAGAGAATAATCCTTGGAATCATGCTCTTGTAAGAAAAATATGAGTGAGCATATCAAAATCTTAAATGTAAGAGTTCCTAATTTATCTGAGGAATAAGTTATACCCCTGAAAACACTTGGTGGTATAACCAGTTGATGGATTATTTCTGGCTCCACTTTGGGAACGCAACAAACGTCCTCAAGAAGGACATTTCAAGAAGGACTATTTCAAGAAGACCCACTTGATAAGGTTTTTCCTAATGCAATACTACATTGAGCAGAACAATTTTATTTATTTATTTACTTATTTATTTATTTATTTATTTCTACGCAGGACAATTTTAAAAGAAGCTTTTTTGTGATGCTTTGGGCTGAATTACATTTCTTTAGGTTTTTATCGACAAATGCTAATCATGGACCAATGGCATAAGAATGTGGTGCTTGTTGGAGGTATAGATTCGTGGGTTCTGCAGCAGATCTTCTGAATGAGAATCTCAGACAAGGCTTAGAAGTCTTCTTTGGACACACTCCTCATGGTAATTGTACCCAAACTAAGGTTTATTTCATTTTTTTATTTTACAGAAAGACAGTGTGCGGCAGAGAGGGGCAGAAGGAGAGACAGCCAATCCCAAGCAGGCTCCATGTTTGATCCCATGATGCTGGGATCACAACCTGAGCCTAAATCAAGAGTCAGGTGCTCAGTACACCTGGGTGGCTCAGTTGGCTAAGCATCTGACTTCATCTCAGGTCATGATCTTGTGGCTCATGAGTTCAGGCCCCACATCGGGCCATGGGGCTCTGTGCTGACAGCTTGGAGCCTGGAACCTGCTTCGCATTCTGTGTCTCCCCCTCTCTCTGCCCCTTCCCCGCTCTTTCTCAAAGACATTTTTTTTTTTTAAAGAATAGATAAAAAACAAAAAGTCGGATGCTCAACCAACTTGAGCCATCCAGGCGCCCCTAAAGTAAGGTTTAAAAACCAGTGCTTCAGATCCTTAGAATATCTGTATGATACTGAAATTATGTTAATTACTGACAACATTCAAGAGAGCAGTGATATTGCGCTTCAATACAGCTCAGTAATCATCTAAGATGTTTTTCCGTTTTAAGAGTGTGCTGTCATGAGAATAAACATGATCTTGGAAGTCAGAATGACCTAAGTTTGCTGCCCCTTACAAGCTGTATGACATTGAGCAAGTGTCTTAACCTATCTGAACATCAGTTTCCTTTCGAATAAACTGGAGAAACTAACAGCTACCTCACAGGGCTGCTGGGGAGTTAAAGAGCATCATATATATGAAACATACAGCACTGGGCCTGGAACATAATAGGCACTTAATCTGTGTTACATTGTATTATTATTATTATTGTTACCTTCCCTTTTAGCAACTTGATGTGCATACCTCTCTTGAAAAATATTTAGGCTAACAAAGTTTCTTTTGTCATTCTTGCAGCATTATTAGTAGCGTTCTGGGAAACAACTGTTGCGTAATCTGCTAACAAAGACAGAGTGGACCTTGACTACCCAGCAAACATGCCTGTGCGTGCCTTTCCATTAAATCGCTCCTATTGAGATTTCTTTTCTTTTTTAATAGGTACCAACCCATCTTTGCTAACAAATGGTAAATCTAATCCAATCCGCATTAGCTGCTTGCTTCAGGCAGTTACTGGTATGTATTCCCATTCGGTGGCGATAGGATATATCCAAAAGAAATAACAACTGTTATGCATAAGCAGATTCTCAAGTGGTCCAGAGCAAGCAAAATATTACTGTGCCACAGCTCCCAAATACAGACTGGGAATAACTGATTAGGAGGCATTCAAGGCAGAAATGCTAGGACATATTTAGCCTTGATTTTTGAGTCCTGCTATACCAACTCTACAACACTCTCCTGTATGGTGCTATTTTTTTGTTTTGATAAATCGGTGTCTGAGAGTACATTATACTCAGGGTTCTTTATGATTAATCATTTGCAACTTGGTGTGTTCCCGTCTCTAAACTTCGTCCTTTTTCCATCAAAATAACTTCGAAGGTATACATTATTAGGTATTTGGTATTGTTATTTTAAATTTGTCAGAGGTAGCTAAAGAAGCATGACTATGAAATGGTGACTCACCCCAAAAGACACAGGTTATTTCCAAGTGAGACAGTGACACATGGACCAAAGGGCTTTGCAAACCTTGGCAAGAGACTTGGGGTCACAGCAGGTGTAAGAATTAATAGCCAGATTTTTGACCTTCCTATTAAAATCAGCCAGAGAAAGTACAGAGATTATTTTACGTTCTCCCAAATCTAGCTGTCAAAAAAACAGTGGAAAAATCCAGTTTCTTCCTTTGTGCTTCCCAAATCTAATCTCATTTAGTCCCATTAGATTAAAGAAGAGTAAATAACGCTCAAAGCAAGCAGAGGAAATGGAGATACAATTTCACTTAATGATTGAGCATTAACAAAAGGTCTATGGAAAACAGATTGTGAGCCAAAGCAAAACTGTTTCACACTGATCATTTTACGCAAGAAGGGCTTTTAAAAACAAAATGGAGGAACACATAAAATGCCAGCTTTTAATTGTAAGACAATAATAATTGTTCATACATTAAAAAGAGATGTTCTTGTCTTCAAATTAAATCAAGCTACTCACAGTGACTGGGGCTTATTAAGTGTTTATTTTTTTATTTTTTTTATTCTCTACCAATAGTTTACTAATAGTTGCAAATGGTTTAGTAACAGAATTTTTTTAGGACCTAAACTTAATGTAGGGCATTAGAGAAGTCACCCAGCTGAGCAAGAGCCTTGCTTTTGTAGGCAGAAATATGGACAAACCACCACACGCTTTGCAAAAGGCTGTGTATCCTGCGGTTAGTAAAGAAAATTCGCTAAGAGCCATAAAAACAAACTGAATGTACAACTGACATAGTTGTGGTATTTTAAATCAAAAACATTTCTAACACCGAAATGTTTCTAATCATTATGGTCATTGTTCAGATCAGATTTAGAGTGAAAAGCTACAATACTGGTTTCACATCTCCCCGTTATTACAGACTTATGTGGAGGTTTTTGTGTGTGTGTGTTTGTTTTGTTTTGTTATGTTTGTTTCAGTTTTAGCTTTACAAGCAATATGGCAATAAAATAATTTGCTCATTTATTACACGAAATTTTACCTACCTACAAGAAGACTTCTAGCATCTACTAGGGCTCTCTTAGGAAGTAAACACCAGAAACAAACAGTGCTTGGGACAAGACCCACATCTTTACTTCCTGCATTTCCCTTCCCTGTATAAACTATAATGTGACACAGTGTGTGGGTGTGGGCGTATATGTGTGTGTCTGTGTATGTGTGTGTATTTGTAAAGTGTCGTTCTATTAAATATGCAAATCTAGATAGCAGAAACACTTCTTGCCTGTCTTCAGCCCCCAAACAATAGCAAACTATTGTTCTTGTGTTAAACTCATCAGATGAAAAATTTCATATTCTTTATTTCTAATACCCTGACTTTGATTCCAAGGTTCCTGACTTCGGGTGCTTGTAGGCTAGCTAACCCTGTGACAGTGACAACCTTGCCTTCCTGCTAACATTCATAATTAAGAATTTTGGTCTCTAAGTACTGTGCATATATCTCTTCCATGAATTCATCTAATAATATTCTATATCATTGTCACTTCTATGTTTCTTTCATTAACATTTTTTAACAGTGAGAGCCACATCTTATTTCTAAGTCATCCACCTAAAAATCCATTAAGTCTTTGGAAACAGATATTAATTTAATATTCCAGTTTGTTTCCGAAGAGACTGGATTTCATAATGTCTATAACCATGCAACGTAAATCCAGGGGTATGATAATACTTAACCAGCTGCTTTCCCCTAAGTAGGCTCCATTGGTTTACATTTTGCAACATAAGGGATTTGCTTTTTTAAACCATATTTTCTGAAGAAGACAACAACACCATTTCTGGTCCTACATGCTCTTTCAGAAGCTCACCGCTACCTGCACCATGAGGGGATAGAGACTGTCTTCCTTTCTCTTGAAACTGGTTGGGCACCGTAGGAGAGTCAAGTAGGATGGGTCAGAGAGATGGTGTGTGACTTCTGAGGCTAGGTCTCAAAGGCAAAAAGGCTTCTGCCTGGCTCTCTCGGGTCACTTGCCCTTGTCTAACAGGGACTTCTGGGTAGGCAATCACCCCATAAATACAGTTGTCTTTGGAGGTAAGCCTCTCTCTTGCACCAATTCTCAACTTCACGTCACAGTCACCGTCACCACTGATCGTTGTCATTCCTTCCACCCTTAGGCTTCTCCCATTCCAGTTTTAATTCAAGTACCTCTCAACTCTTCCTTGATGTTTCTGTCTTTCTTTCTGTCTTTCTTTCTTTCTTTCTTTCTTTCTTTCTTTCTTTCTTTAAGTTTATTTGTTTTTTAGAGAGAGACAGCAAGCTGGAGAGGGTCAAAGAGAGGGAGAGAGGTTCTAAAACGGACTCTGTGCTAACAGCATAGTTTCTAACATGGGGCTCGAACTCACAAACCAAACCAAGAGATCATGACCTGAGACGAACGCTGATGGTTAACTTACTGAGCCACACACGTGCCCCTTCCTTGATGTTTCTTAAAGGGTACACAGCACCCCACTGGTCTAAGAATCACTTGGAGACCCTGTTCGTATTGCAGACCCCTGGGCCCCTCCAGACTTACTGAATCAGAATCACTACTGGTAGGACCTGGGCTTGGTACTTTTGTGAAGACTCGATTCTGACGCATCTGTCTGGCCTCCCCGCACTCCAGTCTCTCTGCTACCTGATTCGTACTACTCACTAACATTAGACTGATTTTTCAGAGCGCAACTCTGATAACATCATTCCCTTGCCACCTTAAAATGGGTTACCACTGCCTGGCAGGGTTCTTATTCCAGATCCCAGGACTCCAAACTTTTTCCAATCTGGCCTCAACCTACTTTCTAGTCATGTCACCAATAACCCACATAGCAACTTATACTGCACCTCAGCTTGCTTCTGCCAGACTCGACCCTCTCCGCACTTCATACACCCAGCCTCGGTTCCTCCCCCCTCCAGCTGCCTCTGCACCATCTTTATGCAGCTTGGCCCTGCCACCTTGGGTACCTCCTCTTTGCTTCTGGGAAAATTCTCCTCCTTAGCACCTAGTTCAAAAGCAAGGTCTCCCATGATATCGTCATACCCGGAAGTTCGCCTTCTCTCCTCTCATAATCAGTAGCACCTTGTCTTAAACACGTCCACAGTAGTTCTCACACTATGCAGAGTACTACTAAGTAGGACGCCTTTCCTTGCAGTAATAATGACAATTTTCTTCCCCTTTCGCTGCATAAAAGTGCTTACAGATAAGTGTTACACACGCACACACACACAGACACACACACACACACGCAGAGTTAACTTAAAAAAAAGATCAAACATAATTTATGGCAGTCCTGGACAGCTGTAAATATAAAGTAATCTCAGCAGGAAACTCAGAAACAAATCATGTTCTATCACCTTGTGATAATGTATTCTATTAATGTCTAGTTTCAAAGGGCTTTTGAAATGTAAATGGCTATCTCGATTCACAAATAATACAGCGCAAAATATAATTTAGTGTTGCAGTAACGCTAGTAAGAAACTGGCTTTTATTTATTAATTTCTAGACAATATACTTCTTTTTTTGACAAAATAAATGACTCATTATTATTTATGAATAGTCTCAAACACAAAGTTTGTACTTTTCATTCTAGCACAACTGTGTTATATCAGCTTCTTGTACTCCAAATACTTCTGGCCACTTATACCATGGCCTTTTCAACATTTGCTGATACTCCTAATTCTGCAATAATGTTTTGTTTCTTAGTTTCTAAGTACTTGGTGGATGGTTGCAATCATTCAGTATTTTAAATTGTTTTCTATCAAATTATTATATTCAGCATTTGGTCATAAACACGGACAAAATCATGGAGTGCTAGTATAAGTAAATAAATACTTTTATTAGAGTAGAGGGCTTTTGAAGTGTTACGAATCTTATCATACATTTTATCATTATTGATAAAGAACAATAAATAAGCTGTTCCCTGGTAATATATTTACCAAACTAAAAGTTATTTTTCAGGGGCGCCTGGGTGGCTCAGTAGGTTGAGCGTCCGATTTGGCTCAGATCATGATGTCACAGTTCATGAGTTCAAGCCCCACATTGGGTTCATTGCTGTCAGTGCAGGGTCTGCTTCAGGTCCTCTGTCCCCCTCTCGCTGCCCCTCCCCTGCTTGCACATGCTCTCCCTCTCTCAAAAATAAACATTTAGGGGCGCCTGGGTGGCTCAGTCGGTTAAACGTCCGACTTCGGTTCAGGTCATGATCTCACAGTTCGTGAGTTCAAGTCCCACGTCGAGCTCTGTGCTGACAGCTCAGAGCCCGGAGCCTGCTTTGGATTCTGTGTCTCCCTCTCTCTCTGCCCCTTCCCTGCTCATGCTTTGTCTCTCTCTGTCTCAAACATAAATAAACATTTAAAACAAGTTATCTTTCAGTAAAAGAGAATACATTAAAATATATTATTAATTATCTCCACTCAGATTCTAAATAATGACCCTCATTAAAGAACCACCATAAGCCAGGTCTTCTGGAACACACTGGCCTCATGGGTCACAACCCCAAATCAAGGACTCTCAGAGGCAAGCGGCCTGAAAGACCATCACAATCAATATTCTCTTTCTCACCCCCCCACCCCCCCACCCCCCGATCCAGAGTTGTCCACTTAGTGTGACATTTCCATTACTAGTTTAGTGGTCTTGAGTAGGTTACCTCACTGCTCTAAATCTCCATTTCCTCATCCTAAAATGGTGGTCATAACAGCGTCTACCAGCTGCCTAAGGATATTGTGAGGATTGTATAAGACAATAAGAAATCTATAAAATCTATAAATGGTATCTATTTTATTACAACAATCCCAACATGTGGTCTTAAAGTTTTTATCGCCCCCCCCCCAAAAAAAAGAGGCGAAACGGAACTCCCTACCTCCAGAAACTGGGACCGGGAAATGGGCTATATATGATTTTACAGGTTTCGGGAACTCTCCTGTCTCGTACCACACAAATAAATCCCCACTGCCAGCCTCCAGCTCCATGAAAACTTCTACTGACTCAGTAGAGCATTTCAGTTAATGCTCTCCTTAAAGAGGATGATGGCTACTGAGATCTACACAACTTCTGCAGGAGAACACCAGCCTTATTTGCCATTTGTTCTTCTGCATGACTGAATTTACTTGGTGTTTTCCTGAGAGCAGATGTGGGTGGGTTAGACAATGCATGAGCCCTGAGACAGAGCAGAAAGGAGAGATGGATTAGAGGTAGGGCTTGTCAAAAACACATTCCCACCACTCAGAATTGCCTCAAAAATAGACATTACCACCCAACAAAGGAGAAAAACATAAAACATACTCCCTGGGCAGTCGGGGGGGGGGGGGGGAGGGGGGGAAGTAGTGAGGAAAAACATACATAGTATCTTATCTTTCTTAGTAATTAAATTCTAAAGCAAGACAAATAAAACCCAAGAATTTTCCAGCTGAGCACTCAATAACTTATTAGGTTGAACCATACGAAACCGCCAATTTTGTAGGTCAAAACGGTCACATAAAGGCAATTTCATAGACTGATACACTTAGCCTGTGTTAGCCACCTCACGTGAAAATCTGATCTTTAAGCCTAGAACTATACTTAGGGAGGTGAGGTGCCTGCCCTGGGAGGCAGGTGGGTGTCAAGACCAACTGAGGGAAGAGTCAGCTTTGGGCTCCCATGTCAATTCTTCTCTAACATGCTCTAGGGCCAAGGGAAAATGCAGAAACATCTGGACAAATTTCCATCCTCCTTTTTCCAACCATTGAGTGTTCAATGGATACAGCTGAATTTACTTGCGTCCGTGTAACGCAGTAGCCAACATTGATTGCACACAGTGCTTACGAGTTCCGGGTACTTGACACGGATAAGCATTTAATCCTCATAACAAATCAAGAAGTCTACCCTTAACATAACACACGTGCCTTATATGGCCAAACAAAGGTAAAGAGAGGTTAGCTAACTCATCCAAAGTTGTGCAACTAAGCAGCGAAGGACAGAGTCACACTCTGGTAGGATGGCCACAGAGCCTGAGTTCTTAGCCATGACCCTGTGGTACCCCTCTAACGCTGGGGAGACAGAAAAGGCAGGAGGAAAAGCATAGAAGTAAGGCTTACACATACAGAACTTCTGAAACAAAATAACAATGATGTACTGGCACTTTATAAAGATCCGTGTTACTTATTTATTTTCCTATTTAAGCTTCTCTCACCTGCTAAAAACTGATCTTCAAAGATTGATACAAATTACCTAAGTAAACTGTCTGTTTTCTCTCTATTTAGTTATTTTGTATTTAGTTCAAACTTTTCCTTGGGACTGGAGTAGAACATCTACAGTACTTCCCCCTTATCCACCTTGCATGACCCCCAGGGGATGTCTGAAACTATATATAAAAAAACCTTATTTAACGATGTTTTTTCCTATACACACATACCCATGATAAAGCTTAATTTATAAGTTAGGCTCCATAAAAGATTAATAACAATAATAATAATAACAGAATACAACAAGAATCACAATATATTGTAATAAAAGTTACAGGAGTGTGGTGTCTCTCTGACAATATCTTACTGTACCGTCTGTACTCTTCTTCGGACAATGTGAGATGATAAAATGCCTTCGTGATGAGATGAGGTCACGTGAATGACAAAAGCAGTGTGATAAAGCTTTAGGCTACTACTGAGCCCCTGACACCTGTCAGAAGGTGGACCATCTGTTTCTGGACCGTGGTTGCCCACGGGTAACTGAAACTGCAGAAAGCAAAACTGTGGGAAGGGGGAAATTTGTATATTTTTGCCAACCAGTGGGGTACTATTTATGATTCCCTTCTAGTTCCTCCTGGGGTATAAAACAAAAACATAATATAATTATGTAAGAATTCATAAAAGCTTTAGAAAAATAAACACATGACATTAGTATGGACGTATGGCTCTGGCCGGCTATTCATTCCCACAACCAACCAACCAACCAAATACACAAACAAACAAATAAAACAACACTTGGTTGTAGCCCTGTGATGCAAAATGATTTTGTCTCAAACACTGAGTTAGTATTACCCATGATGTGTAGCCAAGTATAAGACTCAAGCTACAACCACGCAGGCATACCTTTAGGTACCTGCTACGGAATCAGTATAAGCTTTTGGAATACAAAGTGGCTTGAAGTAGGTGAAAAGTAGCTTTACATATTCCACGACAAGCAAAAACACAGCTTCTATCTTCGTGCCAATCTAAAGTTCAAAAATTCATCTAAAAATAATTACATAATAATTCCACTGGAATAATAAAAAAAATTCACGTGCTACAGAATTCCTACAATACTTCCTCTAAGATTAGAAGTTTTGAAGATCTCTGGATACGAGTTATGTGAGCAAGAACCAGGAGCACCCTGGCTATGAGTAATGCCCAGGAAACAGTCAGGAAGGAGTTCATCTGTAAAACAGTCCAGAAAACTTGGAAATATAAGTCCTTTTTTTTTAAATGTTTATTTTATTTTTGAGAGAGAGAGAGAGAGAGAGAGAGAGACAGCACAAGCAGGGGAGGGGTAGAGAGAGAGGGAGACATAAAATCCGAAGCAGGCTCCAGGCTCTGAGCCATCAGCACAGAGCCCAACGCGGGGCTCAAACTCACAAACTGAGATCATGACCTGAGCCGAAGTCAAATGCTTAACTGACTGAGCCACCCAGGCGCCCCAGGGCATAAGACTTCTAAATGATGAAATTTTGCCACCTCTGACAACATTCTATACATCATCACAGAAAATCACAACACAGAGAAATGCCTGCCAATAAACATAATTTTGACAATGATGAACCAAGATGGGTCCGTCATCAGGCCTTGGAAAGCAGTACGAACGTGAAACAAATCAAAATGTTTCTATCCCACTGAGTCTCAAAGTTAAAATTAGTATTTTTAGAAAATCAGGAATGGTGAGCAACGAGAAAAACCGAAGTATAGGCAGAAACGTAAATTAAGGAAACTGCACTTGGCATCGACTGTCTAAACACTTAGTAAGGATAAAACTCAGCCTGAAGCAAGCAACAAAAACATTCCCAGACACCCTTAAGAGGGAGACAGTTGTTTTTTGTGCAGTTTTTCCCCAAGAAAACAGAGACTGATAAAAGGCATGTGGGAATGCCAACATAAGAAGGCATTGATCTGATCACTTTCTTCGTGTCAAGTATAAACCTAAAATACCACAACGAGCTGCCAGGTAACATACTAGAATTCACCACTAGAGGACAAGGAAGGCCCAGCTGCATCAGTTTTTTACAGTATACAATAGAGGGATTTGAAATGCCTGATTTAAAAGACAAAACTCTAGTAGCACAGTAAAACTGCATAATGGCCACAGGAGGCATACTTTACACACAGAAGTATGGTTTAAATCAAACCACCCTATTGAAAATGTCATGCTGAAAATGCATGTGTTGTGGAACAAAATATATAGAAACACGAGAAGTTAAAAGAATTACTTACACTATCCTATCCAGAGACTATCACGCTACGTTCTTCCAAACACTTTTTACATCTGTGTGAATCTGTGTGACGTATGTCCATGCATTTATGTACAGGACGACCTCACTGCCCAAAGGTTATGAGCATAAGCTGTCTTGAAGCCCAGACTGCCTGGCTTCGACTCCTGGCTGTGGCATTCGCTAGCTCTGTGATCTTTGGCAAAGTCCGAAACTCTATGCCTCAATATCCTCATTGGCTAAAGTGGGGACATATGATAACAAACAACAACAATAACAATAAAAGCTTTCTTTAAGGTTGTCATGAGGTTTGGACAAGAGAATCCGTGTAAAGCACTTAATAGTGCCTGACACAGTGTTAATAAATTTAATGAGCAAGTGAGAGAGAGAGAAGAAAACTGAGACCACAAATAGGGTCATATTATATTTTACCTTTTTTCTACTTGATTTATCTTGATAAATGTATCTAAATGTTAAAATAGCCTCTTGGTTATCCTTACATTTTTACTGTAATGTTTAACGTAATGAGTTAATATTTATATACGCTCACACATTCTTACATATGCAGAGACTACTTTAAGAATGAAGTATATATATCTTCCACATCTTCATATTGCACTGCATATAAATCTTCCTCACTTTTTTAAATAGATGCATAGTATTTCATCGTATGGATGCATTTTACTCTCTGTGAAGTGTTCCCTATAGGGAAGCTTAGGATGATTTTAGGTTTAAAACATATATGTGTGTCTACCAAAAGGCTGCAATCAATAACTTTGTAATCTAGTTTTCATACAAGTGCAAAAAGATCCATGGGATAAAAACAACTGACTGGACATTTGCATGCACCTTCACTTGGAGGAATGCTGCCTACATACAGGTGTTTTCTTATACCCTTTGCCCATTTTCTACTGTTTTTCTTTCTTACTGATTTATAAAGATCTTTGTCTATTACAAAATGATATAGCTTGGGGCACCTGGGTGGCTCAGTCAGTTAAGCGTCCGACTTCGGCTCAGGTCATGATCTCGCGGTCCGTGAGTTCGAGCCCCGTGTCAGGCTCTGTGCTGACCGTTCAGAGCCTGGGGCCTGTTTCAGATTCTGTGTCTCCCTCTCTCTGCCCCTCCCCCGTTCATGCTCTGTCTCTCTCTGTCTCAAAAATAAATAAATAAACGTTAAAAAAATGATACAGCTTGTGTCATATATGTGACACCCATTTTTCTCTAATTTTTCATTTGTCTTTTATTTAATTTTTATATATACATTTTGTCTCATTGATGTTTTCATATCTACAAATGTACAATTCAATCCCTTTTTAATTCTGGGTTTTTGACAAGCCAAGAAGGATTTCCCCACTACCAGGTTATAAAGGAGAAAAAAATAACCTCTGTAATTTCTTTAATTTTGTGGTTTTATGTTTTAAAATATGCTTTAAACCAGGGCGCCTGAGTTTCTCAGTCAGTTAAGTGTCTGACTTTGGCTCAGGTCATGATCTCACGGTTCGTGGACTCGAGCTCCACATAGGGCTCTGTGCTTGACAGCTCAGAGCCTAGAGTCTGCTTTGGATTCTCTCTCTGCCCGCCCCACCCCATGCTCTGTCTCTCTCTCTCTCTCTCAAAAATAAATAAATCTTTTTAAAAATTAAATAAATGAAATACACTTTAAACCATGTAAAATCACTAATAATCAAGTGGTGTTAGCTTACAAAATATCAACTTCAAACAAACATATTTAATTCTTGGTCCAGTTGAAACTGTGTGTGTGTGTGTGTGTGTGTGTGTATGTATGTGAGAGAGAGAGAGAGAGAGAGAGAGAGAGAGAGAGAGAGAGAGAGAGAGAGAGAATATGTGTAATTATGCCTGTGTGAGATGTGAGGACATGTGGTAATAAGTCAGCTGCTTCCCTGCCCGTTCCCATGGTCATCCAATTGTCTCCAAATGATTTTGTGAATATTCATCTCGTACGTCTATGGGCTTATTTCAAACTGCATATTCTGCTCCAAGGGCGTATCTGTCTAAATTACTGTGGTTGTTAAATATATCCCAATGTCTGATAGAATCAATGTTGTCTCATAACTCTTTCGTAGATTTTTTTTTCTGTATATTACCTGGTGCATATTTTTCTAAATGAACATAATCATGGGGAAAAACTAAATATGGAGTTCTCTTTGAGCTCTCTTTGAGCTTTGGAGAAGTGCCCTAATAAAACCTCCTCGCACCAAAACGTCTCAAGAATTCCTTCTTAGCCATTCGCTCACAAACCCCACTTCAAATTTCATCACTAGAGAAGACTTTTTTTTCTCACCGTTTTTTCATTCTTTTTCATTGTTTTTGATAAATCTCAGGGAGACATATAAAATAAAAACACCCTTTCTCCCAATCTACTACCAGAACCCCTACACCATTGCTCTAAAGGCTGTCCATTGTCCCAGGGTATGGCTGTATTAATTGTCTGAACGGTCTCCTACTTGTAGGCATTCAGGTTGTTCCAAATGTTCACTGTGATAAATATCACTGAAAAGAAGAAATTTTAGAAAGACCAGGATTGGAGCAAATCCAATTCAATCACACAAAATAATGAGTACCAGAAAAGTAGAGGATGCCTATAGAATAATGAAAAAGGTGTGCTACTTTTAAGAGCTGCTCAGGAAGAAAGGAGTAAAAAGGCAACTTCATCTCTTTAGCAAGTTCCTCTTATTTAGTGTCTTCTTCTCGTTTTCCTTCCCACATCCTCTCTCATACAGAATCTCTGTGGCAATACTGCTACGGGGGGTTAGAACACCTCTCTCACTCAATGTGTAAGATGCTAAAATACTTGGCTTGTCATTAGTAATGTGTGTTAGGTCAGACCTGTTGTCTGGAGTGAATTCCTTTCATAATATGGAATTCAACTATCATAAATTATGATTATGATAATAGTACATCAATATAAAGTCAGGTGGATAGGCACTCTGAATAAAAGAGGTAAACTCCTACCTTGGGCTTGTATATGCTGTTCTGTTTAGGAATGATGATGCCAAAATTTTACTGGCCACCTCTCTTAGACATAGAGGCCACAAATTTTTAAAATGTTTCATTTTTCCTTTATTCAAAGAACCTAGAGACTTAAACAGTGCAGCTGGCCTTCAAGATTTTCCAACACTGACCCTCCACCTACCTCATCGGATACAGATGCCTCAAATTAGATGGAGGGCTAAGGCAGACAGTAGGGACTAAAACAAGATCAATGTCGACAACAAGAACCACAGAAACTGTTCAAAAACTGCAAAGTTGAGGCTCTGCGCTAGGCAATAAGGGCAAAGAAGTTTATTACATAATCTATGCCTAGAAGAGTCTTACACTGTCCTGTGTTAAATAGGTCATTAACATACAGTTGACAATTTGCAGCACGTAAAATATTCTAAGATTGAAATGATCAGTGATACGGTACCCGATAGAAAGGCAGGAACTATTCTCCAGGTTCTCTTATGGTTTCAGTTCCTGAGTAGATACAAATTGGCAAGCCAGTGACACCCCTGGCCAGTGGCTGACTTGGTTTTAAGACAAGCAAGGCCAAGATTAAACTTGGAGAAGGAAAAAGAATCCTCTCAGAAGGCTTGGCTACACCTACATCATGGATGCTAGTGACTGCAGAGGAGGGAGAAGTAGGTTAGTTATATCAGACTTATCAAAGCTCTTTTGAAACACACATGCCCACCCTCCCTCCCCTGGTAGTTCCGGGGGGACAGGAGGCGATAATGCACAGGTTTTTAGAAGCTTCCTAGCTGACTTTTTCCCCCTCCCTATTCTGCATCCACATAGGCCTGTGGGGACCACTGTCCTGGAAAGATTCACCCTGCGAGGTCCTTGGGAGGGCACCCAGCACTTAACAGCACCTTCTGAGACAGCTGGCTCACCCCTCTGCAGCTACACAGGAGGAGAGTTACTCAGCTAGTAGACTGCAAAAGCAAAACGGGGAAAACCCAGAGTTTTAAATGCTTGTATTTCAATCCTTCCTTTTACAAGAGATTTGTTAGCTATTTGTTAGCATGGGATTATTGAAGAAATATGTGATAAAGAAATATTCTATTAATAGTTCTGGTTATCTAGGAAAGACTACTAGTAATCTCAGAAAGCCATTCGGTACTAGGAATTTTAATATAAATCTAGTTTCTTTTAAATATTTAGTTTCCATGAGCTTTAAATAAAAACCCATTAATGTGAAAAAAATTTCATCCTCTTACCAGAAAATCAATCAAAAAAATGAGTTTGGGTAATAAATGGGTCTAAATAGATAGAAGTGCAGGGCATAAATTACCATGTGAAAAGTACAAAAATAGAACCGAAGGGGGACTTTTTGTCTCAGTCCGCAGTGCACATTTTATCCATCAATTTATATCAGCATTAATATTTGACAGCTTTGAGTCAAGCAAGAATCATTAATCCTGAGGGACATCAGGGGGACAGCAAAGGACCAGTATGACAACCTAGTGTGAGCTTTGTAAACTAAACATGAATTACATTTATTCACTTGTAATATTAACTCAAAATGAAATAATAACTTAGCAAATCTTAGTTGAATCGATTATTTTTTCTTATACACAGTCTTTCATATTTCACCAGTCTGTTTGTTTATTTAAACTCATAGTCTTGGTATATAAAACCATACTTTGCTTAAGAGGGGAATTAGAACTAATTCCTCTAAAATTTCACTTATTTCACTTATTTCTTATTACTTTGTTAATTGTGTTCATCTGATAAATTAATCACCTGAAGATATAACAACGTCTCATATGGGGAAAAAGCTTATAAATTAAGTAATTCATGGGGCAAATCCATCAATTCCCAATATGTCTTACTCTGAATAGGTTGTAGCATATTACCTGTTCTTCTATGTTAAATTGTTTCTGCACAGTATCAAACAGGCAAAAACAATTAACTACTCTTAAAATAATTACAAATATAATTTCTCTTAACGACCAAAACAGAACCAACCCCCCCCCCCCCCCCCCCCCCCCGTCCCAAATTAGCCTCCTACATGTAGCAAAATTGTTACTTTTCTTAAAAAATAAATCCTGAATGGCTTCCTTGTTGCCCGGTGCAAAAGAAAAGTCATACCCTGGTCAATATGCTCCTGGCTTTCCTCACTGGTCTGCCATTGATCTCTCCCATAGGCACCCTTTCCCCCGGCCAAACTAAATCACAAACTGTCCTCTGAGTTTTCTTAGGCTTTCCTACCTCCACCCCGTTGTTTAAGCTGTTCACAAGATGCATAATGTATCTTCCCGTGAACAATCTTACTCACTCATGCTTTCACATTCATCTGACATTTTAGCTTTCTCATGTCAAGAATGTCAAGAACTTCCAGTTGATCATGTTCTCCCAATTCCACGCATAGATCCAGAGACCAGAGAATTTATTAGTGCCTCTCTGCCTGATCACACATCATATTTCACCTTAGGTAATTATTTGTGTATTTATATTATCTTTTCTACAGAACTATCAACTTCTTAAGGACAGGAATTGAGTTTTTCCCAGCTTAGCATCTTCTAACAAGCCTTGAATAGTACCAGACCAGAGAAGATACTCAATAGAAGAATACAATATAATAAAATATTTTATAAAATAAAACATCTGAAGAGTATAGTACAATGAAAATCACACTATAATGGAAAGTATAATATAGTGAAATGTATTAAGAAATGACACTTCTTGGGGCGCCTGGGTGGCTCAGTCAGTTGGGCGTCCGACTTCGGCTCACGTCACGATCTCGCAGTCCGTGGGTTCGAGCCCCGCGTCGGGCTCTGGGCTGATGGCTCAGACCCTGGAGCCTGCTTCCGGTTCTGTGTCTCCCTCTCTCTCTGCCCCTCCCCCGTTCATGCTCTGTCTCTCTCTGTCTCAAAAATAAACGTTAAAAAAAAAAATTAAAAAAAAAAAAAAGAAATGACACTTCTTCAAGAACCATCTTCAAAGAGCAAGGAGCTCAAGGAGCTTCCAAGGAGCTCCTGGGATCTGAGTACATTGAGAAGTACCCAGGTCATGCCTGAAAGAAACCTCTGAGGTCAAACAGACTTTGGTTTTAATGTCAAAGGGGCCACTTGCAAATAATGTTGCTTTCGACTATTTAGAGTCTCTGGGCCTTTATTTTCTTATTTACTCAACAGGGATAGACAAACCTGCTTAGAGCACTGAGAAAATGTAGGACACCGCTAAGCAGAGTGCCTAGATGTGTTCTCAGCATATACATAAAGTGAGACTCCACAAATAAGTATTCTTTCATCACTCAGGTCAGAAGACAACAGGGACTCTTCCTCTGCACCAAACTCTCCTTATCATTAACTTCTTTTAGCAATATTTTGGACCAGGAAAATATGCTCTTTTTTGCATTCTGCTCAATTGCTATTCACTTGGATTCTGGAGAGGCATAATGGGCTGAATAAGGGAGTCATTTTCTGGAGCTGAAGTCCACACAGGAAATCTGCTGTTAATACCGTTTTATGGGGGATGGAGGCCACTGGAAATGAATTGCTGTCAGATTGGAAAAGGGATGTGAATATTATACAAGGAGTGGACAGGGAGAATGGAAGCATCGACCTGGAAAAAAGAAATACCAAAAAGACCAAGACCTCATGTGCATGCAGTAAGAGCTAGACAAGGTTTGTGTGGCCTGTTGGGATCACCAGGGCACCCACATGAAGTTACAAGAAGACATTTCTGCTGGGTACACATGAAGAACTTGGTTTTGACTGTTCAGTCTATCCAAAGATGGAATGCGTTGCCTTACTGACAGAGTTGCTGATCTGAGAAGAGATCAGACTATACTGTCTGTAAGGTTTACATTAAACTTGATACCAATAAATATATCTATGACATCTTCGAGAATCTTTTTTTGTGTTTGGTGATGCAGGGGACTCAGTTATACAAACCAGAGTCATTATTTTAAATTATTGAATCGTGCAATAAATCTATTCTAAAAATAACTAAAATCCGTTCATTAAGTAAATACCTCCCATGACGTGATGTCATGTCTCCTTCCAGTTACCAATTTTCCCTACTCTCTTGCACTCAAAAAGCTCCAAGGAATTTCTAACACACCAACCCAGATTTCCTTACTTCCCAGTCTCTCTTGAGCCTACTCCAGTCAGACTTTCGTCGTCAGTAGTGTCATGAAAACATTCTTACCAGTGCCACACCTACACCTACCAAACCCTAAGCTGAGTTCACAGATAGCAGATTACATGACCTCTCAGCACACTAGCATTGCTGGTTATACTCTGACTCCTGAAATTCTATTGACATGGATTCCAAGTCGTCTCTCCTGTTTTGCTGTGTTGTCTTGCCTTCCTTTCTTGCTTCCACTCTTATCTCCTGTCCTTTCGTTAAGCTACAAATACTGTGGAGGACCAAATGAGCAATGATCCCTTCTTTCTCTGCTGGCAGTTTTCCTTCAGGAGATTCTCCTCCAGATAAATGTCACCTTTATGCCCCAAAATCACAAACATCTATCCCCAGTCTTGAATTCCCCGCTGAGCTGCAGTCTGTTGGATAAAACAGCTTTTTCAACGTTGCCACTGGATATCTCATAACATCTCAACATGAACATTTCTAGAGCACAAGACTTAGTTCCATGCCTCCAAATATACTGGCAAAACTTGTTCCACAAAGCTTGATGTTTGCTGTTTACTAGCCGGGAATGTTCTTCTGCATTTCAAGGACCCATCCTTCTTATTCAAGTCTCTGATCAAATGTTAACCCTTACACAAGCCTTCACTGACAACCTCATCTCCAGTAGCATTGTAGACATTTACTAAATACTGATCGAGTGGATAAATGAGCAATCACTGATCTCTTTTTATCATCATACTTAAAAATGCTGCCCAAGCTATTCCAAACTGTCTTGCCAGAAACTGTATATTCTTTCCTGAAGCTGGAATCACTAGAACAGAAATCTGTTAACAGAGCTGTTGCAGAAAAATGTACTTGGCTCTGTATTTGCCCCCAGTGGGAACTTTGGAAACTTTATAAAGGGGGTGTAGTAGCAGGAGCTCACCCAAAGGTTAGGTTTTGACAAAGCTTAAACTTTGCTTCACCTGTAAGATGCTGCTGTTGGGTCCATGATCTTGACAGTCCCATCCAGTTCTGAAATTCTAGGCTTTTATGCTTTAAAGATTTTATAGCCTGAGCAACTAACTGGGGAGTTTGGCTTATATATATATGCACCTTGGAATGAGATGAGGGGCTGAGCTGGCTGGCCTAATCATGGCCAACACAGGTAAAGAGCTGAGGCGGGCCCACCGGGCTTTTTCAGTGTTCCTTGGGCTTCTCTTCCAAAAGGGTGCACCTGAAGCAAAAGGAGGACTTAAAAAAACAAAAACAAAAAAACAAAACAAAACAAAAAAATCCTCTGATCTGGGTCTTCCATAAAGAAGAATTTATTATTGATTTTTTTTTTTTTTTTTTACAATAGGCAAGATACAGAAACAACTGACATACCAATCAACAGATGAATGGATAATGAGGGCTCCTGGGTGGCTTAGTCGGTTAAGCATCCGACTTCAGCTCAGGTCATGATCTCACGGTTTGTGAGTTCAAGCCCCAAGTCTGATAGCTCAGAGCCTGGAGCCTGCTTTGGATTCTGTCTCCCTCTTTCTCTGCTCCTCCCCCACTCATGTTCTGTCTCTCTCTGTTTCTCAAAAATAAATAAACATTAAAATTTTTAAAAAACAAAAACCAAAACCAGATGAATGGATAATGAAAATGTGGTATAAATATTATGGAATATTATGCAGCCATAAAAAAGAATGACATCTTGTCATTTGCAACAGCATGGATGAAACTTGAGCACGTTACACTAAGTGAAATAGGCCAGAGAAAGAAAGACAAATACCACATGATTTCACTTACATGTGAAATCTAAAAATCCCAAAAACCAAAACAAGCTCACAGATACAGAGAACAGATTGGTGGTTGTCAGAGACAAGGGTTGGGCAGTGAGCCAACAGGAGTCAAAAGGTACACTGCCAGTTATAAAATAAATAAGTCCTGGGAATATAATGTATTGCATGGTGACTACAATTAATAATACTGCATTGTATATTTGAAAGTTGCTAAAAGAGTAGATCTTAAAAGTTCTCATCACAAGAAAAAAAGTCTGTAACTCTGTATAGTGATAGATATTAACTAGGCGTACTGTGGTGATCATTTCACAATATGTACAAATATCAAATCGTTCACGTTGTATACGTGAAACTGATATAATGTCATATGTCAATTATACTTCAGTAAAAAACAAAAACAAACAAATAATTGTTGATATATGCCTAAAGGCCAACTTTGCATGAAGAGATATTTTTTGATTGTTTTCTTATTTTAAAAATGTTATATGTAGTTTTAACTTGATTCTCCTTCACTATTATTTCTTTAAGCCTTCCACTACATATGGTGCCTGGAATTGTTAACTGTGTAGTTATACTCAAGGTAAGTGTTATATACAGGCTGAAAAGGAAAGTGTACATGAAGCATGATTTTAAAAAAATTTTTAATGTTTATTTATTTTTGAGAGAGAGAGAGAAGCAGAGAGAGGGAGACACAGAATCTGAAGCAGGCTCCAGGCTCTGAGCTGTCAACACAGAGCCCGACGCGGGGCTCGATCTCACAGACGGTGAGATCATGACCTGAGCTGAAGGCGGATGCTTAACCGACAGAGCCACCCAGGTGCCCCTGGATGATTTTTTCTTAAATTGAATGTAAAATGGTACATTTCATTTGCATGCACTGTTCTGGAGAGTTCCATATATTTTAATGAAGAAACAGACATTTGAGTTTTGAGCAGCATGTTTTCCCATTAAGCATATGGAGGCAAATTTATCTTTAAACATCAAATACACAGACATGAATGCTACAATAATTAAACTAAGTATCTTCCTCCCTTCCCTCAAATTTTCTATCTTATAAATTAATATGGTTTAGCAAGTTCAAGATAAATACCTGTTAAGCCGGATTTAACTCAGTAGCTCAGACAGCTGTTGTGGTCAGAGAAAGTGTGCATAAGCTCCAGGGGCCACATCAACTACTATCCAATCGTAGAGTGGGTGTCTAATGAGAAACCAGCCACATGCGAGGAATTCTTTCTTTTGTTGTAATTATTATGAATATATTCAGAAGGGAAAAAACGTAAAATACATGCTGGAATATGTAATATAATTTGCAGTTAAATGGAAAGTTTTTCTCCTTTTTCTTTCATAGTGCCAATGGCAACTATGGTATTGAGTATCATTTACACTTTATATGGAGATGATTCTTTTATATGCATGGTTTTTTTTGTTTTGTCTTGTTTTTCCTGAGACTGAGACTTCATCCATGAGCTCCAACTCAGTAGAAGCACTGGGTTCATGAAGTGGTAACAAATGCACTGTCCTTTTATTATAAGCAAACAAAATAAGAGACAGAAAATATTTCCTAGCCTTAGGCTATCACACACCTTCCAGGAAGAAGCTCAGGCTTGGAGCTCAGATTCAGGAACTGAATGTACACATGGAAATTTTAAGATTATTCTTCTTTAAATAGCTTAGTTAATTAAATCACTGTGGTCAATTTTTCACCAACTCAATGGTCTCTTAGCAGTGTCTCCCCAAAATAAACATGGTTTCTGGCTCAGCATTTTCAAAACAGCATCGTGCGGACATGTTATACTCTGAATGTGTAAGGTTAAAAGAAAGCTTACTCTTTGTAGAGCACAAGAGGAAGGGACAATCAATGACTCACCACTGTTGAGAGCTAATGACAGCTTTTAAGAGTCTGGGTAAATCTGCTCTTTACACAGAAAGAGAATCAGGTAGACCAAGCAGCAGTAATATATACGTATACATTCAATAACTGATCCA
Source organism: Acinonyx jubatus (assembly GCF_027475565.1). Taxonomy (NCBI): domain Eukaryota; kingdom Metazoa; phylum Chordata; class Mammalia; order Carnivora; family Felidae; genus Acinonyx; species Acinonyx jubatus. Next base: position 14,660,477 of record NC_069385.1, on the reverse strand, counting down.
TATCTGACAGGTAAGACACTGACCAACAAGAGGTTTTACAAGATAATTAACAGTGTTATTGCTCATGTAGCTGTTCTCTGTTAACCCACATGTTTTGCTGCTGTTCATCTGTGTCACAGAGGGAAGCAGAATAATTAGTTATTTCAAGTGATGTCATAGTCTTTTGTAAGAGATCAGAGGCCTCTTCTGAGTCTTCCACGATATTCAAAAAATAAAAAGAGAACATACGGATTTGATTTTCAAGCTTCATAGAAGATAAATAAATAAACGACCGAATCTAGGAAAGTTTACTGTTTGATAATTTCAATAATGAAAATTCCTAGGGGACAAAAAACATCATTCTGAATTTATTTAAAGCTGTAAGTCCACACCCTTGTGAGTCTCTCGAACGGTCATAAATTTTAGACTGATAAATGCTCTGTACGCCTGCCAAGGAAAACATCACTGTGGGTTGCTGTACTAAGTGCTTGGAATACAGAGGAAGAATGGGTTTTTGGGGATTTGGGTTTTTTTGGTTTTGTTTTGTTTTTGCAATCTTATTTGGATCTACTTATCTGATGCCCTTAGGTTATCACACACCCACAGGCTTTCCAGAACTTCCCTCTCTTGACATACAGCACAGTTCTACACAGGTGACACTTTCAGATCAAAGAACTAAAAATACCTTGGGTTCCTAAAGGAGTAAGACAAGGAATTTTATTAAATTGAATGTGAAATGGTGGATCTCATTTAAATGCACTGTGCTGGAGGATTCTAGATATTTTAGTAAACCAACAGACTTTTGAGTTTTGAACAACATGATGTTTTCCCTTTAAGCATATGGAGGTAAATTTATCTTTCAACGTCAGACAGACATGCATCTTGGCATTAGTACTCTGGACATCACCTACGGCAACCAGATACATCAGTGTTTTTCCTCTGAATTTGCAGAAAGGATGAGTAAAGTGCAAATAGTTACATGAGGTTTGGTCATAACTGAATTTCTACTGCTTGTCTATGGTAAGAATTAAAATGCATTGGTCAGGTTCATTTGAGTCAAGTAAGTGTATCTAGGGTTATTATTTTTATTTACCACCATGTCTTCTATTGTCTGCTTATCCCCAGAAAGCAACAGCAAGCATTCAGCCGTGTATTTGGCACTCTAATAAGGTATTACAGGTCAACAGATGAGTGCTAAATACGCGGAACAATAACCAGTAGGTAAAAAGTGGAAGATAAAGTAAGTACAGACCTAAGAACCAATAGGATAATGGAAAGTATTAGTTGGGTTGAATCCCAAAATAATGTGAGCTTGAGAACATTCCGTTACTCATTTGAAATGTCTCCCCTTTAGTAGCAGCAAAGGCAAACTTAGGCAAGTAATATTACCTAGGACTGACCAGTATATTAAATGGAGTAGCAGTTGACAAGCCCTGAGACTTCACATATAGCAACAAAGACGAACAGTTTAACAGCAAGAGGATAGACGTGATGTGGTGAAAACCTTGTTGTGGAGACTGGTCTGGATCAGCCCGCGGAAGAACCAGGCGACATTCAGAGATCTCGGAAGGCAGGAGGTTTATTTTACACCGGTGGGCTCAGAGGAGATCGCTCTCCAGAGGCCTGAGCCTCAAGCATAAGCAGAGGGGACAATTTATAGTCTCTAACTTCCGCATTCCTCATTAGCAGTAATTTGGTGCCAGCAGCAAGCAGGGTGGGAAGAAGAACCCAGGAGGGGTGTCTTCAGGCAGGGACTGGAGATCCCTATCAGTCCTGTCGGCCATCTTGTAATAGATTTTTCCCTATCAACCTTAGCAGAGGTGACAAAACAAAACAACAGATGGCGAGAGGCAACAAGGAACAGCTGCTACCACCCATGTGAGAAGGAACTGATAGTCCAGACAAATCTCACCTTTGCATAGCTTTCTTTCAGACACAAGAGTACAAAATGTACCATCGAAGCAATAATTTTTATTTAAATGGCTAGTAAATGGGAATAGTTGGGTAAAATAAAAATGTTTCCTAATAAGAAACCAAAAACAAACGAAAATCTCTTTTTAGCATCTCCTTTTTCTTGTACGGAGAATGGGACGCAGAAGTTTTGAATCAGATGTGATCAGGTAACTTTTCTGGTCTTTTCTCCTCTGTGGGAAAAGTGCTGACAAACAGTTCAAAAAAAAAAAAAAAAGAAGAAGAAGCAGCAGCAGCAGCAAATGAATCTGCTGAAAGTTTGCCTCTGTGTTTTTCTTTGAACTGATGACAATCGTTTAGCTCTATCTCTTACGACTGCTTCCCTCTTCTTGGTTTTGCCTTCTAGCAGTCTAAATTCTCCTTGAAATTGAGAGGGGAAGGAGTTGGAATCAATGGAGGAAAGTTTTTCTCTCTAGATGGCTCTTTATTTCAAAAAGGAAAAAAAATGTAATCCGTAAAGTGTTCAGAAATTCTGAATATGAATTGACACACCATGACACTAAAAGCTCTTACTTAAATATAGCCATGGTAAAGTATCAAAATGATAATTCACTAAGGGACGCACCACCCAGGGAGGGTATGAACAAATAGTTTCCCTCTTAATAGAAACTGTACTATGAATCTTCCCATGTATTTATGTGGCCTTACAGTTGCAAGCCAAAAATCAAATAATTGGGGAGGATATGTTCACCTCCCAAATCTAAGACGCCAAAGAGAAATTGTGAATAAGAGGGTCATCATTGGCCTGACGTTATCTGAGACTGTCCAAGGTGAGGAAGCCTTGTTCATTCAACTGTTCATTTAACATACGAGGTATCTTCTAATGATTTACCCCAAGCTAGGGAGCATTCACTTATACCAAAAACAGGAACGAAGTTCAATAGGGAGTTAAATGTCTCAAATAGAAGGAAGACAAGCATGTGCTGATTATCAAGACAGAATTTACGGATAATTGTTGTGCCAGCTGTCAACACCAAGAACAGTAGACCTAGCCGGGCACAGGGTTAACTTAATTGAAGAAACTGAGGTTCGCCTAAGTGGGTATTCATCCTTAATCATCCTTAATCTTAGACAAACCACAGAAAAGGAAGCAATGGGTTGAGGTGGAATTTTGATAACCAATGCCATTGAGATCTCTGGTAGGGGCAACAGGAGCAAATAAAAGACAACAGCCTCAACTAGGTCAGAAAACCGCAGCAGGATAAGGATGTAAATGCTTTCCTTTCCCAAAGGACAAAGAACCTGGAGATACAGTCCTTCCTGCTGAACTGCTACGGAGTAAAGATGAAATGCAAGCCATGAGCAGAGGGGCACCTTGGACACCCATAGAAAAGATGACAGATCATGACCTCAAGTGATTTGAGAGTCACTAGACTTAGCAATAGTTCCAGTAAGAATGGAATGTAAACAGCACTGGCAGAAATGGTTTACAGAATGAAATCTAAGCACTGGGCAATGTGAGAACATGTCAAAAATGAGCGTGTATGCGTGATGGGTTATCTGTTCCTTACTCATGCCATACCATCCCCTTTATAATCACTCACATGCTGTGTGCAAAAAGCTGCTCGTACTTTGGAGATTCATCTCCAGTGCTCTCTGGCCACTTTCAGTTTGTCTGGGGTTGTCTTACCCCTTGATTCCCACTCCTTCTGGTCAGTGCTTATGCGCCTTAGATTGATGTCAAAGTCAGCAGTAAGGAACTTGGAAATAAGATACTGAGTGGATCTTCTTCCCCTTCCATTCCTCCACCACCCCAACTCTCTCAACTCTCAGCTTTAGAAAAATCTGGACATGTCTGTGTTAAGCCAAGAATGAAGGCAATGTTAATTAGTACTTTCCACAGGCCCAAGTTGCTCACTTCCTCATTTAAAAACAAACTGCATCTGGTTGTATGCATTTTTGTTATTTTCAATCCTATCTGGAACAAGTTGGATATAAATAAAGATTCCTCATGATCTGAAACCAGACCCAGAGCTGTTTGTTTGTTTGTTTGTTTGTTTGTTTTTGTTCCTACCTGTCGAGCTTTAAATAGTTACTATTTGGAGAGACGGAAGGGAGGGAGGACCGAGTCCTACTATGAGCGCTAACTTGGAGGGAGAGTCGCCTCCTTGGTGACCATTAATCATAAGCTGAGGGACAAAAAAGAAGTAAACGTGAGAGAGGTCAGAATGCAGGGGCGGCCGCAGCAGGGCCAGCAGGGGAGAGGATCCGTGTACTTCAGACCAAAGCAACTATTCTGCAGGTGAAACAACTGTTGCCAGGAACATGAGGCAAAACGTTAGCATCTTGGCGCCTAGTATTTTCATGACTTCCCACAACTTCTCACTCCCACTCCCAGCATGAAACTGAGAGCTGAGACAGTTAGTTGACCTGCCTATCACATCAGAGTTGGAGACTTGTTTGGGCCAGCATCCTTGATTTCAGTGTTCGTTCTGCACGGAAGGACTAAATTCAGCTTCAGAACAACACAGGTGGTGTTATTTTGCACCAGTGTTTGTGTCATTTTAAATGAAATGCTGCTGACGGCTCTGCCCTTAGCTCCATGGGAATCGGTCTGATCAAAGGAAAGGAAGCGTCAGCTCCTGAGAGAAACGTTCCCATTTTGAGTGGGTACAGACGCCAGAGCTATGCTTTCAGGTTAGGTAGTGTGACCGTTTCTGGGGAAAAAAGTGTGGGGACTTCATTGCAAAAATGCCCCACAAGGAATCGAAAATTTATCCTAACGTATATTCAAACTTTTAAGTCACTGATAATGATTATTAGACTTTCACAATCTCATTTTGGGGGTGGAGGGGAACTTGTTCGTTAAAATTAATTATAAACGTGATTTTTTTTTTAAGTTTGTTATTTATTTTGGGAGGGAAAGTGCAAGTGGGGGAGGGCCAGAGAGAAAGAATCCCAAGCAGGCTCCACGCTGACAGCACAGAGCCCGAGGCATGAACTCATGAACCATGAGATCATGACCTGAGCCAAAACCAAGAGTCAGATGCTTAACCAACTGAGCCACCCAGGCGCCCCATAAACTGATTCTTAAAAGTCATAAACTACCTCATATTCACTGTTTCTTGAAATAAAATTCAATGCAGAAAGAAAAGCATCCTGTTTTAAAGGATTATCAGTCTTACCTAAAATACTGAAAAGCTAGACAGAGTAGAAGATTGGTTAAACCAACAGCAGTGCTTATCTAAAACAGAATATTCTTTAGCCATTCGATGTCACTGTAGATTACTGATGTGTGAAGATGTGCGCAATATATTGCCCCATTAAAAACCCCATAGAGAATAAAACAGCATTCACAGTAAAAGACCTTCCCCTCATTTGATGTGAGTACATTGATAGTGGGGTGGGGGGAAATGTCCACCAAAATCCTTTCTTCCTTCTTCCCTTCCTTCCTTCCTTCTTCCCTCCCTCCTTTCTTTCTTCCTTTCTTTCTCTCTATTATCTATCTATCTATCTATCTATCTATGTAGTGACACTGGAAAGACTATCACTTCATTCTTTATACTTTTCTATGTTGGGTGAACTTTAATAAACAGTTATTTGTATAATTTGGGAAAATCAAGCTATTTAAATTTTGGAAAAAAATTCAGAAACTTATCTAACATATTTTTTAGTTAATCTCATTGACAGAATGCTAAAAACAACCACTATAGTGTATGAAGAATATGTATGTTTGCGTAACTACAGAAATCTTACTAGCGTTCCATTTGGAGTCATTGCTTTTAGCCTACGTGGCCAAAAAAAGGAATGATAAAATCTATTTTCTAGGTATCATATTTTCTATGTTAAATTATTAAGCAGCTAACTAGCAATGAAAAATTGGACTCGTGTCTCCTTCCTTAAACTAGAAACAAAGGCCACTTGGTACTTCAAAGTACCGATTGTCCTTGAAACGAAAGGGGGGTGTCTAACGTTCTGCATCAATAATCTGACCCACATTAGAAGCTATTCTGGATAACAGGAAATTGTTTTCTTTATCAAACACATAAAAGCTCACATGAATGTGTAGCTGGTTGTAAAGCAAGTATGCCGAGAAGAAATGCATTACAGCACTTCAGTTCAGTGGTCTGCACTTAAGTCTGATTCCTTATTTCTCTCTTAAAACCCCATTTTTTGAGGCATCAGTAACTCAGCCAGTTAAAACCAATTCTAAGTTGAAACCATACAGAGCTTTCTGGGCAGAAAGGCTCTCTTTAATAGTTTGGAACATAAGAACAATTTTACTTTTCTAAAGGCAGATAGATGTTCGAAGACATTTTTATAGTTGCGATTAAGTCTTGGGGCTTCTACGAATTCAAAAAGATTTTTTTTTTTTTATTATTCTTGGAACTATGTGTATGTGTGTTTATTAGAGTAGTGCTTGGTTTTAAATAAAATGGGCAGAGTGTGCTAGTCAACTAGTCCATACCTTCCCCTAACCAAAATTAAAACAGGAAGCTCAGGAAAGTAATAATTAATAATCACTATTCCTAAATTTCTTGGACCCGGAACAACAGCCAACTTTCCCTAGTATAATGAAGAATAGGCTAACATTATGGATGCACCACGGGGAAGGAAGTGAGCATCCTTTAACCCACCATCTTCACAGTCTGTGGCCTGGCAGTGCTTAGAGAGAAGGAGCCACAGTTTGTTGTCCATAACCCAACAGCCCATCTGGAGTGTGGCAAGAAGGGGAGCTCATTGGCAGTTCTGTCAGAACGTGGCCTAGTTCCTAAAACCTGGCATGCGAATTAACATGAGGAAGGGCCAGTGCCCAAGCCGGAGGACAAGCACAGCAGTAGCCGGGGAGGCTCCTGGGACTGCCTGACGCTAGCGAAGGAAAGATCTCAACCAACTCCCTGAGGGTCCTCCGCCCCCTGTTCAGGAGTGACTCATTGCAAAACTCTTCAATCGAGGCTACAACCTAGTCACTAGCTTTGAAGTTCCTGAAGGGCCAGGACACCACTGTCAGTTTCAGAGTTAGATCTCCGATGTTTAACACAGTATCTGGAGCACAGGAGGTGTTCAATTCACATTTGCTGTACGAATGGAATATCTACTGAACTGTCGCTCATTCCTGCATTCATAGCACGACAAAAGGTCACACACATGCAAATAAATTAACCGAGCATGTGGCAATATTTTCAGAAGAAACCGCATCCTTGAGAACAGCACTGTATTTTATAGTCTAGTAATTGATATTTATCAGCTCAAGTGACTATAGCAAGTCAGTTGTACTGACAGAGAAATCTTTGCAACACCCACTGAAGCACAGTTGAAAAATGAAGTGATGAGCTAAAGATCCCTCTCTCTTTCTCTTTCCCTCTCTCCCTACTCCCCCCTCATCTCTCTCTTTTACCCTCTGAATTTACTAACCTGACATCCATTCAACAAATATTTAGTGAATATTTACCATGTTTTGCCAAGTTGAAAGATATTGGCTACAGCTCTGAACAGCTCCAATTATTCGTAATTAAGTGCTCTAATTAGAGGTAAATACAAAGCCTATAACATTATATAAAGTAAGCATACGCTAAATACCAATCTTGCTTTTCAACTCATAACCAAGCTAAAAAGGCAATGCTTAGTAATGAACCATATAATTTTATCACGAGGGGAAAATGCCACAAAACTTCATAATTCTGGAGAGAATCAGATAATCTAGGTTCTAGTACTATTTTGCCTCAACTAAACGCATGACTTTGCCTAAGTCATTTAATCTTTAGGAATCTCAAACACTTATTTTTAAAATCAGAATTAAACAACTTGATCATTTAAGATTTTTCCCTCAAACATTGTGAGATTCTATAAGTCTTCCAGAACACTTAGATTTCAACTATTACGTATCGCTTAGGAAACCTAAAAAATGCAGATCTTTTTATGGGTAATAGTTAAATAGCCACTGTTAGATTTTTACTATAACTAATCATCTTCCAAATATTTATAGATATTAACGAAGTTTCATGTGACCACTGCTGTCATTATATTAAACTCATAAAAATATCTTTAAGACTCAATATTGTTGGGACACCTGAGCGGCTCAGTCGGTTAAGCATCCAATTTCAGCTCAGGTCATGATCTCACGGTCTGTGAGTTTGAGTGCCGTGTCAGGCTCTGTGCTGACAGCTCAGAGCCTGGAGCCTGCTTTAGATTCTGTGTCTAGCTCTCTCTCTGCCCCTGCCCTGCTCTCTCTCTCTCTCTCAAAAATAAATAACATTAAAAATTTTTTTAAAAATTCAAAAGAAAAAGACTCAATATTGTCATAAAACTATTCATTTTAAAAGTACAAAGTATTGAAAGATGAAAATATGAAAAGCTTTAAAATATATCAGAAATAACACTCCTTCTTTATCTATTATTGTGCTGGTGAAAGATATTATTCTGAAAAGGAGCCATCTGTCATAGAGATGAGATGCATGTATTTCACAGAAAACAGATACGGTAAAACCAAACAGAAAGTGTTAAAGAGTGCTATTTGTATATACATGTTCTAGTCAGATGTAAAGGCACTTTATATTCATTTATTAACTTCATTAAGTATGCATAGGTGTCTACCTACCAAAATTATGTAAATAGAGAAGTGCCATGGGTGCCTGGGTGGCTCAGTCCATTAAGCATCTGACTTCAGCTCAGGTCATGATCTCACAGCCCTGCGTTGGACCCTGCATCAGGCTCTGTGCTGACAGCTCAGCTTTGGATCTTCTGTCCCCCTCTCTCTCTTTCCCTACCCCACTTACTCTGTCTCTCTCTCAAAAATAAATATAGATAAAAAAAGAAGTATCATAACATTCAAATGGAAAATGATCTCAAAATATCTAACTCTTTAAGACTCTAATATCTTGTATGAGACCCATGAACTTGGCAATGCTTTCACAAACTAAATGTTTTCACACCTTTTGACTTGTAAACACAAGAGCAATGCACTCTTTAAGGATTTTTCACAACTTCACTGAATAAAATGCAATCAAAACAAAACATTTCCAACAAAACTTTTTGTATGCCATATATCACGTTTCTTACAAATATGACTGCATGTTACTAATGATAAAGACAGAGAAATTAAAGGGATATAATTGGCATGAGTATATGCCCAGAAATAAGAAAAATAATTGCTAGTTTCTTATCATAATTATTTAGTATGACCTAAATGTTTGTGGTAGAAAACTGGATATTAAAATAATTAGTATTCAAAATGATCTTTCCTTTGATGAAACGTATGGGCAAATTCAATTCACTAGAAGACCATGGATTCATTTTGGTGAGAAGTTACTGTGAACCTAGGAAGATAAGGTTGCAAGTGATAGGAAGGCTCCCTGGGCCCCAGCGTGTTAATCCAGAGAGCAGGTGACTAAGAATACCAGTAGTGCCTGAGGACTAGCCTTGCGCTGAGCTGAGGATGAGCGAGCCCTCCTCTTCTCTCCTGCCTTTTAGACACGATTGTTCCCAGGTACTATTTTGAAATAGCTAATGGCTCTCTGATGTTTTGCCTCCTCTCTTCATCCTTTCCCACTTCTTAATTTCTCGTTCATGATGGCCCTAAAGTCTTCAGGTTCTCACGTGTTCCAAAGTCTCCTCCATCCATACCAGCCTCATGGATGTGGGACTTGACTATCACACAGGGCTCTGCACTAAGATGGCTTAGTGCACTAACATGGCTTAATGCCCTGCTGCATATTAGTTATTCTTAATAACCTTTGAACAAAGGGGCCACAGTTCTATTTTACTCAGGGCCAAATAGCAAAATCACATAGCCAGTCTTGCCTCCTACCCATCACGATCCAGTGATCATTAGCAACTGTGCAAACGAATAACCTTGTATGAATATCGAGTTATCCCTCAATTCTGTCAGAGATGGGAGTTCCTCAAATACCTACTTAGGACCTTTGCTTATCACTTCACTGCTCTAGAATTCTGTTACTTCATTTACAAAATAAGAACATCAAATTATGAACTATAAGTCCCTTCCTATCTAAATAACGACACTACATACATAAAAACAAAAACAAACAAACAAAAAAACTAAGGGTTTTCAACCCAGGCAGAGGAAAAGATAACATGAAAATAATTTAGACCATTAAATAGTGTGCTACCATGGTCAATTTACTTAATTCCAACTGCATGTTTTTGTGGAAATTAAATTTATTCATCAAACATGTACTTACTATCATGATACCTATCACCAAGTTTATAGAATTTTCATTAATTATCACGTCACTCCAGTAGACTACAGCCCCAGGAGGACAGGAACTCTGTACATGTTCACATCTGTAGTCAGAGGACTTGGACACAGTAAATGCTCAAAACATATTAAAAAATTTTTTTAACGTTTATTTATTTTTGAGACAGAGAGAGACAGAGCATGAACGGGGGAGGGTCAGAGAGAGAGGGAGACACAGAATCGGAAGCAGGCTCCAGGCTCTGAGCCATCAGCCCAGAGCCCGACGCGGGGCTCGAACTCACGGACCACGAGATCGTGACCTGAGCTGAAGTCGGACGCTCAACCGACTGAGCCACCCAGGCGCCCCTCAATACATATTAGTTAAATGCGGGAACATACACTTGAAAGAACTGAGTACCTACTAAATGTTAAGTTAGTGTGCTCAGTACTGGATATCCAAAGTGGCAGAAGATAAAAGCCTCTACCCTCAAGGTTCTAATATTCAAATGGGACACAGAAAGAAAGAAACCATCACAGACTGCTGTGGTCAATACTTGAACAGAAGCGTGTTCAGAGTACAAAGAAGGAATCCTTTCATTTTGGCTGGTGGTATTGGGATGGGCTTCACTGAGGAGACAATGTCTGAACTAAGTCTTGCAGCCTGAGTAGAAGCCCAAGTAAGTGAAAGGAAAGGGAGAGGGGGTGCAGTGGAGGACGCGAAAAGACATGGCAATGAGAGAGAAGTTTGCCTGAACAAAACTAGAAGCGCTTCAGATGACTGAACGCCACAGTTTAGTCTGTGGAAGATAATCCCAAACAAAGATTGGAAGACGAAAAGGAGCCAGAGGATGAAGATCCTTTTTGTGTGACGAATTTATTTGGAAGTTTATGATGAGTCATTGTAGGCTTTTAAACAGGGAAAAGGACACAATCAGAGTTGTATTGGAAAGATCTCTCTTGTTACAATGTCAAGGGTGCAGTCTAGTTTAATGCCCAGGCTTCTGGCTAAGAAGTCTACATTTTCTGTTCAATACTGAGGCAATGGATGCTCATATCAACCACAGTTGGATAAAACGATACAATCTACAAGAAGTCTGAGAAAAGCAAAGGACCTGGAAATGTAGGCCATGAATATATAACTAGCGTAACTCTCAGCAAAAGAAACACTGCGGCTCATAAAATAATAATAGCAGCAACAACAAAAACACAAGATAAGTCCTGGAAATCTGAAACTTCTTCCCAAATTAGTAAACAAGTCAATAGTATAATAAGGAATAAACAGATAAAAGGGATCAAAATGCCATGTGAATAATGTTGGCGACACTTGAAGAGAAAGAAACTGAAAGAATGGAGAACTATTGTGTAATTCAAGGTAAATATTTGTTTTAAACATGGGTGGAGACCAGTGTTTACTAAACATGAAAGATTAATATCAGTAGAGGAAGGAATTGTTTTTTTTTTTATGCAAGAGGTCATTGTGAATAATGAAAAAAAAAAAGAACACAAGTTACCATAGAAACCATTTTAAAAATACTGAAGCAAACTTCAATATAAGGAATTTAAAATCTTACATAAATCATTTGGCCTAGACCCTATTTTAGGCAGTTGCCAATTTCTCCTTTTTCCAGATATTTCCATTCATTTGACTACAGACAAATAAAAAAATTATGATTTGCCTATTCTCAACATTATGACAAAGCTGAATATATTCTTATACCATAACTTCTTAACTGTCCAACTGAGTACATGATTACCTGAACACCTGAGTAATGACTGCTTGATTAAATTGTAGGATGTCATACAAAGATCAGGAGCTTTGTATTTAGGCGCGAATACCATGTAAAGAATCTGTCAATATTCTCATCAGCCCCAATTAGAAAGAAAATAAAAGAGAAAAATAACTGCTCAGAATATGAACTATTTTTGTAAGGCTCTTAAGATATAGGAGATAGGGGCACATGGATGGCTCGGTCAATTAAGTATCTGACTCTTGATTTGGGATCAGGTCTTGGATCAGGTCAAGATCTTACAGTTCTTGAAACTGATCCTGCGTTGGGCCCCAAGTCAGGCTCTGCACTTAGGATTCTCTCTCTCTCTCTCTCTGACCCTTCCCTGCTCTCTCTCTCTCTCTTTCAAAATAAATAAATAAACATTTTTAAAAGATACAGGAGAAATTTATCACTTGAAATTTAAAGTCTAGTATGTTTTTCCCCTTTATAGGTATCTATTACCCTATATTACACATTAATGGAACTAAAGTTCATGGGCACCAGTGTGGTCTTCCTCCTTCTGCAAGAGGTTACCCCAAGAACCCATTCTGATCCAACACAAGCAGGGTTAAATAGCCACCAGCACAGTGAGTTTTCCTCAATGCAAATGCAGTTTTCCCAAATTCAAGTCCTTTTGGGAAGGGTACCATTCCAGTCTTGGGAAGGGTACCTCCCAGATTTCTGGGAAGAAATCCCAGAGTCCTCCCCATCTTTCAGATAACCCAAACACTTACAGTGTCATACCTTCTCTTTTCTTTTCAAGAAACTACGCCCTAGAGGAACTAATTAAACAATGACCAAAGCAATGAAAATACATGACACTGACTCCATGAAGATTTTCTCCAAAACACAAGAGGAATGCTATTAATTTTGTTATGTGGAAAGAACCTAGAAAAATGATGTCAAGGGGTGCAAGTGGAGATTTTGGAGGGCAGGAGGTGCACAAGGAAGGAAGGCACTGAGATGCGACAGTCACACACAAAAGGGCATCAGTGGGAGCACTGTTCTCATGAGGACCATCGGCTCCATAAGAATGCAGGACTTGTTAGAGCCAGAGTGAGAGGCATTTTATTCTTAAGATGCATTTTTGACTGGGCTCTACATGAAGCACAGAATTACACTTAATAAATTCTTAAGGAATTGCTCTTATCCAATTAACTTCCAAGAATCTTGCAACTCTTTATGGGGAATGCACAGGGCTATTCTTTTATTCTTCCAGAAATGAATTTGAAACTATATGCACATGTACTTGGCTCACTCAGGCCTGATATTTATATATATAAACACATAATCTTTTTATATACTATAAACATTTGGAAGCATGAACATAAAAAGAATGTTAACAGCATTAACATAATTGATCACTCCCTCCTTGAATTCTTTCTTCTCTTGGCTTCCAGATCTTCCTTCTTCTTTTTCTTACCACATAGGCTGCAGCTTCTCTATCTCATATATGAGACCCTCCTCATTCCTTCACCACCTCATCGACCAATGGTGGATGATTTTTCAAACCTATGTTCCCTATGTGTCCTTGTTCTCCAGGTTGTGTCGATCAACCCCACAGCTTTAAATACTGTCTGTGCGCTCAGGATCTCCAAATACTTTCTCCAGCTGTGTCCTCTCCCTTGATGTCTACAGTCATATATACTCAGCCACTTTTTGGGCTATCCACCAGCCTTCTAAAATGGAACACATCCAAAAAAAGCTCTTGAGTTTCCTCAACCCTGTTCCCAATAGTCTTTTGTCTTATCTCATTTCAAAATGAAAAATGAGGGGCCAACTTTCTTTCCTCTCTCTCATACACCACATTCAATCCATCAGAAAATTATTTCAGCTTTACTTTCAAAATAAATCTAGATTTTTACCACTTTTCTCCCCCTCCACTGTTTAGTATCTAGTCCAAGCTACTCTAATCTCTCTTGGTGATTTACCCAAATTACCTCCTTCTGGGTCGCCCTGCTTCCACCATTGAAAATCAGTATGATATTACATATTTATATTGTATTCACTCAACAAATACTTATGAAGAATCCACATTATGAAATGCACTGCCTAGTCAATCTGTAGGGCACTGATGTGAAATTGACCCAATTTTTGCCTTCAATGTGTTTATATTCTGAGTGGTTGGATTAGCCACACGCACATAACATAACGCAAAGCAATACTAGATAATTCCTATTATAGTGCTACAAAGTGCTGAAGGGCTTTAGACAGAATTTCTGATTTTATCAGCAACAGAGACTTCATGGAGGAGGCTGAATTTAAGTTGAGACTTGAAGATAAGTCGGGTTTTAGGAGGAGCCAAGAGAGTTCATTCCCAAAAGCTCCCTAGAAGATCACAGAAGAGTCAGGGCATCTTGGAAGCATTGCAAATAGTGGCATTTGGTAGATATCTAGGGCTAGGTAGGGGAGCGAGAGGACACAAATGCTGGGCAGTTAAGACACAGTTTGAATAAGGAAGCCAAGCCAAGAAGTTGGGATTTAATAAGGAGGTCAAGAGGTCAAGGAAGATTTTCATCACGGGAGTGACAAAATTAAGTGGTATATTAAAAGGAATTAATTTGAAAGCAATGTGCAGGAATGCTTTATGTTTTATTTGCAGGCCTCAATTGCTCTTAGGCCTAGAGGCCGGCCACATACTATATCAACAGCAGTATAGAGTACCCAAACTGCATATTTCAATATATTAACCCGTATATAATTTTTGAATTGATTTGATTTACATTTGACTAGTTGAAATGATTATACATTTGTAAACCTCTATTAATTTTTTTAAGTTTATTTATTTATTTTTGAGAGAGAGACAGAGAGGCAGAGAGAGAATTAAACCTCTGTGAATTTTGATTTAGCAGTTTTCTTTTTCTATTTGAGAGCCAATATTTTTGCAGGCCTTTGAAGATCTTGAAGGCCTTCGGGCACCTTCTCCATAACCCGGGATAGGTAAAACAGCTCTGCAGACAGGTTTGGAGGACAGGGCATTCATTATATGAACGTATAGCGTATACACTTTATTGCATTTAAAAGTAATATGAACATGTAATATGCCGTTAGGAAGGAAAAATATCTTTAAAGCATGAAAGTTAAAAAAAAAACAACACATGCATCTGAGAGCTGAGCATAGGCACTGGTTCGGCTGGATGTGTGTCCTTAACATGATTTTATGATCATAACCCAAGTTTGATTAAAAATAAAATTGAGGTAAAAAAATATTTTGAAGGGGCAAATACAGTGGGATTCCATTTAACTGGCTTCTTCCTTCGCTTTTACATTATGTCTTGACTAATTTCATCTTCAATTCATTAATTTAGGGATTGTGATTTATCCATTTATTCATTAAAGATTTATTTAACCATGATGTTCCAAAACATAAATAAATGATCACGGTTTTGTGCTGCGTTTTGCTTAGTATTTAAATTTGAGATAGTAGCACACAACGTTCGTTGTAGGAAGAAAGAGATTAAACCAAATAGAGAATTTCATCCTAAATACAATAAATGGATTTTTGGCAATATAGGAAGAGTCATTAAGTCAGAGTAATAAAATTTAGAAGTTAATCTCTCAAGGCACTGTAAAAAAATGAGAATCCTCATAAATGACAAACCTTTCCTTCTCTGATGTTTATTTAATGTTACACTAAAGGAAATTATGCCATTTATTTATTAATGTTGATTCTACTATTTTATTTTATCATTTCATTTCATTTCATTTCATTTCATTTCATTTCATTTCATTTCATTTCATGTATTATTTATCTTTGACAGAGAGAGAAAGAGTGTAAGTCCGGAAGGGGCAGAGAGCAAGGAAGACACAGAATCTGAAGCAGGCTCCAGGCTCTGAGCTGTCAGCACAGAGCCCGATGTGGGGCTCGAACTCATGAGCTGTGAGATCATGACCTGAGCTGAAGTCAGATGCCCAACTGACTGAGCCACTCAGGTGCCCCTGATTCTACTTTTCAGTTAACTTTTTTGTTAGCTGAGGTTTTATTTTACAGTATAACAGATTTATAGGAAATGTCATATTTAACCAAAAAAGACTTTAACCATAAAAGCCATTTTAGAGGGAGGCATGATTAGGTTTTACTGAACAGTTAGCAAATTTCATAGATACGTCTCCAAGAATACGTATTTATCCCTTTTCTCATTTCTTTCGCCTTGAATTTATTCACAGGTTTAAAAATAAAAACTCGACCTTGCAATCAGTAATCCTCCTTTTTTATCAAAGTAATCTCCACACAACACTTTCGCATGCACATTTTGAATCTTCTCTGGCATTTACCACTCATTTTATAAGTTTACACTGATGCCACCCCGGCTTACAGTAACAAACACTGATATGTCCATTTAAAATTCCTTAAACTTTGATAGATTATCTTCAAATGAAAAAAAATGTATTTGATAAAAGCCATTCAACAAATCTTTTTTAAGCTAATATTATGTAGCAGCATGATGACATTTACAAAGATACTGTCATTGTCTTAAAGAAATTTATAATCTTAAGAGTTCAGACATGTATCTTTTTTTAGATGTGACTAACAACTGAAATGACTCCATAAGCCACCTGTGAAATGGAACCCCTTAGCCGTTAAAGAGCTGAAAAGATATATATTAACAATGTGCTTTTAAAATTTTAATATTCTTGTATCATACTATTGTCTTGTATTTGCTTTTAAGGTTATATTTAAACTGATGGAAGTTACAGAAACCTTCATTACTCTTAGGAGCAAACGAAAGTCTGCATTGCAGTCTGTCTGCTCATCCATAATTCAGGATCCCAGCCTAAAACATTATGCTCAAACAAGCACAAATATTGGCAAAGGTGAAATATTGAACTACTACAGTAGCAGCTAAATTATGTAGCAATCTGTGTATGTGTTTCAATTTTCTAGCACTAGAAATAAAAATTAAAAGCAGAAAAACAGTCAACAATTATGGTTATAAACTAAATAAGCAAGTGAGCAAAGCCAAGTTGCCATTATGCAAAGCTACATGATTTTTATTAGTTATACACAGATCCAATAGGACAATAAAACTCAAGAGGGGGAAAAGTAACAGTTACTTGGATTATCTAAGAAAAAAAAAGGAGGGATTCTAGAAAAATATCCTCATGGATTTGAACTTTGAAAATAGCAACTCTGGTTATATTTTAAGTTAACAGATTTATTTTTCCTCAAATATATTCTCTCATTTGTCTTCATTATCTGGACAATAATGCTAGCCCTCCGTTAATTAGCACCATGGTCACTGGTTTGGAGGTTCCAGCAGGTAAGAACAGACACTAAGTACCCTTGACAGAAAATAGATCTCCTCTGTCTGGGGAGGTTGACTCTTGTTTGGGCTCAAAGCATCAGCAGGATGCCCAATGAGAACTGAGATGCAGTGGAGACACAAACCTTGCCAGCTAATTCAGCACAAGTAACCCAGCAGATCAATATGCTAACAGATATATCCACCATATCACCTTCTATTACATTCTGTTTCCACTGCTGTAGGCTAGGTCCACTGCACCTTGTGGGAGTGCAGACCTTTCATTTTGCTGCCATTAATATATATATATACATATATAATATGCATATATATACACGTGTATATATATAATTGATGCATATATGTATATATAATTGATGTGTATTATATATGTATATATATAATACATATATATATGTATATATAATTGATGTGTATTATATATATATATGTGTATATATAATACATGTGTATACAGGTATATATATATGTATATATATATATATAATTGATGCTAAAAACTATATGTATATATATATAATTGATGCTAAAAACTAATGATAAATATCTAGTGCTCAGGAATTTTGTCTACTGTCAAATGGTAGAAGGTTTATTGTTCTGAGTTTGTCAGATACCCTTATCACATGTTATAATTCTTCCTTTTACTAGAAAGGAAAAAGTAATTAATACAGTGAGTATAGTCACTTTATTATATAATAAAATTACTAGTTTTATACAGCACAGGATATATAAAACTACTAACATTCCTTCTCAAATCTGCATGGCTAGAAAAATTTGCAACAAATTATCAAGCCTATGCCTCTTCATCCAATTTTCTTCCATGGCTATTTGAACAGCTCATTAGATGAGAGTAGAGTTTTTAAAGCACTTTTTGTCATCATCTTGCTGCGCTTGAAACAATCCAGAGTGTGAGCAGTCCGCATTTTACAGGTGGGGTCTCGAAATGCACAGATGTTAAAATGGGACAGCCACTGGGACAAGCCAGGCATGGGAGGGGGGTGAGGGGCTCCAGTCCTTCCCCTGCTCCACACACTTCTCAGGAAAAACCACACATCTATACACTACAGAAATAATAAGAGACTGAGGCACAGTACTCTTCCCTCCCCTCTTAACCTAACCACTACCTTACTAAAAAAATTTCAAAGCAAAATAAGAATAAAAAGTAAATACTTTGTACAATCATAATCTGATTCTTATTTAATCTTTTTCAAATTACCCTGTACAATTTCCCTTTATTGTGTGTGTATATACATGTATGTGTATATATACACACACACACATATGTATGTACATATATATGTATATGTATATATGTGTATATATATGTATGTGTACATATATATGTACACATACATACATATATGTACACATACATATATATGTACGCATATATACATATACATATATATATGATCCAGGGAATTTTCATATTTAATAAACTCAAAGGAAAATCTGCTTTATTACCTAATTATCTTCCTTATCTTTGGTAAGGGGCCTCTGGTTTCCTTTCCATCTTTTTGTAAATGAGGTCACTGAGGCACAACATGGCTCAGGAATTTGTGCCCAGGAAACAACAAAGACAGACACAAACAGAAAAATGGAACTCTAAGTTCAGTATTCCATCTACCCAAAAAAAGATGTACAATTTAAACTGGAGATCCTTAGCATTGTGTAGACATAATCAGGGTTTGTTTGTTTGTTTGTTTGTTTTTGGCCTATGGAGGAGGTCTATGCCCACATATTCAGCAAGGATCTGTTCTTTTATTTAACCAAGCTCTTTCTGGTGTGACGATGAGATCTTCCAGCAATAAACTTGAAATAAGTGCCACTGGTACTGAAGCATCAAAAACCAGCCCAGGACAATCTACACGCATGGGAGCCTTGTGATTGCAGGGGTGTCAGGGACAGTGGTGGTTTCCGGTCTGACATGGAGAAACGCACAGCTCCACTAAGCTCGTGCCTTTCTGTAGCTGAGAGCACGCCCTGGGCCACAAATGTCCAGAGTTTCACCTGTATTTGAAAGTCAAGAGGGCTTACCTGGAAATGACTGCTATGCACATCAAATACACTATAAGTGAGGAAGGTGGGATTGTAAGAGATTAATATGATGGTCGCGGTAGAAAACCACAGCAATCGCTTGCTTGCTGGAGATACTCGAAGAGCAAAAAGCCAACCTGTAACACTACTTTAGGCTCTCCTGACAAATACCAGGAAAAAAAAAACCTATAAAATTTGAATATTTTTATATCTGTTTCAAGTTGGGGAGAGGTAGCATTAGGACTGTGACAAGGAAGCAATATTTTCATATTCTTCTAAGATGATTATTTTTATGGTTTAAAGAATATACGTTTCAATGCATGTGTAATTCACAATTACGAATTAACCTATAAGCTGCTATAACATTTCACTGCTAATTGTCTTCTAGAAAAGTTGGCTATTAGAGAAAGAACAGTGGTGAGGAAGGTGGTTCTAGTCCACACACTGCCACTCGCCATTAATCCTGTCACGTCTTAAACCCTCTGCACCTCTTTGCCCCTCATTTTGCTAAAAGACTTTCTAGATCTCTGAGGGCTTCCTAGTTGGGATATTCAAACTATTACTTGACTTATCTGACCACAGCGTACAATTTTTTGTCACCATCGTCATGATACCCTTGTGCACTGTCACGGCACTGTATTGTCATTGGTGACTGAAGGGCAGTTTGGCGAGAACTGAATTCCCAGCTAGACACTGAATAACCACTAAAGATCACACTAATGCAGACATAAAACCAAACAAAGAGGTTTGTCTTTGTCTCTTTTCTACATGAAAAAGATAGCATCTTCAAACAGCATGACTAGTCTGAAAATGCTAGCATGAGAGACATCATTTTGTGATCCCTTGCTGTAGTTTCATAAAATTGAATAAAAGTGCAAGCAAATTGAAAAGATCCTGAGTTAAGTTGGTATTTAAAGTGTACTTAACAAACACAGAACAAACCCTGACATTTCTGTCCCTTACCTTGCAACCTTTGCATCACATTGGCGATGTCCCGGGGAGACCGTGAGGCCGTCCTGGAGGCAGCCATGCTGTCTCCTCCAGCAGGAAACCGACAGCAGACACTCTTGTCCCCGGGCGATGTAGCACCATATCACTCACGGAAACATACTGGAGCTTTCTGGATCTATTCGGTCGTAAACGAATCCCCAGCACTTGCAGCAGCTGGCAAGGAGATGGCACTTCCAAGACTGAGCCACTTCTTTTCTTTCTTTTATTTTAAGACTGTTCTCTTAAATGAACTCAGGAATCTGAAAAACAAATAGAAAAGGTACAATATTAAAAAAAAAAACAACTACATACGTCATCCTAGTGCTAAAAAGAAAACTATTTGTATTCCATTCGAATAGATAATTCATTGCCAGGTAAAATATTTACTAAGCACTACGCAAATGCTAGGAATTCTTATATTTGACAAAATAAATACGTACATGAGATACACATAATAAAGTTGGTTGCTAAAAAGGAAATGTTCACGTATCCCATGTTTTCTCTTTAAACTATAATCTTTCTCCATTGATCTATGAAAGTGAATGTACTATGAAGTCCAATACTGAATCTTATTTCTTAATCACACTAATGCAGACATAGTTCTCTTATATATGCTATTTCAGCCTGCTTTGTGCATATATTTTGCTGTTTCATTTGTACAATTTCCAGGAATGAGATTACATCTTAGCTCCTAGATGGGCACTGAGTAATGTACAGAATTGTTCAATAACTATTTTACACCTGAAACCCATACAACACTGTATGTTAACTACACTGGTATCAAAATTTAAAAATAAAAACTTAAAAAAAAATCTTAGCTTCTAATAACTATTTGATAAGTTAAAACAGTATAAATGGAAAAGTATTTCATTCTAAAAATGTGCGTTTCAAATATTCTGTTTTCAGACGTCAACATGGATTTGATTTAGCTTCTTTTTTTCCTACACAGAAAGACTCCAAAACAGGTTGTAAGGCTAGGGTTAGGGGTGGCTTGAGCAGAAAGGCCATTTTCTTTCTAACCCCATCCTGAATTCTCAGCTTTGGTCAAGTTTAATTCATCATCCTGGACTGGGCAAGGAGACAGAAAGGTTAAGAGAGTAGCTGAAATCCTGACATTGAGACATTTAGTTTGAAGAAGGATTTCCTAACCCTAAGGTTAGGTGAAGAGAAGGTTTCGCCAGAAGTAGGATAAATAATGAAGAAAGGAGCGGAGGTTGAACATGCACCCAGAGACAGAAACTTAACCAAGGGTCCGCACACCAAGGCATTAATGCACACTTGTGCATTATGAGGAGGAAGGTGAAGAAAACGAACGGGCCGGGGGCAGGGAAGGATGGTACAGACACACCTGTAGGGAAAGCACATCCATGTGGGAAGGGCCACCTGCCAGAAGGAAAAAAAAGAAACCAAGAGGAATCGATGAGTGCTATCAACAACTATATTATAACCTGAATGTGTGGTCATTCAAACAGTATGATTTATGAGACAGAGGCTGTGTGATAGAGTATATTATAAATTACGACTAAATTTAAGATGGCATTATTAATATTAGCATGCATGGGTATCCGGTTAGAATGCATGAATGCAAAGCTGATAACACCTGTTTTAGAACACTATCTCAAAAAGGATACAAAACATTGCATATTGCTGCTGCCCTATGGAAAAAGCATCCGAAAGGTATAATGGAGCGAGAAGAATGTACTTGGTCACTTAACAAGTTAGGGTGAGATGGTACAGTGAAGTAGCCTTAACTGGTAAGAAGACACAGGCAGACTTCTCTTGGCTACTTGAAAGGGTATTTAGTAGAAGGAGGACCCAAAACTTGGCAGCTTCTGGGCTAGAGAGGTACCTTTCAACGGGTGGCTTTCCAAGGGATCCTCAGAGGAGAAATAATTGTTTATGGCTGGCCTGGCATGCATCAAGGCCTTTAGCCTTGCTGGAATTATGTGCCTATTAGCAGCCCTCATCTCCTGGGGAAAAATATTCCATTTGCCCACAGGCAAAAGCTACCATAGTTTGAAGACTAGTAAGCAGTGGGAAGTGCCTTGAGGATATTACAAATGGGTCCTTTAAACTGTTAGAAAGTGAACTTCCCCAAATGTAAGAATATAACTTTCTCTAGCTGGCTAGAAAACTACATATATACTAAGTAGAGATGAAGGAAGAAATTCATGTTAATTCAGTTATCCCAAGCCAGCTTCTGATCAGCCCTGGAGTTCATAAAAGTCATGACTCCCACCATCAATCAAGAATTATGGAATTAAAAAGGATTTCTGTAAGTCACTGCATTACAGATCACCATGTTTCTACCCTCTTCTCGTTCACATTTATGTTATATAATAGGTTAATCTCCAACTCTCCTCTCCCTCTCTTTTATACATATAAATATATATGTACATATATATACATATAAATGTATATAATGTATGTACACATATATATACATATAAATGTATATAATGTATATACATATATATACATATAAATATATATATACTTGATACAAATACTTGAGATATATACACACACATATATATATATATATATTTATCTTTTTAAGGTCATGTTAAACTCAGAATTTCTCTACTTATGTCTAAATTCAGGTTACGTATTCAGTCTTACTTCTATAGTATAACAAATCCATTCTGAGTCTCAGAGGTCAAGGCTGGGGGTACCAAGATGAATATGACATAGTTTCTATTTTTTGAGGAGCTTAGAACATAGTGGGAGATACAACATATTAAAAAAAAAAAAAAAAAACAATATAACAATACCATGGGCAAGTCCAAATACAGAGATGGAAAATACAAAGGGTGGGCGCTAAGCCAATCGGAAGGTTCTGGAAAAGTGTCCTGGGAGGGAGCTCACCCCTGAACTGAATCTTGGTAAATGAGCTAGTCAGGAAAAAAATATGAAAGACACATGCCAGGTGGAGTGCATAACTTGAGCAAAGTCAGGGACACAAGAAACAGATGATTCTATGTGGGAAGCACCAAGAGCTGGATCACGAAGGACTCTCCCAGGTGACATTCTGGAGCTGAGGCTGGAGAAGGAGGTAGCACCGGACGGTTGAGGGCCCTGTGTGCTATGCTCAGAAGCTTCGTCCTGATTCTCTGGGAGGCAACAGGAAACCACTGGGGGATTTTAAGCTAGAAGTGCCCAAGTATAGTTGAGATTATTCTAGGTACAGTTTTTAAGGGTGTATTTGAAGGCGACAAGACTGAAAGATTCAGAAAGATCCCTAAGGAAAGTATCTCAGGAGTCAAGATGATGACAGACTAAAATAAGACAGTGAGTACAGGGCAAGATCTGAAAAATTGCTAGGAGGCAAATGTGTAGTAGTTGATGACTGGTCAGGGAGGGGAGATAGGAAATGGGCAATGGGGTTGTCAAAGTGTCTGGGATAACTCTCAGGATTCTGCCTGGAGATTGTGTGGGTCGTGGTACCATCAACTGAGCTCAGCAGCCAGAGGGGCTGTGCAGATCTTACTTCCAATATCTTCACCTCACGCACTCATATGCTTGCGGTAACAACTTCGCCCTTGTGTGGGGCACTGTTAGCTGAGCAGATCCCAAGGATCACTAAACACCTGGCCCAGGCCCCCCACCCTGCTTGAAGCCATCCTTAAATGCTCCTGTACACACCGAGCACTAACAACCCATGTTATTAGAAGTATAATTTGTCTAATATTCACCACCACTGTTAGTCTCACACTCTAAGTAGACTGTGAACATTCTGCAAGGGTAGAGTCTATAACTGTTCTCACTCTGACATCTCACCATCGATGCCAAATGGATCCCTGAGAACATCCCAGGCCCTCAACAGACATTTTTGTTTTACAGAAAACCCCTCCCTCCTCGCTGCAAAAGAAGTAAATGCAATATCCTTCCTTTTTCAGACAGAAGATAAAATATTTTGTTTTCATCATATGAGCATTTCCTCCTTTGTGAAATTCTGATAGTCTTGCTGTTTACTGATACGTTCACTCAGGGGGATATATAAGAAATTTCTAATTAATCAAACAAATAAAATAAAAAGAAAAGAAAAGGAAACTGGGGCTCAGAAGATACGAGTTCTAGGCTTAGCTTCGTTCCAACTAGCTGACTGAGTGTGAGCTGGAAGTCCCCAGTAACGACCTACCACAGGCAGCATGGTACCATGACATCCACACACCATGGACTAAGAAAGATCTGGGGCAGAGTCTTAACTCCATCCATGTGACCTGAAGAAAAGTAAACTTTTCTGAGCACTTGTGGCTGCATCTGTAAAACGCAGTCATTTTATGCTAAATTATTGGTTTAATTTTATCCTGCATCAATTTAAAAAGATAAATATGCAATATGCTTAGCAGACTGTTTGGCATGTAGCAGAGGTCCAGCAAATAACTGGTTTCCATTTTCCTTCCCCTGGCCTCAGTCTCTCCACCTGCAATACGAGAAGTGGAGAGGTGCCCTCAAGCGTGCTCCCCAGGTCCAAAACCACTGGCAGCACAAGTGACCACTAAAATAGCAGGTCAGAGGCCACAAAAGCTTGAAATTCACTCCTGGAACTGAGCGATTGTGGGCAGTTGAGGTTGTGGGCAGAGGAAGGTCCAGCAGCACCAACGAGCTCACTATTCCCAGGGAAATTAAAAGAGTTTTTAATAGGTGCAGGATATCGTGGGCAGTGAGGGGGACCGGTACTGGGATGGAAAGAGAGAATCAGGTAGACATTGATGGGTTGTGTATGAATGAGCAGTCCCAGCACCGTCTCCAAATCCTTCCAGGAGAAGGAACTGAGATCCGTCTGTAGCTAAGGCCATCCACCACTCCAGGCAGAGAAGTAAGAGCCCAGTACATTTCATACAGCAAAAGGGTATTGAGAAACTATTTGTAAAGGACAATGGTACTGAGTAAATAGCAGTAAACAAGACAGATAAGCCCCTCATAGAGCTTCCGCATCAGAGGGGGAGATGAAATCGATAGTATGACAACAAAGCAGGGTGCGTTCTCTCACGGAGAAATCCGGGGAACTGTTCGAGCAAACTGAATACCCAATCGATAACCATCTGCTGCAATTATTGTGCAGAATGCAGTGGGAATTTACACTGTCTGCTATTTGGGATTTTCCTATCTGAACCGCACTCTTCTAACACCAGCCCCCGTGAAAAAAGCACACGAGTGAATCATCAAACCTGGACTTCTCTAGTCTCTAAGTAGAATGGACCACTGGTGGCTAAGGCAGTTTTTTGTTTGTGCTCCTAAAAAAAAAAACGCGTTAGGAAAAACATTGAGAGGAACACTGCTAGGCCCGAAGAACACATCTTAAAGCAATGCAACTACAATTTTAGGTACTAGGAAACGATAACAGAAAATTCCAAACCCTGCAACCACCAGAGATGATGTGGCTCATTTCTGAGAAAGATGCACTGAGACCATAAGACACAAACAGGGTCACAGCCGTATGAAATATAAATATTACTGAAGGAGACATCTAAATATGTATAAGAATAGAGCCCCTATTAAAATTCACTATTAAGCAAAAATAAAAAAGCTAATAAATACACATCCACCCCTTCTAAGTCCTTTGCTGGAGTGAGTCATGTAAGTGTCTAATTTTAAAGTTAATTATTGTTTTTCTCTATTCATCCTTTAGCAATGGTACTAATTAATAAACACTAAGATGGCTAAGCAGTAGGGAGAAAAGGGACATCTGGAGTTAATATAGATATATTACTAATGTATGTGTATGGGCTATCAGTGAATAGTACTGTTAATTATTCACTACTATGAAATGTACAGGGGAACAAATAAGAATTGGCCCTTTCTCTGGAAGAACAAACATGGAAACAGGTAACCAAAAGACTAAGTACAGAGCGGATCAGTATGATAAATATGACGTGTCATGATTCAACTTTTTGGGGGAAGGTTGCAGTATAAATCAGGCCCAAAGATATCTACTACTTTCCTCCCATACTTTGCTAGAGTATATGTTGCACTTCTTGCCAAACACTGGTTCTGGTTGGATCAGATCACAAGGAAGGACGCCTCAGACAGTGAAGAGGGGGAGAAACACGATTCCCTCACAGGGGAGTCTTGGGCCCTGTGTGATTCTCAAGGTCAGGCCACGGGGTGTGGCTGCAGTATCTAGAGCTGAGAAAACGCCAGCAACTTTGCCCAGTCAGGGGCTTCCTACATCCTGTTCAATTTGCACCGCCTGTCGTTGCCAAGAAGCTATGTGTGCTGCCTACTTTCAGAGAGCAGGTCCCAGTGTGGTGCCCTCCACATTTAAGACAAGCAAGTCTTGAAAAATCCTGAATGGTAAACTACCTTTTCCCAACCTCGGCTCCCTTGCAAGAAAGAATCCAGGGACAAGAATTTGTATGTGGGGACAGTGAGAACAGAAACAAACCAGTTTGTGAAAAAGCATTAGTCAAGAAAGATAACAATGAGTCTATAATGTAATAGCTGAGCAAGTATTTTCAAAGGCTAGCAATATTATTATCTGAGTCAGTCTGAAGATGTGCCTTTATCCTCAGCATGAAACATATTAAATTAGCATTGATCTGGTACATTTTGTTCTCAATTTGCCACCAAGTAAGGAACAGACAAGACAAAACACAAGAAAAAAAATAGCTATGTGTTTTATTACAATGTTGTAGCAATATTAGGAACTGTTTACCCATACTATTAATCTTTTTCATCATGGGGAACAGCAGGCCTCTTAAAAAAACAATCCTCACGACTAATTAAATCAGCATTTTATGCAGATGTGGGTCATATTAATAACTGTTGCTTAACTGAAAATTACTACATTTTTCTCTTGCACAAGTCTGGCTTTTGTCTACAAATACTTCCTTTAGTAAAGCGGATCTCAGATGAAGACAAAACTACACTCAAAAAGAGAAAAATAATTCGTTTAGAACTTTCTTAACGTTCACAGATGAATTTCAGATACAGACAGGTTTCCCACCCCAAGCTGCAAAGCTGAGAAAGAACATTCCAGGATGCTAACACCGGTTTCACAGCCGGTGTTTCTCCCTGGGCTGGGCCTGAACTTGCAGCCTCCAAGCTCTTGGCACCCCAGGCGGCACACCTCACCGCGGTTCCCACCGGGCTTTCTTTGCTTGGCGGCCGAGAGCTGCTTTATTCTGCACTACTTTCCTGCCCTTTCGCCATGCACCTGCCGCCCTGTGAACCACCATTTCACAGAACTCCTCGGGCAGCAATGCAAAATTTCTGAAACGTGTCTTTCCGGGGAGGAGATGAAAGTTATCTTGCCCTCTAGCGTAGGCTCTGCCTGGAAGCAATTGCAAGGTGACTGTCTGAAGCCCGGCCTCTGCGAGGTCTTCCAGCCCTCGGCCGGGGCTACCTATTTCCCCTCCCCCCCCCTCCCGCCCCCCCAGCCCTTCCTAAAATAGTCGAGGGTGGAGGAAGGGAGGCTCCTAGAATTTGCCCAACGCCCTGCATCTCCCATCTGATAGTAGCAACAGTACCGGCCATCACAACAAGAGGGTGGCTGCCTTTTGCTTCTGCATCACTGGAGCCCAAGAGAAGTGCCACAAGCGGAAATGACAACGCGAGCGGGGGATATTAATAGGGATATCTACGTACGAGAAGCAGGGAGGACGCTCTCCACCTCCTTATCTCCTCATCCCTGAGTGTCACACACGTACGCACACCAGCACCGCCGCCACCATCGCCGCCCTCTCCCTCCCATGAAGCACGCACAACCCCGGCATGCAAGTACAAACTTGCTCACAATTGCCTCTGCAATTTGTTCGGCGAGCACCCACATTAGCGCGCTCGCTCGCTCGCCCGCTTTCTCTCCCCTCTCCCTCTCCCCTGCCCTCCATCTCTCTTCCTCTTTCCTTTTACCTTCGCTCTCCCGGGCTCGTCCAGATTCCCGGCAGCGAGGCGAGCGCGCGGCCAGCGGCGGGCCGCGGGAGCTCGGGCGCCGCGGCGGGGCTGCAGGGAGCCGGGCCGCCCGGGTTACAGAGCGCACAACACGCCGGCCGGCTCCCGCCCGCGGCAGATCCGCAGCCGCGCTCCCCCCCCTACCCGGGCCGCTCGCACGCGCGCTCACTCCTGCGCCCAGCTGCTCGGCGACTCTGCCCTCCCTCTGCAGTCGGGTCCTCCCCTCGGATGCACCCTGGGGTTTTAGGCCTCCCCCCGCTCTCCCCCCCTTCCCGCCCCCCGCACGAGTGCTCCTTTCGGAAGGGAAGGTCGGCCCGGGGGCAGGGGGGTGGAGGGGGTTCAGCGCCCCTGGCAGGTTGCCTTTGCTACCCTGGCGCCGCCACACCCCTCCCCGGCCCAGCGCCCCGCGCCCCGCGCCCCTGGAAGAGCCGGTGGCTGGAAGAGCCGGGGGCGGGGGCCTGGAGGCTCTCTCGCAGGCTTCCCCTACCTCCCGGAGATGCACGGCCTCCGGCGCTTCTCCGCAGCTGCAAACCCGAGCTGTGACCTACCCTCTCGGCGAATCTTTCCACGGGGTCCACCTCCCGGGGGGAGAGGAGGAGAAGGAATGGCCGAGAGCTCCGAGAAGGAGATGCGCTGCCCTAGCCGCTAACTTTTGCCTGGGGTTCCCACTGCCCGGTTGACCTTTCTAAGCAGAACCTGTCTTGAAAGGCTGGAGAGGTTCCCTGATGGTCCCAGGAAGGAAGTGATGCAGTTCAACGAGGACATTTAGCAGGCTCCTTTTAAATCAACTTTCACAAACATCGTAACAGCTGACTTTTCTGGCTGTCAGAACAGTGGCAAATAATTTTAGGGAGACTGGTCAGACTAGAGGCTTTTGTTGTTGTTTATAAAGCTTGGATTTCCTGAGAAGGCACTTGACATCTTAAATTCTCTATATTCTTGGTTACTCATTAAGATGATTCTGAAGAACCACCTTCAGTTTCTTCAGACGCACTGTATCCATGCCGTTCGTTGTGGAGCCGCGTGTCTTTCATCACAAGTCCGTCTCACGGTGTAGAGGAGGTCCTGGTGTTGCCTAGGTAGCATCCAGGAGAATCTATTTTGTTGTGGTTTTATGGTCTCCAAGCAAAGTCAAACACAGTCTCCCTCCACCGCCAACAAAACCCAAGTCCAACAGGATTATGGCAACTCAATGAAAACTATGTTGCAAGAATCTTAAAAATAACAATTATCCCTCGGGGGTGCCTGGGTGGCTCAGTTGGTTACGTGTTCCACTTTGGCTCAGGTCATGATCTCAAGGTTTGTGGGTTTTAGCCCCATGTGGGCTCTGTGTTGACAGCCCAGAGCCTGGAGCCTGCTTCAGATTCTGTCTCCCTCCCTCTCTGCCCCTCCCCCACTCGTACTGTCTCTCTCTCTCTCTCTCTCTGTCTTTCTTTCTCTCAAAAATAAACATTAAAAATTTTTTAATAATAATAATTATCCCTCAGATTTTTAATCCAAACTAAACAGTTTCCTATTCTCTAAATTTGCTAAATGCAGGGACTGTCCTAAGTTGATGAAGTTTCTCGTTGCTTCCTGCCTTTTGCTCACTTGCCACCAACACTCCACGATTTAGCTGTGTATTTTCTTCAAGTTCCTTCTTCTTCCAGACCCCATCAAAACCACAATATCTGAAAGGAATCTGATCTGATGTGCTGTTTTTCCTTGTATTTACATTTTTTTAGAGACCAGAGAATTTCTAATGGTGGAATTCCTTACACCAGGAAGCTGGGTCTGGAGAGGGCGCTGTTTGGGTGAATCGCTCTCAGTGTATACCCTGCCTCTACCTCTGGGTGACCATCATCCCAGAACTCATCATGGCGATAACCCACCACAGCCCAGTCGTTCAGATAACACCCTCTTCCTGTGTGGTCACCAGACTTAGATCCAGCTTCCAGGCCTGCCACTCACGAGGAAAGGATCAGACTCGGTTCTCGTCTCAGTCTCTACCTTTATCGAACCAATTCACCCTGAAGCCTGTGGAAGACAGGATAAGAAGGTATTTTACATACTCACTGCTCAGTGTGTTAAGCAATTGCTTCCTTTTTTTAAATTTTTAATTGTATTTAAATCCAAGTTAGTTAGCATATAGTGTAATAAAGACTTAAGGAGTAGAATTTAGTGATGCATCACTTCCATATAACGCCCAGTGCTCATCTCAACAAGTGCCTTCCTTAATGTCCATCACTCATTCGGCCCATCCCCCAACCCACCTCCCCTCCAGCAACCCTCGGTTTGTTCTCTTTTAAGTGTCTCTTCGGGATTAAGCAGTTGCCTCTTTAGGTTGACCCACTTGAGAAGTAAGTTGTGAGACAAACATTGCTCCCACCAACTGAAACTCCTTGATGAGACCTAGCTACTCTCTTCCTAGGCTCAGGCGGTGAGAATCTGGGGCCATCTGGCCGACGCTGGTTGCCTGATGAGCTGACCTTCCACTCTCAGCTGATCTTCATCCTCCACACAAGGGCCAAGCACATTATAGACTTTTGGAAAGGCTCGTCTTTCTCGTATCCCCCTGTAGAGGTTTGCTGTAGCCCCATTATTCAACAACTTTGGCTTAACCGCCTATCGAATGCCAAATGTTGTCCTAAGTACTGTGGCTACTTCCTGGTTCCTGCCTTCATGGAGGCAACATGATCAGGAATATAGACATTCATCAAAGAACCACGCGAATAACTATAAAACCCCAACCTTGAAGAAAAGGCAAGTGTTACGAGAGCCTTCGGAGAATAGTTTAATTAAGGGATTAAATTAACTTAGTTTAATGATCAGAAAGACTGGTAGGAAGTGATGGGCAGAAGAAGGGGTATTAACTAGGCGAAAAAGGGGTGGGTTGTGGTGTGCAAACGCATGCCAAAGGAAAGAGCTCTTGGAAAGGCTCCATGGAAGAAAAGTACACAGTGCATTTGGAGAACTGAGGAAGACCAGTGTAGCTGCAGAAGAGACAGCAAGGGAGGGGAAGGAGCTTCGGGAACAACGGGCCCCAGGAGGTTCCAAAGGAATGGACACACCGTGCAGGCCTGAAAGAGCAGCCTGCATTGATGAGTCTTTACATGGAGCCATTAAAGCATTTTCAGTAGGGTGGTGCAACATGATCAGATTCATGTTTTGAAATTTTCCCATTGGCTGTAATATGAAAACAGGTTGGGCATTGGAGCAAAAATGAGTACAGGTAGATGAGTTAGAAAGCTGCTACAGTGACCCTTTAGGAAGATCATAGCATTCATTATTAGAAGAATGGTGGTGGGTTTGAGGGCAGTTTAATAGCTAAAATATATGGGACGTAAGGCCATGTGTGGCCAAAGGAAATCGGAATAGTATAGGGGTTAAAGTCTTGGGTTTGGGGGCAAGAAAGGCCTGGGTTTGGATTCCAGCTCCATCATTAGCTACCAATGTGATGTGTAGCCAGTAATTTAACCTCTCTCAAGTTCAGATTTTACAAACCCACAAGTGGGATTATAACAGTATATCTCATTCATAGGGCTATTGCAGGGACTAAATGAGCTGATACCTGGAAAGCACTTCTCACTTCAGTGCCTGGCATGTGGTCAGGGTATGCAATATAATTACAATCCATCATTATTATAGTTATTACTACTATTCCAGATGCTTCTGAGGTTGTCAAATAAAGGGAAAACAGTGTCTACTTCACTTTGCAACAGGCTGATTGCTTTAGGATACCAGTTCCTAAGGGCAGAAAAATATAATCACAGGACCATCACAGGCCAAGAAACAGTTGCCAGGGTAGCAATCTCCAATTTCCTCTTCCACCAAGGCCAAGGCCTGTCCTCCTCATCTGTCTTCTTTTCATACTCTTTCAGTTTACATGGAGTCCCATTCTCATGCAGCTTGGCAGCTAGACCCCTAATATCCCTTCTCTCCATTAGTAGGATGTGCCAGAGAACGGCAAAAACTCACAGACTGGGTTCAGTTCAGCTTTACCCCAGTGGCTGCATCACTGTGTCTATGTATTTGTAAATTTAGAGTTCTGGTACCCCTATGAAATCTGAAAATAATCATTTACGTTTCTATCATTTCTCTTTTATGTAAGTGTGCTAATACTTGCCATAATTAAAATATGTCGTTTATTTGTCAAAAGGATCAGCAGAGGGCCTTACAAGAAGTGTATCTTTATGGTATGAGAACATATGCAACTGAAAACTGGATTTTCCCTTCCACCTCCCTCCCTTAGTCTGAAGTCTCTTTAAAACACACTTCTGTGTACGAACGGGAAAACTCTAAACCAAACAGCTTTCTTACTTTTCAAAGGTCAAGGGACTTGCTACAGTCAAGGTCTCGAGGCAGTCAGTAATGGTCTGGTTGGGTCTTAAGAGATTGGCAGTCCCTTACTAGGTAATTTCTGCTTGTGGAGTTTTCTAACAAGGGATGAAGGACAGACCAGGGAGGAAGGGCTCACTTCTGCTGGCAAGGAAGCCTCAGAAGGATTTGGGGTTTGAAGTACTAAGTTCACCCAAATCCTCCAAAATGGTTCTTTCCCAATTCACGTAGCCCACTTTTCACAATAAAAGCCCTGGTTTTCACGTAAGAGACCTAGCAAGGCTCTGAATCATCTTGCATTATAAAGTTGCAGCCTGCAACAACAGACCTTATGTCTAATTTTTGGTTGTACCAACAATGTGGCTACAAGAATAAGGGTCCTTTAGAAGCCTTATGGGTCTCTGGCCATGCCTTGATCCAAGGTTGTGAAGTTCTTGGGCTTGTCATTTTCTTTCTCTATGGTCTCGATTGTAATCAAAAGTAGCTGACATACTCCATAGTCCTCTATTCTCTTTTCTATTGCACAGCAGTAGCCAACTTGGGTTCCTGAATTCTTGACTTCAATAGGCCCTTAACTTGAGGCATCAATACGTGCTACTTTAAGTAAGTTAGCCACTGCATGCCCTGTCTCCTTAGAATTCTATTTTACATTGGAAAGAGATCATCGCTGTATGCAAACCCAACCAGATCAACTAACCAACATGAGATTCCCATCTTTGTGGGTCTGGAACAGTCTTGGTGTGAAATATTGTGCCGATCAGGATTCGTTAAAGAAAAATCAAAACAACGTGAGGATTTGACACAGGGATTTAGGGGCTCAGAAGTTGTTGGTAAAATTGAGAAGCCACCATTAGCCTGACTAATGTCAGACAACACCCCTGCAGGGGCAGCCCAGAACTCAGCAACTTGCTGCTGCCGCCTAGAGGTCAAGATACTGCCGCAAATGGCCAGCAGTATCACAATGCCCCTGCTCTGAGGCTCCTCCTGGTGGTGGAGCTTGGCATTCCACCAGCCACTGTGGAACTAATTCCCGTCCAGTTTGGAGGGGGAATTGTTGTGTGTCCCCTTTGCTTTCAGATCTCACGTGAGATCACTGGCAGAATGCAAATTTCATCCATCCTCCCCAAGGAAAGGGATCCTGGGAAATGTAATTCCCAAACTTCCAGCCCCTGAACATAGAACAGATCGTGAATGAAGGCTGTTTGCCAACAAAACAGTATTCAATATAGCCACAGACTTGGGGTAAACAGGAGAATGCAAACATTTATTTCGATCAAAACTCAGAAAAATTGCAGTTTAAGACACTGAATCTATTTTAACTCATATTTAATATTGTTCTAGAATTCTAAAAGTTAGGATTTTAAGACAATTTTTTAAAAAAATATAAAACCTTTAGCTTACTGATACATTTTAAGGTAAGAACATTAATTCCCAAATGTGATTTTCTTGTCACTTTCTCCCAATGGTTCCTTCAGAAGCTGTTCTTCTTAGGTCATTGTTGTGCTTCCCTTACGTTAGCCATCCACTCCCAGGATCATAATTTTGACCTTGTCATTATCAATAATGACAACTATCCCGTAATGATAATCTCAGCTGTTAACACCCCACTTTCTGACCACTTCTTTTGTTTCCAGCCCACACCCTCCAGTGCCCCAATCCCAATAATCCCTTAATCAAGCAGGACCTCATATCCACTGGTAGGGCCACTACTAGCCCCTATGATGTCTTAGAATTAGAGAGTCTTCAAGATATTTCACTTGAATCTTTTGGAAACCGCTATAATAAACCATGCTTTCATAAAACAAGACATTTGGGTGCCATCTTCAGAAAATTATTAGAATAAATATACAATTCCAGATATTAATGGCACACACCTGAAAGGGGTACTCTAAGGTATACACAGTGCATAAACGATATTAACCATATGTGGATCCCACCATTGTTTTTCATTGCCCATAGTCCCTTTTATGTTTATTGCTCTTAAACTGGTCTAAATTCCATGTTTAATCCTTGTATTCACCTCCTTGCATTTATCCTCAACTACTTTTCCTCTCACTTTGCTCTACTCACTTGGCTAAGCCACATACCTTGTTAAATTCAACTCTGCCTACTCAGTGCCTACACTCACACTGCTGAACGTGGCTGGCGAAAAACTCCATCATCCTGACTGGACTTTTGTATTCACGATCACGAAATCAAATGCCCCAGAATACTCTGTTTCTCTAACCAGTACACCTCTCCACTTCCCTATGCAAATTTCATAATTTTTCCTGTTTCCTCAAACTTCCAACATCTTTCCCCGCATCTAAATTTTCAAATGCTAACTTTTCTTCCTCTTTCCCTTGAACATTTTAAGTAATCAAAAGAGAATTTTGAGAGGCTCCCACCACCGTCTGCACTATCTGCATCAGTGCTGTGTATAATATGCAAACTTGTCTTTTATTGCTACTAATGAACTCCTCTCTTGATACTTTCTCTCTTCTCAGAACCATTAATTTGTTTTATCTTCTTAGTTGATTACCATAAACATGTAAATATGCTGCTACCTATCTCATATTACAAAACAACAACAACAACAACAACAACAACAACAACAACAACAACTTGATCATGGCCTGAACTCTAAATACCACCCCTATTTTCAAGCCAACTCTGAAAGAGTTGTCTATATTCTGCTGGCATTTCTCTTGTCCCCTTGTTCTTGAACTCACAGCGCCCACTTACCTAGTTCTTCTTTGCTAAATTAAATGGTCTGTTCCTATCTTGGCCTATCAGAACCATTTGACAAGTGTTGTCTCCTCGCTACTCCTTAAAATGTTTTCCTCACTTACCTTCTAAACCCACCACACATTGCCTTCATCTTATTGCTTCTTCTGGCTACTCCTTCTTGGGATCCTTTGCTACTTCCTTGTCATACCCCCCACCCCCACCTCTGGACTTTGAAGGACCAAGAGCTCCATCCTTGGAACTTTTCTGTCTTCCAGCTACCCCAGCTCCTAGGGGGTCTTAAGCAATTTCATACTGTTAAGTATCACGTAGCTACTATGAGTTCCTAAATTTAGGTCTCTAGCCCGGACCTCATTCCTGAACTCCAGACTTGAATATCCAATCATCTACCCGGGATCTCCACTGGGAAGTTTAAAAGGTATCCCAAATAAAATATGCCCGCAATTTGTAATCTTCTTTTCCAGACTTGCTCTTGATTCTTCCTTCCTCACATTAGTCAGTGATAACTCCATTCTCTCAGTGGCTCAAGCTAAAGCTTTGGTGTCACACTTAACAATTCTTTTTTCCATTTCTCACCTTTGGTCAATCAGCAAATCGTGTCGATTCCATCCTACACATATATATCTATAGAACTATCCATGGTTCTTCAGAACCAACCTCTGCAATATTTACTAGTAGTAGGACATGGTGTACCCAACATACTCTCAAGTGATTCAGAAAAAAATGTGACGAGGGACACCTGGGTGGTTCAGTCAGTTAAGTGTCCAACTTCGGCTCAGGTCATCATCTCCCAGTTCATGAGTTCAAGCCCCTCGTCAGGCCCCGTGCTGACAGCTCAGAGCCTGGAGTCTGCTTCAGATTTCTTGTCTCCTTTCTCTGCCATTCCCCTGCTTGCACTCCCTCTCTCTCTTTCTCTCTCACTCTCAAAAATAAACATTAAAAAAAAAAAGAAAAAAATGTGATGAAAGATAGATTTGGAGAAAGTAAATGGGACAAAATGCAAACGATTATATGAGAGTTCTATGCAATATTCTTTTTTTTAATTTTTTAAATTTTTATTTATTTTTGAGAGAGAGAGACAGAGTGAGAGCAGGGGAGGAACAGAGAGAGAGGGAGACACAGAATCCAAAGCAGGCTCCAGGCTCCAAGCTGTTAGCACAGAGCCCCGCGCGGGGCTCAAACCCATGAACCGTGAGATCATGACCTGAGCAGAAGTCGACGCTCAACTGACTGAGCCACCCAGGCTCCCTGCAATATTCTTAAAATTTTTCCCTGGATTACCAAAAAAATATCTAAAATCCATTACTTATTAGCTCTACACCTGCCACCATAAATAATCATCTCTTGACTATTTTTTTAGCACATTCTCAAGTTTATTTTTATTTATTTTTGAGAAAGAGAGAGAGAGTGAGAGTCAGAGAGAGCAAGCACGAGTGGGGGAGGGACAGAGAGAGAAAGGGAGAGATAGAATCCCAAGCAGGCTCCTCACTGTCAGTGTGGAGCCCGTCCCGGGACTCGATCTCACAAACTGTGAGCTCATGACCTGAGCCAAAATCAACAGTCCAATGCTTAAATGACTGAGCTACCCACCGGTATATTCTTAATATGACAGCCAATTGCATCTTATTACAGCATAAATCAGGTGCTGTCACCCTTTGCTCAAAACCCTTCAATAGTTTTCCATTTAACTTAGAGGGAAGACTCAAGTTACTTTATGATCTGTGAGGGCTACATGATTTGCTCCTACTTCCCCATTAGTTATCTAGTCTCAAATACCACTCTTTGCTCAGTCACTGTACCACAGGCCACATGAGCTCCTCGGTGCTCCTGAAGAACCAGACAGCACCTGCTTTGGGACCTTTCCATATAATATCCCTTCTGCCAAGAAATACAACTCTGAAAATTATTCACAAGGCTTATCCCTTAGGTTTTTTTTTTTTTAGGTCTTTTACCAAATGTCACTTTCTTCTAAGCCTTTCTTGGGTGCCTCATATTAAATTCTTAAATACCCTCCTCTCTGCAATGACATTTCTAGACTTCTTCTCCATTTTTCTTTCTCCAGCACTGGGCACCAACATTGTATATGTATTTACTTACTTATCTAGTTTATTTTCTGTCTACCCTTAGGATGGAAGCTCCATGAGGGCAGATAGTTTTGTGTTTCTTAACTCTTATATACTCAGCGTTTAAAACAGATACATAAAAGGTACTAAATAAGTATTTGTTGAGTAGATAAATGGATAATGTACCAATCTTACTATCCCTTATGGAGTTCCACAAATCATCAATTATACAATTATACCTGATGTGTTATAATCAAACCCAGTGGAAATGGGTTACCCAAGTCTCCAGAACAGCTAGATCGTCGATGGGTCACCAGCACGGGATAATCTCTATGTTTCATGATGGAAAGAGGTAAAAACCAATGTTTTTCTTTCTTTTCAGCTCTTAATTCTATCTTTTCTTACTGGTTCACAAATTTGTAACTACTCTAAAGCATTTCTTATGTTACTGTACTTTTGCTTTATTTAGATATATCTTTTTTGGTCTGAAATGGCTTCTGATCTCTGAACTCTCCTAATAAATTCACTTCTGATATTTTGTGCTCTTTTCATATTTCCTTTGAGTTTGTGTCACAGTCTAGGCATATTGGAGTCTGTTCTTCATCATATATTAATATCTTCTACCTTTTCTCTGTCCTTGTTTCTATCTTTTTCAAAGGACCTTAACAGTTTCTGGATACTTTAAAAATTAATGTCATTGGCCACCACCATTCTGCCTCACTTGTGTGTAATGATTTTCCTAAATACTGTTTTGAATTGAGCTTTTGTTTACAAGGTAATTGTGCCAGTAATGACATCAGGTTGTAGATGAGTTTGCAATTGGGAAAGGATATGTGGATTGAAGAACTTCTTAATTGGATTCCTACAAAGAGTGTCCCAGAGTGGCTGAATAAACTCACTGGTACACACAGTTTTATTGGTTACTTGGAAATACTTCAAGGAGCCCCCAGAAAGGAAAAGAGATCCTTACTTGTCAATTTCTTCTTCCTGGTTTATTTCACTACCCATACCTATTTGCAGCTGGAAAATTTGTGAGAAGTCATCAGAATCAAGTTTCTGTGGGAACATGTGTTAGTTTAGACTCATAGACTTATTATGATGCAAGCTACAGAAAAGTCAGCTGAAATTGGCAAAAACAATACGGAAGATTTATTAGCTCATGAAAGTCTGAAAAAATAGATTTCCGGATTCACTGAAAGTTTCAGTCAAGGATTTGGTTTCAATCTTCTACTTTCTATTATGCCCACATGTTGGCTTCATTGTAAGGCTGATTGCCCTATAGTTGTAGGACAGCTAACAAATAATAGGCTACATACTTCTTGGCTTACCCATTGGGAAAGAAAGTACTTGTGTCCAAAAGTTCCAGGCAAAGTTTATAATATTTATTCCAATTGAATCATCTTAGGTTATGTGCCTAATACTGTCCTTCCAACCAAGCCAAGAGGAATTAAATGTTCTCATTGGTTTTAACCAATCAGGACCCATCCCTGGCATTTTACTTGACACAATATTTTCCCAAAGCAAGGAGCTAACATGAACAAGTTATAGATGTCTGTATTTGTCAGCATTCCAAAGGAATCAGAAATCATACATACTAGGGGTGCCTGGGTTGCTCAGTCAGTTAAGTGTCCAACTTCAGCTCAGGTCATGATCTCATGGTTCATGGGTTTGAGCCCCACATTGGGCTCTGTGCTGACAGCTCACAGCCTGAAGCCTGTTTCAAGTTCTGTGTCTCCCTCTCTCTCTATCCCTCCCCTGCTCATGCTCTCACTCCTCTCTCTCTCTCTCTCAAAAATAAAATAAAAACATAAAAAAATTTTTTAAAGAAATCATACATACTAAATTAGGATATTTTGAGGTGAGATATATTTGCTATTGTTTTTGTTTTACTCAAAGGGCCAAATTACAAAGGTGTGGATGGGGTATACTCGAATTATAAGCATATCACAGGAACTTGGAGAAAGCAACAGCAGAACCACCACCAATCTCAGACCCAAAGGGAAAAGAGGACAGAGAGATTACTAGAACCTGAAAGAGGAGTCCTGTGGAGGATGGCATGTTAAAAAGAGCAGTGACCCATTTAGGAACACAGATCATTTCATAGGATGTTGGGAGGGAGCTCGTGAAAGTAAGAATCTTATATTCTTGTTTTCTGCTGTTTTTACTGTAGCTCGTCGTTGTTCCAACCAAACCAGAAACCTGAAGATGCCAGAGCCCCGTTGATGTGGTCCATGCTGGTCAGCCTTCCAGGGCAGAGGGCAGAGAACAGAGCTGGGAAGATAAATGACATGTACTCTGTACAGTAACTGAATCAAAATTTCGGTGCTGTGAGGAAGGTGAGGGAGGGGCGATAAATCCTGAGCAGTCAATGTTTCCTACAGACCAGAAGTATTTTGCTCACTAATATTACTGAGGACTCTTAAGATATTTAAGGCAGCCACTTGTATTCCAAAGGCAGACAAAGCCTCTGAAAAATACTTATCCTATCCTATCATATCATTATCATACACATATAACTATATGTGTATGAGTATTTTCTTACCTAAGACTAGTAGCATGAACCAACTATTTATCTTAATTAACCATATTTATTGTCATCACCTGTATTAAGAACTACAGACAGAATGAATAATAGCTATTTGGTGGGACAAAGTGTTTAACTTCTAGGAATACTTCCTAGACAAAACAATTTTTCACATATAAGATTATCACGTGGATGACAGAGATCTCCTATTTTCTTTCTTGAGCATAAAATAACTATGCTTTACTATTAGCTTGAAATATTTAGATTAACTAGAAGGAGAATTTCTTGATACTAGGATATGTTAAACTCCAAAGTATTTTCCCTGTTGAATGCTTTTGAGCACAGTTTTGGGATTCCACTATGTTCTAAGATAAACCGGAAAACCAACAAGTCTTTGAATGGATATAAAAAATTGATTTTGCCTCTCCAGTCACAGAGCTGCAATGTGTCCGAGGGTGACTACCAGAGTGACAGCTGTTTTGGTTGTAGAGCCAGTGAACTGTTTTTCCATTTTCACCTAGAGCTAGTTTAGAGTGATTCAGATCACCAAGGCATTGCACTGCACATTTAGGTCCTCATTCCCCTCCAGCCTTCATATGTCATGACAAGGACACAAGTATGGAATGATAGGCTAGAACAGAAAAGGCAGGACTCAAAACCCAGGCAGATATGCAGAGTTAAGTCTCATAACATTCATTCATTCATTCATTCATCCATTCATTCAGTGTTTACTGGGTACCTACTATGTACATTCCATGCAATATTCTTTGCATTAATTAGAGCTGTGAACAAAACAGAAAACATTCTTGCATACATGACGTTTATCTTCTAGAAAGGAAAGCAGACAATAAATGATACACATACAAATATATACTACATTGAACAATGATAGCTGCTAAGGAGAAAAAAATAAAGCAGAGAAAAGACAAAAATATGGCCAGTAAATGTTTGAAATATTAAGTAATGTGGCCAGAGAAAACAGCACTGAGACTGTAACTTTTGAGAAAAATAGCGAAGGAAGTAAATGAGGAAGCAATAGGGATATCTGGAGAAAATATCGTGGGGAAAGAAAAGAGAAAATGAAAAGGCCCTGAGGTTGAAATCTCCCTGTTCTATTTGAGGAATAGGAAGGAAGTTGTCATGGCTAGAGCTCAATGAGTGATGGGGATAGTCATAGAAGATGAGGTCAGAGAAATAGCAGCTAGTAGTGAAAGATCCGTTAGTCTTGGGAGATCAGTGCAGGGACTTTGGTGCTAATCTCAGTGATGTGGAAATCCACTGGAGAGTCCTGAGCACAAGAATGGTACGAGGTGACTTGAATTTTAAGACAATCCTGGCTAATACGTTGATCATAGCCTGAATTATCAAAGGCAGAAGCAGGAAGACTAATTAGGAGGCCATTGCAGTAACACCAGTGAGAAAAGATTGTGAGTGGATTGGACTATGGCGATGACAGAGCAGATGCTGTGAATATATCTGTAAGTGAGAGATTATAGGATTTATTGACACATGAGAGATAGACACATTAAGACTGGCAGAGTGTTTCCAAAGGATTCCATGAAAACATCATTTCAGTTCTAACAGGTCTAAGTGGGCCATTTTCATGGGGCATGTAGCAAGTGAAATTCTGGCCCAATCAAGATGGATAGAATAATGTTTCTCAACTCAGAATGAGATCCAAAGTGAATCAAGGTGGTGCCAGAGTGACTGAGAAAAAATGATTGGCAGATCTATGACAGATGATCAGCACAGATCTAGACAGAGAGGCATCAGGGATACCTAGGAGCATGGATCATAATATGGATTCTAACGGGCTTTCATATTGGGCAGTAATTTGATCATTGTGGAAGAAGGCAGCAACTTATTGGTTCAGAGTGGGATCTAGTTAGAGAGAGTCAAGGCACTAACACATCACCAAGATATTCTGGAGAGTCAGAATAACGTCTCTTAAGCCAGAGCTGGTCTCAGAGATGGAGGCAAAACTCAACTGAGGAGTAGAGCAGTTTATATGACTGGAAGCCAGGCAAGCTAAGACCCTGAAACAATGCACCCAGAGGCTATCTCTGTCAAAGACTCAAGTGCTAACAGGACCTGAATGTCAATAATAAAATATAGAAGGTGTTTTTTATCTACTTGGATCTTCTGTAGCCTCTGTAGCTTAAGGGGCTGTTCCAATGACTTTCTGATGAAGCATTGAGTCTCGTCACTATACTGAAGGTTGCTCCCTAGGACTTCTTCAGACAAGATTCCTGCTGTTCCTGACTGTTACTGGGGTTGGAGAAAAGGTGTGCCTTCCCAGATAGAGAAGCACAGACTGTACAAGACATGGAAATGAGACATTATTTGGGATGTGTAGAAATGGTGAGGAGACCTGCTTTTTGAAACATGGGAATGGCATAAGGTAAACCCGGGAAGAATGCCCCTAAAGACCAGAGTAAGACATCTCTATAGGGAGTGATTAAGAATTTGCAGGAAGGAGAGTAACCATAGGTGTCACATTTTAAAAAGTTTTTTTCCACCTTCACCGTGAAGGCATATTAGTCATCTAAGGCCGCCATAACAGAACACCACAGACTGGGTGGTTTAAACAACAGAGATGTATTTTCTCATAATTCTGGAGGCTGGAAGTCTCCAGATCGAGACTGGTTTCTGCTGAGGCCTCTCTCCTCAGCTTGCAGACAGCCACCTTCTCACTGTGTCTTCACACACACACACACACACACACACACACACACACACACACACACTCATCTCTGGTATCTCCTCATCTTCTTATAAGGACACCACCAATCATATTGGATTAGGGACCCCCCCCCCATGACCTCATATAACATTAATTTACTCTTGAAACATCCTATTTCCAAAATGACATGAGTCATGTGAGTTAGGGCTTCAACATACGAATTTTGAGGAGGCACATTTTAGCCCATAACAGAGGGGTATGAAATCAAAGGCAAGAATATTGTTCTAAGAGTCTTGGTAGGAGGAAATTGAGACCTGCACTAAGGTGCTGGTAGTGACAAGGAAAAGAAGATGGGTAAGAGAGACATTTCGGGGGAATCTGGGTGTCGCAGTCACTTAATCATCTGACTCTTGACTTCAGCTCAGGTCATGATCTCATGGTTTGTGGGCTCAAGCCCCATGTTGGGCTCCACGCTGACAATATGGAGCC
The DNA here is from genome assembly GCF_027475565.1 of Acinonyx jubatus. Classification (NCBI taxonomy): domain Eukaryota; kingdom Metazoa; phylum Chordata; class Mammalia; order Carnivora; family Felidae; genus Acinonyx; species Acinonyx jubatus. Next base: position 14,617,631 of record NC_069385.1, on the reverse strand, counting down.
TGCTTGGGATTCTCTCTTTCCCTCTCTCTCTCTGCCCTTCCCCTGCTCGTGTGTGCTCTCTCTCTCGCCCTCTCAAAATAAATCAATAAACTTTTAAAAAAGACATTTCATAGAGAAAAGCCACAATTACTAAGCAACTGATTGAATATAGAGGCTGAGAGAGAAGAATCAATAAATCAGAAGTCTTGAGCCTGAGTGACAAGCAGAATAATATTGTCCTTTAACAAAAAGAAGGCCTTTTTCTACATGTGGTTGTTTCTTTCACTTTGTCCTTCCTTCATTTTCTCCGGATACCAGCACCACTCCTATTTCTTTCTCTGCCTCCCGTCTCCTCCAATTTGCAGCTGCAGCAGAAAGTCTGACATTCTCCACTAAGTTAATCTTTTGCAATACAATTCCAGGAAACAAATCTTCCGTGTCACTTCCACTGTGCCCTGCTCTGTCCCTCTTCCTACATTTTCAGGCATTGCAGTGATTTGCTTTGATTACTTCATTTGTTTGCTGTTTGTCTGTTTTTCTTGGTTAACTTCCTCCACGCTCATTTCTGGTGGCCTTTCTCATGGGGTCTCAATTACTGCCCTCGAGAATCACCATGTCTGAGTTATTACTTGATGATGTGCATGTGTAGAGATCATTTTAAAGCTTTTGTTTTTACTTCTGTATATATTTTTATTTTGAGAGACAGAGAGAGTGCAAGTGGGGGAGGGGCAGAAAGAGGGGGAGAGAGAGAATCCCAAGCAGGCTTCCAGGTCAGTGTGCAGAGCCCAACATGTGGCTCGATCTCATGAACCATGAGATCATGACCTGAGCCAAAATCAAGAGTTGGATGCTGAACTTACTGAGCCACCCAGGCACCCCATAAAGGGATTATTTTAAAGGCAATTTATTTTGAAGGAGGGAAACATAACAGAAATTTTAAAAAAGCACTACTTTACAAACTGTATAGCTTTTGGAACTCAGTTCCCCAAAGTGAGTATACAGTATTTAAAATCATTGCTATTACGTAAATCACAAAACTTAGAAAAATACACTTGAATAATACAATTTCTATCTTAATTTATTTATTGCTAAAAATACATTTTCTTGGCCCCCAACCTCCTACATTTTGATTCTTCAGGCCTTAGATAAGGTATTGACATTTGTATTTTAAGTAAACTCAGGTGATGAGGACATCTAGCCACTTTTAAAGAGGACAACCATACCTTCTTTGGCTCACATAAGAGCTGAACACTGACAATGCAGATTTGGATCTGACAAGTTTTGAAACTATTGTAGTTTCTTTTACATTTTTTTTAAATTAAAAAAAAATTTTTTTAATGTTTATTTACTTTTGAGAGAGAGAGAGAGAGAGCACAAGCGGGGGAGGGACAGAGAGAGCGAGGGAGACACAGAGTCCGAAGCAGGCTCCAGGCTCTGAGCTGTCAGCCAGAGCCCGACTAGGGACTTGAACTCACGAACCGTGAGATCATGACCTGAACTGAAGTCGGATGCTTAACTGACTGACCCAGCCAGGCGCCCCATAAACTATTACAGTTTCTTTTAAATAAAAAAGGACAGATGAGATATTCTGTTGACTTTGCTATTTGAATTTGATGAAATGGGAACATCTATAGGTAATTTTAAGGGAAAATGTCATGCCAATAGAGTTAAAGATGAGATCCAGACCTCCAAACAAATACAACAAACCAACAAAAAATTTAAAACCTGTTGGACATTGGTAAAAATACTTTCTCATTATATCCTGAAAATCCTTATCACAGTAGACATACAAAAATACTTATTTGTTTACCTAGTGTTCGTCAGGAACGAAAGATAAAAATTAATAAGTAAGTCCCAACTTCACATCTAAACCAATCCAACCACCTGTGTGTTTATTTGATAGGGGTTTACGATGAGAAATTAACATTGATAATAAATCTTACAATTAATTTTAACTTCTTTTTCTATTGTTATACCAAAATCTATGCCCATTAACGCTTAGCAAATTAGGAAAGAAACATGAAAGTGAATACGGTTGGACTAACTTGAAAATTTGCTGGGTCAAACATTGGTAAAGAGTAAAAGCCAAATGATTACTTTGAAAGTCATTGTTGTTCCAACTGCATGTGTGTTTTTTCCAGGATGTTTGATTCGATTGAGTGTGAGGGGAATCACCCAAATCAGCTTACAGTCTGAAGATACCTTTATTTCCTGCTTAATGTCCTGTGTCCTTTAAAGCAAAATGAAAAGAAAACTCAAATCCTCAGAAGTATTACTTCCTGTTATTCTCTCTCCCCAAAGGCATCAAATTGGAATACTTATAGGTATGTGTGATTTGTACGTACCTTCATATCTTTAAATAACATGCTTCCTGATTTGGATACTGGGGCATTATCTATTGACTTCTCACCATGGAAAATGAGCATTTAACTCTATCTTAGAGAGGTTTTCACCTCTCTTATATTCACATACACTTCCTGTCTTCCATGTTCGTAATGGCGTATAATCTTAATTCTAGTTTGGTAAATATCCAGTATTTATATTACTATGACCAGATGAATGGAGTATACAGTTGAGTCATAGATTACTCTGTGACTACTCATCATTCCCCATACAATTCCCTGGTTTCTCAGGAATCAACAATTTCCTTGATATTTTGTTAGCTTTTTTAAAAAAAAAAATTTTAATGTTTATTTATTTTTGACAGAGAGAAAGAGAGAGAGAGAGAGAGAGCATGAGTGGGGGAGGGACAGAGAGAGGGAGGCAGGATCTGAGCTGGCAGCACAAAGCCGGACTCGGGGCTGGAGCAGTTAAGTCAGAGGCTTAACTGACTGAGCCACCCAGGCGCCCCCTGTTAGCTTTTTTGTTGTTGTTTGTTTATTTTTTATGAGACTTTCACAGCCTCAACAGCCAGATTTCCCTGCCCAAGAGTCTAAATCTCCTCTCAATGTGGACAAATGAATCAGGTATCCCACCAGCTACCATATTGAGTGTGAGGTGATGTCAATCCAGTCAGACTCTTCTGAAACCTACGTGTTAGCTAGACTTGTGTCCTTCATAAAAAGTACCTGGGGGGCAAAAGTAGGGGAAGAAGCTTTGGTAACATAGCTGCTACAGCCATGAGACCTAAGTCCTTTTCCTCTGCCAGCACCTTAGCTGGATGGGTTTTTCTCGGGAAGGTGACCCAAACCCTCATTCCTGAAGAATCTGAGTACTTGATGGGCTTGTCTTGTCCAGCTGAAGGACTCAATTTAGGACTACTGGGTGAGTGTGTATTAAAGGATTCCAGTAAATCCCCTCCTAGGTTCCAATTATAGCTCATCACATCCCTTTGAATAATAGAAACCCAAATGCCCTCTGGAATTGGGACAATTATAATGCTCAGTTGGAGAAACCCTTTTCTTTGCCCCTTTTTTACAGAAGCATGAGGAGCCCACAATGGCCAGTAATCAGTTTCCAGTTCATTGTATCACAACCTGGTAGACACTTTCTTTTTCCAGGCCATAAGAGTTTCAAAGCAACAGTATCTAAGGCTATAAAGACTTTCAGCAGAAATTCTTTCAGTGGAAATTAGATTATAGTAAGGGGAATTGCTGCCTCGATTTCCAGATCTGTGCACCATGGCTATGCTATAGGGGAGAATGTAGCATCTGTTGATCTCTGGTTTAAGGCATAGACTGCATTCTGTAAGATAAGACAATACCTCAGTCTCAGGATATTGTCTCCCAGCTCATGTGGTACTAGGACTTTAGCATTTCATATCACTGTTTGATCAAGACAGCTACATCTGGGGGGTGCCTGGGTGGCTCAGCCAGTTAAAGCATCCGCCTTCGGCTCAGGTCATGATCTCACAGTTCATGACTTTGAGCCCCACGTTGGGTTCTTTGCTGACAGCTCAGAGCCTGGAGCCTGCTTCAGATTCTGTGTCTCCCTCCCTCTCTGCTCCTTCCCTGCTCACACTCTGTCTCTCTCTCTCTCTCTCTCTCTCAAAAATAAATAAACATTAAAAAAAAAAAAGACTGCTATATTTGGGTGATGAAGCACATTGAAAGTTAATGGATTTCATGGGTATGAAGTGATTATCAATTTTCTTTGCTACAAATTGTGCCCCCTAATCACAGATGCCGTGTCAGACTTATCAGAGATATCAGAGTTGGCTGCTGCCGTTTGCAGATTGGGCACTCAACAGTTGTAGTCAACAGGCTGGCCTTAGTGTGGGAAGCCCATGCTGTTGCATTCATGCACAGCCTCTTTTTCTGCCATCTGATCACTTTGCATATCGAATAGATCATTAAACAAGCACAAGGCAAGGGAAAGAGACTCACTACCTCCACAGGAAAACCAATTTTGTCTATTCGACTACTGAAAACCTTCTCCACCAGCTATGCCCTCTGGTAGGCATTTGGTAGAAAACAAATACTTTCACACTTTCTTGGTTTTCCAAAGAATTCATCTACATGGCTCTCGTCCAGATTTTCTTGTCATCATTTTTTTTTATGTTTATTTATTTTTTGAGAGAGAAAGACACACACAGAGAGAATGTGAGCTGTCAACACAGAGCCCGACATGGGGCTCAAACTCATGGACCGCAAGATCATGACCTGAGCTGAAATTGGACCCTTAATCAACTGAGCCACCCAGGCATCCCTCTAGTCATCAGTTGTCTAACTTGGTTCTTTGCAAGTTCCACACCAGCTGACCAATCTATTCATTTGTCCATAAATCAGTGTAGTTCGACAGCCCAGGCCATCTCTCCTTCCACACAAAGCAAATGTATGTAGCACTCCAATGTCTGCCAACGGGGAGGATTTTCCTTCCCCCCTGAGTGGGCTTAAGTACAGTGGCTGCTCCTTTCACCTGTGCTGGCATATCAGGAATTGATCTTGGAAGTAGGCCCAAGTTTTTCCTTTAACGTGTTAGAAAATTCCCCATGACGTCATAGGTGTGGGATAAGGAAAAGACAGCAAAGCGATAGGAGCAGGTGGAATGAGAGGCTGAGCCACGTGCATTTGATAGTGCCCTCCAGAGCTCTTGGAGCCAGATCTGTCTCACAGATAACACTTCCATTTTACAATGACATGCTGCTGTTCACACACAGGTTTATGGTTTCATTCAAGGTGTGTAACAGATTGTGTGCTTGCCTATAGTATTAGTTTCTTAGAGCTGCTGTAACAAAACACCCACAAACCAGGTGGCCTAATAAAACAGAAATGTATTGTCTCAGAGTCTGGAGATAAGAAGTTTCAAATCAAGGTGTTGGCAGGGCCGTGTTCTCTCTGAAAGTTCTAAAGAAGAATCTATTCTATGCCTTTTTCTTAGCTTCTGGTGTGGACAACAATCCTTGGCATTTCTTGGCTTGTAAACACATATTCTAACTTCTACCTCTGCTGTCACATGGTGTTTCTCCCTGTGTGTCTTTGTGTCTTTTCTCGGCTCACAAGGGCACCAGTCATATTGGATAAGGATCCACCATGCTCAAGTATAACCCCATCTTAACTAATTACATCTGCAATGTCCCTATTTCCAAGTAAAGTCATATTCTGAAGTCTAGGAAGGACACGGATTTGGGGGACACTATTCAACCTTGTACATATCTGGTCCCCTGGTGTGATGTTCAGTTTCTATCAGAGCCAAGAAAATTCTTTTCCAATCAAGAATGGTGGTTGGTAGAAGGAGGCATGACCTTACTCCCAAACCCTAAGAGTCTGCACTATCATTCTCTTACTGGGACTTTTCAGAGACTCCATACAGCATCTCTGTCAGCCCTGGATACTTCTACTACCTACTGCATCATAAAGCTCACAGATCAGGGCAACTGTCATGGCCTGGACTTGCTGTAGATCTTCTTTTTCTCTGAGCCCTACTCAAAACAAGCAACATTATAGGTTACATAAAGTAAATGGGCTGGAGAAGCTTGACCAAATGACATGTGTATTACCTCTAAAATCGAAGGCTCAGCACATATTACTCTCCTTGCTCCATATTGGGCTGTGCAACATGTCTCTTACTCTAGAAGAGAGATTCTGATGTGCCTCATATCACTGGACCCATAGAAACTTAACCAGTGAGGCAGGATGCAGAGCTTACAGTAACGTTTATCTCCCATCTCAGGCTAATTAATAGGTGTTACTAAGGAATTTAAGGTGCTGGCTACTTCCTTCTCACCAGGTCCAATTAGAATAATGTCATCAATGTAATGGATCAATGTGGTATTCCGTATATCTAAATGATCAATGTCCCCTTGAGTTACATATTATGATAGCAGAAGAATGGATAAGATCCATTAAAAGTATACTCTGGCTTGTACCATGTAAATGCAAATTGCTTCTACTCTTCCCTCACTGATGAGATGGGAAAAATTGCCAAGCCAGTACCTTCATATCAAGGGCTGTTTTTATTTGCTCCAGCAGATACCACATCTGGAAATGCAGCAGTGATTGGTTTTGCTACTTGATTAAAGTAGCGATAACCTACTGCCACTCTGTGTAACCCATCTGGCTTTTGCTCAGCTAAATCAGATTTGTTAGATGAGGATATGGTAGGAATCACTAGCCTTGCACCTCGCAAGTCTTTAATGGTGGCACTAATCTTGACAATTCTCCAGGTACGTGGCATTCCTACTGTTCACTATCTTGGAGGAGAGTGTGAGGATGTGGGAGCCATTCAATTCCAGCACTTTCCAGTCTTCCTTTTCTTCCAAAATGGACTTCATTCCATGTATCAGGGAATGAGTTTGAGATTCTACCAAATGCTAATTATATCTGTTTCCACTGGACATTTTGGAACTTTGGGATAATATTTAAATATGTTATTAGGAAAGCTTATAAATATATACAGAAGTAGAGCAAACTCCCGTATATCTATCATGCCCTCGAAGATAGACATAGACAAGACTGTCACTGACTCCATAAAGTCCCTGCTCTATGGGATCAAGTGTTTTGGGGTCCCCAGATTCAGGACAGAATCAAATCTTTTCTGGAAGGACTGGCTATTCAACTTTCTCCAGTAATCTGGGGAGTAAATAGCCTCAGGTTCTCTGGAGAAATTTCAGGGAAAGAGTCACAGTTTTTACTTATGGCCAACTGTACGTATAATGCCCTTCAAAGAAACCCTTTATAGACTCTCAGTCTAAAGACTCAGAGTTAACAAAGTGGTTTAGATTTGAAAACTAATTAAGAGGCTATGAATCCCCACTTTGGCAACTGCATTATGTTTCTGCCCAACACACCTAAAACATTTCTCTTAATGTAATTTTTCCATGAAATTTTGAAATAAATTATCTTAAAAATTTTGGTAACATAAAGGAGGAATCTAATAAAGCTCCAGTCTTAGTTTGAGTCTCTGTTCTTTGTGGGTGTTGTTTCCTCTTTCAAATAACATTTAAAATCTTTTCTTTTTTCTTCAATCTTTTGGAATTTCAATAGGATAATGTATTTATTTAATACATTTTTTTAAATTAATTGTGTCTTTCTTATTACTGAGACGTTCTATTCTACCTTTTTACTGAACACTTACACATCTACATTATCTTTGTTCCCTATTTCTGGGAGAATATTTATTGAATATTACATCTTCTGCTTGCTTGGCTTCTGTGTCTCTTCTGCTCTTTTTCTTTTTCTTTTTTTAAAATCTCTTTAACAGACATTCTGCAAGATTATCTGATGCTATTTTTGGTCTTTAATTTTTTATTTCAGCAATCATAATTTTAATCTTTAAGCGTTCTTTCTTCCATTTTGCTTTTCATGCTCTTCTGGTTTTATTTATAGACACAATAACTTCTTAAACCTCTCTCCGAATATTAATCTGGCCTTCTGAATTATCTTGGTCACCTCTGAGCACAGTTTTTGCTTATTTATGTACTTATGTTGGTTCTTCTGCTTTAAACTGCCAATCCTCATATAGCTGGAAATTCATTCTCAAACAGCTGGAAATTCTTCACATTGAAGAAAAGAGACCGAAGACGTGGTGTGGGTTTCCTTTCTGTTGAATATAAATGTCTTTATTCTTGCTACTCTTTTTCCTGAATGGTAATTTTTACTGAGAGCTCTCTGTGAGGAAGCATGGGCTGTGTGTCACTGAACAGCCATTACTTCGAGTGACTGTCCAGTTCCAGGTTACTCAATTACCAGTTTGAGGAGAACTTTGTTCTTGGGCACCAATATTGACACTGGAAACCATAGCTTCCTCCAAAAGGCTTATTAAAATTCTTTAGGAAGAGTCATAACATTTGTTTCTCCTCCCTTCCCCTGCTCCTCCCTTCAGTCCTAGGCAAACTGGGACAGACAGTGACCCTCAGTGGGCTACCTACATGAGCTCAGTGAGATGGCAAAGAAGCAAAGAAGTGTCTTTGTTGTACATATAGATCATCAATTAACCTCCTCTTTCCAGTACTAACTAGATCTCTCCCCTACTCTGCTTACCTTCCTGACTTGGGGCAGGAATCCCTATAGGGTATCTCGTTTGCTCTATAGAAACCACATAGGGTATTTCTGCTCTGGTTTTCTTTGTTGGTTTCATCCATTAACACACATCCTTCAGTCTTCCAGAAATCTGTTACAGTCTCTCCTATACTAAAGATACTCTCTCCTATTATCTGTCTCATTTTGCAGTCATCCTTTTTTTGTGCTTGTTTTGTTCTTTTTATTCTTTTATTTTATTCAGGGTCAGCGTGGATGGATGGAAGACAAATGAGTGAGCTGTTTGCTGTCTTGAACTAGATACTTTTTTCTGTTATATTGACAAGATATTATTTGTGACTTTCTACATTTCACATGGAAAAAACTTTAAACAAATCCAGAAGTAGACAGAATGCTTCACCTAATTTTATACACATCTATCTTATCAATTTTTAAGATTTTGCTATATTTGCTTTATCCAATATTTTAAACATTATTTTTCTTTTGATGAAGTATTTTATGGAAAATCTTAGATGTCAAGTTATTTCATAATTACATACTTTAGTATACGTGTCTTTTAAAAAAAATGACATTTTCTTACATAACTGCAGTACATTGTCAGTGACAAAATCAATAATAGCACTTTGATGCACCTAATATTCAATATATCAATCTATACTTAAATGCTCAAAATTGTCCCCAAAATTATTTCTTACAATATTCTTTCTTCCTCTCCTTCTTTCTTTCTCTGTTTCTTCGTTTCTTTCTTTCTTTGAACTCAGGATTCAAACATGGTCCACACTTGGCCTTTAATTGCTAAATCTCTTAAGCATATTTATACCTAAAGCAATTGTCCCCCCCCTCCCCCCTTATTTCTCCTGCCATTGATTTCTTACTGAAATGGAGCCAATTGTCTTACATGACATCTGACATTCTAGATTTATCTCTTTGTTTTTTCATGGTGTCATACTTCATATAAATGGGAGTTCATTCTAACATTTTTTATTAAATCCAGGCACGCTTTCTTTTTTCTTTTTTCTTTTGAGACAAGAACAGGGGAGAGGCAGAGAGAGAGGGAGAGAGAATCCCAAGCAGGCTCTGTGTTGTCAGTGCAGTCTGATGCTGGGTTGAATCTCAGGAGAGATCAACATCTGAGCAGAGTCAGATGCTTAACTGGACTGAGCCACCCAGATGCCCCAGATACACTTTCTTGTTAGGAATTCTTAGTGCTATGGAGAGCTTGACATTGGCTCATACTAGGAGGCGTGTGTTCGGTTGTTCTTTTCATGACGCTAAATTGCTTAGGGGGCTCTGGTGATGACAGCCCAATACCTTTATTGTAATGTTCCCTTTTAACCTGTGTTTCACTGAGTCTACTCAGTGATAACCTGTGCTTAATTAACTATTTCATTAGGTGTTACAAAATGGTGATTTAAAAAAAAAAAAAACTCTATCATTTCTTCTATGTTGAGTGCTTGGAAATATTCTGTAAGAAAAGCTTTGCTTCCTCAGCTGGGGTTACCCAGAGATAGTCTGTTTATGAAAGATGGGATAAACATTTTTCTTTCCTCTTAGTTTTTAATGTTCAGAGTATGCAGCATCCGGCAGTAGTCATCATTTCTATAAGAATTATTGTTATTATTGGGGTGCCTGGGTGGCTCAGTCGGTTGAGCATCTGACTTTGGCTCAGGTCATGATCTTGCAATCCGTGAGTTCGAGCCCCACATCCGGCTCTGTGCTGACAGCTCAGAGCCAGGATCCTGCTTTGGATTCTGTTTCTCCCTCTCTCTATGCCCCTCTCCTGCTCATGCTCTGTCTCTCTCTCTGTCAAAAATAAGTAAACATTAAAAAAAATTTTTTTTAATAATTATTGTTATTATTGTAATAATTATTATCTAATTGTTCTTTAGGTTTCTCCAAACGCCCTGTACATTTGTTTTTGGCAGAATCATTGTTTAAAAGAGTATAAAAATTGCCACGTGGCAGGGTATTTTGATGTCTGACGTGTTATTTATTTCTAGTTTCATTTCTTACTTATTAATTTTTCAAAAACTTCATTAAAGTCTAAATGAAATTTGATAGATTTCACGGATTTATAGGGTTTACTTTGACATACCCATATGTCAAACCTTCACAACAATCACGGTAAACAAATAGTTCCATTACTTCCAAACAATTCCTCCTGTGCCCCTTGGTAATCCACTCTTACCTCTCTTGGCAACCACTGTTCTACTTTTAATCATTAAGAATTAGTTTGCATTTTCTAGAATTTGATAGAAGTTGAATCATATGACACATATCATCTGTTGCCTGGCTTCTTTCACACAGCATAGTGATTTGGAGATTCATTCACATTGTTGTTTATATCAATAGTTTGTTCCTTTTTATTGCTGAGCTGCATGAACACATCACAACTTGTTTATCCATTTGCCAGTTGATAGACGTTTGGGTTGCTTCCAGTTTGAGCAATTACAAATAAAGCTGCTATGATTATTCTGGTGCAAGTATTTTTAAAGACCGATAAGGTCTTTTTTTTTTTTTAATCAACTGTGTGGATGTCAATTTTAGTTGGTATGTTCAGACCTCTGCTGTCCAATACAGTAGCTACTGGCTACGCATAGCTATTGAGCTATTAAGCCTCATCTGACCTGAACATACTTTAAGTGCAAAATACATACTAGATTTCAAAGATAGTACCAAAAAAGAATGTGATATATGTCATTAATATTTTGTGTATTAGAAATATAAATTATGCTATGTATAATATATATCATTTATATATTATATAATATATAATTTATATTATTATATATTATATATAAATTATATTATTGATTGCATGTTGAAATTACAATATTTCATGATAAGGGTTTCTTTTTATTTGTTTACTGTGACTGCTAGGAAATTCTGAATGACATAGATTGGCAGTGTTTGTTTAGAACCTTACCGTTTAATGTAGTTATATAGTTGGATTTAAGTCTGCCATTTTGTTGTTTTCTATGCGTTTCTCTCTGTTTCTTACTTCTCTGGTCAGTATTTTTCATAGCCCTTAGGTAGTCGCTTTGGCTGGAGGCGGGCAGGTATTTTACCAAAAGTTTTAGTTATAATTAGCAGAAGAAATGGGCTGCAGTGAGATTACATCCCCAAAACACAACTGGAACTAGCATGATTACATTTTTAAAAAAAGGAATATTGCTCGTTGTACTTCTGCTTATTTTAACTGATTGGGTTCCTTGCCCCCCCCCCCCCCCCACCTAATACAGAATTCTACTTTTCTCATGTAGTGGTTGAATGGTGGTCCTCAACCCCCTCCAAAATATGTCATTTATACCTATGCATGTGACCTTTTTGGGGGAAAAAGAAAGAGTTTTTGCAGATGTAACAGTTTAGGAGGTGAAGATGAGATCATCCTGGATTATCCATGGGCCCTAAGTCCACTGACTAGTATCCTTATCAGAAGCAGGAAAGACACAGAGATACAGAGAAGAAGGGAATTCAAGATAGAGGCAGAGATTGAAGTAATGTGTCTATAAGCCCAAAACGCCAGATTGCTGGCAGCTACCAGAAGCTGGGATAAAAGCATGAAATAGATTCTCCCCTAGAGATCTCAGAAGAAACTAACACAGCTGATAGCTAGATTTTGGACTTTTGGCCCCCAGAACTTTGAGAGAATGAAGTAATTCTTCATGTTTCAAGCCACCCAGTTAGTGGCAATTTGTTACATTAGCCCTAGAAGACTAATATACCTTATTATTTCTTTCCACGTGCTCTGTCACGGACTGACAATTTGTTACATTAGCCCTAGAAGACTAATATACCTTATTATTTCTTTCCATGTGCTCTGTCACGGACTGACATAGGCTTGCGAGTTAATAAGCTATTTAAGTTTCAGGTGTACTATTCTCTTCTCAGATTTGTAATCTGGGACTTCTTAGGCAACATAAGAACCTTGTATCCTTGATAGTGCCTGTGTTTTTGTTGTTGTTTATTGAAGGTAATTAGGTAATTATGTGTGAGGAAAGTATAATATTTACTCTTTGAATTCAACATATTAAAAAAAGAAGGGGAAAAATAAGATCTTTAAAATATTTTCCTGCAGGGGTGCCTGGGTGGCTCAGTCGGTTGGGCGTCCAACTTTGGCTCAGGTCATGATCTCGCGGTCTGTGAGTTCGAGCCCCACGTTGGGCTCTGGGCTGACAGCTCGGAGCCTGGAGCCTGTTTCGGATTCTGTATCTCCCTCTCTCTCTGCCCTTCCCCTGCTCATGCTCTGTCTCTCTCTCTGTCAAAAATAAATAAACATTAGAAAAAAATTTTTTTAATATTTTGCTGCAGGTAGCAATCTAGATGACCTTCTGGTGATGTTTTAAAGAAGGCATGTTATTGTTTTTGGAAAGGTTCTTAAACATTAAGGTATTAACTCTGTAACCCACTTTTCTCTAAACATTTAGTTGGTTGACAAAAATTTAGATTCAGTGGTGACTTACATTTAATGAGGTTGAGCTGCCTGAATGCTCCAGTTATATAAGAGGACCTTCACTAAGGCATTGAGAAACACTTTGGTGAGGGGAACAGGAGCAACCTTGAAAAGCTCTGTGACGGCTGTCCACTGAATATGATGGTGAGAGGTGGGCTCATTCATTTCACTGGAGACGGCGGAGCGGCAGAGGCTGGGGCAGCTCCTAATCACCAAAGACAAGTTGGACACATTTACCCTAATAGATACCAGGTTTCAAAGTTTCAGCACATTTTGTCCTGAAGGGATCTTTGGTGGAAGCTATTTGATCACAGTGTCCTTCGGACTAAAATAGATTGACAGCCTACTTACATGTTTTAGATCCAAATGGCAGAAAAAAGTATTTCTAAATCTGGTTTCCTAGGAGGCGATTGCAATGCTCAGAGTCTCTTACGGAGGGGAGATCAGACTCTTCTTCTAAGGAAGGATTCTGCACAACTGACACAAGATTATATTGTAAAATTCCTCCCGAGTCATTCGCCAGAGTGGCTATGTACAGGGAAAGAAGGAAATATTCTGGCTTTCCAAGAATTATCAGGCACATAGCTCTAAACTGATGTTCATATCTAAGAATTCGAAATGCTGTTTTGTTCCACCTTTCAGAGTGAGGGTCATGGTCAGATGAGAGATGGAGCTTTGTCCCAAGTTTGAATCACAGTGGCGCCTTGATTCATCTTGTGGTTAGTTCCCCATTTATGGAATGCATAATTGGAATATGCAAGTGGCACAGCTGGCAGGACCCAGCTCTCTGATCTACGGAGGAAGGGACATTATGGTAGAAGGAATCAAGTGGAAGCCGCTGCAACTTCCCCTTGCTGTCCCAATAGTAAGCCCTGTCCGTCTCCGGAAGGTGTGACCAGAATAGAGAAATTCGAGGGTGCCGAAACCTAACGATTCCTATTGGCTCTCTTGGAGGTCCTGGTACTATCCCTATGGCCTTTCTCCAAGGTGAGAGATAGCAGCACCAGTCAAGCAGACACCCCTACTCAGAGTTTCAGCTCCACGGAGCCCTTCTTTTTTCTTTCTTTCTTTCTTTTTTGATGTTTATTTATTTTTGAGATAGAGACAGAGTGTGAGCAGGGGAGGGGCAGAGAGAGAGGGAGACACAGACTCCGAAGCAGGCGCACAGAGCCCGACATGGGGCTCAAACCCACGAGCGGTGAGATCATGACCTGAGCAGAAGTCCGATGCCCAACTGACTGAGCCACCCCAGGGCCCCTCCACGGACCCTTTCTTGGAAGCATCTAAGTTTCATAATTCCAACTTCTTGCTTTCGTTTCTCCAGCTTCAGAAGTGGTAGCTGCTTCCTGAAGTTGCCATTTTTATAATTCCTTGATGCTTGGTTTAGCTGTTCAGTTCTTTAATACTACAATAAAGAGGCTGACTGCATACATTTTGGTGTGTGTTACCTCTCCTCCTTCTGCTTGAATCTAGACAAGCTGATAAGAAAGCCCATGCTCCCTCCTTTGGTTCTGGTGGGAAGTTGAAACCGCATCAACTCCTGCCTCCAGGGAGCCCTCACCTTGGCTCCACTCCATCTCTGGCCACACTGAAACCCCCAAACCTGTGTCCTGTCTGTTCTGACTTCTTTTAGACACGCCTGGGAAACTTTGCTCTACCTAGAAAACCTCACTTTTTAAGTGATAAAACTTTCATACCTTCTTGGTATGTCAGCGGGGCGTTGGGGGGAAGGGTATCATCAGTCTTGACATTGGAAACAAATTTTGGATGGATGTCCTATAGTTCACATGTTGATAAATGAATTTGTATGCTATGATAGTTGATAAATATCCAGTTATTAGTGTGCATTTGTTCTCTATAATTTTTAAGTGGTTTAATGCTTTTTTAAATGCTTTCTCTTTTAAAAAATTAAACAATATAAATGCTTTCTCTCTCTCTCTTTTTTTTTTTTTTTTTTTGCTTTTAACATACTCCATCTGATATTGAGAATGTGACCTATTATTTTTGTGCTTGTTGTTTGGTATTTTTAGATCTTAGTAAAAATATTTCAGACTTTAAGAGTCATTGTACTATAGATGTATTTCTTGTACATAGCAGAGAGTTGAGTCTGCTTTGAGATACAATCAGAAAGTCTTTTCTTAATGGGTGAGTTTAGTCCATTTGTATTTCCCAATATGATAGACACGTTTAGTGTTAACTCTGTCATCATAGTTTGTTATGCTCCTTGTTTTCTCTGTGTGTGTGTTAATATATTTCATTATACAGCTTGGTTTTCTTTTATTTTTCATGTATGTGTAATTAATTGCTAATTTGATAGCTTCATA
The DNA here is from genome assembly GCF_027475565.1 of Acinonyx jubatus. Classification (NCBI taxonomy): domain Eukaryota; kingdom Metazoa; phylum Chordata; class Mammalia; order Carnivora; family Felidae; genus Acinonyx; species Acinonyx jubatus. Next base: position 14,602,458 of record NC_069385.1, on the reverse strand, counting down.
TTTTTATTTTAGTGGTTGTCTTTATACCAGTACCTACTTCTAATACAATTTAGTGTCTCTGCATGTTCTATATATTTAGATGGTATTTACTGACTCTTAAATATTAGCAATGCATATTTATTGTTCTTCCTCTTTCTTTCTTCCCCTACTTTTCCTACTCAAATCAATATTATTTAATTGTATTCTTTTTCTTAGTGTTTATGCTTAGATATTTTATAAATGTATATTACTTGAATTATTAGCTCTTATATAAAGATTGATAGAGACTGCTCATCAAAGTCACCATGATTTATGAATTCAGATTATAATTGAAAATGTTTTTTTCTTAATGTTTGTTTTATTTTTGAGAGAGAGAAAGGCAGAGCATGAGTGGGAGAGGGGCAGAGAGAGAGGGACATACAGAATCTGAAGGAGGCTCCAGGCTCAGAGCTGAGGCTCTGAGCAGGCACAGAGCCCGACGTAGGGCTTGAACCCATGAACCATGAGATCATGAACTGAGCCAAAGCATAACTGACTGAGCCAGACAGGTGCCCCTATAATTGAAATGTATTAAAGGATTTCTAGAAATATTTGTAGCAGGGAAAACCATAAAATTCATGGATTTTTGCTGATTAGAGGTGGTGTGGACAGACCTCCAAGATATGGAATATTATTAGTCTTTTTTTTAAAAAAAATTTTAATGTTTAGTTTTAAGAGTGAGAGACAGAATGCAAGCAGGGGAGGGGCAGAGAGATAGAGAGAGAGAGATACAGAATCCAAAGTGGGCTCCAAGTTCTGAGCTGTCAGCACAAAGCTGATGTGGGGCTTCAACTCCTAAGCCATGAGACCATGACCTGAGCCTAAGTTGGATGCTCAACAGACTGAGCCACCCAGGCACCCTGATATGGAATATTAGTCTTAATGATCCAAATATATATACATTATTAAAAATCAGGACCTCTGGATTGCAATTGTAAAAAATATGCACTTTTGATCTACCTAGTTTTTTTCAAACCTGTAAAATTTTCTTGCCATTATTATTATTACTCCCATTATCAATGCATGTCTGGGTTCTGGATTCATCACAAAAGGAGAGCTTCAGCTAGTAGAGGGGAGAATAAATTTTCTTTCTATTCTTTGTGTAGCAGAACATGGCTTATCACTGATTCCATTTCCTACCCAGTTCCATCACCTTTATAGCTAATAAAATTCCTCCTAGATTTTGGAAGTTGCTTAAATTTCAATATTACTGAAATTTAAATTTTCTTTTTTAGTCTTTTTATGTATTTTAGTGATGAATTTAGAAAGAATACAATGGTTCTCCTTGACTATTTGGTCCTTTTCCTAAACTTGATCATTAGCACATTGATCTTTGACAAACAGCCTGTTTGACCTATATACTAGGAGCTATAGTGTATTTTTCACTTCTGCAAAAAGCAAACATCTGCAGTTTTTATTATGTCTTTCTTTTTATCAGAGGTTCAACTTTAAGCAACCATAGCACCAGCTGGAATTAAATATGAATCCTTATTTTCCAATTACTTCTAGATTTCTAGAGTAGTGAGTATTACTTATGCTGCTTAAATAGAGAGCAAGGTACTCCCACATTTTTATGAATGAGACTGACCAATTCATAATTTTAAATTACCAGTGTTATATCTATTATCAAGTAAACCCAGCTGATTAAAAATTGAGCAGCTGAATATTTAGCTGGTCCCATTGAAAAAAGTAGAGCAAGCAACTTTGAAATATTTTTATGTTGAATTTCAATTGGAGAGGTAAACTTATTCTGCATAACTAATGAAGGCCAAAACCAGAACTTTTTTCAGGAAACATAAAATATACTGGAAAATTTGTATAATACAATAAGCAAATAACTGCATTTCAAGGCAAGAATTCTAATTCAAAAAATAAGCAACTCATTTTGATAGGAGAATTCTACCTTATGCTCATAAGTCTTGCTCTGCACCTTTTTGAAAATGGGTAAAGGATGAAGAGGTTGAGTAACTGCAAAAGATGTCTTCCTATGGGCCTTGAGAACTGAGATTTTTATGACATTGCACTTTTTAAAAAAAAATGTTTATTTTTGAGGGAGGCAGTATGAGTGGGGGAGGGGCAGAGAGAGAAGAGGACAGAGGATTAGAAGTGGGCTCTGTGCTGATAACAGTGAGTCCAATGTGGGGCTTGAACTCCCAAAATGTGAGATCATGATCTGAGCCAAAGTTGGATGCACCCAAGCTACCCAGGCACCCCTATAACATTGCAGTTTTAAGCTAGCTGATTATCAATAAAAAACTATAAATCTGACAATGCCTATACCGTCTGGTGATCAAAATATACATAGCATGCCTAATGCAAATGACTAAAATGAAAAGTATGATTTGCACTTGTAACGGGGGTGTTGTAGGCTAGATACAAGCAATGTGGTTTTTTTGGCCACAGTAGTTTGGACAGCAGAGAGAGAGGAGTTCTGCATTGCCACCTTCTGGTCAGTTTCATCAACTTCTTCTGGTCAGTTTCATCAACCCCTCCCAGTGCTTCATCACATGGTGGATGAGGTTTCACAATAGACCCTTAAGGAGGCTGACTTTTCTAAACTAATGCTTTTATCGGCACAAATATATGTGTTTATTAAACTGACTGTGTAAATTGTGACAAATGAAATGCCCTAATTTAGACATGGATGGTTTTTAAGTTTCAAAGGGCTGGGATCGTCATTGTTTCGCTCATCATGGCATTCCCACCACTACTTATGCATGGCACACGTGGGTGGTCAGTGTATAGATGTTGAATACTAATAAAAGGTTTTGTTACTGTCTTTATATAGACTTGACTTTATTTTTCAGAATCAAATGGAAATTGATTCCTGACTCTGAGGCCTCTGGGCCACCTCAACAGTTTTCTAAGTTCTTCACCTTGTTTCTCGTTTCATTCAATATATTCCTACTATTAGTGGGCATTAAAAAGCCCCAGTCTTCTGTGACAGAAGTGAGTTTCTTCCTCTTCCACACATCCTGTCTTTCCAAGTGTCCAGGTTAATTTCAGGCTCTGGATGCTTTCTCCATGGAATATACAGACAACACCGGAGATCCCTTCCTAGCTCTGAAATTTTGTCTTTTTGATTCCTTTATTCTCTACTATGGAGAATATGGTTTGGCCATAGTGACATTTGGGTTATCTATAACGTAGGTGCCACCAGACATTGGGCCGTATACCTTTTTTGGAATGCCTCTTTCCGATGAATGGTCTCAGAGAATGCAAATTTTGGTTTCAGAACCAAATGACCTACTGTAAATTTTGCTTACTGAATCTGAAGGGATTAAGCATCATGTGGTCCAACCTATGCAATCTGTGTATCACAAACAGTGGCAAAGCAATTTTGAGCGACTTGTTTAAAGTTATAAAGCACCCCAGGAGTAGATGTTCTTTAGTAGTTTTGCCACCTTTTTTTCTGTTGAATCGTTGAGACACATTTGCTTCTCTGGCACAGGACAAATAGTTTTATAGAAAAACTGTTTCCTCACAGTCGTGTAAGTGAGAAGTGACTTTTCTTTCCTTATTTGATTATGTCATTATGCTTCATACTTATTCCTGGTATATTTCTGGGAGACACTTCATGTGAGATTAGCTTTTCTCCTTTCAGCCCCTGGATATATGCACCCTTCTTTTATCATCGCTTACTTTTCCTTTCATACCAGTTTATTCTTTCACTATCCTCCTCCAGACTCACTGATTTCTTTGAGGTTATGTATCTTCCTGTCTTGGCTTGGTCATTTCCTCCCTGTCCTGTGATTATAAAAAAACTTTTCCTAGCAAAGAAACTCACATTTTACTAAAAAGTATAATTTTTGTGTATGATCAGCTGCATTGTTCTTTTAACATTTTTTAATAAAAATAATAACTACCATAGTTGAATACCTACTATGTGTCAGCCACTATAGGAAGCACTTTCCATACATAATTTTCTAATACTTATAAACTTCTTATGAGGTAAGTGTTATGCCCAGAATTCGTGATCCCCAAAGACCACTAGGGAGCTGAGTCCGATGCAAAAGCAAAAGAGCCTTTATTCGAGCTAGCTCGAGCTCAATGCCCTACCTGCACCGGCGCAGCGGTGAAATACCGGGGAGAGAGAGCGAGTTTCAGAAGGACAAAGGTTTTATTGGGGCCTAGGGGCAGGCAGTTGGTGAGGTAATGGCTGTGGCCTCAGCCATTTGCCTGGAGAAGGGTCCGAGTCCTGTTAGGCAGGTGAGCGGGAAGTTACTCAAGGGGAGGAGGCGTGGTCAAGGTGAAGGACACAGGACAAGATGGAGTCGGCCGGCGTAGGCCCGCCTCTTCAGTAAGCATCACGTTATCCTATTTTGGAAATAAAAAGATAAAGACTTAGAAACTAAAAGCAATGGGTCTAAGGTCATTTACCAGAGGTGATATTTGAATCCAGAATTATCTGAGGCCAAATTTCGTGTTCTTCTCATAAGACTATATTACCTTTTAATACTATAGGTGCTTATTTCTACTGATAGGGAAAAATTCATGATAGGGTAATTCCAGTCCCCTCCCGAAGACTCCCCTTCCAGGTTCTCATTCCTACCCGGCTTGCCTCAGGTGCCAAATTACTAGGAATGCGGAAGTAACAGACTATAAATTGTCCCCTCTGCCTAAGCTCTGGTGGCGCAGACCTGGCTCCACCTCTGGAGAGTGATCTCCTCTGAGCCCACCAGAAATAAACCTTCTGCCTTCCACGATCTCCAAATGCCACTTGGTTCTTCTGCCAGGTGCTCCAGATCAAGTTCCATAACACTACTATGTCATCACTACTTTATAAAATCTGAAAGCCCTGGGGCTATTTGAAAATAATCCACATTTTCATGGATGCCTTTTCCAAATCTGGCAATTATAGGACACTACTATCCAATAAAACTTTCCATGGTGATGGAAATTGTATCTTTGGTGCCCAATATGGCAGCCCCTAGCCTCCATGTAGGTATTGAACACATGAAATGTGGCTGGTGTGACTGACAAATTCAACTTCTAATGTAATGTTACCTTAGTTAATTTTAAATGGCCAAAACTGGCTACCATTTTGAAAAGAGTGACTATAGAATATACAAACTTTCTTGCAATTGTTTCCTATTGTACCAGTGTTTCAGCATCCTTTGCCCACTTTTAGATCCTCTGTTCTGTTTGGCCACTTTGAAATCATGTGAGAAAGGCAAAAAAAGTAATTCGCATCCTTGATTATAATTTTGGTAACGGGTGTTACTGGATACTACTCTTAAATGTTAATTTCTAATAAAAACATGGTAGCACACATCTTTGCTCTTGCTTAGCTTCTTTTCAATGAATGTTAAAAACTTAACACTTTTCTTCTTAATTGGGACTTAATTAACTTTAATGTGTAATGTAAAGGTTTTCCTTTAACACCACTAATTCACAGTTTCTTTTCAATGTGGCACAACTTCATTTCTTGTGTGTATGCTCTATTCTCATGCATTCAGTGATTATGGTGGAAAAAGCTGAGGCTATATCCTCTACATTATAGGGTATCATCTCTGTGTCATATAATTTACGTAGCAAAACATTTTTAAAAACTCAAAATGAATTTGGGATAAGCTGCTTTTCATGTATGCTTTTTTTAAAAATATGTTTTAATGTTTATTTATTTTTGAGAGACAGACAGAGAGAGACAGAGCATGAGCAGGGGAGGGGCAGAGAGAGAGAAGGAGACACAGAATCAGGCTCTGTCAGCACAGAGCCTGATGTGGGTCTTGAACCCACCAGCTGTGAAATCATGGCCTGAGTCAAAGTCGGACGCTCAATTGACTGAGCCACACAGGCACCCCTCATGTATGCATGTATCTTTTAAAAAGAAAGATATTATTCATAAAATATATTTGTTTAACAAGCTAAAACATACAATTAAATAGGTTTAAAATAAATAAAAACTTAAAAATTTGTAAATATATAATATGAACTCATGTAATAGATATCTACCTTGTTTCTAAAATACGACTCATTGCTTGATTTTTTTATAGTATAAAATGAATCATGACTTTACCAAAAATACTCGTCTAGAGGTTTCTTTAAGTAATGAACTCACATGTTGTATTAAAAAGATACTATAATTATTTTTTGAGGAGTATATCTATTGCCTATGTATGACAAACATAAAATTATTTTGATAAGGGCAAATTCAGGTTACGATAATAACAAAACAGTTGTATGAAGCAAACATTTGTACTTTAGAGTGTATAAAACAATTTCAATTACAAGATAGAAGTATTTGGACATTGATAACTTTGGCTGTATGGGCATTTGTTATCCGCTAAAGTAAACTGTGCATGATAAAAAAAAAAAAAAAAAAAAGAAAAGAAAAGAAAAGAATCACTCCTAGGGGAATACAATTCTACTGATTATACAAAGATTTTCAAGGACATTGCTCAACTGTCTCCTCCCAAGGAATTCTTCTCTTAGGGTGTGAACCAAGTAAGAGGAAATGAGCCTTTAATAAAACTTAAAAACAACCACTACAGTGCTAGGTTGCTTTTTGTTTTCAAATTTTTAATGACCTTAAGAGACAGGGAAAGAGGCTGATGGAACAGAAAGTTGGAGAAAAAAAAGTAGTTATTTACAGCATTATATTTCTCTTAATATAATAACACCATTCTCAATCTTAGACAGCATTTTATTTGTTTTTGTTTTTGTTTGTTTTGTTTTCTTTTATTCTTAGACAACATTTTATTTGTAACCAACAAGTACATTGGGTAGAGAATACTACTGAGAATATTTTCTATCTGGACAATGTATTTGAATGCTTAGCCATAGCCTGCCATGAGTCATGAATGCCACAAAGACCGGTAGGTGTGATAAGATTTTTTTTTTTTTTTCCACCTATAGGAGAGTACAGACTCTCTTTCTCCTTTTATTGGTTAGGTATATTTCTTCAAGGTAAAATTTATTTTAAATTATTCAAAATTATAAAAGCATGCCACTGTCACAATGACAATAAATATATCCAAGATTTAATATTCACTGAAAAATATTTTCTACCTTTGTTTTGCTGTTTGTCTTTTCTGTTTCTTTTAGTCATTTAATTTTGAAGTTACTTTATATAACCACAGTTTCTACTAAAATGGGTATTTGGGCACTTAATAAAACCAGTTTCGTCCTTGTGGAAGCCCACCACCACTGCATCATTTTAATGTTATTACATTATCTTCTCAGGTTAATAACCTGCCATTAAAAAAAAAAAATGAGAGCTCATTATAATGTAAGAACTCATTAAAATTATGAAATAATCACCATTAAATTAGATTAAAATAATAGCTGGAACACCTCTTAGAGATTTTCTAGTCCAAGTTGTTATTTATAAGACATTAATAATAGGTCAGGCATAATGATAGTTACCATATATTGATCTCAGGATCTAAATACTTTACAGGAGTCCATTCATTACATCACTTTTCAACTGGGGCACCTGGGTGGCTCCATCAGTTAAGCACCTGACTTTTGTTTTTGGCTCAGGTCCTGATTTCACAGTTCTGTTCATTAGTTCGAGCCTCACACTGGGCTCTGTGCTGACACTGCAGCTCCTGCTTGGGGTTTTCTCTCTGTGTTCCTCTCTCTCTCTCTCTCTCTCTCAAAATAAATAAATAAACTTAAAAAAATAACTTCTCAGCTCTGTGGGGTATTATCCTCTCACTACATTAAAAAAAATAATAAGTAAGTTCAGAGAGAGAAAGATAGGAAGGTGTGGGAGGAACGGAAGAAGGAAATCAACGGGCAAGCAACCAAGGGGGTAGAATGCCCGCAGTGCATGATGGGCAAGGCACACAGAGGAGCATGAAGGAACTTGCTCAGTAAGGGGGATAGGAATATAATCAGGAAATTAATAAAAAAGTATGGGTTATTGGAAAATATTGTGGAAAGAATGCAAATTCTAATTACAACCAAACTGTTATAATTAAGAGGGAATACAATTTCTTATCTATCAAATTAGAAATGATTGGAAAGATAAAAATGAAGCTCTCCTGTTTCCCACAGGAGTGTTATCTTGTAAGATCTTTTTAGCACCGGACAACTGATTATCATGTAAAATAAGCTTTGAAGGCAAATGGTACACTGGCTTTGGGTTAAGTCCTTGAGCTGCATTATAAAGGCGAGGAAAAAAGATCAATGTAGTTAAAAGAGTTGGTCAAGGTCACAAAATGACATTTTTAGTGCCTGAATGTTGATAAGAAAGTCTGGTCCAGGGCCTGGGGCCTGAGAGGAGGAGATTTTGGAAGGGGAAAATCAGAGAAGAATGCTTTCCTCCTGACTTTTGTAGTCATTTTCAATGCTCCGATTATTTGAGAGCAGAAAAGAGCTTCCTGGTTCTAATTGTTAACAATTGCCTTGCTGTCACGGCAGACAAAACCAGAAGGTGATGTTCTGACTGCGTCCCAGTCGAACCTGAGACTATGGAGTGCTTTGCGGCCAGGTGAAAACCTGCATGCGGGCAGGAGGGGCAGTGATTTGCGGGAGGTGATTTGCTGAGAAGAAAAGTCTCCAGTGTGCAGTGCCTTTATCACTAATGCACCACACTTCACCCCCCCCCCATCTTCAGCCCTCCTTGACATTTGCTCTTTCCTTCTTAAATTTGCTAAAAACAACAAACCCCAAAACAAAACCCTCATACACACACAAACTAAGGCATATTAAAAAGTACAAGTGTTTGGGGCGCGTGGATGGCTCAGTCAGTTGAGTGTCTGACTTCGGCCCAGGTCATGACCCTGCACTTTGTGAGTTCAGGCCTCACGTGAGGCTTTGTGCCACCGCTCAGAGCCTGGAGCCTGCCTCAGATTCTGTGTCTCCCCCTCTCTCTGCCCCTCCCCCACTCTGTCTCTCTGTATCCCCAAAATAAACATTAAAAAAATTTTTTTTAAAGCATAAGGGTTTAAGGGTGCTTGGGTAGCTCAGTCGGTTAAATGGCTGACTCTTGATTTCAGTTCAGGTCAGGATCTCAGGATCATGGGATCGAGCCCCATGTAGGCTCTGTGCTGACAGCGTAGAGCCTGCTTGGAATTCTCTCTCTCCCTCTGCCCCTTTCCCTCCCGCTCACACTTATTTTCTCTCTCTCTCTAAAATACAAAGAATTAAAAATTGTAAGAGTTTATTTGAGCCGAAAACAATTCCAATGGGGCAGCACCAAACAGGAAGTGGTTATCTTGCATCCACACAACTCCTGAAACAGAATGCTACAGGCACCAGTGACAGTCACAGCAAAGTTTATTGCAATGAGAGGCAAGGCCAACCGATCACGACTGACACTCTTGACCAGAGTGCAGTCTCGAACAGCCGGGGTACAGAGTTTTTAGAGCCGACCACATCACCTGGGAACAGAACAAAGAAATAGTGCCCAGATGGGGGTGGAAACAGTTCAGACATGCCCTTGCCCCAATCCAATCAAACACTAATCCAGTTGATTTTCCTTGAACTTTTGTTCCCTTGATTGATAGGACAAGGCTGTTATCTCTTAATCTACAGTGTTAAAACCTAGCTGATATTTCTTAAGGCTACAGGTTAGCCCTACACTACAATTTAACCCTTACGGGGCAAAGTGGGCAGTGTGCTGCACATGTACTTACTTATCATTAATCTCCCCGTGTTGTCATTCCCACTTCTCTTGTACGTTTATGCAAACTAGGCGTTTTCATGTTCCAATAGTCTCTGAAGTTTGTCGAGGCAGAGAGACTCCATTCCTAGAGACCTCCTTCTGTGTCTTCTTTCCTATTCATTCCCTTAGACGAATCTCCTGTACACTTTATCTGGTATTTTCCAGTGGAACATCTGGCAAAACTATAATACGGCATCACAACCAGGATAATGACATTGATACATCCATTGATTTTATGTAGATTTCTCCAGTTTTACATGCATTCAGGGGTGTGTGTGTGTGTGTGTGTGTGTGCCTATTTCTTTGCAATTTTGTCACAAATGTAGGCTCGTGGGTGCCTCGGTGGCACAGTTTGATGAAGGAAACAAAGGCAAGAAAAATGTAGCTGAAATTAAATCTCCTTACAGCCTGCAGTCCACTGATAGACATTTAAAACATGCAGAACGTGACCTTCCTCAAGGAACTCACGGCTGCCTTACTGCCTTAATGTTTTGTTTTATTAAAGATTAAAGTAATCTTATCTTAGCAGCAGCTAGTCCTTCAAGGTCCTGAAAGCCTTGCTTCCAAATTCCTTAGAAACTTACTTTATCTCTATCCTCCTCCCTCCATAAACTTAAAAATATATAATCAGTCACTCCTCACAACCCCAGTTCAACTCTTTCTGTCCACGGGTTCTGTCCTTGTGCTTTAATAAAATCACCTTTTTGCACCAAAGATGTCTCAAGAATTCTTTCTTAGGTATTTGCTCAAGAACCTCATCAGGTTGGGCATCTGACTCCTGGTTTTGGCTCAGGTCATGATCCCAGGGTCGTGGGATGAGCCCCATGTCAGGCTCTATACTGAGCTTGGAGGCTACTTGAGATTCTTTCTCTCTCTTCCTCTGCCCTCTTCTCTGCTTGCATGTACATGCTCTGTTTCTCTCTCTCCCTCTCTCCCCCTCTCTCTCTCAAGCAAACCAAAGGTTGTTTACCAAAAACCTTTGGTAAACTTACACCTCAATTTAGACAGAAATAACACCCTTACTATACTGAGATCCCTTTTTTTTGAAAATACACTTTCTTCTTAGCTTTCAGAACAGTATACCCTTCTGGTTTTCTCTCTTTTGCCACCAATTTTGTCCTCTCTTTTAGCCTCATCTTCATTTACCTAGGTGTTAAACACTAAAGCTTCTTAAATTTTGATCCTAATCTCGTCTTTTTTCCCTCTGTATGCTTCAAAAGATGAACTCATCAACATCCATCCCTTCAACGACCAACGGAAACACAAAACGAAAAAGGCTCATACGTGATTATGTCCACCACCAACTTCTCTTCAGAAACCCAGGCCCTGTACCCAGTTGCCTAACTGAAATCTCTACTTGAATATCTCAGAGACATCTCAAAGTCAATTTACCCAGAATTGAACCCTGATCCTTCCCACTAATCTACCTTCATTCCTGTTTCCCTGTCACTTACATGTGCCAGGAAACCTGTTTAACCCCACCCAATTTTCCATTTTTATCTCCCAACAGCTTTTGAATTTAGTGCTTTTTACAGCCCTATTTCCAGTACTTTAGAATAAGCTACCATAATACTCTTCCTAGATTGGTGAGATAGCCTCTTCATTTACCTGTTTTTCTCAGCTTCCCCCCTCAATCTGTTTTCCATTCTACAAAGAAGTTTTTTGAAGTGAAATTATGTTCATCTCTCCTCACACACACTGTTTGCACTCCCTTACTTCTCCAAATCGATAGACATTTCTCTTAGGATAAAAATAAAATCGATATTTTTAAATGAGTCTCCGAGCTCTCTGGAAAGTAAGAGCCATGTCCAAAGGCAAAAACAAAAACAAGCAGCAACCACAAACATGACAAACATCATGGAATTGTGACTGGAGAAGGAGGCAAAACTCTAAAGGTAGGGTTGTCTGGGAACGGATGCTGAAACCAGGAATTCCCAGTTTGGGATTTGGAATCTGAGGACAGAGAAAAGAAAACTAGGCCTAGGGCCCACTTTGCAGGAGGAGATAAGCCTGAAACCTTTGCTTAAAACTACAACTCTTAAAAGGATTACATTTTAGTGAAAGTATTAGATATAAAAGAAATCTGCCCTTGGGCAAAGAGAGTTAGGAGGAAAAATGTCTGCCTTGCCAAAGCTCTCACATTTCAAGAGACATAGTTGTTTCTTCGGAGCATTTGTAATCACTGACTGCCCTCATGTATGTATGGGATTGAAATGTATAGTACCTCAAGGGAAACCTCACACTATGATAATTCTAGTGGTCCCAGGCTGAAAGTGTCCCCACTGACCAGCAAAGCAACCAAACAAAACTCCCAAAACAAACAAAAAAAATCCCAAATATGTTCTAGAAGAAAGCACCCTTAATCCCACCTCTCAAGATTCCCATAGATTATCTTCTGCCAAATATAAACTCACACACACAAAATTAATGTATACATGAGGAAATAAACAACTATGAATGCAACCCAATTAAGAAAATAACAGAAACACATTTGGGTTCTAGGAACTTGGACTTAATAAAATTCAATTCAAAATGGTAAGTAATTAGGGGCACCTGGGTGGCTCAGTCAGTTGTAAGTGTCCAACTTTTTGTTTCAGCTCAAGTCATAATCTGGAGGTTCGTGGGTTCAAGCCCCGCATTGGGTTCTGCATTGACAGCGAGGAGCCTGCTTGGGATTCTCTCTCTCTCTCTCTCTCTCTCTCTCTCTCTCTCTCTCTCTCTGTCCCCCCCCCACGTTGTCTCTGTCTCTTTCAAAATAATTAATTAATTAATTAAAGTAATAATAATAATACTAATCAAAAAACAAATGACTGTAAATGTGACCTAGTGTGTGTCTATGAGAGAGACCTTTAAAATGTGTTTCTTATGAATAAGTAAAAAGGGGTAACTCCCCACAGAGCACTATAATGCATATACTGCTGACAACAGACCAGGTGTTCACACAGCAAAATGGATAGGACTTAAAAAATGTGTTATATGCGAAAACAAAAGAAATAGAATGAGGTCTACAGCACAACCCTTTTTATTAAAAATATATGTATTTAAATACTGTGTGTTTTACCAGGATACGTCTAAATAAATGATGACTGGGTAACACACTGGAACAGTTGTCATCAGGGGGAGGGAAATAGGAGAGTGGTGAAGGAGTATGACAGGAGTAAATAAATAAATAACAAATAACAGAAGTGCAAATAAACACCAAAGTTAGGAGGCACAGACAGATGATGAAAGAGTGTTGAAATGGAAGAGTATGGCCAACACAATCCTCTGTACCTAAGGACTCCATCCCTTCCCCTCCCCCCTCAAAAAGCAATAAAATACAAGGACATTCCTAGAATGATCAGGCCAACCATTATTTTATTGGTTCTTACTCTGTGACAAGTGTGCAATTACCTAGAGAAACAGGTCATATAAACAAGTCAGACAAGCAATTCTTCAGGGCGCCTGGATGGCTCAGTTTAATGTCCGACATCGGTTCACGTCACGATCTCGGGGTCCCTGAGCTTGAGTCCCACATCGGGCTTTGTGCTGACAGCTCTGAGCCTGGAGCCTGCTTTCAATTCTGTTCTCCCTCTCTCTCTGCTCCTCCCTCCTCAAACTGTCTCTTTTTCAAAGATAAACATTAAAAGAAAATTTTTTTAGATAAAAAAATTTTAAAAAATTAGCAATTCTTAGCTGATAGATTCCATTTATGGAAGTATGAGCATATACAGTAAATTATGAAATAAAATTATATTTGATGAGTTTATTATCAATTCAAGACATTTTCACAGTTTGCTTTAATATCTCGCTCAGAAGCCTTCAAATAGTCAATAAGGAAATAATCAATACACATAAAAATCATCAACATTTATCATGCATTATTAAATATGCATGAAATATATTGTTATGTCTATGATAATGCATAATAGTAAAATACTAATATTGATTTTACTAGGTTAACTGACATCTAATGATTAAAATAGTTAATTAATAAGTCATATATCGGTCATTGAGTACTCTAGGTAAATGTAACAGTTATTAAGTACCTATGTTTTGTCCACAGAGATGGTATAAGATTTTAAAATATGAGGGACGTAAATACCATGCATCATGATCAAAGGGGAAAAACTAAATATCAGGAGGCATTTAGAAACTAATAAATTATAGAATTTTACACGACTAAAATTGCAGTGGAATTCAGAAATAGATGAGAAATGGTTTTATAGAGCTGCAGCTGAGTCAAGAAAAAGGCAATATGTGAAAAAAGTGGTAGGAAAAATCATTTGTGGTACAAGTGGATCTGAATATGTATTTTGAGAGAAATGTGCAAGACAAAAAAGACTATATGGGAACATAATATATATACATGTAGGAATGTAAAAAGCACAAAATGAAATTTGCAAATGTATTACCATCAGCCATACACATGGTTTTTAAAATTATGATTAGAGCCCGAAGATCAAAATGAAAAATGACATTACTTCTTTCTTTTCAGTGAGGGATGACGGTATTTAGATTGAAAGAAGGAACCAAGAATTGCAAAGAAAGAATTGAAGTCATTGGTCACTAAAAAGATTGTAAATTAACATATACTTTTAAATAAGTAAAATCTCCTGGTTTGGGCAATTTGGATGCTAGTGTAATGGGAGTTTGAATATTAATTTATCAAATGTGGGTTTAGAAAATCATGGAGAATAGGGAAGGCTTTTAATTTTAAAAGGAACAAAATTGGTGCCTGAAATTTATGATAAATATTTGCCAAAAACCCTAATAGATTTTAGAATGGGTTTTTGAATGAACGATTTGGTGGGTGAGAGGTTCGGGGACAGGGCGATAGATACTCAAGAATTAACACTGATCATTTTAGGACCCTGGATTATTGCAATAACAACAAGCCATGCCATGCTAAATTAATTTTCTTATTAAAATGTTGAAGTTTTAGGACCCTTACTCTAAACTATAGTTGTATCAACCAAAGGGAATTATTCTCATGAGTGACATAAAATCAGCAAAACGTCACCGACTTCTCCAAAGTACTGAATTGCTCAGGCACATTTGGGTTGGTTCTGAATGTTACAGGCATAAATAGATTTGAATACGTTGCAAAGGAAAAATGCTAGTAGGCGATTTATGGTAGCTACAATTATCAGGGACTTGGGGCCTTTTTGGGGACTCTACCATTCTTTTTTTTTTTTTAATTGAGATATAATTGACACACAACTTCATATTAGTGTCAAGTGTACAAAATAATGATTCAGTATTTGTACATATTGCAGAATGATCACCACAATAAGTCTAGCTAACATCTGTCACCATGCATAGTTACAAATTTGTGTGTGTGTGATGCGAACTTTTAAAATCTTTCTTAGCAACTTTCAAATAAGCAATATGGTATTACTAGCTATAGTCACCATACTATATATTATATCCCCATGACTTTAACCACCGATCTGTTCTCTGTATCTAGAGCTTGGTTTCTTTCTTTCTTTTTCTTTCTTTCTTTCTTTCTTTCTTTCTTTCTTTCTTTCTTTCTTTCCTTCTTTCTTTCTTCTCTTAATTTCTTTCTCTTTCCTTCCTTCCTTCTTTCTTTCTTTCTTTCTTTCTTTCTTTCTTTCTTTCTTTCTTTCTTTCTTTCTTTCTTTCCACATATAAGTGAGATCATGCAGAATTTGTCTTCCTCTGTCTGACTTATTTCAGTTAGCATAAGGCCCTCAAGATGCATCCATGTCACAAACGGCAAGCTTTTTTTTTGTTTTAATATTTTAAAAAAGTTTATTTATTTATTTTTTTGATAGCAGAAGCAGGAGAGGGGCAGAGGGAGAGGGAGACACAGGGTCCAAAGTGGTCTGGGAGCTGACAGCAGCGAGCCCCATGTGGGGCTCGAACTCACAAACCCCAAGATCATGAACTGAGCTGCATTGGAGGCTCGGCCCCTGGTTCTACCATTCTTGATTGTGGTTTTCATCTCCTGATCCAAGTTCGCTGCTCCAGCAACTTGCACATCATCTGCTTTCCAGCAAGAAGAAAGGAAAATGGAGAGAGAGAGAGATGACATTTACACCTGACTCTAAGGCAGGGGCCGGAAGCGGCTCTTTTCACTTCCCTTCGCATCTAATTGGTCAGCCCTTAATTGCCTGCGCACACCTGGTTAGTAGGATTTAGCGGGGTCACTAGGTGAGAGTTAAAAATTCTTTTTCTGAGGTAAGAAGAGAATATTTATTGGAGAGACAACAAGCAATTAAAACTTCTTAACTAATACATCACAGTTTCCTTTTGAAGATAATTATGCAATTGGCACATTAAAATCTATTTGTAAAAATGTTAAATATAGAGCAAAGTAAAAGTCCTGTTTATGTCCTGCTCTGTATCCATTTCTCTCCAAAGCTTAACCATTGCCAACATGTGATTCTTTCTTCTATGCATGTTAGGTAAATTACATATATATTATACGTATTTATATCTAGCCCTGTTTTGTTAACCAAAATGAAATATTACTACCCTTGTTTTGCAGCTTGATTTTTTTCTCTAATTATATCTCTTAGAGATTGTTTTATTTCATTTCACATACATTTATCTAAATTTGGTAAGTAAATGCATAGTAGTCCATAGTATGAAAATGTTTAATTGATCTTATTAAGGACTTTTAGGCTGTTACCAACTTTTTTGCTAATTCAAAGCTTTTCCACAAAAATATTGCATTTTGTGATCATGACCATTGCTGCAGTGAACTATGGATATATATCTATGACATGAGTCCTTATTTGTCTAAATATATATTCATTTATACCTCTTGCACATTTACACTTCCACAAAAATTTTAGGACCAGCTAATCAAATCCAATAAAGTAAATCTTATTAATAAGATATTTCAAAATAGATATTGTACATCAATCTTCGGTATTGCATAGAATATTAGAAATAACTGATATCTTTATATTATATGGTCTTCCTATTCCAAGAGCATGATGTTTATTTCCAGTATTTATTTTTTCTTCAAAAAAAATAATTGAACAAACTCAATTTTATAATTTCTTTAAGATAGCTATTGTACAATGCTTCTTATTATATCCTAGTGTGTTCTTTTATAGGTTTTTTTTTTTCATGAAGATGACTGCATTCTACTACATTTTCATTGGTTATTTATGATATATAAGGAAACTGCTGATTTTTGGTATTTTGGTGTTTTGTTCTATAAAATTACTGCTCTCATTGCTTCTTATAGTTTAATAGTAAAAGCTCTTGGTTGATATCTGTCACTGAAAAATCATGATCCCTCCTCTAGTTTCCAGACTTGACTTAGTTTTAGGCCCAAAGTCTACCAAGTAAAGCACAGTCAAGGACCTCTGAGGATGCAACCTGTATGTAATGCCACAGTGGGTAGGAATTATTATGGTAGGAATTGACTCAATTCTCCCACACAGTCACCTATGGCTTCCAAAATAAAGGGTGAGTTATCACATCTTGCACCTGACATATGACATTTCATTATATACTACAGTGTCTTTGGAAACATCAAAATAAAACTATAGTTATTTGCAGATG
Organism: Acinonyx jubatus; assembly: GCF_027475565.1. NCBI lineage: Eukaryota > Metazoa > Chordata > Mammalia > Carnivora > Felidae > Acinonyx > Acinonyx jubatus. The sequence continues at coordinate 14,585,300 of NC_069385.1, read as the reverse complement.
GAGTAATTGTCTATATGCAAAATTCCGAAGAATCTATTGACTAGTTATTAGAAATAATACGAGCCTGACAAAAGTTTGCTGGATGTAAAATCAATATACGAAGTCAATTAAATTTCTATACCAGTTTGTGGCTTGTATTATACTTTTCTTTCTGAAGTCCCTTGAGGGACACCAGTTCTTCATTCTAATATCGTCAGCTTATTCAATCTTTTCTTTTAGGTCTGTGTTTTTGGTGTGTTTTCGTTATCAGCTTCTTCCTTATTTTGATTTCTAAAGGTACCTATCTGGAACTCTTATTTTTGTAAGGCACAAATTGCGGATCCATTTCCCCCCCACTCCCACCCCCCTCACCCCCCACCTTGGATACTCAGTTGTACAACCATGTGGTTTTTGAACAGATCATCTTTCTACACAGATTTAGGTTCTACCAATTGTTGGTCTGGTGTGTACCAAGGTTCCATTTATCCTGGATCCATTTCTGGATTCTCTGTTCTGCATCTCTGATCTGCTCCTCTACCCCTGAATCAAAACCACACTGTACTGAATACCATAGCAGTATAATAAGTCACGATATCTATAAGTCCCCTAACCTAGCTTTCTTTCTTAAGTGCCTTGGCCATTTTGGGCCCTTTGATCCTCCGTATATATTTTAGAATCAACTTGCCAAATTTCTTGAAGAAAGATGGTAATATTTTTTTTTTTTTAAGGAATTAAAAGAAATTTGTAGGTTGAGGAGAACTGGTATCTTTTCAGTACTGAATGTTCCCATCTATGAACATATTATACAAAGTGTTCTTTCATGGGGGCGCCTGGTGGCTCAGTCAGTTGACCAACTGACTCTTGATTTCGGCTCAGGTCATGATCTCATGGTTCATGGGATCAAGCCCTGCATCGGGCTCTGGACTGACAGCACAGAGCCAGAGCCTGCTTAGAATTCTCTCTCTCTGCCCCTCCACCGTTCATGCTCGCTTGCTCTCTCCCTCTGTCTCAAAACAAAAAAATATTAAAAAACAAGTTTTCTTTCACGTCCTTCAATAAAATATAATCATTTTCCATATAAATCTTGCACATTTTTGTTGTATTTTTCTTTTTTGTTTATTTTGTTGCTAATAATGACTTCTTTCTTTTATACATTTTATTTTGTGGTAATGTAGACAATCATATAATCTACGACAAATTATCCTTTTATTTTTATCTTTCTAATCCTTTTATATTATATACTTATTTATTTTTATTATTGTACTACCAAGATTGTTCAGTCTGATGTTGACTAGAAATAGTTATGGTGGTCAAATTTGTCTTGTTTCTAGAGGAAATATTTACAAAAAATTACAGAGGGAATATTTAATATTTCTTTGATGATTATGATATCTGCTGAATGCTTTAAAAAAATTTTTTTTTAATGTTTATTTTTGAGACAGAGAGAGACAGCATGAACGGGGGAGGGGCAGAGAGAGAGGGAGACACAGAATCAGAAGCAGGCTCCAGGCTCTGAACCATCAGCCCAGAGCCCAACGTGGGGCTCGAACCCACGGACTGGGAGATCTTGACCTGTGCTGAAGTTGGACGCTTTACCGACTGAGCCACCCAGGCGCCCCAATATCTGCTGAATGCTTTTAATGCATACTATATTTCAGGTTAAGGAAGTTCCATTATTTTCTTCAGACTATAATTTATCATCAATATCTTTATCCTATCAGTGAAGAATTAAGACACTTGAATGCTTTTGCTCTTTTGAACCTTTTACTTATAATCTGTATTCTCCTATAGGCTTTTAGTCCTGTTTTGATTTTTTTTTTTTTACTCTAACAATTTAGAATTTATTATTATAATTCTCATAAACATTTGAATTTATTTGCATATTTATCAGGGTTTGGGGGTTTCATCAAATTTTCTATCAAGAATAATTTTCCTTCTTTCTGAACAAAATTCTATAGTAATTAATTTAGGATAACAAAATCGTTCAATTTTTATTTTCCTAAAAGTATATTTCACTTTTATCTTTAAAACATAGACTCATTAAATGGGGCACCTGGGTGGCTCAGTCAGTTAAGTGTCTGACTCCTGATCTCGGCTCAGGTCATGGTCTCATGGTTCATGAGTTCATACTGAGAATGTGGAGCCTGCTTGGAATTTTCTATCTGCCCTTCCCCCGTGCACACACTCTCTGGTGCACATGCTCTCCCTCTCAAAATAAATAATTAAACTTGAAAACATAAATGAATAAAGGATAGGTTCATTAGTACTCAGATGCCTAAGTAGACAGGTGATTTTTTTATCTCAGCACATTGAAGATATTATTTCTCCTGGTTTTCACTGTTACCATTACAGGTCATGTTTCAGAGGAGTTCATTCCTTTGGAAATAATCTACTTCCGTGGGCTGGAAGTCCAGCCACCGTGTGGTTTAGCTAATTTCTCTGTCCCAGACCTCATCCAACTGAAACCAAAACCTTAGCAGGGCTACTTCCCTTGTTTGAGGCTCTGGGGGAGAACCTTCTCTGAGCTCGTACAGGTCATTGACTGCTAAATTCAGTTCCTTGCAGTTGCATAGGACTGAGTTCCCCATTTCCTTGCTGGCTTTCAGCTGGCCAAGGGCTACCCTTGGCTTCTAGAAGCCTCCACTGGTCCTCGGACATGGTCCCCACATCTCAGAGGCAACAAAGGCATGTTAATCTTGCTCAAACTGGGGTCTCTCTGACTTAGTCTTGGTTGCATCTCTCATGTTGTGTCTCTTCCACCACATTTCTCCGACTCCGGGCAGAACAAGTTGGTTTTAAGATCTTATGTGACTGCATCAGGCCCACTCAATTAATCCAAGATAATCTCCCTTACTTACATTGCCACATGATGTAACATTCCATCAGGGACCAGGGTGTGGGCATCTTTGTGGAGATGGGCTTTTTGATGTTTGTCTCCTTATGTTTTGTAAGCCCTTGTTTCTTACAACTATCTCTGGGCATTCTTGGTTTAAAGCCTGTTCCTTTAGCAAGTTTGTTTCTCTAAGCATGTAGGTTACTGCTAATACACCTAAATAATGTAAATTTCCAATGTGATGTTTTCTGATCCTCAGCACAGGATTTTCATGAGGAATTCTCAGAGGTGCCTAGTTTTCTCCTCCCAAAATAGCATGTTTACGTTTTAACTTATCCTCCAAGTGACTTTTTCAAAACTTGATGTTTTTCAACTAGATTTAAATATTCATTTTTTGTGGGTAGTTCTTGTATGTTCTGACACTTTTCTCCATTTAACAAAATTGCTTGGATCAATTTAATACAGGGAAGATAAAACACAGCATTATTTTAAAAGATGAAGCTAAAAATGAAAGTTTAAAGTCAAATACAATATCTTCTCTTAAGTGTGACAGTGTCCTTTGTGTCATTTGATTCTGTATCAAGTTGCATGTCAAATTTTTAAAATATTGAAATGCTTATTAATAGAGGTTGTTAACTTTTGCTTTTAAGTGCAAATGACATTTTTTATTAACCTGACTTGGAATGTCTAAAATACTTTCATCTTCAGATTCCTTGGAATTCTTTCCTTTATTGGATAAATATTTATTAAAAGCCTATTATTAAGAGCCTGTTGTGTTATTTAGTAACATCAATAACTGTTATTAAGAACACTCTATTAGCCACAGGAGAAACAGAGATGAGCAAATCAATAAAGTTCCTGTTCCCATGGAGCTCAACTTCTGCTGGAAGAGACCAAAAAAAAAGCAAAAGAATGTATAGCAGAGAATCAGGGAGTGATAAGTGTTCTGAAGGAAATGAGGATGCGGGAGACAGTGGTTAGAGTGGGGACGTTTGAAGCAAAAGAAGCAAGGTGGCTAATGAATGCCTGATAAGGAGGTGACCTGAGCAGACCTGAATGGGGGAAGTAAGTCCCATGCCTAGCCTACCGAAGAACAAACTTCCAGTGTATTCTATGACTCCTGGAGAATGCAGATAGATCTAAAGACCCAACTTGTGAAATAATGAACAGTAGAAAAGCAGACCTCACGTTGTTGTAAAGACAAAGATCAAACTGCCTGTTTTGGCATTACAAGCCACGGGACTCAAAAATCCCATAGACATAGACACTCAGTTATACGGAACTCTGCCAAGGAAAAGTACAAATCCTTACCAAGCAAATTACATGCACAGATAAGAACTCATGCTACCAATAAGCTGTTAACAGAAAAAAATATATATATATACGCTTAGGTCATAAACTGCTAGAAATCAAGTTTTCTTCAGAGTTTTGACCGGGTTCTGACCATCTGCAAAAGTGAAAACTTAGGAGGAAAAAATCTAGGTGATTAAACATGAAACAATGAAAGGAAGTCTCAGACTACATCCCTGCCCCGAAATGGAGCGAGCTCCGCGTCTTACACAGAAGGCAGTTTCAACAAACCCCAACTCATCTGTTCCACTCACTGGGTTTGTTGTTTTAGGGCAAATGTGCTCCATGTGACTCTTTATAGAAATTTATCAATTTTTTTAAAAAAAATTAAATAAAATATCCATTTTTGAAATTAATATTTATTGAGTCAGACAGGCCATATCAACACAAAATGTGTATTTAAAAATACATATAATAATGGAAGAATCCCACTCTGTTTTTATAAGAATTTAGAAGTATTTCAGTGTACTTTCACTGTATTATAGATTTTCCAATATCAGATTGTTTTTTAATTTTCTATTTTTAAATTTTGCCAAAAAATATCAAAAAGTAAAAGTAACTATTAAAATGTGAGTCCTTTCTCTTTTCTTCAGCAAAAATGGATATTTTATTTACTCAATAATAGTAACTTATATGGGAATAAAGCATAGCAAGAATATTATAGAGATGAGTCTTCACATTTGCTCAGTGAAATCTCTAAATTTTCTATGGCATTCTATTATTCTCCTTTAGAGTGTCTATATTCTAACTTCCAGTAAACTTATACTTAATGTAAATCTATCAAAATTAAGAAAATGAGCAGAAGCAACAAAAATTAATATGGAGTAAATTTAATGTTATTTTTTCCCCAGATGTTCCTAGAACTATTCAGAAATCTATGACAAACCTTGGAAAGATGAGTACTGCTCCATTAAGAATCACAGTCTAATGACAATTGGGGTGAATGCAAGAGTTAATGGCTGATTTAATCAAAGATTGAGGAAACCAGGTCTGAACGGGGTTTAGGGCAGTTAAGTGCATTCTGGCACTTTGACTTTTACTTCCAAGCTTCCTCAGTGCTAGAGGAACTGGTCTAAACTAATGAAGCTAAGGGTGCTTGTGTGGCTCAGTCATTAAGTATAGGGCTTAGGCTCACATCATATCTATGGTTCATGAGCTGGAGCCCCACACTGGGTGAACAGGAGCCCTGCTTCTCCTCTCTCTCTGCCCCCTCACTCACTTGCGCCCTCTCTCTCTCGCAAAAATAATAATAATAATTAAAATAATAATAAAAAAATAAATAAATAAAGCTAAAACTAATAAAGACTCTTTAAATTTTAACTTATCTACATCTCCTGAAAACTTTCATATAATTCTTTCCTATAGTCACACCCACGATATCCCCTGTGTGAATTGTGATGATTCTTCTCTGTTTATATCATCCTTTCTGCCTTCTTACTCTCTCCTCTTGGTAAAATTATGTTCATACTTTCCCACAGAGTTCTTAGACATCTCCATGAAAACAACTACTGTGATCATTGTACTCTTCGTTATAGCGCTTATCTTTCTGCTGTAATTCCGTGTTTGCATTTATGTTTCTCTTACTTGGCTTTAAACAGGATCCTTCTGTGTGGAAATCATCCTATTCATACTTAAGTACCAATTCAAGAGTAATACAAATTAAATATAAGTTACATTTTAGGTAGCTATTTATGAAAGGAAGCAAATAACTTTTCAAAATTAATATGCCAAATGGAGAAAGAGACAGGTTACGAATTTTAATAAATAACTGAGATTTATAAAAAAGGGTATTAGATAAAATTAATTGTACTTGAATGGAGTATGAATTTCCAATTGGAAATTGGAAATTGGAGAACCCCCAATTTGCTGAATAAATCTAATTGTGAAATGTTGGAAAGTAGTCTCTTTCTCTATCCTATAGAAATTTAACCCAAAGTGCCATAGCTTAGATTTTGGAATCTTCCTGTATATGTCGGTAGGAGCTGGAGAAGAAGCAATGGAGCCTCTCAGCCCAAAAGCAGCCAGAGAGGAAGAAACTTGGTAATTTAGCTGAGGAAATGACGAGAAGGAAATTGTTTCGTGTCTCAGGAACCATGTGGAGTTCTGAGATAAGAAAAACAGTTGCTAATTTGAGTATAAAAGCAGGAAACATGATACACTTGTTTCCTTTTATGCAAACCCAAGTATATGAGGGGTTGTGTGAAAATTATTTTTCTCTTGCTGAACCACAAAGACATAGAATCAAAGTGCTTCTTTCGAACAAACTGGCTTTTCTTTCTTTTTTTTTTCTGTCTCTTCTATTTCTTGTGGATATTATGGCTAATAACACAACAAGTTTAGGGAGTCCATGGCCAGAAAACTTTTGGGGTAAGATACTTTCTTTAACTGTTTTTAATTTAAAATTAGGATGCAGAAAAGGTCCTGCATAATTTATTGAGTGAAAATCTCTGAGTTAGTTTGTTTACCATAAACTGGTTACTTAAGTTTTCATAAGTTTATTATAATAAATATATTCACATAATGTGTTTAAGGTGGGTTTTGGAGACACTCAAGAAGAATCTGGGCAACAAGTATAGATTTTGGCGTTACAAAATATAATTAGAAAATAATGAGAATAAAAATGTGAAAAAAGAAAAGATGGAAATAATTGCTGTTTAGAATACGATAATGTAGATTTTGTTGGAAAATTAAGTTTTATTTGTCTTAAGGTTATAAAGTATATGTTTTATTTAATAAAATCAAGACTTGCTGAAGAGGTTATTTTTTCATTATCAATGTCATACTCTTTATTTTCCAAAGGAAATCAAAACAACAAAATCTATACTTAAGGACTGTGATGTCATAGATAAAATAAGGAATCTTATTGTGAAATTAAAGGAAGAAAAAACTATAATAAAAAAAGTTCACTTGAAATAACATTACATATAACATTAAAAGGAAGCCTATCACAGAGGAAAAAAGAAACGATACAAAAGTACTTTTTGTCTGAGTTCAGACACAGCTACTAGTTAAATATCAGTAATGGAGTAGAGTTGAGGTCAAAATTACCAGCTGTTCAAGGCTAAAGAAGGAAAATGCTAAGGAACATGGACTAAGATGTAAATTGACGAGTATTCTTGGATTCAGGGATATTTTAAAAATAAGGGGGACTATTTCAGTTAAATTCAGAAGAAAAATTTAAAGGAATCAATGGAGTTTATGAAGAGATCAATAGCCTTATTTTTTGTCTAGAACGGATTTTTAATTCCCTCAGAGAACTATTTCATACTTTCTTTTGTGATTTGTGGGGATGCTTTGGGAGCTATCAGTGAAACGGAGCAGCAATATTGACTGTCCCTAACAACCTCACCTAGCACCTAGCTGTCCGCCATCACAAAAATGTGCATGAAGGGAAATAATTCTTTTTTACTATCAACCCTTTATGTTTGCTTCAGGCCCGGAAAGGAGGGATATTAGTGAACACCCTAACATAATCATTAAAAAATAAGAAGAAAGTAAATTATATTTGCATACTGCTAAGAATGGCTTTGGTAATAAGTAATTCTTGGAAAACCCAACAGCCAATAAGCCTTAAAACTGTGGGAGTCTTAATTATATATATTTGTTACAATACTGCTTGCTGTCTTCATTTATAAGAAAAGTGAATGCATTAAACACACACTGAAAAATAGCTAGAATTTGTTTACACCAAATTCATCATTACAAAATTAACTATACAAATTATTCAAAAGTAAAGTAGCTCTTACTACAAAAATTAATCTGTGAAAGCCAGATCTACTTTTTTTTCCAGACCATTTGAAGTTAAGTTTCAGGTTTACTTAAGTGAAAGGAATCACTAGCCACTGACTAAAACATGGGTAATAATCATAAAATAAACCTGAATTAATAAGACAATGCTTAATTGAAGTCTATTTACCAATCCTAAAAACACTGATTTTTTTGTGTGTTATTTGTGCTTGAGAAGGAATTCGAACTTACTGTTTCAAAGACAGTTCCTAAGGGTTTTTTTTTTTTGTCTTAGTAGGTGAATGCAATGGAAAATAGATGGAAATAATGAAAACCAGGAAGGGGAGTGTTACATTGATAAGCATTAACAAAACCAATGCAACCATGTTGAGCAGATATACTGTTTGATGATTTGGGGGAAATATATGAAAGATGACATTATTTCTTCTGGGGTAAAAAATACTAAGTGTAAAATGTAAAAATCTAAACATAAATATAGTAAACGTAGAAATTTCCTAAAATATAAATGTAGACCTTTTAAATTTTATTTCTTTTTATATCTAAATTGGTATCTATTTTGATCACTGACTCTGCAAAAATATTATTTTGAAAATCTTATCAAGTACATTACCATGCATTTTCTATTGTGTCCAATTTCGAATTTAGAGAATAAAGATGGAATTGCTGAGAAAAGGAAAACTTGCGCATTGAAATATAAATTTCTTGAACTTAACGCACTTAAGATGTATGGAAAGTTGTTTTCCAAATATCAGTTTTTGGGGGATTACTTTAATGAATGCTGAAAAATAAGATAATGATACCAGGTTGTTACTAATAATAATAGCTTGCATTTTCATAGTAATCACCCACTAGGACTTATTAATGTTGTACAAGCATTACAGTCATTAGTGCAAGAGGAAGCAAAAAAAGTGGTTTGAGGCCAACAACACAGCTGAAGGCCACCTGTATTTCTCTCTTTTGCTTTCTTTAATGCATTTTTCTTCTCTGGGAACATTCCCCACCAAAGCAGCAGGAACCAGAACCTGTAAAATTTGCGGCATCCTGCCTTCATGAAACAGTAGACACGTATCCTTAAACTTGGGATTCTCTCTCTCCCTCTCTCTCTGTCCCTCTCCCACTTGCTCTCTCTGTCTCTCTCTCAAAATAAATAAGTAAACATATACAATTTTTTTAAATGGCAAAAATGGTCCCAAAATCTTTCTTAGAGGAAAAAAAAAATGATGCTTTATCCGTTCCTGTAAGTCGGAGAAGATTCACAGAAGGAGATAATCCTAGGAAGGACATGTTAATCATCATTTTCCCCACATTAACTTATTAACTCACTCATTCATTCACCTATCAGTTTATTAGTTTACTTGGAAGCATTGACTGGCCACCCATTATGTATTAGTCAATGTGTTAGGTGTTAGTGATATAAGCAAGGCGTAGTTGGACAATTTCAGGGAAGTTCAGGAGAAATGTACCAGCATATATGCAGAAGCAAAAGCACACAAACCACATCTGTAGAGGTGAATGTCTTGAGGCAGATATTTTTAAAGTTTTGTGTACTTTCAGTGCAAAAATTTGACCTGATTTAACATAATAATGTTCAATCTTGTGACTTTAGATCTTCCTGTTTTCCTCTTTCTTAGGACCTTTCCCTAAGGTTGGAAAGGGCCTAAGGTGGGGGTATTATAGACTATTAGGGGTATTGGAAGGAGAGGGCCTTTGATTCTTGATCTCATGTTCTGGTCTCTGCTTATATCTACCAATAACTATTTCTCATCTGTTTTTAGGGCATTACCCTTTCCTCCCTTGCTTCCACTGCTGAGGGCTCTTACTGTAGAATCTGGCTCATGTGGTCTATGCAAATTTTGTTAATGGCATGGTTTCTCCTTTTTTTTTATGTCCCCTTTAGTCTACTACTGCCTTTTATTCAGGGACTTTTCCATCTGTCTCAGTGGTATAGAACAGTATTGAATGCTCTCCCATAATCCGAGGGTTGTGAAAGTCTCTTGAGGTTAAGCTGTTTATCAAGTGCCCTAAGCCCAGATGTACCAATGCCTACCATCCCCACTTCTACTCTGCCTGTCAGGCACCCAGGGTTTCTCAGAGGGAAAACCCCATTTGGACCGCATTTGGACCCCAGGAAGCTGAGAATGGATACCAGTTTCTCTGGGATTCCCTAAATCAATCTATAACTCATCATGAGCAGAGATGGAGTGGTGATCCCTTCTAGTCCCTTACTAGTCACATACTAGGTCAGGAGGGTGGGGGCTACATGGAAGGTTTAATGGCCTGGTAAGAAAAGGAAGAGAGATTGCTCTCTCTCCCACTCTCTGTGAGCATGCACTGAGAAAAGGTCAAGTGAGGTCACAGTGAGAAATACGTCACCTGCAAGCTATGAAGCTTTCACCAGACCCTGATCATGCTGACACCTTGATCTTGGACTTTCTAGCTCAAAGAACTAAGAGAAATAAAGGCTTGTTGTTTAAGCCATACAGGCTATAGTATTTTGTATGGCAACCCACATTGACAAGGACATGACTCGTAGACTATGGTTCATTTTTCCCAATACCGTTCTTAGAGTAAAAAGATATGTTTTTGAGCCCTTTAGACTCTTAGCATTTTGAAATTCCAGCAAACAAACAGAACACTCTTATCTCTCTCAAAATATCTAGTGATTGCAGTAAAGCAACTGTTTTTCAAGGTTTTTACCTATTTCGTTTTCATCCATTCTACATATTTGATAATCCAGTTAGAAATTCCAAGGATCAACTTTTTCTTTTTCTATGCATGCTTGCTAACCGTACGAATCCTCTCCAAAGTAATTGAAGAGATGAAGGGTTGTGAACTGATTTATTGGGTAGTCAAGTGTCAAGGGGAGAAACCTTGGTTAATAGCTGAAAATTCTATTTCCTGTAGAAAAATGTCTACATTTAATACATTAAATTAAATGTTACAGGTCTACTCTCTGTAGATAGGAGCAGGATGTTCTCAGAGAAACTGGAGACAGAGAGAGTTTATTGAACACAAACCCCAATGATGTCCTCTATATTCCCTCCTCCTAAAAAGCAAGCCAATGTTATTGTATTTCAAATGCGTCTTTAATTTGTATTTGTAAAACAAATTAAACACGTGTCCATCATTGGACATGTGTGCATCATTGCACATTAATGGCCTACCAATTATTTCCCTTATCTCAGTTACCCAGAAAGCTTGAAAAACAAGTGTTTACAAATTGTTGTCTTTAAAGCAGCTGCATCTGAATTATATAAATAAATTTGAAAATGCATCTCTCACTGGGCTTTATGATCAGAGATTATGATTCAGTAAGCATGAGGCTAGAAGGCTGCACCGTTTACTAGGTCCCTGACCTTAGAACTCCTGTATCTACATTCAAGAGAGAAATTTGCCTATAATAGTCTTTTCTTGCGATAGTCTTGTCGGGCTTTGGTACTAGTGTTAGGCTGGTCTCATAAAACAAGTTAGGAAGCATTTTCTTCTACGAGTTATGGAAGTTTGTGTTTTCTAAAACTTTTCCCACTTAAATTAAATTTCCATATATATTGCCTTAAAGTTGTTTGGGATACTCTCATATGTTTTTCCAACATTTTATTATAAAAACGTTCAAATATAGAGAAACATCACAGGATACTTACAGTGAATACCCATACACATACCCCTTAGGTTCTATCATTTACGTTTTTTCTAAATTATTTTTTTAATGTTTTTTTCATTTTTTGAGAGAGAGAGAGAGAGAGAGACAGAGAGCGAGCATGAGTGGGGGAGGGGCAGAGAGAGGGAGACAGAATCTGAAGCAGGCTCCAGGCTCTGAGCTGTCAGCACAGAGGCCGACACGGGGCTCGAACTCACAAAGGGTGACATCATGACCTGGCTGAAGTCAGATGCTCAACCAACGAAGCCACCCTAGTGCCCTTATCATTTAGGTTCTTACAATAGTTATTTTATTTACCTACCTACTCACTTGCATTTCTTTCTTTTCTTTTCTTTTTAATGTTTATTATTTTTGAGAGACAGAGAGAGACAGAGGGTGAGCAGGGGAGGGGCAGAGAGAGAGGGAGACATAGAATCTGAAGTAGTCTCCAGGCTCTGAGCTGCCAGCACAGAGCCCGATGCGGGGCTCAAACGCACAGACTGTGAGATCATGACCTGAGCTGAAGTCGACCCCTTACCCAGCTGAGCCACCCAGGTGCCCCTATTCACTTACATTTCAAAGTAGACTGAAGATGTCAGTATACTTCTTCCTAATTACTTCAGCATGTATATCATTATCAGAATTCAATATTTTTTCTGTTTTTTTCCTTTTAAAGTCAAATTTACCTACAATGGAATGTGTAAAATAAATAATAATGAAGTGCACAGATTGTAACTGAACATTTGCTGAATTTTTACAAACATGTACACACCTGAATCACTCTGTCTTCAATCATAGATATTAAATATTATCACAAACCTAAAAAGTTCCCTAATTCCACATCCCAGTCAGTTCCTGTCTGCAACATCCCCAGAAGAAACCATTATTTTGATTTTTTTTTCCAGAACAGATTAGCTTTGCCTGTTCTAGAACTTCTGATAAATGAAATAATAAAGGATTTACTCTTTTGGCTATAAGAATAGAGCTGTAACAGATATTCTTGTAAGAGTCTTTTGTTGATACATGTTTTCATTATTCTTGGTAACTTCCTAGAAATGGAAGAGCTGGTCATAGCTTTAGTGTAGGTTTGATTTTATAGAAAATTGTCAGGCCTTTTTCCAAAGTGGTTATGCAATTTACTTTTTGCAAAAATATATGAGGGTTCCAGTTGCTTCAGATCTTTTCCAATAGCTCTTTTTTTATTTTCAACGCTTTATATTGTAGCCTTTCTGGTCAGTATTTAGTTTTATCTTATTGTGGTTTTAGTTTGTATCTTCCTGATGCCTGATGATGGTGAGCAGAGGTTGGGAAAGTATGGCTTACTGGCTAAATATGATGCATGAATTGTTTTTATAAATAAAGTTTTATTGGGACAATTGTGTGTTTATGATGTTTTGTGCTACAATAATAGAGTTGAGTAGTTTCAATAACGTATGACCTGAAAAGCCCAAAATATTTGCTCCCTGGGCCTTTAAAGACAAAAATTTGCTGATTGTGACATTGAACATCTTCTCTTGTGCTTATGGGAATTTGAATATATATTTTGAAGAAGCATCTGTTCATTTCTTTGGCGCATTTTTATTCTTTCTCCTTCTCCTTCTCTTTCCCCTTCCCCTTCCCCTTCTTCTGTCTTTTTATTATTGATTATAAAAGTCCTTTATATATTCTGGTGTCAGTCAGTTGTCAGATATATATTTGCAAAGTTTTTTTTTTTTTAAGTTTATTTACTTATTTTAGAGAGAGAGGGAGGTGGGGCAGAGAAAGAGGGAGAGAGAGAAAATCCAAAGCAGACAGAGCCCTATGTGGGGCTTGAAAGATGAAGCTGAAATCAAGAATCCAAAGCTTGGGGCACCTGGGTGGCTCAGTCGGTTAAGTGTCCGACTTAGGCTCGGGTCATGATCTCACAGCTCATGATCTCACAGCTCGTGAGTTCACGCCCGGCGTCAGGCTCTGCGCTGACAGCTCAGAGCCTGGAGCCTGCTTCTGATTCTGTGTCTCCTTCTCTTTCTGCCCCTCCCCTACTCATGCCCTGTCTCTCTCTGCCTCTCAAAATACAGAAATGTAAAAAAAAAAAAAAAAAAAAAAAGAATCCGAAGCTTAACCAACACACCATCCAGGCAATGTTTATTACCTGTAATGTGGCTTGTAAATGTTTACTATCTGTCTGTGGCTTGCTTATTTATTTTCTAAAGTGTCTTTTGCTGAGCAGATTTAAAAACTTTTAAGTCCGGGGCGCCTGGGTGGCGCAGTCGGTTAAGCGTCCGACTTCAGCCAGGTCATGATCTCGCGGTCCGTGAGTTCGAGCCCCGCGTCAGGCTCTGGGCTGATGGCTCGGAGCCTGGAGCCTGTTTCCGATTCTGTGTCTCCCTCTCTCTCTGCCCCTCCCCCGTTCATGCTCTGTCTCTCTGTCGCAAAAAAATAAGTAAACGTTGAAAAAAATAAGTAAATAAATAAAAACTTTTAAGTCTAATTTGTATATCTAGGTATCACCTATCTACTGTGTTTATGCTTATTTTAAAGAAATTAAAAGAAAATAGTCTTTTATATTTATACTGATACTATTTCTGATGTTCTTTATTTCTTCCTGAAGCTCTAAGTCTTTTAGCTGATATCATTCCCCCTCAATCTAAGGGTTTCCTTTAGCAAAGCTTTTATTTTTTTTATTTTTATTTTTTTCATTTGAGATTCTTTTTTTTTTCAATATATGATGTTTATTGTCAAATTAGTTTCCATACAACCCCCAGTGCTCATCCCAACAGGTGCCCTACTCAATGCCCATCACCCACTTTCCCCTCTCCCCCACCCCCCATCAACCCTCAGTTTGTTCTCAGTTTTTAAGAGTCTCTTATGCTTTGGCTCTCTTCCACTCTAACCTCTTTTTTTTTTCCCCTTCCCCTCCCCCATGGTCTTCTGTTAAGTTTCTCAGGATCCACATAAGAGTGAAACCATATGGTATCTGTCTTTCTCTGTATGACTTATTTCACTTAGCATAACACTCTCCAGTTCCATCCATGTTAGCAAAGCTTTTAATGTAGTTCTGCTAGTCATGAGTTTTTCTCTAAACCTGGAAGATTATTTATTTCTCCATTATTCTTAACAGATAATTTTCAGGATATAGAAAATCTAGTTTGATTGATTTTTTTGTTGCTTTGAAATATGATGGTATCCTATTGGGGATTAGTAGTTGTTCAAATAATTGTTTTTCTGAATGTAATTATGTCATTTTAATTTTTAATTTGGCTGCTGCCAGTTTATCTTTGATCTCCAGCTGTTTGATTATGATGTGCCTGTGTACAGTTCTTTACATATTTCCGGCTTGATATTTCAAGACTCTTGAATCTGTAAACTCATTTCTTTCATTAAGTTTGAAAGTTTTCAGTCTTATTTCTTCAATTAGTTTTTAGCTCCATTATATTAAATATTTGTAAATTGTTCCATAATTCCCTGAGGCTCTGTTCCTCCCCACCAATTATTCTTTTTTCTCTTTTTCAAAATGGGTAATTTCTATTAACCTATTTCTTTTTTTTTTTATAATTTTTTTTACATTTATTTATTTTTGAGAGACAGAGAGAGACAGTGTGAACAGGGGAGGGGCAGAGAGAGAGGGAGACACAGAATCTGAAGCAGGCTCCAGGCTCCGAGCTGTCAGCACAGAGCCCATGCAGGGCTCGAACCCATGAACCGTGAGATCATGACCTGAGCCGAAGTCGACCACTTAACCAACTGAGCCACCCAGGTGCCCCGTCTATTAACCTATTTCTAAGTTTATTGAATCTTTTCATTGTCATCTTAAGTGTAATGTTAGACTCATTGAGTGACTTTTTTTTTTTTTTTAGTTTTGATGTTCTTTTTAGTTCCATTTGGTTCTTTCTTAGAATTTGTATTTTCTGTTGATATTTCTCACTTTTCACTCTTTTTTTTAAAAAAAGGTTTTTTTAATGTTTATTTTTGAGAGAGAGAGAGAAAGGCAGAGTGGGTAGGGGAGGGGCAGAGATAGAGGGAGACACAGAATCCGAAGCAGGCTCCAGGCTCTGAGTTGCCAGCACAGAGCCCCATGGGGGGCTCAAACTCATGGGCAGTGAGATCATGACCTGAGCCGAAATTAGCAGCTTAACTGTCTGGGCCACTCACGCACTCCTCCGACTTTTCATTCTTTATGAACACTGTCCTTTACATCATTGAACATAAATATACAAGTTGCTTTAAAATTTTTGTGTGCTAATTCCAACATCTGGGCATTTTAGGCTATGTCGTTTGTTTATTATTATTTATTTTTATTTTTTAATTTACATCCAAGTTAGTTAGCATATAGTGCAATAATGATTTCAGGAGTAGAATCCAGTAATTCATCCCCTACGTATAACATCCAGTGCTCATCCCAACAAGTGTCTTCCTTAATACCCCTTTTCCCATTTAGCCATCCCTTCACCCCCAACCCCTCCAGCAGCCCTCAGTTCATTGTCTATATTTAAGTCTCTTATGTTTTGTCTCCCTCCCTGTTTTTATATTATTTTTCTTCCCTTCCTTTATGTTCATCTGTATTGTACCTTAAAGTCCTCACATGAGTGAAGTCATATGATATTTGTCTTTTTCTTTTTTTTTATATTGTATTTATTTATTTATTTTTAATATGAAATTTATTGTCAAATTGGTTTCCATACAACACCCAGTGCTCATCCCAACAGGTGCCCTCCTCAATACCCATCACCCACCCTCCCCTCCCTCCCACCCCCCATCAACCCTCAGTTTGTTCTCAGTTTTTAAGAGTCTCTTATGGTTTGGCTCCCTCCCTCTCTCACTTTTTTTTTTCCCCTTCCCCTCCCCCATGGTCTTCTGTTAAGTTTCTCAGGATCCACATAAGAGTGAAACCATATGGTATCTGTCTTTCTCTGTATGACTTATTTCACTTAGCATAACACTCTCCAGTTCCATCCATGTTGCTACAAAAGGCTATATTTCATTCTTTCTCATTGCCACGTAGTATTCCATTGTGTATATAAACCACAATTTCTTTATCCATTCATCAGTTGTTGGACATTTAGGCTCTTTCCATAATTTGGCTATTGTTGAAAGTGCTGCTATAAACATTGGGGTACAAGTGCCCCTAGGCATCAGCACTTCTGTATCACTTGGGTAAGTTCCTAGCAGTGCTATTGCTGGGTCATAGGGTAGGTCTATTTTTAATTTTCTGAGGAACCTCCACACTGTTTTCCAGAGTGGCTGCACCAGTTTGCATTCCCAACAGTGCAAGAGGGTTCCCATTTCTCCACATCCTCTCCAGCATCTATAGTCTCCTGATTTGTTCATTTTAGCCACTCTGACTTTTTCTAATTTCGCTTAGCATAATACCCTCTAGTTCCATCCATGTAGTTGCAAATGGCAAAATTTCATTCTTTTTGATTGCCTAGTAATACTCCATTGTGTATATATACCACATCTTTATCCATTCATCCATCGATGGACATTTGGGCTCTTTCCATACTTTGGCTATTGTTGATAGTGCTGCTATAAACATGGGGGTGCATTTGTCCCTTCGAAACAGCACATCTGAATCCCATGGATAAATGCCTAGTAGTGCAATTGCTGGATCATAGGGTAGCTCTATTTTTAGTTTTTGAGGAACCTCCATACTGTTTTCCAGAGTGGCTGCACCAGCTTGCATTCCCACCAACAATGCAAAAGAGATCCTCTTTCTCCGCATCCTCACCAACATCTGTCGTTGCCTGAGTTGTTAATGTTAGCCATTCTAACAGGTGTGAGGTGGTATCTCATGGTGGTTTTGATTTGTATTTCCCTGATGATGAGTGATGTTGAGCATTTTTTCATGTGTCGATTGGCCATCTGGGTGTCTTCTTTGGAGAAGTGTCTATTCATGTCTTTTGCCCCTTTCTTCACTGGATTATTTGTTTTTTGGGTGTTGAGTTTGAGAAGTTCTTTATAGATTTTGGATACTAACCCTTTATCTAATATGTCATTTGCAAACATTTTCTCCCATTCCATCAGCTGTCTTTTAGTTTTGTTGATTGTTTCCTTTGCTGTGCAGAAGTTTTTATTTTGATGAGGTCCCAATAATTCAATTTTGCTTTTGTTTCCCTTGTTTCCTGAGACATGTTGAGTAAGAAGTTGCTGCAGTCAAGTTCAAAGAGGTTTTTGCCTACTTTCTCCTCAAGGATTTTGATGGTTTCCAGTCTTATGTTTAGGTCTTTCATCCATTTTGAGTTTCTTTTTGTGTCTGGTGTAAGAAAGTGGTCCAGGCTCATTTTTCTGCACGTTGCTGTCCAGTTTTCCCAGCACCACTTGCTGAAGAGACTGTCTTTATTCCATTGGATATTCTTTCCTGTTTGTCAAAGATTAGTTGGCCATACGTTTGTGGGTCCATTTCTGGGTGCTGTATTCCGTTCCATTGATCTGAGTGTCTGTTCTTGTGCCAGCACCATACTGTCTTGATGATTACAGCTTTGTAATATAGTTTGAAGTTCAGGATTGTGATGCCTCCAGGCTATGCCTTTGTTGACTACCTTTTCTCCTGAGAATGGGTCACATTTTCCTGTTTCTTCATATGGTACGTAATTTTATATTGTATCTTTAACATTTAGAATGGGCTTTTGGATTCGTCTATATTACCCTGAAGACTACTTTTTTTCTCATTTGTTTTCATGGGAAAATAACATAGTAGGAACTCAAACCACAAAAACCTATAAAGCCTGTCCTTTAACAAGCAGTTCAGGTCTCAGTTTGGTTCAGTTAATTTCTTTATTTTCTCTAGTTATTCTAAATGAAACATGCAGTGTAGTTCTGGAGTTGGGCACAGTTACAGGATATGTTTATCCATAAAATTTTGAGACCCTTCTCTCTGGTATTCTCTTTTCTAAAATTTCTCTCTCATACTCAAACAGCTCTGGTTGCCACAACCTGTGTCCTCTATTTCTCCAGATTGGAAATACTGCAGATTTTCAGTTGGTGTTTTACCTGCCCACATAATTCAGACTGGAAACTGTCCTCGGGCTAGAAGTTTTTCAAGCTAGGAAATTCACCTACTGCCTGCTATTTGAGGCTTCCTTCTTTTTAATTTTTTTTAATGTTTCTTTATTTTTGGGAGAGAGAGAGAGAAAGAGAGAGAGAGAGGGTGGGGGGAGGAGCAGAGGGAAAGGGAGACACAGAATCCCAAGCAGTCCAGTCTCTGAGCTGTCAGCACAGAGCTTGATGCAGGGCTAAAACCTACAAACTGTGAGATCATGACCTGAGCTTAAGTCGGATGCTTAACCAAATGAACCTGGCTATATAATCTGTTCTAACGCCATCTTGTTAATTTGTGATATTAGTAATTCTCTCTCTCTCTTTTTCTTTTTCCTTCCCTTCTTCCCATTTGGTCATTCTTATCAGCAGTTAATCAATTTTTTATTAGATTTTTTTTCATGGAAACCACATTAGGCTTTGATAATTCTCCTTCTTTGTTTCTTTTCTTTTTTCTATGTCTTTACATTCTGCTTTCTCTTATTTATTTCTCTTACTTATTTATTTCTCTTATTATTTGCTGTATTATTCCATTTTACTTGTGTTTGATTTAGTTGTTTTTTTTGCTAGCTTTTTGATATGGAAGATTATATAATTGATTTTTCAGCCTTTCTTCTTTTTATTTTTTTAATTTTTTAAGTTTTTAAATTTATTTTGAGAGAGACAAAGACAGCACCAGTGGGGAATGGGCAGAGAGAAAAAGAGAGAGAATCCCAAGCAGGCTTTGCACAGTCACTGCAAAGCCCCACATGGAGCTCAAAGTCACAAAACCATGATTTCATGACCTGAGCAGCAATCGAATCAAATACTTAACCGACTGAGCCATATAGGCACCCCAGCCTTTCTACTTTTTAAATTTATGCCTCCAAAGGTACACATTTTCTTCTAAGCACAGCTTTAAGTGCATATCATGTGTTTTGATATTTCATATTTTTAATATAACTATTAAAATATTTTCTAATTTTCATCAGATATTTTTATTCAATTATTTTTATAAGTCCCATTATTTCTTGAAATGGTTCAACTTGTTGTGTATTTTCTTTAACATATGAATTCATGGTTATTTTAATAATTGTGTTTGATAACTGTAATATCTTGATAATTTATGGTTATTTTTCTATGATATAGTCATTCTCTTGGTTTTTGTTCATTTGGTCTTGTCTCTTGGAATGCTTTGTAATTTGTTATTTATGCTTAGTAATGGCTGAAGCATTGTAGAAACAATTTTAGACTCTAAGTAAGTTTATCTTTTTCTAGAAAGGATTAATTTTTCTTCTGGAATTAGTTGGGGTTAGATCTATTTTATTTTATTTTATTTTATTATTAAGATGAAATTTTAAATAGGGTAATCAGGGTAAGTCTATAAAGAAGGTGACATATGAATGAAAACCTGAAGTTAGCCATGGAGATACCTGGGGAAAGAATTTCAGAAATAGGTTACAACCAGCGCAAGGTTCTGAGTCAGGAGCATATCCAGTATGTTGAAGGAACAGCAAAGAGGGTAGTGTGGATGGAGCTAAGACAGAGGAAGGGTAAAAATGAGCAAAGATAATTGGGAACAGGTGAACTTGGAACTTTAAGAACATTTTTAGGAGTTTTCTTTTGCTCTGGGAGAAGTGGAGGGTTTAGAACAGAATAGTGTGATTTGACTTCTATTTTCAAAAGTTCACTTTGGCTACTGCATTGGAATAGAGGGTTGTTAGGGAATAGTGGGAATGATAGGGTCAGAGGTGGTGGTCATGTTGGACTAGGGAGGCAACAGAGTAGATAGAAGTTGAATTCTGCATATATTGTGGGAAAAAAAACATATAGGATTTTCTGGAAGATAAGCTACACATAGAAAATACCAACACTTTGTTTATTTTATTATGATTAATCAAGTTTTCTGTGCCCTATTATTCTCTCAAAATATTTTTGTCAAATTCTTCTTATTGCATGAACCATCCTCCTGTATACTCTAAGGTACCAAGAACAGAAGAGCTTTATTTGGCATTAGCTGGGCTTCTGATTCTTAAAATTGCAAAAGGTATTGTGAATTGATCAATGTTCCATTCTGTTGACACTGATAAAATCACTTTTCAGATTTGGAACAATTCAACTCAAAGCCACTAGATGGTGACCTCTACTAAATTTTAATACTAATGGACAGACTTTGAAGCATTGATGTACTGAAAACCAGATTCAATATTAGAATCTTAGAATTGAAAGATACTATGCTGGCCATTATTTATAGGTCAGCAAGTACCAAATGACTTGAGTAAGTCATACAACCATTAGTAGAAATAGTTATTATTCACTGAAGACTTATATACCAGCCCCTTGCTAGTTATATAGATATACATTACAAAATTAGGATAAGGATATCTAATTTATATTTTTACCTTACTGAGGTTAGAATGTGTACCTTTTACCTTCAAAGGGAGATCTTAAGATTATTGATAAATAAGAAGGTAAATTGTCCTTCAAAAAGGAGTATCTGTGCCAATATGTGTGTATTTTGGGGGTATATTGTTTTAATAGTACATTAAAAAAAAAAGGCTTCCAGAATTTGTTATAAAAAATCTGCCAGAATGGAATTACATATATGAAAATTTAAAGCTACATGGCCAAGAGATGCTGTTTTCATCATATGTTTTCTGTATTCCAGTTTGGTTCAGAAAAATCATTAACTACAGTTGAATTAAAAAAAAAATCCCTATGGAAGACCATTCTGGAACAGGCTATACTAAAATTATGGCTTGAACAGATAAAGGGGATTAAGAGTACATTGATCTTGATGAGGACTGAGAAATGTTTGGAATTGTTGAATCATTATTTTGTACACCTGAAACTAATAGAACATTGTATGTTAATTAAACTTGAATAAAAAATTTAAAAATATGACTTGACATTTCTTTCTTACTGCTTTTCTGGATTTTTACACTGTTTATGCAGTTTGGATGTAAGGGAGCTTAAGAAGATAGATAAGGGGAGCCTGGGTGGCTCAGTCAGTTGTGTCCGACTTCAGCTCAGGTCATGACCTTCTGGTTTGTGAGTTTGAGCCCCACATGGGCTCTGTGCTGACAGCTCAGAGCCTGAAGCCTGTTTCGGATTCTCCATCTCCCTCTCTCTCTGCCCCTCCCTTGCTTGTTCTTACTCTCTTTCTCTCAAAAATAAACACTAAAAAATTAAAAAAAAAAAAGAAGATAGATAAGCTTTTTACCATATAGTTCAGCAAGTCTTAGACATTCTTACGTCATTATTATAGTTCATAGTTATTAAAAAATTCTGCAAGTATGGTAGCAGCATAGGAATTAGTACGATTGGGGCCCCTGGGTGGCTCAGTCGGTTAAGCTTTTGGCTCAGGTCATGATCTCGTGGTTTGTGAGTTCGAGCCCCGGGTGGGGCTCTGTGCTGATAGCTCGGAGCCTGGAGCCTGCTTTGGATTCTGTGTCTCCCTCTCTCTCTCTCTGCCCCTCCCCTGCTTATGCTCTGTCTCTCTCTGTCTCTCAATAATAAATACACGTTAAAAAAAATACTAAGAATTAGTACAGTAATTTCTAATATGAATATTTGACTGACTTCATGGGTTAGGAAGCCATTTTCATGGTATGTGCACTCAAATGAACAACAAAAATTAAGCAAATCCATATAAAAGCAGCATGATTTTTTTCTGTCATTTTTATAACTTCTGCTCCATCTTATCTTAATTTATATTCATTCAAAATGTAACTGGTTTATTACTAATGTATATATATTATTCTCATGATTCTCATGTACATTTAAAATTTATCATTTAAACTTTTCAGATATCTCTATAACCCTATACAGTCTTCTATTTATAATAGTAATAAGATATTTTGAGTTATTATTACCTATACTGCCTGCCATTTCCCTAAATTTCAGGCATAGATGGTACATCTACAGTGTTAAATATGATATTTAATATTATAATGTCATAAATATTATAATATAGAAATATTATAAAGCCATAAAGAAGAATCATTTAAAACAGATTTATTGTCAAATTGCACTCCTAGAAATATTGTTCTAGTTTTAGTGCCACAAAAAATGCTTTTATTCACAAACTGAAATTTTTCATGTAAGAAAATTTTGATGAATGAATATATTCTATAACACTGGTCTGCTAGAGTTTGGACATTACCCTTGTTTTCTTATATCAGAATAGTATATTTTGGAAATTAGTCATCTGGCACATAAATATATTTCTTACTCTGCATATTTTGGTTGCCTTTGCTAATTTTCTCCATCAATTTCAGAGACAAGACATTATTTTCCCTTGATTGTACATTTGAAAAGTATCTAACTTTTTTCTTGAAATTAAACCTTATGCTATTTTTTCTCTTTTTTAAATGTTTTTAGTTATTTTTGAGAGAGAGAGACAGAGATAGAGACAGAGGGAGACACAGAATCTGAAGCAGGCTCCAGACTCAGAGCTGTCATCACAGAGCCCGATGCGGGGCTCAAACTCATGAACCGTGAGATCATGACCTGAGCCGAAGTCTGATGCTTACCCAGCTGAGCCACTTAGGCGCCCCAAACCTTATGCTGTTTTTCAATAAAGATAAACCACTGAGAACATTTTATTTGTCAGAAGAGACAGCAATAGAGAGGCTCAAAGGATACAAACACTGAGACCATCTATAGGAACTCCTATAACCCTTAAAGGCCTTTATTGGGTAACTGAATCTATTTTCTCTTTAAAGATTCTAGTTTTATCCCCATTTAGTTGAAGTGAAGTGAATATATCTCTTTAATATCATCTATTATATCTGCTTATAGCCTGAGATATTTAGAATCCTCGATCAGACCATAGTGGTAACATTGGTTTACAGAAAAACAGGGGCATATACTCTGCAAACTTGAATATTTGTCTTCTCATTTTATTCCATTTATGAGTGAAAGCAATAGTCCCTGACCAATGCTAGCTGTCAGTATTCAAAAACCAAGGCGTTTTTAAGAGTTAGTTTTAGCTGAAACCCCTTATCTATAATTCTATATCTGAAGTTAATATTTCTTTTTTTAATTAAAAAAATTTTTTTAATGTTTTACTTAGTTTTGAGAGAGAGAGAGAGAGAGAGAGAGAGAGAGAGAGAGACAGAGAGACAGAATACAAGCAGGGGAGGGGCAGAGAGAGAGGGAGACATAGAATCTCAGGCAGGCTCCAGGCTCTGAGCTGTCAGCACAGAGCCCGATGTGGGGCTTGAACTTGTGAACCACAAGATCATGACCTGAGCCGAAATTGGACCCTTAACCAACTGAGCCACCCAGGTGCCCCTGAAGTTGTTAATATTTCAAATTCTCCAGTAGAGGCTGTTGATTCAGGAGAATGTTATCTATAGAATGCATAATATTGCCTTAACACAATTTCCCCAAGTATTTCTGTTTGTAACAGGCTACCAAATCTGGTATTAAATTGGTACATTTTTTATGCATTTTAAGTTCTTCACTTACGTTTTAGATTAATATTTTCTTACAACACACCTAAGAAATAAAGTATTCCCCTTATGGGTTTGCTTGAGAATTAAGCGGTATGATACATGCAAAACAGTGCCTGAGACCTATAAATTAAGTTAATTAAATAGAAACATACTATAGTGTTTAACAAAATCATGAAATAAAAATAAGATTGCGTGTTTTATAAATTATATTCCTCCAAATATCGAAATTACCTAAAGTATTTTTAAAAATTTTTTTTAATGTTTATTTATTTTTGAGACAGAGAGAGACAAAGCATGAGCAGGGGAGGGTCAGAGAGAGAGGGAGACACAGAATCTGAAGCAGGCTCCAGGCTCTGAGCGGTCAGCACAGAGCCCGACGCGCAGGTCGAACTCACAGACGATGAGATCATGACCTGAGCTGAAGTTGGATGCTTAACCGACTGAGCCACCCAGGCTCCCCAAGTTTTTTTTAATGTTGATTTATTTTGACACAGAGAGAGAGAGAGATAGAGAGAGAGAGAGAGTATGAGCAGGGGAGGGGCAGAGAGAGGGGGGAGAAGAGAGAGAATCTTAAGTAAGTTCCATGCTCAGTGCAGAGCCTGATGCTGGCCTCGATCTCACAACCATGGAATCAAGACCTGAGTCAAAATCAAGAGTCAGATGATCAACCAACTGAGCCACCCAGGTGCCCCAAAATTACCTAAAGGTTTAATGAAAACTCTCTGGGGTGGAATAATAGAACTTCAAGGAGCTAATAGTTTGCCTACTAGATCTCTACCTAATGCTTTATTTTCCTATTCAAAAGTACAACGTCTAGATGAACCTTGGTATATCTTTCATTCATTGTTCTAAATAGGAAGATAGCATTTCTAAGTAATTTTGTCCAGATTCTTTGGTTAATGTGTTTCTCATCGTAATTAACTCATGGATTCTCCAGGGTATAAACTATTCTATAAAGAAACTCTTCTAGGGATGACTGATCACTTAATAACATTTAATAATGAATTATTCAAATTATATGTAATACATCTCACAAAAAAAAAGATTGACAAAAATTCACTGAAATAGGTAAAGTTAGGTTTGTTTTGTTTTTTTTTAAGCCAAAGTACCAAAGTTAGTAAACTGCCTGGACTCAGAGACCTACTTATTTGAGAAGAAGGCAAAAGACTTAGTTCTATCGAGTATTTGAGTAGCTCATGATTTTTCTTTATTTTCTAGAGCAATTTTTCAGTGAGGGGTGCCTGAGTCACTCAGTCAGTTGAGTGTCAGACTCTTTGATTTCTGCTCAAGTCATGATCCCGGGGTTGTGAGACTGAGCCCCGTGTCAGGCTCTGCACAGTGTAGAAATTCTCTCTCTCCCTCTGCCCTTCTCCCCGACTCGTGCTTGCTCTCTCTCTCTAAAATTAAACAAACAAACAAAAAAGCCAAAAAAAAAAAAAAACCCCAAACCCAACAACAACAGCAAAAAACACATTTTCAGTGAGGTACAGAATTTATGCAGCCAAAACTTAAAGGAGATTTAGTGTTAACGATTATGAAACAATAAAAATTTGAGCAAATCTGTTGTCTCGTAAACTTACATAAAATAGTAAAGGCATGTAAATCTCACGAAGTAAGAAGATACTGAAATTTTTCTAAAACATTATGATTTAATCCAATTATTAAATCACTGCTAGAAAATAACATCATAATCGAGATCTTAGGAGCAAGAACCTCTAAACCTCAGTTTATAGCCCCACTCCCCCCATGTCTTATTTCTAGTGTCTTAGATGGTGTAATCCTTTGGAATAATTTTTAGGTTCTTTTGACTGTGGGTCTCTTGTGACTAAGTGTTTTCTTTCCTATTCTTATGGTTACTTCCCACATTAAGTCATTATTATTATCGGGTATCTGGATCATGGCAGGAATGTTCAGACCTGTTTCAACTATCTTCCCTTCTCTGGGCCTTGGTCTGTCTCATTTATCATGGTTAGCTCTGTATTCTATCCTTCCTATTAGGTCACTTTGTTCAAGGCTCTCTCTGCCCACAGTAGAGAGATTGAACTTTTTAGAGATGCCCTCATAATCCTCCATCATCTGACCTCAATCTGCTCTGGGCAAAGTGGCCAACGGCTCCCTTATTGCAGACTTAGAGGACATTTTCTTATCTTCATTGAAGTCTTATAGGATGTAAACTCCACCAGGGCTAACATTTTGTTTTCTTCACTCTTGCCTATAAATTTAGCCCTGCTTGGCATCCAGTGGGTGTTTTATATGTTAAATAAATGAATAGATAAATGTTTCTGGGGCAAGTAGCTGGTAATCACTTCCACCTAAAATTGTTACTTAGAATCAGTGCTAGTATATTTTTTGTCTGATCAGACCTCCCAAATTAGTCCTTCTTTGTTTCTTTGTTTACTTCTGCCACCTGTTAAGTTGTGATTTTCCTGGAAATCTATTCTCAACTCACTTCTAAACACACTCTTGCTTTTAGTGTAAGTGCTTTCCATGATGGCTACAAGTCTCTTGTACTATAAAGATTCCTAATTCTGCTCCTTTTTAAGCTCCATATTTATTTAACTCTGATTCCAAATGAGTGTCTCAGGGGCACTCAAGTTCAGCATCTTCCACAATCTTCATTTCTTCTTGGTTTGGATGAATGATGCTAATATCTACCCTTGCCTGCCCATGCCAGAATCCCGGGAGTCATTGTAGATTCCTCCTTTCCTCAGTGTAGTAACGTATGGTGTTTTTACTGGTTGACTTTTAGAGGACAGAGGTGGGGAGGAATTATGTGTCCTTTGTTTTTTATTTTATTTCATTTTTTGTCTTGAAGGACTCTAAAATTTTCCCCTCACTCTTCCCTCTTTTCTTTTTCATTGTGTGGTTTCCAAAAAGCACCTCTTTTTCTCTGTCATTTCTCTTTTTAACACCTTTATTGAGATAATTCACATACCATAGGACTCACCCATTAAAGGGTACAATAAATGGTTTTGTTATAGTCACAGACTTGTGTGACCATTGCCACCATCTAATATGAGAACACTCTGGCCTTCAAAAAGAAACCCATGGCCATTAGTATTCCCTCCCGTTCCCTCCCGCCCCACCCACCAGCCCTAGGCAATCACTTATCTGCTTGTTCTCCCCATAGTTTCCCTACCCCTCTTCTGGACACTTCCTGTAAATGGAATCTTACAAGATGAGATCTTTTGACTGCACACTTTACCTTCTTCTTCCTAAGGGAAGGATTACTTTCCAAGGCTGCCTTTTCACATTCTTTTTTTTCTTTTTTTTTTTTTAACATTTATTATTGAGAGACAGAGAGACACTGAGCATGAGTAGGGAAGGGGCAGAGAGAGGGGGAGACACAGAATGCGAAGCAGGCTCCAGGCTCTGTGCTGTCAGCACAGAGCCTAATGCGGGGCTCGAACTCACAAACTGCGAGATCATGACCTGAGCTGAAGTCGGACCCTCAACTGACAGAGCTACCCAGGCACCCCTGCCTTTTCACATTCTTGCATGCACTTGTAAATCCCTTTACTATAGCCGGGTGTGCTTATGGAACAGAATATCTTTTCATTATTTTTACACTTTTTCTGGAACCGTCCTTTCTCTCCATGAAGACTTGAGATAGAAGCATGGGAGAGAAGGTATTGATATCTGTTTTATCAGTTTACTTTCTTGGTAATTGAAGTTTGGATGTTCTTCATCTTCTAATTATGCTGAAGGCATGGGTTTTGTATAGTTTTATTTGTGCATCTTGTTCTCTATTGGTTTTTTGGACGAAATTCTGGGACATTCTGATTTACACAGCTATCATTGCCTTGGCAACCCAGAATTCCTATAACTTCTTTTTTAGGTTCCCAATATTTGGGGGCACTGATAGTTACAAGTGAATTTTGAATTTTACTATATAACCAATGAGTCTGATTTTAGTTTCTGACTGTATTTATTATTTATTTGCTGTTTCCAGATAAAGCCTAATTTTCTAAAATCTCTGTCGCAAGAGATTGAATTTTAAGGCTATGAGTCAATATTATTTTTATGAGACATTTTGGGAGAACAATACTTGGTCTAGCAGAGCTGTTCTAAATCGTCTTATAATTTAGAGTCCTCTTGCTATTACAAAGAATTTATTGTTTAGATTTGATTTAAGCGACTGTTTTGGAGGATTTTGATCTAAGCATTTGTGAAGGTAATTGTGAAAGTAGAACAAAACATACATAGTCTTGCCACAGGAGATAAATGTGAACATAAGGTAGAAGGACACTAATTGCTTCTATATCTTAAGATTAAGGAACAATGAGTAGTCTTATGTATTTATCAGCATTGGTTTGTTCTGCTATTTCTGCATTATATATTTTCTATATATTATCATAGATTGCAACAATAACCTGAAAAGAAACTTGATAACCATAAAATCTAACTTCTTCATTTAAAACATAATAAAATGAGGGGTGCCTGGGTGGCTCAGTCGGTTAAGCGTCTGACTTCGGCTCAGGTCATGATCTCACGGTTCACGAGTTCGAGCCCCACACTGGGCTCTGTGCTGACAGCTTGGAGCCTAGAGCTTGCTTCAGATTCTGTGTCTCCCTCTCGCTCTGGCCCTTTCCCGCTCACGCTCTGTCTCTCAAAAATAAATAAATAAATGTCAAAAAATAAAAAATAAATAAAACATAATAAAATGAGTCCAAACAAATTTCCTAAAAATCATACAATATGTTAAAGATAAAGCTGAGTTGGGAATCTTGAATCAGTTAGCTTTTGCTGTATAACAATCTACCCCAAAACATAGTGTGGTAGGGTCCCCTCCCTAAAGAGAAAAAAGAGAGAGAGAGAGAGAGAGAGAGGGAGAGAGAGAGAAAAGGAGAAACCCAGAACAAACAACCCACAAAACTTCAAGATAACCTGGCTATGCACCTATGTGACAACATCCCTCATGACCTCGTAAACTGAGACCACTTAATCAGACTACATGTTTGTGTGTGTTACCATATATGGGAGACAAAGAAATAGAAAATGCACTAAAAAAAACTATGCCACGTGACATTCAGTGCTCAGTTCTTTCGGGTACGAACCCAAATGAGCGGTGCCCACAGGAATAAAGTTGCTTTCTGGAAATTAAAAGGCCTTGGTGTCACGACTCTCTGTGCGAGAATCCTGCTACAACAGCAGCTTAAAAATATCATCTATTCAGCTCACAGTTCTGTGGGTTAGTAGTTTGGACGGGGATCAGTCAGCTAGATTTTCTGCTGGTCTTCTCTCATGTGTCATACTCAGTTGTTAGGCTAACACCTGAATGATCTAGGAAGACCCCATTCATGTGTTTGGAGGTAGCCGTGTCTTGGCCGGAGCAATGGGGTAACTGGCCCAATGTGTCTCTCATCATCCGGTAGGCAAACCTGGGTTTGTTGGGCGCTGGCAATTACAGGGCTTCTGACAACAGCTGGGGTGGAAGCTGAAAGGCCTCTTGGAGTTTAGGCTGCATTTTGCACAACTTGATCTCCATCACATCCCATTGGTAAAAGCAGGCTGTGAAGCCAGCCCAGCTTCAAGGGCAGGGAAGTAGATTCTACCTCTCAAAGGGAGGAACTTCAAAGCATTTGCAGCCTCTCTGTTTGTTTGTTTTGTTTTTTCACTATCTCAAAACCTCATTGAGCTAATTTCCAGTCCCTGGCCCTCTCAGTACAGAATCCCTAGATAAGCAATGAGATAAGATACCTCTTTACTTCACGGTAACTAATTTTTGTTCATGAAACAGTAACTGATGTTTGTTGATGAAACCAAAAAGTGATACTTGAAATGGATCTTGAAGAACAGGTTTTTCAGACAGAAATTTAAAAGTTGTGTCCAGATATAAGGAAAAATACGTGGAAAAGCACAGAGCTTGAGAGAAAAAGACAGGCTCTGGGATAGTGAGAAAATCAGCATGACTTGTGGGTTAGATCATGGGAAAATGTGGTGGGGTCTTCCAAGGCTGGTGATAAGACTAGAGAAGTCTTCTGATGTGCAGAATGTCTTTACATTCAAAGTAGGGGCTCTGCTCCCCAGTTTTCTTCAAAAAGGGGTTTTTAGTTCACAAGAAAAAGCATTAAGACAGAATTTCCATTTGGGGAAAACCAACTCCCCTACCCCCTGAACAGGAAATCTGAACAAATACAAGTTCTCTGAATGGAAGGATACTGGTGTATAACAGAGATTCTATGGATCCAGGGGACAAAACTGTCATTATCACGGTGAGGGCATGACAGCAGCATGGACTGGAAATGATGGTCCAAGAAAGAGCACAGTAGTCTGCATGGGTCATGTCATCAATGAGTCAGAGATACAGGTTACAATCCAGGAGTTCAGGAAATAGAACATAAATCAGTCAGCCCACCAGATGGCTCTAGCTTAGCACTTCCTGTTACAAAATGACCACAGGAAGTGAGACGTCATGAAGCCTGCAGGTGGGAGACATCGCTGGGGTTGATGAAAGCAGAGGCAGGAAAAGGCAAAGTCAATTTGACTACAAAATCCTTTATCAATTTCTGGAACATTATTACTGCTGCAGCGCAAGAGGAAATAATCTTAGGACTATATTTGCAACCTTACAAACATTTATGAACTGAAGAATCACCTTTAAAAAAACAAAAAGCCTATTCTCATTTATTACAGGTGATAAAATAGCATCAGCAAGGTGTAATGCTACAGTTAAAAATGTTGCTTTAGATCCTTTTGCTTTAAAAAATAGAAGCATATCAGCTGATATTCATATATGGACCTAGCGCAGTCTTTCATTTCCCTAATTCAAAATCGCTTTCAATTAATCATGTACTCCATAGTTACTGTTGGTGCTCTGTCCTGTGGTTTTAGTTGAACACCCATTTGCAAATGAAATTACCTATTTGATTTTGTTTGTTTGTTTCAGAGGATGTTATCACGTCCTTCTCAGTGTCCATTACAATTGTGCTCGTAATTGGAGGGTTTATTTGGGCTCTGTGTGTCTGTTTGTCTCGAAGAAGAGCCAGTGCCCCCATCTCGCAGTGGAGTTCAAGCCGGCGGTCTAGGTCTTACAACCATGGCCTCAACAGAACTGGATTTTACCGCCATAGTGGCTGCGAACGGCGAAGCAACCTCAGCCTGGCCAGCCTCACTTTCCAGCGACAAGCTTCCCTGGAGCAGGCAAATTCCTTTCCAAGAAAATCAAGCTTCAGGGCTTCAACCTTCCATCCCTTCCTGCAAAGTCCACCACTTCCGGTGGAAACTGACAGTCAGCTGGTGACTCTCCCTTCCTCCAGCTCGGTTCACACCATCAGCACTTCGCACAGTCTGAGCCGCCCGGATTTCCACTGGTCCAACAACAGTCTTCGAGTGGGCTTTTCCACACCGCCCCCACCTGCCTATGACTCAATTATAAAAGCGTTCCCAGATTCCTGAGGAGGGTGCTTTTGTTTTTAATTTGTTTCTTCCCTTTCTTGGCTTTTCCCGAAAGAAAATTACAGACAGGCTAAACGGAATTTTGAGGGCATGGCCCAAACAGCTGATGAGTTTCCAAGTTGAATTATGTTCATGCACTATATATAATTCAATGCAGAAAATGTAAAACACATTTTCTTTGAATACACCTTTTTCTTTTGTCTCACAGAATAGTAATGTTTTCCAAAAAGGTATATATTTATGTTTGTTTTTTTTTAACTCAACCTGAAGGTTATTAAAGACAGTGGTTCTTATCTGAGACTCAGCTGTGATACAGTATATAAATATTTTAGACTAAAATTAAAACTTTAGATATTTGTGGTTTACAATCCTCATTCACTGTCCAATGTGACTATAAAGGCGGAAAAATCACTATGTCACTTTAAAATAAATCTATCCTAAAGAATTTTAATTTTACCTTCCTCGGAATGACATGAATCATTTTATAGTCTTGGATTTTCAATGGATTATATGAGCACAAAAGTGACAGAACAGAGATTTTAAAGTTCCTTGATGGCACTCATTTATGACAAGTGTGGGAAGCAAGCAAAGGAAGAGAAACTCTGTGGGCGTTATAGGACACTTCAATTTTGACACTTATTTTCCCCCCACCCCAGCCTCTTTTGGTGCCTTCCCCAAGAATAGTTATCTACATCATTGAGGCAAAATCCTTGGGTTTACTAAGATCATCTAACTCTCCTTCACTGTTATAGTTATGTTGTTAGACAAGCAATACCAGCAAACCCAATTCTTTGACCTAAAAAACAAACTTTAATAACACCAAGCTTACATTTTTCCTTGGATATATTTTATTTCTTAGATATAAAGTTAGCCATTGGGGAAAGCACTTTATCTAGGGACCATCTCTTGTAACTTCACAGACAAATGGGGGTTGGTAGGGAGGAAGTCTATCATTGCGACAACCATGAAGATTGCTCCTTCCTGGATCGACTCATCAGATATCATCCCTTGTTTGCTTTTCTACGAATTTCAACCTCACATTCTATGAAGAGTCTTTGTACAATGATTAAACCATGCCATATGGTCTTTGGT
The DNA here is from genome assembly GCF_027475565.1 of Acinonyx jubatus. Taxonomy (NCBI): domain Eukaryota; kingdom Metazoa; phylum Chordata; class Mammalia; order Carnivora; family Felidae; genus Acinonyx; species Acinonyx jubatus. The sequence goes on along the minus strand of NC_069385.1, from coordinate 14,552,809 downwards.
GCAGACACTTATTTAAGGAGTCCACTTCCACAGAGGGCCACCCTCTTAAAACAAGGTACATTCCCAAATATGGGCACCAGAGAGCTTCAGTGACCAGATGCTTACGGCTGTCCCTCTTCATGTAAGGACACAAGTTCACTGGAGTATTATTCAAAAGGCCTATAGTTCATTTCTGATATAGTGACTATTTAGCTTATGTTGCTGTTTGTTTGTTTCTCTGAACGCTGGGATTTTTCATGAAGAAAATGTACTATTATTTTAGCTTCTGCAGTGCAGTGCTCACAGCTAATAGTGTCTGAGTATGTTTCAAGAACATAATAATTTTTACATAGTAAGAGATTCTGTACGGCATTCTGTTTTTTATTTTTATTTAGCATTTATTTTCCATTGTTCCTCAAGGACAATTATTCTTAATGATGTCTATAGATTGATGCTGTCTAATGTAATATGCCAACAAGAAAGAAGGAAAGAAAGAAAGAAAGAAAGAAAGAAAGAAAGAAAGAGAAAGGCAAGGAAAGGAGGGAGGCAAAAAAGCAGTTAAGAAGAAAGGAAGAGAGGAGGAAGAAAGGTATTAAGAAAAAATTCTCACAGGATAACCAATTTGTTATAAGTTGGTTTTTAACAAATCTGGCAATTGTCATGTAGCCAGTTAAGATTTCAGGAGAGCATTAACTTAGTAACAAAGCTATCGTTTACTTCCAGGTCATCCTTAATGTTTCATATGAGAAGTAAACAAAGTGTATGGCTTTTATCTAGAATTTATACTGGGATAAAAATCGCTTTATAGCTTTCAAATTAGGAAAATGGGAGCAGAAATCCCGCGGTGAATTTAACCATCTGGCAGAATTGTTGCCTTCCTTTTCCTCAATTATGAAACAATCAAAATGAGTATCTTATAAATATTGTGCAATTTATGAAATGTGAAATTTAAGCAAAAACTAGAGGCTTTTTAAGTTGTATCTGTTTAATTTGAAATGTTTAGTTGATTATGCAATAAAATTAAACCAATGTCAATTTCGGTTCACAGTTTGTTTATTGAGTGACCTGTGACTATCTCACATTTACTTTGGTATTTTAATTCAGTCTAGGCCATTCTTTATCTATTCTTGAGAAACAAACTTTATTTTATATAGAAATGGGTAACAAAAAAAGGTTACATCATAAAAAATGGAACAAGGTGTTTTAATTAATAATGCAGATGTAAAATGAGTACTTTTTAAAAAAAATTAATTAAAAATTTTTTTTAAATGTTTTATTTATTTTTGAGACAGAGAGAGACAGAGCATGCGCAGGGGAGGGCAGAGAGAGAGGGAGACACAGATTCCGAAGCAGGGTCCAGGCTCTGAGCTGTCAGCACAGAGCCCGACATAGGGCTCAAACTCACAAACCACGAGATCATGACCTGAGCCAAAGTCAGTGGCTCAACCGACCAAGCCACCCAGGTGCCCCCCAAACATATTAATTTAGACTCTTTCTTCACTAAACAAATAATTCCAGAATTACTTAATTAAAATTGTAGAGAATAAGCTTTTTTTTTTCTGAGATATAGCTGATATGTAACATTATATTTATTTAGGTGTACAACATAATGATTCAATATAAGTATATATTGCAAAATGATCACCACAAGTGCCGTGAGCATCCATTACCACGTATAGTTACAAATTTTTTTTTCTTATGATGAAAGCTTTCAACATCTACTCTCCTGTAATTTTTAAATATACAATTCATTATTATTAACTACAGTCACCATGCTGCACATTACATCCCTGGAAATTATGTATTTTGTGACTGGAAGTTTGTATCTTTTGACCACCACCCATTTCACCACCCCCACTTCTGGCAACCACCAAAGTGTTCTCTGTATGCCTGAGTTTAAACAAACATTTTAAATAAAATCAATATTAAAATGAGAGGAACTTAAAATGTTTAGCAAATCCATGCACAGAAAAGGAACACTTTTTAAGAGCCAAAGGGGTGGAATAAATTACAAAGGAAAATATTAATAGGTTTGATTTTTGAAAAATTCTGAAATTATGTTCATCGAAAGATAAACTTAGCCAAAATTTAAAAGCAAGGAGGAGGAGTAGAGACTCACCATAAACATAGCAAACAGATGGCCAGTATCTCTAGGTTATGGTTTGTTCATACAAATAGACATGGAAAACATTCCATTCTAAGTTGATAAAGGAGTAAAGGACCAAAAGCAATTATTTATCAAAGAGAAAATTTAGTTAATTAACAAGTATATGGTGAAATAGCCAATATTATAGCTAAGAAATTGCATTTGTTTTTGTTTTTGCCTTGTTTTTGTTTTTTTTCTGTATCCACCCAGAGGTACAGATTTTATTTTATTTTATTTCATTTTATTTTATTTTTTTAAATATGAAATTTATTGTCAAATTGGTTTCCATACTACACCCAGGGCTCATCCCAACAGGTGCCCTGCTCAATACCCGTCACCCACCCTCCCCGCCCTCCCACCCCCCATCAACCCTCAGTTTGTTCTCAGTTTTTAAGAGTCTCTAATGCTTTGGCTCTCTCCCCATCTAACTTCTTTTTTTTTTTTTTTCTTCCCCTCCCTCATGGACTTCTGTTATATGTTAACAATATTCTAGCATTTTTGTCTACCACCTTAGATGATCATTTATAAAAGAATGAAATCCCCTCACTGTTGACAAATATGCTGAGAGAGTAATGCTCTCACACATTTCTGGTGGCAAGGTAAATTGGGACTACAGTCTGGTAAAATGTATCAAGAGTCTTGCACTGGACAGATCATGAAGTCTCATAGTGTCTGCTAGGTACACAATTTCCTTTGAGAAAGATGGCAGGGGGCATTTAGGGAGACCAGTCTTGTTATATTGACCATGCACGACTGAACCAGAGTATCTCATAGCAGATGGTGAGTAACTGACCAAATTAGATCTTTCCTGCTTTGGGCTGACAAGACTGAGATGAAGGGAGAGCAAGGGAGAATTCCCTGCAGCACCACCTCTAAGGGGAAGGAGCTACATGAATAGCAAAGGCCTGGGGCAAAAACACAACAGCAGCCTTTTAATAAACCCCCATTACTTAAGGTTACATATTTATATTTATGATTCCAATACTTGAAAGAAAGTAACCCCCAAACCAGTTCAAGGAGTCGGTGATGAGAAATAGACTCTTAGCCTGTCTTTACTGGGATAATTGGGCCCTGGCCCAGGCAGGTGGATCACTGCTCTGGGGGCTGTATGTCTCACAAGACTCCACACTTTGGATACTTTCTTGAAATTTTCCAAGTCACAAGTCAGTGTGTTGTACGGACCATTACTGGCAATGCTATTTGGATAAGGTGTCTTAAGCCTGGGTCAGAACCCAGGTGGGTCTTGTCCCCTGTTTCCTCTTTCTGGGGTGCTCTTTGATCCTTTATACTATGTGTGGGATTGACCAGATGTCCCGGGAGTTTTACAGCTTTTATCTTTGGGTTTTTCTGCCTTCTTATGGCTGGGTCCCAGTTCAAGGAGGCAGTCTAGGCAACCACACCACTTTTGCTGAATGGGGCCTGTTTCTGTTGTAGAATCAAAATTCGATAGATAACCAGAATGGGACTAACATGCTAATTTGGGGTAACTAACTCAGAATGAACAATTTTTATGTGCTTTGAATTTTTATACATTATTTGATTTTATAACACTTTTTAAGTGTTATTTCTGAACACATTAAATACTTATGGAAAGATCTCTATGCTTCACATGTGCCCATGAATTTTGTAAAACACTTTTGAGTCTTATAGCTTTAGAGTGAATCCAAGGGGTGCAGGAAGAACAGGTGTCTGATCTCTCTTAGAAAGCAGCCATTTAAGTACACTGTCATATATGGTGGCTCTTGCAAGGTATGTTGTGGAAAAACTAGATCCTAGTGCCAACACAGCTGACCAGGAGGTAGAACTCCAGGGCTAGTATGCACCACGGCAGCCAGCAGCCCTTGCTGCTTATAGCCTTCACTTTGAGACTACTCAAAACCAGCTGCAGAAATGGGTATGTTCATGAATTGTGGGATTTCCAGAATGCCAGACACTCCATGATTAAAGAGGGTCTTTACTGACAAAAAGCCAGGCTTGTCGATAAACCTTAGCAGAGCAAAAGGTAGGCAGTGGGAATGCTGAAACTTATTTTGTGTTATTGGCTACAATTAGGAGAGGAGAAGCTAGGGCTCGTGGCTAGTAAGTAACGAGAAGCCAAATGGCCAAATGGTCATGGGAATCCCAGGGCAAAGGTGTTCAGAGTACGATGTTTGTTCCAAATTAAAGAGCAAATTGAGAGGCCATATGGACAAAATGCGTGCCAATGAGTTAATGATGTTTGCGTAAAGCACTCATACGATCAGTGGGAAATGAGGAAATTCACAGCTGAAAATGAAAATAAAAAATCGTGAATAGAAAACAAAACTCCGTTTATGCTGAAAGTAAGGAAAACTAAGAACTCCTTTTAAGAACCCACAGAGAACAGGGAGTGAGGAGGGTGGGAGGGGGGCCTGGATGGCTCAGTTAAGTGATTGACTCTTGGTTTCAGGTCAGGTCATGATCTCACGTTTTGTGAGTTCAAGCCCCACTTTGGGCTCTGTGCTGACAGCATGGAGCCTGCTTGGAATTCTCTCTCTCTGCCCCTTCCCCATTCTCTCTTTCTCTCTCTCTCTCTCTCTCTCAATACATACATACTACATACATACATACATACATAAACAAACAAACATTAAAAAAATAAAATGAAAAAGAAAACCAAACAATCCACAAAGAATAGCAACAATCAATAAACTTCTGATGAGATTGACAAGGGACACCAAGAATAACATGCACTTTCCAGCTCGGGGATACAATGTGATATTTAGAGAATCAGGTAAATGGAAGAAACTCTGCCAGGCAATGTGAATACCCAATGTGAAGAGACACAGGCTGGAGACCGTTAAGTGTGTGGTTGGAAAAATTAACCACTCCTTGCTCCAAACAGCGACCAATCAACTGATTTGACAAAGCTCAAGATAATTACTCTGTCCAACAGGGGGGGTGTTTGTTTATTTGTTTGTTTGTTTTTTCCTCTAAGCAGGTTTCCATCAGAGACTGTTGAAGTCTCAAGATAAACTCTTTGTACCCGCAGAGAAATATATTTGTAGTTTGTTCTGCTACTTTGATGTGATTAACCTCATACACGATTGGTAGGTGGGATAATATCAGTAGAAAGTCTTATGAGATCATTTGGGATTTTCCCCAGCATATTCATGTTTTGAAGTGATCAGTAAGAAACTTTCTTAAATTAAGAAAAAAAGAGACCTCTATCAACATCTAAAAATCACAAGAAAAACAGTAAAAATCTGCAGAAGTGCCTAATTTTAGTGCAAGTAGTGGCTGACTTATTGGCGTCACAAAGCACTGGGTTTTCCATATGTTGAGCTATCTGGTAATGCTGTTGATGAAGAAGTTGCAAAACTGTTTCTCCTATGTTGAAACAATGGTTTATGAAGACAACTATCTCCTGGATCAGATTTTTAATGTATATGAAAATAGAGAATTAAATGTCCTCCAAGACTATGTTATGAATGAAGAAGCTTCTGCTTTAGGCTTCAAGTTATAATAGATTGACTTACTCTGATGCTAGGTACAAATACTATTTAGACATTCAACTGCCATAGTAATATTATTAGGATTGTTATTGCTTTTGCTAGTGCTCTAGTTACAAACTTCCACAGGTCTTTTAGGTTTTGGAGTGGCTTGCCCCTAAACTTATCTTGTCTATAAGCAATATTATGTGTAGTGCTTAGTTTTGTAGAACCTGGGATTTTTCAGGAATGCATCATATAGTCTTAGAGCAAAAATGTACACACACATATGTACATATGATAAGTTTCAAGAAGTTAAAGGATCTTCCTCCAATATGAATGTCTTATCACGAAAGTATCTGGCTAAACATTAGGCAGTGAACTAAGTTCAATCCAAGGTATTTCTACCACATAAGGCAGGAGATCCTCCCAATGTGATAGAAACGACCACAGTTGAGGGAAATGTTATAAATGAGGGAGAAAGTGTAGAGTCAAATATCAGACTGCAGACTTCCCCCCTGCTTTATCCACAAGGCATGTTAAATATTCATTCAGAACCTATTCTGTTCTCCATCTTGGGTGCTCAGCAAAAGATCAAAGGGCCCCAAGTAAAGAAGTAAGGAACACAAGAGATTCTATCACCACACTATAATTGGGCACATAGCAGATCTGGATAGAACATTCCCTATATTAGTTCTCAACAGTAATTCATTTGAGCCAGCTTTCAAATATGATTGTAGGAGTTGATTATAGTAGTATCTCAGGGAAGCCCCCACAAGGAAGAAGCCAGGCTTTAGAGGCAAATGAAACAAGCTGCAGTCATGGATTCAAATATCAGGTCTCTTTCCCTCTTTCTCTTTTTTTAAAAAAAAATTAATTAAATTAAAAAAAAAATTAAATCCAAGTTAGTTAATATATAGTGTGATAATGATTTCAGGGATAGAATTTAGTTATTCATCATTTACACATAATACCCAGTGATCATCCCAACAAGTGTCCTCCTTAATGCCCCTCGCCCATGTAGCCCATCCCCCTGCCCAGCACCCCGCCAGCAACCCTCAGCTTGTTCTCTGTATTTAAGAGCCTCTCACGGTTTGTCCCCCTCCCTGTTTTTGTATTATTTCTGCTTCTCTTCTCTTATGTTCATCTGTTTTGTATCTTAAATTCCACATATGAGTGAAATCACATGATATTTGTCTTTCTCTGACTGACTTATTTCGCTTAGCATAATACACTCTAGTTCTATCCACATCGTTGCAAATGGCAACATTCATTTTTTTTTGATTGCCGAGTAATATTTTAATATTCCATTGTACATATATACCACATCCTCTTTATCCATTCATCAATCGATGGACATTTGGGCTCTTTCCATACTTTGGCTACTGTCTATAGTGCTGCTATAAACATTGGGGTGCATGTATCCCTTCGAATTAGCACTCCTGTATCCTTTGGATAAATACCTAGTAGTGCAATTGCTGGGTCATAGGGCAGTTCTATTTTTAACTGTTTTGAGGAACCTCCATACTGTTTTCCAGAATGTTTTTCCCCCCCTCTTATGTTTGCTTGTCTCTACAAGTTATGCAGCTCTTTTTTTTTTTTTTATGTAAAAAAGAATGTCAATCACACATTAGGGGAAAAAGTAAAGCCAAAAATTTCCAAATTAATTAGCTACTGGGGGATGGGAGCAAAAGAGGGATAGTTTCCTTACTTTTCATAGCATGAATGTACAGGACACAGCATTTTGCCAACAAAACCCCTACTGTTCTGAAAATGACATTCTCAGGGCGCCTGGGTGGCTCAGTCGGTTAAGCATCTGACTCTTGATTTCTGCTCAGGTCATGATCTCCTGGTTCGTGAGATTGAGCCCCATATCAGGCTCCGTGCTGACAGAGATCTGAGCCTGCTTGGGATTCTCTCTCCCCTCTCTCTCTGCTCCTGTCCTGTTCATGCACACGCACTCTTTCTCTGTCTCTCTCAAAATAAATAAATAAACATTAAAAACATAACTATAGTCCATGCCTGGATGGCTGGACTATGGAATATATATGAAACCCGCATTCTCTCCCCTGACTAATCTACTCACATGATTATGGCGGGAACACTGCATCAAATATCACCTCAATGATTGCTCTAGGAGAACGTATCTGATCAAGTAAATCCAGTGGCCCTTTCCAAAGGATTTTGTGGGGGAGGATGCTGAGAGAGATGGGCCAATATCTCTCAGATGGCTAAAACTGTAAGAAGTAAAATTTAAAAGTTCTTTTCTGTCGGGGCGTCTGGGTGGTTCAGCCTGCTAAGTGTCGGACTCTTGATCTCAGCTCAGGTCATGATCTCACGGTTGGTTGGATCAAGCCCCATGTCTCGCTCTGCACTGACAGTGAGGAGCCTGTGTGGGATTCTGTCTCTGCACTGCCCCCCCCCCCTTCCCCTTCCCTGCGGGCACATACATGCTTGTGCTCTCTTTCTCAAAATAAATGAATAAACTTTAAAATAAATAAATAAATAAATAAATAAATAAATAAATAAAAGCTCTCTTCTGTCCTATGGTAAGGAAGAAATTCAACTGATTCACAGAGAGAAGCAGAATAAAATAAAAGTGCTAATCGCTTTGAAATTCTCAGTTCTGGTAGTTCCTGAAGCCTGGTTGCATAGATCCCTCTCCCTCCTATGGCATGAGCAATTAAATCTTTCTAAAATTTCACCAGGTACCACAAAAACTTTCCAGCAAATTCCCATTTTTATACAAAAGAAATTGATTTAGATTACAGTATTTTGCCAAAAATATTCTAACTAAATAAGTATTTAGTATATACTGCTTTATTTTTGAAGCATACATTGAGAAATAGGGGTATAAGCATAAAGTGAGAAATTATATCAGCAACTGCTAGTAAAATTAAGTATGGAATATCTAGCTTAGGAAAATTGGCATGTTGAGAAAGAACAGATTATGTAGAAAATGGTAGAATACAAAGGAAATAACAATTCAAAGTAAAAAGTGAAAGCATTAAGATAAGATGTCAGAATTAATATCAAATCAATTGCATTGTTTACAAAACTAAATACAAATGAGATGAACACACACAAAGTAACAGGCTTCGGTTGGATCAAAAAATCCAACTGTCAGTTGTAAATCTTGCCCAAAATGACGTGTTTCAGGAAAGTTGAATGTAAAAGGGTAGGCAAATGTATATTAGACTATAGCTATTATCAGTATGAGAAAAAGTCAAACTCAAGATGAAACATGAGACTAGGATAAAACGTCTTACTTGACAATATTAAGGAACGTAATCCCAATAAGGATATGTCATTTTCTGTCTTAGGTAGCAAGGCACCAGAAATGTCTTTATAAAAACAAACTGTAAGCATAGTGGAGGATGTAAAAGAATATTTGAATATTATGTGCAGGACATGCCTTCTGTATGCATAAGAGGCCACAATATTTTAAGATGTTTTCTATGTAACTTAATTTTTACATTCAGCATTGTTTTAGTCAGAATCCCATCTTGGCGACTTATGTTTTGTGGTGTTTTTGTTTTTGTGTTTGTCTTTTAATTTAGATGAAAATAGAAAATCATGTGGAAATAAAAGGTAAGAGACAAAGTCATTAAAATTCTGGGAAAGGAGAATTAGCCTACCAGATATCAAAGCATTCTTGGGGTTAAAATAATAATTAAAATACCATGCAAACAAAATCAAAGAAAAATTGTGTACAGAGCAACTGAATAGAATAACAGTACAGAAGTAGAAGCCAGGTATTATGTGAAAAATTACTTGTGATAGGGTGGAATTTCTAATAAGTGAAAAAAATTGATTTTATAAATGTTTTGGGGGAAGCTGGATGGCCAAAGAAAAAATCTTTCTCATTCATCTAAAAATAAATCCTGGATGCCTGGGTGGCTCAGTCGGTTAAGCTTCCGACTTGGGCTCAGGCCATGATCTCATGGTTTGTGGGTTCGAGTCCAGCATCAGGCTCTGTGCCGACAGCTCAGAACCTGGAGCCTGCTTCCAATTCTGTGTCACCTTCTCTGCCCCTTCCCCGCTTGTGCTCTGTCCCTCAAAAATAAATAAACATTAAAAAGATTAAAAAAATAAATAAAAATAAATTAAACATGGTTAAGAAATGTAAATGTTAACATGAAATAAGAAATAAAGACATACTATGGGGCACCTGGGTGGCTCAGTCAGTTGAGCATCCAACTTTGGCTCAGGTCACGATCTCCCAGCTCATGAGTTCGAGCCCTTCATAGGGCTGGCTATGTGCTGATAGCTTGGAGTCTGGAGCGTGCTTCGGATTCTCTGCCCCAACCCACTCACATTCTGTCTCTGTCTCTCTAAAAACTAAATAAACACTAAAAAAAAAAAAAAAAAGAAAGAAACACATATTAAAAAATAACTTCTCTAAGTGGATTTGGATGGGAGCATATAGGATTTTGTTTTCCATTCTGAGTTTAATTTTTATATTTTTTTAAGTTTTTAAAACTTTTGTTTAATTTTTTTTTAAGTTTATTTAAGAGAGAGAGAGAGAGCAAGAGAGAGGGTGAGGAAGGGACAGAGAGAGGAGGAGAGAGACCATTCCAAGCAGGTTCCATACTGCCAGTGCAGAATCCAACGCCAGGCTCGATATCACGAACCGTGAGATCATGACCTGAGCTGAAATCAAGGCTGAACCACCCAGGCACCCGAAGAAGTTTAATTTTTAAAATGAACAAATCCTATTAAAGTCCATAATTGAAATAAACTTCACTGAGATTTAATTCCTATAAAATAAGATGCATAACATTTGAAGTGTGATCAGTTTTGACATATGTATACACCCATGGTAGCATCACCATAACCAATATATATACCCTTCCATCATCACAACATGCTCCCTGGTACTCCTTCGTGATCAATTCCCATTTTCTACCCCAAGCCCCAAGCAAACATGGGGCTTCCTATCATTATAGATTAGTTTTATTTGTCCTGGAGTTTTGTGCAAATGGGATCCCACACTATGTACTATTTTGAGGCTGGTTTCTTCCATTCAAGAAAAGTACTTTGAGATTCATCCATGATGTTTGTTGCATGTTTCGCTAATTCATTTCATTTTTTTTATTAAAAAAATTTTTTTTTTGAAGTTTTTATTTCTTTTTGAGACACAGAGAGAGATAGAGCACAAGTGGGGAAGGGACAGAGAGAGAGGGAGACACTGAATCTGAAACAGGCTCCAGGCTCTGCGCTGTCAGCACAGAGCTTGACGCGGGGCTTGAACTCATGAAGCGTGAGATCACGACCTAAGCTGAAGTCAGACGCTTAACCGACTGAGTCACCCAGGCGCCCCAATTCATTTCTTTTTATAGCTGAATAATAGCCCATTGAATGCCTATATTATAATTTATTTATTTATTAACTTATTGGGCATTTTATTCCCTGTTTTCGATTATTACGTATAAGATTTCTATGAATACTTGTGTACAAATTTTTGTATGGACCTGTAGTAATCTGAACATTGGCCTCCCAAAGTATCCTAATCCTTAGAACCTATAAATGCTACCTTATTTGGAGACAGGGCTTTTTCAGCTGTGACTAAATTAAAGATTTTGAGGGGGGGAGGGGAGATTATCCTGAATTATCTCAGTGGGCTCTCAAATGCCATCACGAGTGCCCTTATAAGGGAGGCAGAGGGAGTTCTGACACAGGGGGAGGAGAAGGTGATGTGCAGACAGAGGAGAGAGTCGTGAAGATGCTGGCCTTAAAACCGGAAGTAATACTGCCACAAACCAAGGAATGGTAGCAGCCACCAGAACCTGGAAGACTCAAGGAACACATTCTTCCCTAGGGCTTTGAAAGAGGAGCGGCCGGGCCAGCACCTGGTTTTTAGCCTACTGGAAGGTGCTGGATTTTCAGCCCCCTCTCTGTGAGAGAGTACATTCCTGTTGTAGCAAGCCACCGTGTCTGGGGCCACTCGTTACAGCAGCCATAGGAAACTATTACAAGACCTATGTCATGAGCTTCCTTGGGAAAATACTGGGGAATAGCACTGCTGGATTGCACGGTAAGCCTGCGTTTAAGACACCGCAAAATTCCTTTCCAAAGTGGCTGCACCATTGTATTTATTTATTTATTTATTATTTGAACATTTATTTATTTTTGAGAGACAGAGAGAGACAGACCGCAAGCAGGGGAAGAGGCAGAGAGAGAGGGAGACACAGAATCCGAAGCAGGCTTCAGGCTCTGAGCTGTCTGGGCTGTCCTTTATTCGACATCCTCGTGAATGTCGAATGCTTGCTATTTTCTGTGTTTTTAAAAATGTCATTGATTCTAGTAGATGTACGGTGTTGTCGCAGTTTTCATTTACATTTTTCTGAGGCTAAAGACTCTGAGCGGCTTTCATGGTGTTTATTAGCTCTTTATGTTCTTTCTTTTGCGAAGTATCTTTGCAAATACTTTGCCACTTTTAAAAAACTGTGTTGTCTTCTTATTATTGAGATTTTAGTGGTCTTCGTATAATCTAGGTAAAAGTCCCGTATCAGATGCATGTGTTGGCAAATGTTTTCTCCCAACTGTGGCTTGCCTTTTCATTTTTTTAATGTGTATTTTGAAGAACGCAAGGTCTTAATTTTTATGAAATCAATTTTATCAGTGTGTAATGTTTCTTTTTTTTTTTTTTAATTTAAATCCAGGTTAGTTGACATACATTTTATGATTTTTATCCACCCCGAACTTTGTTAAGCCGGTTGTTTCTTGCTGTGCAATAACTGTGCAGCAACTTGTAGCTACCTCAGCCCCCTGAAGTCTGCGCTCTCCTCAAGTCCCTAGACCAGTATGCTCTTGTTGGGATCCCTCTCCCTACGCTGGAATGTGTCCTCTCCCCAGATTTGATGGTAGAGCTATCCTCCTTTATTTGCCTTCTTTAAGGAATCAAACTCACCACGCTGCTTGTTTCCCAATGCCTGGATTTACCACTCTGCCATCCAGCTCTAATTTTTACTGGGACAAAACCTGTTTTGACTTCCCCACTGACCGATAGGTTGTTTTTCACAGACACCGTGGTTGCAGGGCTGCTGACGACACCACCTCGGAGCCGGAAAGAGCAGGCTGGGAAGAAGCAAGTTAAAACGCCACCTAGCCCACCGTTCGTACGGAGATTCAGTTGTTTTGCTTGAACAGCTGCTCCTTGGGTTGCTTCAAGCCTTTAGTTAATTTCCAGAGCACTGGAAAAGTCTCATTTTTCGCCTGAATTCTCATTGGTTTAATGAAGGAGTAAAATTTCAGAGGCCTTTGTCACTCCAGAAGTGTTTCTGCTTACTGACATGCTGGTATTTAGACAATCATGCTAGGAAAGTCTGCTGACATAAAGTGCATAGGTCCTAAAAATGAGAACTTGATCCCACCACTCCTTCACCGGAATACTGTAGCGATTTCTCCCGGGTTTGCTTTTCTTACGATATGAAATAGTAGGTGGGAACAAAGACCACCCTCTCTAAGGAGTTGATAGACTTTACTGGCATATCTTTCTTCAACCATGAATCTCTTGTAAATGGGAACAAAATGTAGGATGCCTGCTGATGACCAATAGACTGCCATGTCATATATCCATTTCAAAATCTGCACCATATGAGGCAAGGCTTTCAGTCCTCCAATGCTCCAGGATAAATCTGCAACTTTGTTAAATCTATGTCTTCTGGACAGTGTAGAATTTATTGTTCTTTACCTTCCTGAAAGGTCTTGGAATGAGGAGATGCTCATGTGCGATAAACATCAAGATCAAATATATTGCTTGAGGAAATTTTAATCTTTGTGTTTAGACACTTCCATTCACCAGGCCACAGAGAAATCCAGTCTTCAGTGGTTATTTTCTCTGGGTAGAAATAAATAATGGGACCTGTGTAGGGACCGATTTGTCCTCTGCCATATCCCAAAAGGCATGCATTTCCCCAGTTTATTCCTCACTGAAATTTTCATTAGAGGAGACACTTCAGTAACATTTCCCACATGCTTTGACTTTTTTTTTTTTTTGAAGAACATGTTTCATTCTATCAGATTAATTTCACCCTAAGGTATTTGCATAAGTGATGTGGGCCTGGCCTTTGACGTTATCTTCCTGAATGATCTCTGATTGCTCACTCAGGCATATCGTAGACACAGGGTCTCATTGAATCTTGTGCTATCTTTACCAAATCAAATCTGTAAAGTTCATTTGTAATTTAATATATTGTTTTTGAGTCATCTTGACATTTTGACTTCATAAGTGTAAACTGAAAACTACATTTACTGGAAGTTTGTTTTTAAAAATAAGACAACATATGCCAGATCCCTGATCTACAGATGCTTTATAAAATTAGGCAATGCTTATGATGAGGTAATGCTACCAAAAGAAAATTTTTAAAAAGAAATTTATGCCAATAATTCTAAAGCACGTAAAAGAACTAGACTATGTTCAATGGTGGAATATACAAGGACTGGTGTAAATTATTAGTATTGAATCCAGTTTGTTTTTTTTTTTTAAGGGAGCCAGAGAGTATAATCAAATGTTAACAGGGCGACAATATTTAGCGTTACTGAAAGAATCGGAAGAAAAGCTTTTTGTATTTCAAAAGTATATATACTGTAAATAAATAAGCTTTTTAATATGGTGAGCTTATATTAAAAATCAATGTATATTGATTTTAATTGACAGAATCTTTGATTATTTTATACTAAATGATACCTTGTTTTATAATAATATTGAAAGTTGAAATTTTCCTAGAGAATAATTGTTATTAATGACTGAAATAGGCTAGAGTTAACTCTTGCTGCTGAATGGAATCACAACAAGATTGTTCCATCATTGCATTTTTACTAGCCAGTTAGTGGGATCCACGTGCATTGGTGTTTAGAAGAAAAGGAAATAGCTAAACACAGCGGAAGAGGCACTTTGAGTATGCTTACTTCACCCCTTCTGAGGCTAAGAAGTTTGGCAGTTGTAAGAGATATTTTTGGGAGGAGGATAACTGGGAAATTTGAATGCAGACTAGGTATCCAGCGCTAGTGGGAGATTATTATGACATTTGTTAGGTGGGAAGAGTGCTATGTGATTATGCAGAGACATGTCCTCCCTTTTCAGAGACACATTAACATCGATAGAGGTGAGATAGTGTAATTGTTATCTACTCTAAACTACTTCAGCAGAAAAAAAGGAAAAGAAGTGATACAGCATAATATTACCAATTTTGAAATCTAGGTGATGTGAATGTTCATGACACCATTTTCTTAACTCTCTGTATGCTTGGAAGTTTTAATAATAAAGATGTTTAAAATGTTTTGCAGTTAAAAAAAGAAAATAAAGTTTTGGCCATTGAGATTTAGCAACCAGCACTGGAACATATCGATTGTCAAAAGAATGATTACTTGTTTCTATTTTGTTCTAAATTTTCTTCCTTTAAAAATTTGTTAATGTTTGTTTATTTTTGAGAGAGAGAGAGAGAGCACGAGTCGGGGAGGGGCAGAGAGAGAGGGAGACACAGAATCCAAAGCAGGCTCCAGGCTCTGAGCTGTCAGCACAGACAGAGCCTGACATGGGGCTCGAACTCACAAACTCAAACTCACATGTGAGATCGTGACCTGAGCCCACGGTGGACGCTTACCCCACTGAGCCATCAAGGTACCCCTTTTCTAAATTTTCTAAAGTTTCTTATAAAACTTTAAACTATAAACAGAATTAAATATTTAATTAATTGCTTGCTTTGAAAGAACTGAAATATAAAAAAATATAACAGTTAAAAAAAACTTTGTTTTCCTTCTTTTTTTTATCTTTTATGTCTTCCCTCTTTGCATTGTTACATAACATTCATGAAAGGACTTCTGAACAAGAAAATGTCAATAAGAAATGATGATAGGGGTACCTGGGTGGCTCATTTGGTTGGGTGTCCAACTTCGGCTCAGGTCACGATCTTGCGGTTTGTGAGTTCAAGCCCGGCATCTGGCTCTGTGCTGACAGTTCAGAACCTGGAGTCTGCTTCAGATTCTGTGTCTCCCTCTCTAGCTGCCTCTCCCCCACTTGTGCTCTGTTTCTCTCAAAAATAAATAAACACTAAAAAAATAAAAAAAAAAAAAGAAAGATGATAAAGCTAAGGAGAAATAAAGTAGAGCCAGTAATTAGGTTCGTGTTAAAAAAATAAAAAAAAAACAGTCTTACATTCCAAACCTAGCTTGGCTGGGGGCCACAAAATTGTCTCTTAACTTTCTAGCTGTAAGGTTTTTGTTTGTTTGGTTTTTTTTTTAAGTTTATTTATTTATTTTGAAAGAGAAGAGAGCAAGTGGGGGAGGGGAAGACAGAGGGAGAGAGAGAATCCCAGGCAGGCTCCATGCTGTCAGCACAGTAGCTGTAAATTTTTAAACAGGAACATGAGGGGTACTTGGGTGGCTCAGTCAGTTAAGCCTCTGACTTCGGCTCAGGTCATAATCCCATGGTTTGTGAGTTCCAGCTCCGTGTTGCACTCTGTGCTGACAGCTCAGAGCCCGGAGCTGCCTTGGATTCTGTGTTTCCCTCTCTTTCTGCTCCTTCCCTGCTCGTGCTCTGCCTCTGCCTCTATGTCTCTCTCTCAAAAACAAATAAAAACATTAAAAAAAAAAAAAGAACACGAACAATTATCTTATTTGAAGTGCTCTTAAAATAAAGAGAAAATGTTCATCCAAGCGAAGCAAAATAATTTCTAATTTTAAGTCCTAATGATCATTCATTTGAAGTTTATCGTAAAGAGGATCCTGTATCATGTAATGAGCAAAACCCTAAACAACAGCCTTAGGATAGCTAAAGCAAGGAGGTTTATGGAGACGTGTCTTAATTTAGGCATTTGTCATCCTGACCAAAAAAAAAAATCTGTGAAAATTGGGGTATTGGGGTAAATGCCACAGTATCTTCAAGGTAATCAGCACTTCAATGGTACTGGGAAGAGATTTTGGAAATACCTTGAACAAACCTTATTAACCGGTTTCTAGAACCCAAAGGGAGTTGACACAAACTTTGAAGGAAGAGTTCTAGGAATCCTGTAAATTGTGTACATTAGTGGGCATTTATGAACGTGGATGCAGTTTTCTGACAGGGTTTGTATTTTTTTTTAATGTCTTCATTAAAAATTTTTTAAAATGTTTATTTATTTTTGAGAGAGACAGAGCACGAGCAGGGGAGGGGCAGAAGGAGAGGGAGACACAGAATCTGAAGCAGGCTCCAGACTCTGAGCTGTCAGCACAGAGCCTGCTGCAGGGCTGGAGCCCAGAACCCCGAAACCATGACCTGAGCCAAAGTTGGACGCTCAACCGATTGAGCCACCCGGGTGCCCCAGGGTTTGTATCTTTTATCAGAAGGATATTTGCTTCAGAAAAAATTGAGAACCACTGATTCACAGAAACAAAGAGACTGCTCATCTGTTATGAATATCTTTTTCTTAATGAGCTTTTTGAAAATATATATGATAATGAGTTTTAAGATTATGCTCTCTACCCACTTCTCAGAATGAAAAATATTCTGTACGTTCCCCAAAGAAAGAAAATGTATGCTCTGAGTCAGCTCTCCAGGGCAGACTTGGCTTCTTGTCATGATAGTTGAGGTACTGACTTAGGGCTAATTGGTAGAGAAATCTACTTCATGTATGCTTAGAGATGAGCCCAGAGTATATTCTTTAGGTAAGATAAAGAATTTTATGGAAAATCATTTGGGGTGTATTTCAAATAAAATTAAAAAAATAACTTCATATAGTGTGCTAATAAGTTTAACATGACTATTTTAAAAGCAGGTGTAACCAAAGGCTTATTTTGAACATTACCAAAGAAAAGTTGAATAAATCACCCTTAGGCTGTCTGGCTTTGAGCAAAACAATTTCCTGGAACAACATACTAATATAAATTGCTTGCAAAATGTATTCCTCTGTAACTGAATAAGATACCTTGCTGAATATGATTGTTAGCTATAAATGAGTTAAAAGTTTCTTTCTGGCAATAAGGAGTCAGGTCCTAAGTTTCTTAAGGTCTTAGGTAGATAATATAAAAGGTAATATAAAAATTTATTATACATCTTGTGTATGTATTTGTGTGTTATTGAATTTACGTATGAATTAAGATTTCCTAACTATATATTATGTATTAAGAAAAATATATTAAGCATATATATGTACGTAAATGTGTGTATGTGAATTTATACATATGTAAATGGTAGAGCTTGCGTTCAATCCATCCACAATGTATGCCTTAGCCACTAAGCTAGCCTCCCTCCATGTGCAATAGTACAATTATATTATTTGCTAATAAAAGAATGTTGCTTTTGCACTGTCTGTAAAGGGATTTAATAAAGAAACAAGGCATCCATTTCACGCAAAATACTATTCAGTCATTAAAGAGCAAGGAAACGTAAAAAAAAATCCCTGTTTTCTCCTGGAAGTAATTAACTGCTCTGTCAAGACCATTCGTATAGTGAACATTTTGTTTAGGGTTTCACAACAGCTAATGTAATAGCTGGATGTCTTCTCTTACACAGCTACTGTTTAAGCATAGGAAGGATGGCTGCATTTGTACATAATTAAGAGAGTCCACTTAAATGATTTATCCTCCTCTCAAATCTCTCCAGCCAGCTTCATGATTGCTTATACAAGTTAACACAGCAATTCCTACTACAAGGAATTCATCCCAATAAAATTACTTAGGGAAAGCAAAAAGCTATATTCATGGAGAAATTCAGTCTGTCTTTATTTATAATCAAATATAAGAAAACATCAGAGTGTGAGGGAACCTGAAAGGTCTCCTATTAAGGGGGATAAAGAAAGTTGTCTCAACACAATGGAATACTTTAAAAATATTATAAGGAACCATAGTGATTCTATAAAATCATGAAGAATTTTTGGCTAAGTGTCCAGAAAAGATATCAAATACTAATTTATAAATAGACATCTAACATCTATTATCATTTTAACAATAAAAATTATAAACGGGTAAAGGAAATGGGAAAAAAATGAACTCATATTGTAATGGAATTATACATTTTTTGTTATTCTTTCCTTAACATTGTGATTTTTTTTTTCTTTCTGATTAACATTTGAAAATTCCTAGACAGGTTTCTAGGTTTTCATTAGAAGTCTTCAAAGTTTCACCAGTTATTAATAAACTTCCTACCTTTCATATACTGGCTCCTCCACTCATTAGTGGGATAATATTGTGCCAATTAATTAACTTCTCTATATTGCCTTTTCCCGCTTCTGAAGATGGAGAAAACAATACCTCATAGGATTATTTAGGTCAAAGGAAATTATACAAATCAAGCCTTAAGACTTTGTTTGCTACTACATAGTATGTGCTTAAAAAGAATAAACCCAGCGGGCACCTGGGTGGCTCAGTTGGTTGAGGGTCAGACTTCAGCTCAGGTCATGATCTTGAGGTCCGTGAGTTCCAGCCCCGCGTCAGGCTCTGTGCTGACGGCTCAGACCCTGGACCCTGCTTCAGATTCTGTGTCCCCCTCTCTCTCTGCCCCACCCCTACTTGTGCTGTCTCTCTGTCTTTCAAAAATGAGTAAACATAAAAAAAAAAAAAACTAAAAAAAAAAGAACAAACCCAAGTTGGTAGGCAAACTCAGCTACTATATTAGGTGTTTAGAATTTCCCACTAATGTGTGGAATACTACCATTTTAATGGTGAGAGAAAAAAGATGAAATTCAGATGTCAGAACAAAACTTAGTTTGTTTTTAAACTTGTCTCCATAGAAAATAAACACCATATTCTATCACATGTCAGACACAATTTAATTTTTTTCTGATGTTTTGGGGAAAAAAAACATTTCAATTAAAAGCAACTTAAATTCATTTAATAAAAATTTGAAAAATTGAGAAAAACAAGAAAAAGAGAAAGATTATCAATGGCTTCCTCCAAAAATACAGCTCCTTTTAACATTTGTAGGGGGGAGGAAATCACTTTCAGCATTGCTGTTTCCTACACATAAGGTATTTCTCACAAGGTAATCAAATTATCTTTGCAATTTCCACTTAATATTAGAAGTGGCTTTTTTTGTTGCTAGATAGACTCCTTAAACAGAATACTAATGACTACATAATATTGCATTAATTGGATAGTTAATTATTGAAAGAGTTTATAATGGTGTACTTGTTTTCACTATTTAAAAAAAAAGTTT
Organism: Acinonyx jubatus; assembly: GCF_027475565.1. Taxonomy (NCBI): domain Eukaryota; kingdom Metazoa; phylum Chordata; class Mammalia; order Carnivora; family Felidae; genus Acinonyx; species Acinonyx jubatus. The sequence goes on along the minus strand of NC_069385.1, from coordinate 14,533,101 downwards.
TTTAATCTTTATTTATTTTTGAGAGAGAGAGTGTGAGCAGGGGAGGAGCAGAGAGAGAGGGAGACACAGAATCCGAAGCAGCTCCAGGCTCTGAGCCGTCAGCACAGAGACCGACTCGGGGCTTGAACTCACAAACCGTGAGATCATGACCTGAGCCGAAGTCGGACGCTCAACCGACTGAGCCACCCAGGTGCCCCTGATTTTCACTATTAAAAATAAAACATAAAATAAAACATAAAATAAACAAATAAAAACATAAATAAAAATTATTGTGCAATAATAATTTTTGCTTTTAAGATTATTTCATTACTTTCTTAGAATGGTTTTCTAGAGGTAGAAATGAATCATGAATATTTTTAACAGTTTTGATATAGATTGATGTACCTCATTGCTGGCAAAGAATAAATGGGGAATAAAGAATAAGACAAAAAAAAAAAAACACCAAAAACCTAGACTCTTTGAAAGATGAGTTTCTCTTATTTCAATTAAAGTCTTTCATTTTTCATAAATACAGGGTAGAATATTTTTCGGTATTTATTAACCGTCTTAGTTTTTCTATGTGTGAATTGTCTATTCATATTGTTTACTTACTTTTCTTTTAGGCACTTTGTATTTCATTACCATTTTGTATGAATGCTTTGGTTTAGGAAACTATTAACTTTTTGCCATATTTCAACTATTTTTCCAGCGTCTTTCCATTTTAAATTTGATTTTTTTGTGGGGGTAGAGGGATAGGGAGAGGGAGCATACATGCAGGGGAGGGGCAGTGGGAGAAGGAGAGAAAGAATCTTAAGCAGGCTCCTGCTTAAGAGATCATGACCTTAGCCAAAATCAGGAGTAGGATGCTTGATCTACTGAGCCACCCAGATGCCCCTAAATTTGATATTTTTAAACAGATACAAGTTTTAAATGCATATGTATTCAAATGAGCATATGACTTCCTTTGCAATTTTTATTTCACTTCAAATGTTACATCTTTCAAATTCTTTTCCTTTTAGAATTCATGCCTTCCTTACGGAAAGGAAAAGAAAATTGAAGAAATAAAGACATTCTGAAATGCTATAATTATTATTTCCTTTATAAAAAAATGATAACTTTCATTTGAGTAACTGGAAGAAAATTTCAGAATGTACATATTTTCTGATAAGTGCTTGGAAATTTATTTCTTTTCTTACTGTTGAACCAGACGGAATCTAGGCAATCAGGCAAAAAAAGTTTAAAATACTCAAAAGTAGACATAATACACAAAGAGATGCCTAAACTTGAAAAGTAAGCACAAAGGAATAAAATAGTTCTAACTTACAAAATGATGTAAATCTTTTTTTAATGATGTAAATCTTATAAATAAGTAAAAATTTGAAGTAAATGCAAATTAGTTTTTATGTTAGTAAATTACTCTGCTCCTCTGAGAGGACTTCTCTCAGAGGAAGTAATTTTCTAGAATTGAGGTATCTTACGAGGAAGTAGGAACAAAAGGATAAATGTTCTTTATGTTCGAAAAGCTAATATTTTATATAAAAATTAAAGTATATTTAGTCATATCTGATTTATAGATCTATTTTTCCTTTAATCATAAGTACATTCTTAAGAAGAATGGTTTTAGGGATGCAAAAGTTAATTTTGAAAGGTCTTTATAGGTTAAGGTTGTAAGGGTACTTCATAAAAATGTCTTCCCTTTTCTAGATCTTTCCATTCAGATTAGTCACATGTCCACCTTCACCTTCACCCCCACCTTCCTCAGAGGACACAAGCAAGCAGGTGATTTTCTTGCAACTCAGAGGCACCAGTTTTAGACTATTTAATGTGGCCTCCATTGGTGTAGCTTTTGTGAATACATTTCACTTTTCTCTAGTTTATGATTCTCCATATTTAGTGACGATCTTATTTGATTTATTATAATTATATATCCTGTCTTTCATTTATTAGCTATTTTTCAAGCTATTTCTAGGTCCTTCAAATAGTTTCTAAGAATGAGAGAAAATATTCAAAATTAAAACTATTGAGGAACAGCTAAGATATATTTTTCTCATTTGACTTCATAAAGCATGTGGCTTCTCCATGTCTGTCAGCTATTATCTGATGGCACTTAACAAAGCTAAAAGGAAAGTTTTAGAAAGACCTTGGCCATTTTTTACTCGCTGTGAAAATGGATAGGGGATAGGAATGGAAAAGGGTGTTGTTAGTATAACAAATCTGAAGCCCAAGTTAAGTAATTTGTCCCTAGTTTAGTACATTAACTTCAAGCTGTTTCAGAGGACAAAGTGACCAAGAAACTTTGACATCTAATATGTCTGCTTATTCTAAAGAAAACTTTCAGCTTAAAAAAACCCCAGTTTGGAAGGTTTTAAGTTCTGGAATTATCTTGATTCTCTACACTTTAAATCATACTTTATGGGTGATTTGACACTTCGGGATTTTTGTAAAGACACAGTAATCCTAATACATTTGAAATCTGCTATTTCTTGGAAGAAGCTACAATTGATTAGAGCCTCCAATTTCTAACTTTTCATCTATCAAAATCTTTGAAAGAGCATCTCTCCTCACTATATCCCAAGAATTGTTTTTTTCTCCTTTGGTTTTAAGAAAGAATGGAAACATCACTCAAAAGATTTATCTTTGAAATGTATTTGTACCACCCAATTATTTTTGGGTACCTCTTTACAATTTCACGTACTCCCTAAAAATAGTACATATTAAATGCAGGTACATTAAAATTTAGAAAAGTAGATGAAAAGAAAGAGTTATCAGTAACATGCTCCCACACACAGACAATTATCATTGTGATACTGATGTATACCCTGTAAGAGCTTTTTATATAACACATTCAGGAAGAAGCTTTTCAAAAGTATACATCAATAACATCATAATAATTATCTGTGTGTGGGAGCATGTTACTGATAATTCTTTCTTCTCAGGAAAATTGTAAAAGGATAATGGAACAAAACATAGCCCCTGCTGTTGCACCTGGTCTGTATGTAACTCACAATTGAGACTGAAATTCATAGTCACCGCTATAGGAGTCCCCCCTTGTTCATACAGATACATTCCAAGACCCCCAGTGGATGTCTGAAACAGTGCCTAGTACCAAACCCTATACATGCTGTGTTTATTCCTATACATGCATACTAATGATAAAGTTTAATTTATAAATTAAGCACAGTAAGAGATTAACAATAGTAACTCATAATAAAATAGAGCAATTATAACAACATACTGTAATAAAAGTTATGTGGTCTGGGTCTCTCAATTTATCTTATTCTACTGCACTCACCCGTCTTCTTGCGATGGTGTGAGATGATACAATGCTGACATGATGAAATGAAGTGAGGTAGATGATGTAGACACCGTGACATAGCACTAGGTTACTATTGACCTTCGGACGCTATGTCAGAAAAAGGATCATCTGCTTCCAGACCGCTATTGATTGCAGGTAACTGAAACCATGGAAGGCGAAACCATGTATAATGGAGGACTACTGTACTACTCATTCTAGATTCCCCTCATTCTTGACTAGCACACCTGATCAACTCAACAACACACCTACGGGGCGGGATGAAACAGACTCTTACCTGTGAGATGTCTGAGTCTCTGGCCACCATTCTGTCCTCAGGCTGTGACTCCTGTATTTGTCCATTTAATATACATGATGGAAAAAGAGCACTAAAAGATAGCATAACCTAAAACTGAATGGGACTCTTGCTGTGCTCCTAGGTGGAAACCTGTTCCCTCTATGTACTCAATACCAAAATAAACTCATAAGCCCAGATTTACAGAAATGGGAACCACAAATTCTTTAAGTGGGTCACTGAGAATAATGGATGATGGTGATGAGCAAGATTATTCTTACTTTTATTCCTTAGTTTCTGAGCTCAAGTATTATATCTATTGGCCGGCAGCTTCTGGGAGGAGCAACATGTAATTGTGGAAGTGTGTCCCATAGATATGTGCCATTGTTGCACCTCCATTGCTGTAAAGGAACCTCTTGATTCTAATGGGATCCAGTTTTGGTAGATTGAGCAGTCTGTAAATCCGTGGACAGTAGAGCTGGCTGAGGTCCAGTTGTCAGAAAAGGCAAAGATATATCTGGAATCTGTGCCAATTTCATATAAACTTCTACCCCTTCCATAGTCTTACTTACTATTAGTTTCATTCAATTTTCTGTTTTTGTTAATTTTCTTCTGTTCTTGCTTTATTTTAATTTAGTTTTCTTTTTTTTTTAGTTCTATCTTTGCAATATAGTTTTCTCCTATTTTGCCCACATCTTCCCCAATTTAATTAACGTATCTTATTAATGAGCAGCTACACTAGAAATCAAAATTCTTTATTTTTATTTATTTATTTTTATTATCTTTTTACGTTTATTTTTGAGAGACAGAGAGAGACAGAGCATGAGCAGAGGAGGGGCAGAGAGAGAAGGAGACAGAATCTGAAGCAGGTTCCAGGCTCTGATCTTTCAGCACAGAGCCCGATGTGGGGCTCAAACCCACCAACTGTGAGATCATGATGTGAGCTGAAGTTGGATGCTTAACCAACTGAGACACCCAGAGGCCCCCAAATCAAAAATCTTTAAATAGTGCTTCTCAGTGGTTTATAGCATTAAAAATGTTAAGATAATGATCCATTAATATCTTATTGTAGACTAATGTGGACTAATGTAAATGTAGACTGTTTATTGGTTGGTATTTTTCACTAACTCATATTGAGTAGAAATAAGTAATAGAAAAAACAGTTGATTCTTTATAATTTTTGGCAGAATTACTATCATACAAGAACAAATTATAATTTTGTTTTCATTGGCTAATTGCAATTCTTTATGGCAAATTTGTCATAGGTTCTCTTCAAGTTGTCTTTTTTTTTTTTTTTAATGTTTATTTGTTTTGAGAGAGAGAGAAGAGAGCATGAGTGGCAAAGGGAAGGGCAAAGAGAGAGGGAGAGAGAAAATCCCAAGCAGGCTTTGCACTGTGCAGAGTCCAATTTGGGGCTCGATCTCATGAACTGTGAGATCATGACCTGAGCCGAAATCAAGAGTCAGGTGCTTAACCAACTGAGCCACCCAGGCGCCTCTAAGTTGGCTTGGACCATACTAGATGTCATAACAGATAAATATTTCTTCTGGGGACCTGACGCTGTGCATTAACCACATTAGGTCCGTATTCCTCCTTGGTCTAGGAAGCCTCCAGGCTTGCCAAGAGGGATGCACTAGCTGCCTTCAGTGGACAGAGGACAGCTGACACACAACTCCCCACCTTCCTGGTGACCCTCAGGAGCTTAGACCACCTCCAGAAAAAAAAGGGGAGAAACAGGCAGTGGAAGGGTCTGAACCCTGGAGGTGACTAAATCTTGATCTAAAATGTCTTTATTTATCTAAGAAGTATCTGTGAACTTACAACAGCGAATTTGGACTCTGTTATCAGCAGAAATAAGAACTCCTAGAGCTAACTGAAATTTTATAGAAATAAAATGACATTCCTTTCCCCCTGAGGAAATAGCTGTTGAAAATGCTCAGGTTTTCTTCTATTTAAAAAAAAAACACCAAAAACCTCTTTATTTTAATTTCTCTTGAAGTAATGTCATATGTGTCTCCTTCATGACAAAATCAAACTTCTGGAAAGCCTTCTTTTTTCAATTTCTCCACTTTCGATTTCACCACCCAGAAGCTATTGTAGTCTGACTTCTGCCCCTTCAGCCCCACTGAAATGACTCTTGCCAAAGACACTTCATGTTTGTCCGATCCGGGGAACTCTTCAGGCCCTACCTTTCCAATGCTCCAGAGATCTGATTGGCCATTCTCCCCACCTTAATCTCTCCCCTTTGCTTCCTTAGGACTATTCTGCTGTTCTCCCACTTTTGTGCTGCTCTTTCTCAATCTTATTTGGGTGTTTTTCTTCTGTCTATGCCTTAAACATTGTTATTCCCTTGAAAAGTCTATTCTAGACCTGTTCTCACTCTGCTCTCTCTTCCTGGGCAAGCTCAGCTACTCACTTGATTTCAGCTATGATATCAATGCTGGTGATTCTCAAATCCATATCTCCAGCCCAGATTCTTATCCTAGACTACAGACCCTTATGAGCTACTGCTCTCTAAATATCTGCATTGGGATGGCTGATACAACCTCTCCAACACAGAATGGATGAATCATCATCCCTTTAACATCTGTTGCCCTTCCTGGATTTCTCGTTTTCCACCAAAGGACAAATGATTAAAATCCTGATCATTGGGATTCTCAAATTTTCCTATATATTCCACTGTGTATTTCTAATTATCTTAAATTTTTAATGCATATTTTCAACCCTCTGTCTCACAAAATTATCTTTCATCATAAAAATATTATACCTCTGCCAGTTCTCAGGTTAAGATCTCACCTTCTATTTTCCATAGGAGCCACCAAATGTAATTTGCTCAACTTCCTACCAAAACATTCTCACATCTACATCAGACCTTTTTTCCTTTTCTGCGGGTTCCATGGAGTAAATAGGCTGTAATGACTTCTCAGAAACCCAGAGCTATCAATTAGCCTACCCTGTCTCACATCTTCAACATCCCACTTTCCACTGGTTCCTTTCCATCGTCACTAAAATATATGGAAGCTCCTTCATGGTGAAAAGCCTCTTCTTTTCAATTACTATGCTGTCCTCCTCCTCCCTTTTGAAGGCCAGAATTTTCAGTAGAGTTTCTGGCTTCTTTTACTCTCTTCTGACATCCCAACAAATCCCAAGATTTGTCTCTTCCCATCTCCCCAAGTTCACTTTTGTTGAGGACACCATGGTAAACAGTTTTATGTAAAACTTCAATTACCCTGAGGAAGATTCACTACTGCTGATCACCTTGAAAACAGTCCTTCCATTTACAACCCCTATTCTTGGCTTTATCCTGGGCCACCAATAGCCTTCTTTTCACTTGTCCTACGCCTAGTGGTAAAGCATGTTCTGATCTTTCTTGTCTCTCTTCTACACTTTGTCCTTAGGCAATCCAACCTAGTCCTTTGGTTTCTTTTACCTTAGTCAAGTTGATGAACCTGACATATTTCTTACTTCTACATTTCTTTTGAATTCCTAAGTTATATGCCCCTCCATCACCTCATTAGGGGATTTATAGCTCCTTAAATTGAACATCTGGGCCTTACTTTATAACCATTCTCCTCATCTAATTGTACCGATCACTAGTTGAGTCTTCTCCCCTATTTCCTCTTCTATCAAGCCTATCAACACCTACTTATTTCAAGCTAGAAATCTAAGAAACCTCTTAGTCTTCTCTCTCACATCCCCCATTTCCAGAGTCACTAAGCAACCCATCCACTGCTACTAGTTTAAGCCAAACCACTACTGTATTTTCACTTGTACCACCTCTTAAGTAGTTGCTTTAATAGGATTTTGCTGGGAAAAACCCACCTGGGGGTCTATGCCCTTTTAAGCAACTTTCATCTACACATACTCATTACCATCCAAAACCGTTGTCTTGAAATATTCTTTCATTGTTTTATATGATTATTGAATACTCAAATAGTACAACCATTAGCTGTAAAGGCTGCTACTATAGTTTGACTGAAGCAGAACAATTCAGATTTAGGCACCAGTACCATGGCTATGAATTATAAGCATGTACTGACATGTTAGATTGGTGCCTTCAGAGAACTGGCGAGCTGTTCTTGGACAGGGTACTCCAGACATTGAATATCTGGCCAGTGTAATGACTTAATGTCCAATCATCTTCAAATCAGTTAACTCCCCAACTGCTGCAAGTCCTTCTACCTGAGAAAAGAGTAAGGACTGTACCCATTTGGGCCTTTAAAAAGGCACACTAGGCCTATGCAGATTCTGTTGTGCATCCTAAAAAATGTCCTGTTTACCAGACAAGAGACCCAATTTTCTGAGGAACAATGGGTACTGACAGTATGCCTACCCACTCAACACTGCACAATTACTATCTCTTTTCTACCAAAACTAAAGAGCCTGGAACTTAATTCTCTTTGTGACCAAAATGTCTCCACTTTTATTCCTACTATAACTGTGAGGCAACATTAAGTTTGCTTACATTTTTCTCACAGTCTGTAAATTGAAGCATCTATGAAAGATCTCTTCATTCTGAGAAACAAATCTGCTTTAATATTCTTTTTAAAACTTGAACTCCAGTCTTTCTCAGACTGATTGGTTGGTCTTTCTGCAGTCTGTATTTAACCTGTACTCCATGCAGTGGCCAGACTGATCTTTTAGAAACAAATATCCACTCATATCATATCTCCATCTCTCTACGGGCTTTTCTCTCCTTTAGCGTAAGGAAATTTATCAATTTCTTATTTATGCCATACCTCCAGGCCTTCTCAAATATTCTTTGTTAAGCCTAGAATATTCTTCCCTATTTCCCTCTTTTACTATTTTTTAAGGTGTTCTACGGTCTCAATAAATCTCAGTGTCACTATAACTTGCACAGAAATACTTGTTCCAGTTCTCATAATACACTTAGGTCAATCCACCTTATAATTACTTATGCAATATCTGTATTTTCACTGTTTCTTTTTCTTGAAAGCTGAGAGTATTTGGTGCTTTCAACTTTATGTTCTTAAATAAAATAGAAAATGAAAGTACTACTTTTCTTCCATGGTTAAAAGCAACAGGTTACTTAAAAAAAATTTTTTTTTCAACGTTTATTTATTTTTGGGACAGAGAGAGACAGCATGAACAGGGGAGGGGCAGAGAGAGAGGGAGTCACAGAATCGGAAATAGGCTCCAGGCTCTGAGCCATCAGCCCAGAGCCTGACGCGGGGCTCGAACTCACGGACCAAGAGATCGTGACCTGGCTGAAGTCGGACGCTTAACCGACTGCGCCACCCAGGCGCCCCAACAGGTTACTTTTTAAAAAATTTTTTTGAAATTTATTCATTTTTGAGAAGAGAAAGAGAGAAAGAGTACGAGCAGGAGAGGGGCAGAGAGAGACTGGGACACAGAATCTGAAGCAGGCTCCAGGCTCTGAGCTGTCAGCACAGAGCCTGATTCGGGGCTTGAACTCACAAACTGCAAGATCATGACCTGAGCCAAAGTTGGATGCTTAACTGACTGAGCCACCCAGGTGCCCCTAAAAGCAACAGTTTATCTACTATTGTATCAGGTTTGTCTAGAAAATAAATATGCTTTTCATTTTGTTTATTCACTCACCTTTTAGAAAGAGATAGCTTGGCCTTTCTTTGAATGCCTCAAACATGGAGTGCATGAACATTTTAGTAAAGCCAGACAGGAGGATTTCACAGTTGTTGTCCATGAGACAATTTCCATAAATGTAGTACATGAGTAACTAACTTCAAGATTTCCACTAAGAAGAAGAAAAATTAATGGATGTTAAAAAGCTTTTGGTTGATACAGAGCCAAGATTGACAAATTTTTTTTCTGTAAATGGCCTGTAGTAAATATTTGCACCTTTGTGGGCCACGCAATTTCTGCCATAATGACTCCACTCTGCCATTGTGGCACAAAAGCAGGTATAGACAATATTTAAACAAATGGGTATGGCTCTGCTTCAATAAAACTTTGTGTATAGACACTACAACTTGAATTTCATTTCATTGTCATGTGTTGCAAAATATTATTCGTCTTTTGACTTTGTCAACCATTTAAAGTGTTTGGACCATTCTTGTCTTGCAGGACATACAAAACAGGTGGCAGGCTGGACTTGGTCATGGGTGATAGTTTCCCAACTCTTGAAGTGGTTTCAGTACAACCACATAGCTGAAGAGCTAGTTCTTTGGAACACTAGTCTGCAAACAACTTGTTCTATAAATCCAATGAATGCAACTCTAGAGGTTTTATAAATTAAAAACAATAATTGGAACTCTTTTATAGAAGAGAATTTCTGGGGTTTTTTTTTTTCGTTTTTCTTCAGCCTTAGAAGCAGAAGAGATGCAAAATTAAGATTAAATAATACCAGAGGTAATTAATTTTTTTAAATTAAAAACACCTTTCCATTTTTCCCATTTAAATTATTAAGTTCTTTCTGATCAGTAAGCATTTGGGGGGAACTTATAATGTATCAGGTGTTAGGGATATAATGATGCATAGAACTCAGTTTCAGGAGAGACATAGTTAAATTAATAGCCATTTGAGTGCATTGTGGAAAATACTATGAAAGAAAAATACAGATTAGGTGCTACAAAAGCAAGTCTAGCTGGGTGAGGAAAGACATTCTAAAAGAGTGATGAATCATTCACTTTTTAGAAAAACATTCCCTTTTCTTTTGTGAAAATATGTTATTCTTAAAAAAACTTCTTTTTAATGTTTACTTATTTTAAGGGAGAGAGAAACAGAGTGTGAACAGGGGAGGGGCAGAGAGAGAGGGAGACACAGAATTTGAAGCAGGCTCCGGGCTCTGAGCTGTCAGCACAGAACCTGATGCAGGGCTCGCACTCATGAACTACAAGATCATGACCTGAGCTGAAGTTGGACACTTAACTGACTGAGCCACTCAGGTGCCCCATGAAAATACATTATTTTTATAAGAATTTTACTGGCTTGGGTCAATGTTTATCCAAGTTGAAATACTCACCAGTATACTAATCAAGCATTTGTCATAGAGCTGCTAAAACCTAGTATTTCTTTTCAAGATTAAAATGCAACCTATTTGTTATTTAGTGAGACTTAGCCCTAGAGAAATAATAGATATGGCTGAGAATTTTTTAAAAAGATAAAATTGGTAATATCAGGGAAAAAATAACATCCTGTACTAAAGACTAGGTTGAATTTGAGGATGGGAAAGAAATATTGGATATTGGGCCAAGAGAACCAAAAAATAATAAAAATAGATATTTGAAATCCAAACCAAATAAAGTTGATATGAACACAACTTCAATCTCATCCACTTATCTAAAATAGCGGCTGAGCACTTATTATGTGTCAGGCTCTGTGCTTGCATGTGTTACAATTGTCTCAGGGTGTATGAAATGTAATACTCTACAATAACACAGTGCACTCAGTGTTATGCTGTGGGGAAATACAGAATTAATGGGAACCCCAAAGCAGAGCACCTGGCCCAGATTTAATGGAAGAGTGGCTTGAGATCTTTCTTGAAAAGTGTCCCATAAACTGAGACCAGAAGGAGGGGAGATTGGATTGGGTATTTCTGAGGGAGAAAATGGTACGTGTGAGTAATAGAGGCAACAGAGAATATGATAGTTCTGAAGAACTGAAGGTTGTTCAGCATGGCTTGAGAATATGGCTGGATTGGGTGGGCTCAGCAAGAAGACATCGAGAATAGCATGTACCAGGCTTGCATGCCTCTGCTGGGTCAATACTTTGAGAACAATGGGAAACCCATAGAAAAGCTTCAACAGGGGAAAGATATGATCAGAGATATGTTTTGTGAAGATCACTTTGGCAACTTGTAAAGAAGGGTTTAAAAGGAAGGCTGGAGGCAGTAGGGCCACACTGGAGACTAAGGCAGTAGCATAGGAGAGGGAGAATGGAGACCCAGCCTTCTTCAGCGGTTCCTCAGTTTTGTTTCCAGAGAACCTGGATTCTCACATTGGACTTTTCCCCCCTCCTCAAATGATGAGAGCTCCCACATATATACATATAAGTACAATTGTCAGTTCTTTGAGATCTGTGCCTAGAAACACAGAAAACTTTAAAAGTGTCTAATTCTTATTCCCTTTTCAAGAAAAATGCCTAGGACAACTCTTCTTACTGTGAAGAAGAGTAAGAAACACTACATGCTTTTTCTATCTAATATTTAAGCTCAGAACTATTTTGACAGAAAAACTGGCAGGGATGGGCTTTCTCTTTCTGTGCCTGGTGTTTCTTTGAGGTAATCTAGAGACCTTGGAGCCACAAAGAGACTAGTGTGGACCCAGAAAGCCATTCCCTGTTGTGATTTCGCTCAACACAGTTTCCTTTGGTTATTATTTTGGGGGAGAACTCTTTCCAAACAAATGAAAATCACTGGATGTTAACTATCTGTTGATATCATCAATGCTGTCAAGTGTCTCTGGTAAACCCACATTATTCACAGCAGCAAAGGTAGTCATGGTGTCTTCCCTTCTCTTCCCTCTCACTTTGGCTCATAACAACCCATTCTCTATTCTACGGGTTGCTGATCTGCTGGCTTCACAGTCCAGTGAAAAGTCAGTGGATTTGGAGAGAGAAAAGAAAGGGTCCTAATCCCAGCTTTGCTAGGCATTTGGAGTCACTTGCCTCTTTGGGACATAGAATTGTTACAATTTCTCAAAACAAAGGAGCAGGACTAAATTATCTTAAATTCTTGTCACTGAAAATTATGGTTTCATGAGTCAGATAGAACATCAGTTTCCCAGACTGGAAAGTACAGTGAAATGACTACAAATACAGGATATTAGAGTGATGATTAAGAAAGAAAAAAACAAAACAACAGCAACAAATTTATCAAATAGCCAGAGCTCCTGCTTCCTAGACAGTGAGGTTTTCTTTCCTGAGGATGAGGCACCAGGAGCCTGGAGAGGTGGCAGGCCGTGTTTGCTTCAGATCTCCTTCCCCAGGGCCGTTCTGCTACTTATTCCCGGGAAAGACCCCCATCAGGGTTTGATGGTTAGCTTCTGGCAGCACATTGACCTTTCCTCCCCACAAGGACTCACAATGGATCCAGCCTCTTTTCTTCAAGGGGCTTGAGTAGCATCAAGGGTCTGAATGGGCTTCTAGTTTATTTGTGTTTCAGCCACATCTTCAAAAACCAACTGTTGACCAATCTGACAGACCTGCTCAGGGTGACAGTGACATTCCTCTAAGCTTCCACATTAATTATTCTAAGAGTTCTCCCAACTTGAATTAAAAATACTACAACTTTAAAAATGAGCAGAACTTCTAAAACTATTGAATCCTGAAATGAAATGTGTCCAGTTATTCTTAGAAGTGTGAGGTCCTGGTGCAGAAGTAGGAGTGCACAGGACAGGACTCAAATGGCTCTCTCCAAAGGTGAATGGAAGTGAGTTTAATAAAGATGTTAAGAACCAATGAAGTGGCAAAGACTCATGGACTAGCTTCACCAGGAAGCTGTTGGCACCTGTAGGGTTGCAGTTGAGGGAATACCTACAAAATGTTGGTCTAGGTGGAGGAATGTAGCCTCTACCAAATCGTGGTCTATGGGGAGTAAATATTCAGAACTCTCTTTCCTTTAATCTTCTGTCCTTTTAATTTCCTACTAGTGCCTCCTTTTGGCTTAACCAGAGACCCCATGGCATGGATGCATCTGGAGGTCAGCCTCTAGGGAATGAAAAGCAGTGTGGAGAAGAGCAAATAGAAGATCCAAAGGGGCAATTGGAGAGTATCCAACAGAGAGGAGCATCTGGGTTTGCAGCCTGTGGGGTCAGATCTGTCCTGACAGCAAGTCAAAACTCGGGTGTACTAGAAGGTCATAGAAAGATTGAGGCAAAATGAAAGAAAGAGGGTGAGAGCTTGAAGGCCAAAGAATAAGATGGGGAAGCCTAAGGAGGGAAACAGAGCTGAAGCTGGAGATCAACTTGAATGACCAAGGGGACAAGCGGGTAAGGGGAAGACTCAAGGGCACGCCTTGTTATTCTAAGATGGATCAATGGCCTGTCTCACAGTCTTTTATAAAGTGATTTTGATACTAAGTAGGATACAAGGTTCTGGACAGGCTCCTCCTATGCAGATCATGATCATATAAAACTCAAGGTCATTTGTAAAGCAATAGCAAGAATAGATTTTCACAGACCACATAGTAGGACATACAAAAAAATTTAGTTTTAAAATATTTCCTCTATTTTGATCTCCCATTCCACAGAAAATGTACAATGTATAAACATTTATTGTATTTACCAAGAAATTACTAAGATTTAAAATTCTGCCAATTCAGGATTTGCTCTACTTTTCTTTTTTCTCAGAGTAGCATCTAAGTTTCTGAGAGTGTATATAACAATATGAAATCTGGGAAGCTGCTTTTTGGCCCTTGGGAGATGCTCTGTGCCATACTGTCATCTGCTCAGATGTTTGTTCATCCCTGGATATAATCTGGCCTTGGTAGACTGGTGGGCCTTTCCACTCTTTACCCCTTGACAGCATTTAGGGTTTTACCAAGCAGGGCATGGTGGGGTTTTTTTTGTCCTCTAGGTTTATCAGCTTCTTCTGATACCATTGCAAAGAGTGCTTCTCCATGGTTTGCTGTAGCAATCAGATAAGAAAAGAAGCCAAGTTAATTTCTACTATTTAGTCCCCTGTCTTTAATAGGGCAGGGTTCTGTTACCCATTCCTTCAAATCTACCATAAACTCTCACCAACCTACACGCAAAAATTTCCACTCCATCTTGAATAATCTCTTTTCCCCATCTCAGAGGCTTTTTCCTCTTTGGGGAGGATGGATATAGTGATAAAGGGGACATGAGAACTCATTCAGTAAATATTTTTGTCGATTCTTTCATTCCAACATCCAGACTTCATTGTTATTTAAGAGCCAGGAGCTGGACACTGTTGTTTTTCATTTCTTCCACTGTAAATTTCTCCCTCTCCTTGTGGACCTCACATATTCTGATCCCCAAGTTGAGAGCGTCAGCGAGCTGGTTACATGGAATGTTCTATGGGGGAGTACATGCAGGACATATGACAATGGGAAGCAGATAGATTTGTTCTTAAATCTTTAATACTTTATTTGTAAATATTCTTATCTTAGAATACTGTGGTTTTTTTGTTTTTCTACAGCTTTCCTCCAAAATTTACTTTCAAAAAATTATTTCATAAACACAACGCTAAAGTTAGCTATAAATGGCTCATAGCATTTAATACATTACTTTTACTACACGTGTCTTGGTTAAAACAAGAACATTCTGAAATACAGGAATTATTTTCTATAAAATTCTCGGCATCAGTAAGTGGGATAGGTGATGGCATTGTAGAGTTCAAAGAAAAGTTTTCCTCTGCTTATCATTTAAATAATTAAGTGTCCAATTGCTTAATATTTAGTAACACATTTTTTGACTCCAGAATGAATTGTAGTAGTAGCTTTAAAGGGAAAATTTACTTCCGTCTTAATTTTTTCCCCCATCAAATCATTGATATGAGAATGTAAGAACCATGGAAGTAAACCCAAATTTTCTAAGTTAAAGGGACTAAAAGTATATATACTCTGGGGTGCCTGGGTGACCCAGTCGGTTAAGCGTCTGACTTTGGCTCAGGTCATGATCTCGTGGTCCATGAGTTCGAGCCCTGCGTCGGGCTGTGTGCTGGCAGCTCAGAGCCTGGAGCCTGCTTTAGATTCTGTGTCTCCCTCTCTCTCTGCCCCTACCCTGCTTGTGCTCTGTCTCTCTCTGTCTCTCAAAAAATGAATACACATTAAAGAAAATTTTTTTAAGTATATATATTCTTAGAAAGAATATATAAAATACATTTTACAAATTACAAAATTATAAACAATTGTATATAATATTTAAAGTATATATGTACTGGGGCGCCTGGGTGGCTCAGTCGTTTGAGCGTCCGGCTTCGGCTCAGGTCATGATCTCGCAGTCTGTCAGTTCAAGCCCCAGCTGTCTCAGCTATGCTGACAGCTCAGAGGCTGGAGCCTGCTTCGTATTCTGTGTCCCCCTCTCTCTCTCTGCTCCTCCCCAACTCATGCTCTGTCTCTCTCTGACTCAGAAATAAACATTAAAAAAAAATTTTAAGTATATATGTACTTATATACTTTTAATATATAAAAATATATACAAGTGTATGTATACATATACTTTTAATATGAAAATTATACAGGTGTGTATAATGTATATTAAACATGCATAAATATATATTACACATAATATATACATATTATATGTATATTATACATAGTATATGTTAAAAGTGTATATATGTATGTATTTCCCAGTTGAAAGCTAGAGGACTGGGGTACCTGGGTGGCTTGGTGGGTTAAGCATCTGACTTCAGCTCAGGTCATGATCTCGCAATTGGTGAGTTTGAGCCCTGCATCCGGCACAGTGCTGACAGCTTGGAGCCTGGAGCCTGCTTCCAAATTGTGTGTCTCCCTCTCTCTCTGCCCCTCTCCTGCTCATGCTCTGTCTCTGTCTCTCAAAATTAAATAAATACTAAAAAAAATTTTTTTTTAAAAGATAGCTAGAGGACTTAAGGATATTAAAACAAACATGACCTCTTAAATAATTCCTCAGACAGGAGACTCCAGACCAGACATTGACACAGCTTTTCTGTGAAGGGCCAACTAGTAAACATTTTAGGTGTTTTGGTCTATGTAGATTTTGTCACAACCATTCAACTTGACCATTGCAGCACAAAAGCAGCCATTGATGATGCATATGTGATGAGCATTTCTATGTTCCAATAAAACTTTATTTATGGACACTGAGATTTAAATTTCATATATTTTTTTCAAATATGTTTCACCTGTCACAAAATATTTTTTAAAAATTTTTTCCAGCCTTTTAAATATGCAAACATCATTTTTAGTTTGAGAGATGTAAAAATCATAGGGATCAGCCATATGTGGCTCATAACCAGTGGTTTACAGACTTCTCATCTTGACATAACCCCTTAGGATTACCCAGGCAGGATGGCCAGGTCTCAGGCTGGGTGTGGATTGGGGTCAGTTAGGAAAACAAAGCTGTCACACCAAGAGGCCAAAGGGGACACAATGGGCATATCATCCACGGCAGCAATAAGGACTCTCTATTAGCTCTTCGCACTACGGAAAAAAGAGTGAATCTGGATTTCTGCCTATCTCCTGAGCTTGAGAATTCCTTCCATCTGACTTCTCTACGTTTAGTATATTTTAGTTTGGGATGCCAGTTTTCTTTCTCTACTCTTGGTCCTGTTGATGAAAAAAGGAGAGAGGGATGCCAATATTTTTATGTTTTTATTTTCCTTCTATGATGCGTTAGCATTGGTAATGGTGGTAACAACAGTTATAGAAAATCACCAATTCTTAACAGAAAGAAAGCTATTATCAAGATCCAAAGAGCTATCTTTCAATTCTATATTTGTTATTAACCACCTGAGTGATGTCAGTTTACCTATTTGTAAAGGGAGAATCTTGGAGATTTGTTCTAACTGTATGAATGCATGACAGTTCTTATAAACATCACTTCATTGAAAAGCCTTAAGGTAGGAAATAAGTTTCATTAAACATGTTGGAAACTTATGGAAAGATATGTTAAAGTAGGGAAAAAGCAGATTAAAAGAATAAATTCATGTTTGTATTTTTGTATTTACTGAGTTTTTTTTTAGTAAAATGTTCAGGATAAATTCAGCTACAGTATTATTTTATGTTTATTTTTCTGTAAGCATCCATAATTTAACTAAAGGACCTCTGATTTACATTCATTTCCTTGAAAGAAAAGATAAGAAACGCATTTTTTAAAAAACACCAAAAAAACCACAACCTGTGAATTAAGACCTTAAACCTGCAGATGGTGCTATGATCCCATTAGGAAATTCAGTTATGCTTTCTAGTTTACATTCATAGGAAAAAAATGCGGTCCTTTGATTTGTTTTATCTTTATCCAGAAGTAATAAAATTGAATTATTTCTCTTACTTTTGTGTTTTATTATCATAATGGGAGAAACTGTTTTTGCCACTGGAGAAAGCTAATGTAGTTACTCTTTGTGAATGCTAAATGCTTCCCTAGACCAAATAATAATCAACTTTTATGTCTTTTTTATTTAAATTTTTCTGCTTATCGTTTAGCATTAGTTTTTCTGTTACTTTCAAGCAACTTACTTTGCTGTTTCTGTTCTTAAATAAAGTTGCTTCACTGAGAATTGAGTGACGAAGAGCTAAGGATAAAACATTCCACATGAGAACCATTTCAACCTCTAGTTTGTAATAATCAGGTAAAAAAAGATTTCCTGGAATTAAGCCCCAGGAACTCTGGCTTCAGTCAGAGCTGTCAACTGGGAAACAAATTTACAGACATTTTGAAATTTAATTCATTTAATTTTTCTTGTAACTGGATTAGAAAATATGATTAAGCATAGCAGGATATTCTCTTACTGGATCAGTCTGGCTTTGAATTAAGCTGTAGATACTAAATTTTTAAAGCAGAAGAAAGAAAGGGGGCTTCAGAGTCTTTCTCCCTTGAGGAACTTAGGAACAAAAATGTAAAAGAATACACACACTGGAAATTTAAAAGAAAATTATGGGAAAGATGGTGTTTTACTTTGTTGTCCATGAAGTTGTTCATGTGGCTGTATTTTTACCTGAAACTCTGATTGAATGTATGATAGTCTAATTTGAATTAAAGCCCCACAAACAGAAATGAAGAATTTATCAAAGTACTCCACAGATGCTTTCCAACTAGTTCTTTGAAACCTGCCAGTTGACTAAGTTGGAAATGTTCAAAAAGCTGGTGTGGCTGTGTATTTAGGGATGAAGGGCAGAAACAAAATAATTCTATATGGTGCAAAGACTTATTATACAATTGATGAAAATTTCTTCCTTTATGAAAGAAGGAAAATTGAGATATATATATATATATATATATATATATATATATATATATACAGCCTGATAGCTTATTTTTTGGATTATTTGAGATCATGTATGTGAAAGTGCATTGGAATTGTGATATTTTGTACAAATGTAAAATAGCAGTACTACGACTACTTTTGACAACAGTGTGCATATGGCACTATTTTAGAGTCTTTCAGAAACTTTTATCTTGGGATTAGTTTCAACACAAAGGAAATGTAATAATAGAAAAATGGAAAATTATTTCTGGATGCTTTTAAAATTAGGATAGATCTCAAGAAAGACTAAATCGGGATCTATGTGAATAGCATAAAAATTTTTAAAGGCTTTAGAACTGATATTTAATAATAAAGGGGAATTATGAATTTGTAGACAAAATTAACATAAGTATTTGGGTTTTTTTCTACATTTGTTTCTACACATAAAACTCCTGTTTTCTGAAGGAACCCCAGTGGCCCTGGCTATAACACTAACCATTTTTCTTATTTCATTACTACTAATCAAAGATTAAAACATTTCATATTAAGCTTGGTACCTTTTTTTTGTTGTCCACATAAAGAAAAGTAAATTTCCTCTTTATATCTTACATCTTGAAGTTACTCACTATAAATTTATATAAATCAGACGTAATGACAATTTAATAAGAACACAAGCCCTATTCATCCTGTGGGAGTACTACTGTGACGTCTTTCAGAGAGCTTTGTGATTGCTCAGCCCTAAGTGTAAGCCCTATAAAATGATGGGCTTTGAAATGCTGGTCAGAGTGGAGTGAAAGGCAGTTGCCTGCAATAATAGCCAACCAGTACCAAGTTCTGGTTCAGCTCTGAGAGCAGAGAACTGGTGGAAACTTTCTCGGCCTCAGAGGACTTCAGCACCTAAGACAGCTCCAAGAATCTCCTTCGATTATAGAAAGCTCCCAAGGAACACTACTTGGCAAGGTGAGTGAAAACTTTACCTTTCTTTTTCTTCTTTTTTTCCCTCCTCCTACTTTCAAACTTTTCTCAGGGTATATTGAATATTTCTTTCTCTTGAAAAGAATTTTATAGTGTTCCTCCTTTAAAAAAACAAGTTTCTTAAGTCACCTGGTGAGTGCAGATAGAAACGTTTCAACTTCTTATATATCAGTGGATTTTTTGAATTCTTTTAGTTGGAAGATATTTTGCCTGGATTACTGTATACTTTTACTCAATGCTGTCTTTTTAAAAATGAACTAAAGTATTTTTTTTGCTTGTATATACATTTTTGACTGAAGGGTTCAGTGGGTACATTTGTTTTAGATTTTCAACTTCTTTCTTTTAGTGTTGTTCTATTTCATATGTTAGTTATGTGAATCAAGGAAGCATTTATTTTCCTCTTTAAGTCTAAATTCTGCAATTTTTATAGACAAGACAAACAAAGCCAAAATTCTTAAATTCCTATCTAGAAACTTTGGAAATGAAACATGTAAGTGGGTTAGCTGTATAAAAGCACAAACCTTAATTTTAGTATCTTTTTCCTTTTATGGCAAAAATTATTTCAATGATAATATGTGGTATAATAATTTTTGGTATTTATTTTAACGATTAAGTTAAGTTGTTCAAACCCAGGCATAAGGAAATAAGTTTTTAATAATATCTACAATTAAAAGAGGAAAAAGAAATTCATGTATAACTTTTACACTGATATGTATATATAGATGTATATACATACATGTGTAGACAAAGCATTATTAAATAGATGGTACTCCAGTGTTATATTAATTAGACATTAGAAACTTAAACTGTTTCTTTAGTTAGAAAAGATACTAAACATGGGTGCTACAACTCTGCTGTATGGATACTTCCAGCACTATAAAAGTATGGCATTCCACATACACTCAGCCCCACTATGTGCCTGGTAAGTGATAGGCAGCAGTTGAAAAGGATTCCAATTTTTATTCAAACACCTGCCACAAAAAAAAAATCTTTTTGACTTAAAAAGTTATTATATTGCAGTTTAACTCCTTCTACCAAATAAAAATTACCTTTTCCAAACTCTGCAGGAGCCTTCATAAATTACTGCTAGACACTCAGAATTACTTTGAGATATCTTTGGTTGGAAAAGCTGATGTGATTCTCTCCCTTTCAAGGTACAAAGATGGAAACCAGAAGTAAGTCCCAGCCCCTTGTGCTGCTAATGCTGGTCAGCATGCTCTTCTCACAAATGTTGGCGTGGCCTCTTTTTGGAGCACCCTCTTCTCTGAGGTAAGTATTCCTTCAATGCATGCAGTTGAACATTCCTTCTTCATCTATATAGGAATTTCCTATATGTTATTTTGGACAACTCAACTTTTTAGGTTATGTATTATTTATTTAAATCTTTTGGTTGGTGTGTTAAGCAAGTTTTTTCAACATCAGGTCAATATGACTGTTCTGCACCTTGGAATCCACTCTCAGGGCATGAGAGACAGTGTCAATGACTAGTTTTAAGCTTAGGGTGGATCACCTTTCCAAACAAGAAGGAAGAAGGATTTGACATTCTTTCAATTCAAAAATGGTTTTAGATAAGTAATAAGATTTTATCCTCTGTCATCTCAGTTCAGTTCAGTTTCTGATGGAAAAAAATAGATGTTTAGTTGCCTGCTTCACTGAAGTTCCTTTTCAAGATCAATCAGTAAATAACCTTAAGGTTAGTAGCTAATTAGTGAAACATATTGCTGTGAACAATCATGCTGGACAGACCTTCCTATCTAGCCAGATTCAATTTGTCAATATTATAAATTGTGGAATAACTTATCTACCAGTTAGTGAATTTTAATGTATCTTGTTTCAACCACAAATCCTTAGTTTTACTGTTCTCTATGTTATATTTCATATTTCAAATTCATAAATTATAACATAACTCTTATTTAAAGCTTTATCTGAAATAAATTTATGTTAAAGAAGTAAACACTAAATAAAAACTACATTAGTTTGATTTTTTCCTTCCACTTTATAGGCACCACTATATCTACAGGCAAAATCATCATTTCTTTGCTCATTTTCCCATTTCTTATTCTTTTTTCAAGGTAGAATTATACTCAATAGAGTGAATTATCTCTTAGCTATTAGTGTTTGTGAAAACTGCTTAAAGCTAGATCTTATGTTGCTCTGATAACTAAATAGAATGATTCTATCTGAATTGTTATGTTACGTATCACAACAGACAATCACAAGAATGCTGAAGTTTGCATTGATTGCTAGGTTTCATGCAAAGAAGACTGCTTGTTACTTCCCCCAACTATTACATCACCAGAAGATACATAAGTCCCCAGGAGCTGACATACTCCTTGGAGGTTTACTCTAACAGTGAAAATATACACATTTATAATTTTAATAGTGTGCAGGTGTTCAAAATGTGCATGCATTAACAAATATAGTCACGGTCCATATATATAGGCATGATTATTCTTAGTCATTCAGTAAAGCATTATACATTCCTCACTAAAATTGTATTAATACATAATACTAGAAATAAGAAGCCCTCACAAAATGTATTGAATTTGAGTTACTAGTCAGAGATGGAGAGATTCTTTGTACTTGATTAATATAGAGAAATTTATCACACAAAGGTGAATCTTTGAAAAAGATCTTAGAGACCTAGAGAAGGAAAAGCAGTTAATATTCACCTAGTGAGAAGTGTTTGACAAATGATGCTAAACACCAATAAATACATGAATTGCTCCTAGTTTTCATATTGAATATTTGAAATTTTATGAAGTTTCTATTTTGTACAAAATTTTTCCACCTGTGAATAACTTTGCAAAGTGAAAATATTCCTAATGAAGTATACTTTACTTAATGCACTAACACGATTGAACTAAGTAACTCTTATGCTTGTAAAAGTTGTATGGCATCTGTTTTATGGGATAATCAAAACTTTCACTATTTATACTCTAAACCTCAGAAGTCAGTAAGTCTAACTATGCTATCCATATATTGTGAATGGGTAATACTGCTCAAGAATACTGGGTATCTTATTTCCAATGATTATAAAACCATAAGCACTATATTCTGTGAAAGGAATATATTACACTTCTACCATATTTTTCCCTAATAGGTTAGATGACAGAATACCACTTGAAGGAGCAAATGAACCTGAACAGGTTTCTTTAAAAGTAGACACTGACATCTTGCAAAATGCATTAGCTGAAAATGACACACCCTATTACGATGTGTCCAGGTGAGTTTGTGTTTATTGAGTTTTATTTTAGAAAATATGTTTTTGAAATATAAATGCTTTACATTTTGTGTCACCATGAAGCTATTTTTAGAGCACACTACAGGTTTCCATGTGGCTTCATGCAGCCTGATTTATTGCAGCTCTAGCAACTGTACATGATTTTCATATAGAGAAGTTGTAAAAAGCCAGGACCAATAAATCATTCACTTACACAGAACCCTTTGTCTAGAACAGCATTCAAGTATAGACAGAGTAGCTCTATACTGAAGACAAAACATAAAAGTTCCTGATTTGGATGGGAAAGATGATTGATAGTCCCCAAGGGCCTCTTTATCTTAAGAGATTGTTTTGTTTCCAAATGTTTTAATAAAAGAAATAGCAAAAAGTATAATAAGGCTTTTGCTAAAAATCAAGATTGTTTCCTCTTGTATATATCTTTATTCAAGGTAGAAGAAACAAAGCACCATAAATAAATAAACAGAAACTAACTTAAATATATTATTTTTTCCCATCAATATTTATTGAAGAAG
The DNA here is from genome assembly GCF_027475565.1 of Acinonyx jubatus. Classification (NCBI taxonomy): domain Eukaryota; kingdom Metazoa; phylum Chordata; class Mammalia; order Carnivora; family Felidae; genus Acinonyx; species Acinonyx jubatus. The sequence goes on along the minus strand of NC_069385.1, from coordinate 14,509,954 downwards.
AATTAGTTTTATAGACTCTACCAGGAAGCATTACTTAATATTGAGATATACTTCTAAAAATTTAATTTCTTTAATTTTTCAAAGTGTGAGCTACAATTTGGAGTATATCTTAATATAAGTGACAAGAAAATACCTCATTAGGTTGTCAGGAAGCCTTCTTTTGCATGAGAAGCTTTCAAAGAAGCTGAGAAGTTTCTTTCTTGTTTAATGAGGCAAAATAATATTTTAGAAAAACATTTACAAAATAATGGCTATTCTTCTTCTTTATTTTAGGAATGCCAGACATGCTGATGGAGTGTTCACCAGTGACTTTAGTAGACTCTTGGGTCAACTTTCTGCCAAAAAATACCTTGAATCCCTTATTGGAAAACGGGTTGGGTAAAGAGAATTTATTATCTTTATCAAACACCTTATAATTATTTAATCTGCAAGTTATTTTTTCACTGTTAGCAATTTATTTACTTGGCTCAAAATTGATAACTCTGATGATGTACAATTTGGTTGAAAAATAATCTATATTATGTTTAATGTTTATTTATTTGTTTTGAGAGAGAGTGTGTGAGCCTGAGTGGGGGAGGGACAGAGAGAGGAGAGAGAGAATCCCAAGCTGGCTCAGTGTTGTCGGTGCAGAGCCCAATGCAGGCTCAATCTCACAAATCATGACATCACGATCTGAGCCGAAATCAAGAGTTGGAAGCTTAATGACTGAGCCACCCAGGCACCCCCAAAATTATATTCTTATATAAAATATACCATGCCCATGGATTAGGGAAATATGTTTTTAGTGATATCCTACTCATTGACTACAGACACACTTATTTTTCTTAAGTGGCAATCATTTATCAATCTGCAATCAAATTGAACTAGACACAGTAAAAAAATAAGACACTGAAGCAAATTTTAATGTTTACTATAGTATTTGTTTTTTTAATTCCTGATCAAACCAAGCATATGAAGTTTCTTTCTTTAAATGGCCAATTGTTGAATATTTAGATGGCACTATTCAGGGTGGCAAAGCTTCTAAAGAATTAACTTTTAAAGAAATATTCCTCCCAATGGCAGAGCACAACATCAACTATCCCTCCATCTTTTTATGTTAATTATTTGCACAGTTGATATACAATGTGTATGAAGGCTCCCAGTAAATGCCAAAATATGTTGGATTATTCCTTGCTCCCCTATCCTTGGGCTTAGATGTATTTTTCTCTTAGTCTTTTTGTGATAGAAAAGAAGTTGGACATTAGAATTCTTTTTTATCTAATTTTATCCAAATTATTCCAAGAAATTTGGAACTTTGGCACATTTATTATCTCTTGTTAAAATCCTTTGCTTTCCTTTCCCCTGCATTCTTTAGCAATAGCATCACAGAAGACCAGGGGCCAATCAAGCGCCACTCTGATGCAGTCTTCACCGACAACTATACCCGCCTTCGAAAACAAATGGCTGTAAAGAAGTACTTGAACTCCATTCTCAATGGGAAGAGGAGGTAAAGAAACAGAGAACTTGCTAAAATGAGAAATTATACATGAGTTCAAAAATAGAAGCTACATATGAAGACTTATTTCTCTATCTCACTCTCTATACTCTGTGAAACAGTAATTCTCAACCTTGGCTGACATTTGACTGCCCTGGAGAATTTTTAAAATACTGATGTGTGGGCCTTACCCAAAACCAATTGTCAGGTAATTAGGGCCTCTAGAGGTAGGAGGTATGGCTCTAGGCATTGGTGCTTTGTTTTTGTTTGTTTTGTTGGGTTTTTTTTGTTTTTGTTTCTAGGAGCTACCCACTTGATTCTACTGTGTGTCCAGGGTTAAAAGCAATGACTGTAGAGACATCTACTCTAAATCTGGGAACTTTATCAGAAGTTTAAGCTTTTTAAACATGTAAAGTGCAGTCAATTAGCAGTTTGATACCATATGTGACTCCCTTCATGTACATACTCAGTATCTTATTTTACCAAATCAAACCATGGGTACTTTTGTATTCTAAGATTCTGTAAGACTTATGTCTCTCTAATGGAGTGCAAATATTGGATTATAATAAGTAGGAAGTGGGGTGCTCTCTCTTTTTTTTTCTAATTATTTTTGTTTCAATGGTCAGTATCAAGGGCAATCTTGCTTGGGTAAGATCAGACAAGATGAATGCCTTTGCCCACCACTATTATAATTCTGTACAAATAATTTGAGATACCTTACGATTCAGGAAAAATTCATATGTAATAACGAACCTCAAAGATAATTGGCTAGCCCTCAGTGCACTTTCCAGAGCACAGAGAACAGCGTAAGTCACACATCATCATTTCTTTGGAAGCTTGCTCATCTAAGGCCTTTAACATATATGATGTTCTTTTTCTGATGTGCAGCAGTGAGGGAGAATCACCTGACTTTCCCGAAGAGCTAGAAAAATAATGAAAAGCCCTTGGAAGAAAGCTGTTGACAGCTTCCCAGTGGTGGGTATATTCTGTCCATTCTTGTTTTATTCCTATAGCAAACATCTAATTACTGGAATAGGGAAGAATCACTTAGTAAAAAACATCTCAGCGTTCTCACAATGAGACCTCATGGAAAAGGACACTTCTATCCGAAGTGGACCCCAGCCCAGTAAACACTTAAAATGATTCATGCAGTGCTCTGATAGAAAAAAAGAGAGAGCTCACAATGGGTAAACAGTTTGCCACCTGCATGGTACCCCTCGTTTACTCAGACTTATTCCTCTCCTTGTTGAGATATCAAACAGAGGAATCTGACTCACATGAGAAAAACTGGCTTTCTTTTTGAGACTTGAGCCACACTGCTTTTATTAATTTAAGGTTTAGCCCCACGATTGACTGTTAGCACGGCATTTAATTTAGGTGCAGAAAAATACCACTAAATTACAGTATGGTTCATTATTATGAAAACACCAAGGCACTCTGGTTCTAATTGTATTCCTTGAACCATACCAAGCTTCATGCCGCAAGGTTAAATTTAGCTTCTTGCACCTATTGAGTGAGTGTAGGTGCTTTGATCTCATAGTATTTATGGTAAAATAGTTTTTGAAAAGAGAAAACATATGCAGGCTTTTCCCTTTGCTATTAAGTGATAAGCTTGTTATCCCAGTTGCTTTTATGTACATGTGGATACAAGACGTAATTCCTTCCTGAGTTACATTCATGCTTACGTTAGCTCATAAAAATATTGGGCAAGTGTTTAAAGGAATTTCATATCATCAGTGTATCAGAGGTCGGTAAACTTTTTCCCTAAAGGGCTACAGTGTGAATATATTTTGGCTTTGTGGGTTAACATGGAACCCCCAGGATAACATGTAAAATGAATGGGAGCTGCTGTCTCACCATAACATTGTATTTGTGAAACCTAAAGATAGGCTGGACTACAAACACTGAGTGGCTCGAGGAGACTAAACGAGCCCCACGCTCAGACTGAAGGCAATCCTTGGTCTTGCTGAAGTTCCTGGAGCAGATGGCTTAGGTTTTTGTGAGAGTGATCAAGAGTGGGCTAGTGTCTCTGACCACATCTGCCCCATTGGTTACTTTTTGTCCACAAGAGATGTATGCTGAGGGTCTTGCACACGCCCGTTCCTTATCACATCAGAGAAACAAGTGCCTTTGCTCAAAGAAGAAAAATTACATAGAGCTTCTTGAAAAAAAAAAAGTTTACAAGAAGAAGCTATTTCATTTAATCAAGAAATACAACGGGCACTGAACTATAAAGGAGGATTAATCCCTCCATCTTTTGTAAGATCACATATGAGATTCTGTCCTCCCTTCTTCTCTTTTCTGAATGGGTAACTTTGGATAAACCCTTTTAATGGGAAATCCTCCATGCCAACCATTTGCGAAAATTACAAATGGGTAATTATAATGACTAATTAAAGTGCCTCTTCGCATTTTAATTCCCTTTCTGAAAATCAGTCCTTTGGAAGATACCTTCCTGATACCCCAGACCATGATTTCCTGTCATAACAAGCTGTTCACAAGGGGCACAGGGGTACAGATGTTATCAAAAGAGTGGATGAATGAGTGAAACTAAGAAGCTGTAAATAAAAATATTTTTATGCTTAAAACACCAATTCTTTCTTTTTCAGAACTCGTGAAGGAAAACGATAGGCGAAGTGATTATATTTTGAGTTCTACATAAGTAATTCAAGAACACAACTTCAGTATCAAAACCAAATAAAATATATAGTGTCGTGAATGTTGTGATTTGCTTCATCCTGATGTAATAACTGTGATGTTTACACTGTAAATATTATTTGAGAGTTCTAAAATTTGTCTTTAATTCATGAAAATCCTGTAATTTCATATGCTGTGTATCCTTTCTAACAAAAATATATTTAGTGATAAGTAAATACTAGGTTAATTTCAATTATGTGGAGCTTTGGGGGAGTGTAGTAATAGAACACAAATGATGTGTTTATTTATAGAGCATACTTAACTATTCAGAAGCGTGGAGCACATAATCAGTGTGTCTAAATTTGAATGTTAAGCAGCTAGAATGCTGAGTTAAATAAACTGCAAAATGTCTAAGAGAAAGCCAACCACAAAGATAAAAAGGCATTCTTCAAAACAGACTTTCAGAAAATGGTATGCGTTTTCGCATTTTTAGGCAATGTTTATTTTGAATGAGATTTAAAATCTCTCAAATTCAGATCTCTAATTGCTGAAGGCTCTTTTCTGCAGTGGTGTTTCAGTGAAAGAGAATGGTCTCTATTTCTGACATTGGACCTTTCCTTCCTGCTTGTGTTAAGTATGTGTAAAATGTAAACTGAATGGAACAATTTGTTTTTTCGGTAATAAATTTTTTCCCCATAATTACTCAAATAATGCTTTGGTCATCAGCTTCCTTCAGTGAAAGTACATTTGGAGACACAGCTATTTTTCCAAAATATAGGAAATTAATAGAGAAAATAAAGAACTTTGATTATCATTGCAGACACTTTCTATTGTTTTGATTTTGTTAAATGATACAGCAGTAACCTCATTTTAGCTCTCAAGTTCCAGGCGCTAGATAGTTTTTGTGATGTTTGAGGTAAGACTATGTTTGATTTTGTGTGAGTTCTAAAACAGTGACTTAAATATGAGAGAAATTTCTTTCTCACTTAAGGCCAGAAGTAAAATGTCAAGGGTTAGTAAGATGGTTCTGCTCCATGAAGCCCTCAGAAATCTAAACCTCTCCTCGTGATCCAAAATTGCAGCTAGAGTTCCAGCCATCATATCTGCATTCTAAGTAGTAGGATGGAAGAAAGAGCATAGAAAAGAAGGGGAAGGGGCAAAGAGCACATGCAGGTTCTCTTTTAACTGGTATTTTGTGCTAATATCCCATTGACTAGAACATAGTTTTATGGTCAGAGTCATTTGGAAAACAGGTTAGAAAATGTTTTGTTTTTTTTCTGGATAGTCATGTGCCCAACTAAAAACTGGGGTTCTAGTAATATAAAACAAGGAAAGAATAGACTTATGTGGGGATTTTTTTTTTTTTAGTCTCAAACTGTGGATCTTAAATTCTTACCAAAAAGACTTACAGAAATGATAAAGAAAGTGAGAGTCGATAGACCCTAACCATTAATGAGGAACCATCATCACAAGGCAAAATTTTGCTCAGGTTCATTTACTACAATTAGAACAAATGGCTCTATAAGGAGAGACTAATCTAGAACTACTGGTGAATGCAAAGGAAATTACACAAATTGAAGTGAATTGGACTAACTATATCTTTTGTTCATACCTGATTTCATAAATCATCAAATATTGGTTAAGTGAATTTTCTATGCAAAGTTCTATGCAAAGCACTGCCATGAAAACTGAAAAGTTCTCGATGTTATTCGCACATGAGAAGCTTATAAAGATCAAATGGGGATAAGGGTACCTGGGTGGCTCAGTCAGTTGAGTGTCCGGCTTGGGCTCAGGTCATGATCTCACAGTTCATGAGTTCACGCCCAGCATCAGGCTCTCTGCTATCACCACAGACCCCGCTTCAGATCCTCTGTTCCCATCTCTCGCTGCCCCTTCCCCCCTCTTAAAAATAAATAGATATAAAAAAAAAAAAGATCAAGGACTCCTGGGAGGCTCAGTCGGTTGAGTGTCTGACTTAGGCCTAGGTCATGATCTTGAGGTTCATGAGTTGGAACCCCGCGTCGGGCTCCGTGCTGACAGCTCAGAGCCTGGAGCCTGCTTCGGGTTCTGTGTTTCCTTCTCTCTCTGCCCCTCCCCAGCTCATGCTCTGTCTCTCTCCTTCTCTCTCAGAACAAATTTTAAAAAACCAACATCAAATGGGGGTGTAATTGCAGTGCAATTCGAATATGAATCTGCAGAGTTTTAATTTTACCTTATTAATGTAAGTCTTTGCAATTTAGTCCCTATTCCTTCAAGAAATACTTATTGAATGACACTGATGTGCAATTTAGATATCTGAGGGATGATGTTTTGGGCAGGAGCAAGTGAGGGGAAAATCCTGGCATACTTGGACAGCAAGGAAGCCAGTGTGGGCAGAGCAGGTGAGCTGGATGAGGCAGAGCAGGAGATGAGGTCAGGGAGGCTATCTAGTCCTTGGTAACACAGGCCACCATAAGGACTTAGCAGTGAATTGGGGAGATGTGGCAGAGTTACAGACAGTGGTCTGACAGTATCTGAACTGCATTTCAACATAACGATTCTGGCTGCTGTGTTGGCAATAGGGTGAGGGGGTGCTGCAGGTGGGAGCAGGGAGAGGAGCGAGGAGGCTCTTGCTATAAATCAGGTGAATGATGATGGTGCTGGCCAGGTCCACACAGTACAGGTGGTGAGAAGTGGAGTCTGCATGTGTCTCAAAAGTAGAGTCAAATTTTTTGCGGATAGTTTGAAGATACGGACAAGTCCAGAATAATTCTAAGGTAAGTCACCTGAGCAACTTGAAGAAGAATGTGGCTATTAACTAAGTCGAAAAAGACTTGGGGTGGGGGAGGCGGTTCCAGGGGAGGATGGGTTTAGCTTTGGACAAGTTAAGTAAGTGACAGGTTCTGAGGAGATTTGGGGCTGCAGGTCAACAGTTGGAAGTCTTCAGTGTAGAGGTGAGAATTAACATTTTTTTAACGTTTTATTTATTTTTTGAGAGACAGAGAGAGACAGAGCATAAGTGGGGGAGGGGCAGAGAGAGAGAGGGAGACAGAATTCGAAGCGGGTCTCTAGGCTCTGAACTGTCAGCACAGAGCCTGACATGGGGCTCAAACTCCCAAACTGTGAGATTATGACCTGACCCCAAGTCAGACACTCAACGGACCGAGGCACCCAGGCACCTCTAGAGATGAGATTTAAAGGTACAAGCCATGAGATCACCAAGGGACTAAATGTAGCTAAAAAGGAAGCTCAACACACAACCCCTGGGTGTATCAATTTACTTGGGCTGCCATAACAAGGTGCCACCGACTGGGGAATAAACAACAGAAATGTATTGTCTTGTAGTTCTGAAGGCAAAAGTCTGAATCCAAGGCGTCAGTGTGGTTGGTTCCTTCTGAACACTGTGAGGGAGCATCTGATCTATGTCTCTCCCTGGCATCTGGTGTTTCGCTGGCAATCGTTGGTTTATAGAAGCATCACCCAGATCTCTGTCTGTCCTCACATGGTGTTGTCCCTGTGTGTCTGTGTCTCCAAAGTTCCCCTTTTTATAAGGACATGGGTCACATTGGATTAGAGCCTGTGTTAATGACTTCATTTTAACCTGGTTACCTCTGTAAAAACCCTGTCTCCAAATATGGTCACATTCTGAAGTACTGGGGGTTAGGATTCCAACAGATGAATTTAGGAGGGGGGAGGATACAATTCAACTGTAACTCTGATGCACTCCAACATCAATGGGTTGGGATGTTGAGGAACAAAGGGGGTAAAAACTGAAAGGAGAAGCTAGCGAAAGAGGAGAAAAATAGGAAAGAAAATCTGGAAAACAAGTAAAGAGAGTCTTTCAAGGAAGAAGGCATCATTAACAGTTTTATTTGTGCTGCTATATAAAACAGCATTCATTTACTGATGATATAACAGTGAACAAAACAGACACCAATTCCTGCCCACATAGAACTTACATTCTATGGAGGAAAACATATAATAAACAACCTAGTTAAATAAAATGCACATTGTGGTAGAAAGTGCTAAGTGCTAAGGGAAAAAAAATATGCAGGGAAGGAGGATAGGAAGTATTGGAAAAGAGGGTTGAAATTTTAGATGAAGTTTCTATAGGAGACCTCACAAGAAGGTGAATTTGAGGAAGAGCCCTGAAAGAAACAACAAAATCAGCTATGAGTCTCTGTGGGAAGAACGTTCTAGACAAAGGGAATTTGAGATGCAGAAGCTCTCAGGTGGGACTTACCTAACATTTTAGGCAGAGAAGAGGCTAATTTGGTTTAAATGGTGAAAATGACCAAGATATAACGTAAGAGAGAAGTCAGAGAAGTTATGAGGAACCAGGCCACATAGGATATCCCGGGTCATAGCAAAATTCTGATTTTATTTTGAATCAGATGAGAAACCATGACCAGAATTGACTGTTATCAGTAACCATCACAATAATATTATTGGTGGAGCAATGTGGATAAAAGCTGGGTTGGAATGGGTCCAAGAGAATGAGGAAGGGAGCGCCTGTACTATGAATACTGATGATTCTTTGAGGTGTTTTCCTGCACAGGAGAACAACGAAGAGGGGAGGGATCTGGTGGGAAAAGAGAGATGAAGTAATTTGTTTTCATGTGGGAGAAATATCAAAACTGTGTTTGCATGCTGAAGGAAAAGATGTAAGAACGGGAAATCTGGTGATGCTGTAGGTAAAGCTTTTGCTTGAGTGACATCCTTAAGAAGAAGAGAAAATGAATGATACACCAGCAGTGGGCTTGACATTTGCATGACACAGAACAGTTCAACAGACAGAGGGTTTGGGTCAAAGGTGGATGAATGGATGGATGAGGTGGTAGTGTTACCGGTTCCAAACTCAGGTTCAGCTGCTCACTACTCAAAAATCAATACTCGAGAGACAAGTGAGGGCAGAGAGGAAGGTTTGCTTTATTCAGGAAGTCAGCACTCTGACAGATGGCGGTCTAATGTCCCAATGGCCATCTTCCCTGGCCAGGCAAAGTTGAAAGGTTTTAAAGGGGAAGGTATAGGAAAAGGGAGGGGGGCTACGTGCAGGAGAAGCAGGTGTCCAGGCGGTTACTTGTATGTCGACATGACCCTGAACAGAATTGCTGGCAGCATTGGCAGCTGTTTTCAAATGGGGTCAGGTCTTCTGGGAAAGTTTGGTCCCTCGCTCCTCAAGGCCTGTGGTCTGCAAGTCTTAAGGAAAGTAAGTTAGTTCTGCTACCGACCAAGGGACTCAGGTCAGCAAGCAGTGAGTGCATACATTTGAAGCAAGTGAACACTTAAGACCAACCAGTTGGGGTGCTGTTACTGTAGAAGCTGATGAAATGATCTTAATTACATCCGTTTTCTCTGGAAATGGCTAAAAGTAGAGATAAGTCAGGAGATGTTGGTGATGTGAGAAAAGTTAAAAAAGGAAGAAATGGTGTAGTGGGTGAGTGGGTAAGTAAATGAACTAGGAAAAGTTCTTTTCTAATCTGAACAACTCAGTGATAAATGGGGTGATTCAGAAACATGGGTCAATTTAAGTAGTCTGAGATTATTTTTTTATTATTGTGAAACTTTAATGAAAACTAAGCGGCTTTCCCTAGAAATATGCACATATTCATTTTTGTGCTTTCAGAGCAGTCCCTGAATCTTGTTTGTGCTTGGAATTTTAGTGGGTTCATTGATTGCTCTTTAAGAATTGCTATGCTTGGGTGCCTGGGTGGCTCAGTCAGTTGAGCGTCTGACTTCAGCTCAAGTCATGATCTCACAGTTCATGGGTTCGAGCCCCGTGTCGGACTCTGTGCTGACAGCTCAGAGCCTGGAGCCTGCTTCAGATTCTGTGTGTGTCTTTCTTTCTGCCCCTCCCCTGCTTGTGCTCTGTCTTCCAAAAATAAATAAATGTTAAAAAAGAAGTTTTATTAAAAAAAAATTTCTCTGTTGGTAATCGTGCTGGTTGGAGTCATGTGGAGGAGACCCTGTAAATAGGGAACATGGTGTGTGCACTGCTGAAGTCATCCAAAGGTGAGACAGTAAGGATTTAGACTACCTCAGTGGTAATGAGAAATGAGAGGAATTATAGTAATAGCCAAAACTTATTACATAGCAGATACTTTCCTAGGCACTTTATATCATTAAATCATATCAAATATATGAGGTATGTACTGTTCTTCAACCCACTTTTCAGATGAGGAAGCAGACATATAAAGTAGATAGCAAAAGCCAGGACCCTGGAAGCTCATGTAGAAAAGTTCCATGCAGTCCCCAAGTCCCCAAAGACTAAGTGATTTTCCCAAGGTGACATAATTATTTAGTGGCAGAGAAGGGAATAGAGTTCTTAATCACATTCTCTTTCATGGTGTCTAAGACGGACCTTGACCATGAACATTGCTCTTGCCCCTCCTTTCTCTCCTCCATCCCATCTGTCTCTTCAGAACTCCATCTCTGGTCCAGAATTGAGCAGAAGTTGCAAAGGGTCACAAAGACTTTGTGATTGCAGGTCCCCTTCTCAGTAGCCTGTGCTATTTCTTCCTTGTAATATTCTCACTTCCCATTTGTTCCCTCCCTCCAACTTGTTCTCTCTTTGTTCCCTGCATATTCTTTGTCATTGCAGACTAGAGAGTTCTGTAGAGCAGAAATCTCTTGGGGGTTTGTGTTTTGAGATGTTTCAAATAATCAAAAACGCTTACCATTTAACACATCAGCCTATTCAGCCTGAAACAATACAAATAGCTTTTTTAGCAACAATCTCTAAAATGATAATGTCTAAATAAGTTGACTCTTGATTTCCATATGACTTGAATTCAAAAGGACTTGTTTTGGGTCGCCTGGGTGCCTCAGTAAGTTAAGTGTCTGACTTTGGCTCAGGTCATGATCTCATGGTTTGTGAGTTTGAGCCCCACGTTGGGCTCTGTGCTGACAGCTCAGAGCCTGGAGTCTGCTTCAGATTCTGTGTTTCCCTCTCTCTCTGCCCCTCCCCACTCGTGTTCTCTCTCTCTCTCAAGAATAAGTAAACATTAAAAAAAATTAAGAGGACTTGCTTTAATGCATTCATCTTAGTGCTTTGGGCATTGAGTGAGGCCCTTTCTGTGGCTTTGATGCTTGTGACTGACTTGGAAAAAGAGGAACTTTCATTTTTATCCTGGCTTACATTTACAAATTAAATATGTAATGCACAATTAGCAATACATTATTCCTTTGCAATTGAATTACCTCTTAAGGCACCTGCAATATGAAAGTTATTTTTGGTTTACTCTGTAGTAGAATAAATTCTTGAAATATTAACTGCTGTTAGTATTTTATACACCACAGATTAAATTTGCCACTTCATTGTGCTAGGCAGAATAATGGTCCCTGAAGATGTCTATCTCTTAATCTCTGAAACCTACGAATATGTTACTTTACATGGCAAAAGAGACTTTGCCGATATGATTAATTTCAAGATTTTAAAGTAGGAAGATTATCCTGGATTATTCAAGCATCCCAGTGTAAACACAAGGGTCCCTAAAAGAATGAAGTAGAAATCAGTTAGAGTCAGAGAAGGGGATATGACAATAAAGCAGAGATTGGAGAGATGTCACTACTTGAAGTAGATCAGGAATCAGAGAATGCAAGAGGTTTCTGGAAGCTGGCAAAGTCAAGGAAAAAGTTCTCGCCTAGAGCTTCTAGAAGAGATACAGCCCTGCCAATATGTTGAGATTAGCCCCATCAGGCCAATTTTTGGATTTTTGAGATCCAGAACTATGAAATCACAAATCTGTGTTGTTTTAAGCCAGGAGGCTTGTGGTAACTTGTTACAGCAGCAATAGGTTACGAATACAACCGTCCTCCAATTATAATAGAACTTGAGTCTGGCATCCATTGCTTTAGGGAAAGTTGATATAAGAACCACTGAAATTAAAATTTTCTTTGGATTTATAGTATCATCACAAGGGAAAAGCCAGTGTAAAACCTGAATTTGCTAAGGTAATCTTGAAGTGACTCAGATGATAACAAATTGAGATTTTAAAATAACAAACATAATAACTGCTTGATACAAATTAATTTCAGTTATAAAAAATAGAGTCATATTCGTGTACACCTGAGTTCAAAATGAGGTTAAGATTGATGTCACCTAAAATTATATTAGAAATAATTCTTGGGGCACCTGGGTGGCTCAGTCGGGTAAGCATCTGACTTCGGTTCAGGTCATGATCTCATGGTTGGTGAGTTTGAGCCCCACATCAGACTCCATGCTGACAGCTCAGAACCTGGAGCCTGCTTTGGATTCTGTGTCTCTCTATCTCTCTCTGAACCTCTCTCGTGCTCTGTCTCTGTCTCTCAAAAATGAATAAACATTAAAAAAATTTATTTTAAGAAATCATTCTTTATAGACCTGGAAAAAAATACTTATTTCTTCCTTTGCTTTCAGTTGACATGTACAAAGTCTACCAAAAAAATGACATAGTATTTCCAGAATTTTTCGGATCCAAAATGGTAGACTAAGCCCATGAATGTGTCTCTCCTTACTCCCAAAATACCATTCACCTAATGGAAAGAGTTAAGAAATATTAGTTCATATAACAAAGATAAGTAAAAAGGAGCCATGAGTGGTCTAGAGATAGCTGTATATTTTGGGGAGAAGATGGGCAGTGTATTTAAGAGTGGATCCATGGAAAAACTATGGGATCCTCAATACTGAACCGATGTGGACAGTTTGCAGCTGATGATTTATCCTACAGACCAGCTCAGATGTCCTTGCGTTTTGACAAGTACAGTAACCATTGTTTTCATGTTGAAATTTCTTCCTGGCATTTTTGGGAAAACTTGTATGCTTCGGCAAATGCTGAATCTCAAGAAAAATTAGTTGAGAAATTGGGAATGCGAGAATTAGAGTTTAATAATCTACACAGAAATGTTCCTTGTTTGAAGGAATTCACTTGTATTAGTTAGCTAGGGCTGCGATAACGAAATGCATAGACTGGTTTTAATGTTTATTTATTTTTGAGAGAGACAGAGACAGAATACGAGTGGGTTAGGGGCAGAGAGAGAGGGAGATACAGAATCTGAAGCAGGCTCCAGGCTCTGAGCTGTCAGCACAGAGCCCAACATGGGGCTCGAAGTCATGAGCTGTGAGATCATGACCTGAGCCAAAGTTGGATGCTCAACTGACTGAGCCACCCAGGTGCCCCTAGACTGGCTGGTTTAAACAACAGAACTTCAATGTCTCACAGTTCTGAGGGCTAGACTGTCTAAGATCAAGGTTTCAGCAGGGTGGTTCTTTTTGAGGCTTCTTTCCTTAGCTTGTAGATGGCCATTTTCTCCCTATGTCTTCAGGTGGCCTTCCCTCTGTGCACATACACATCTGTGTCCAAATTTCCTCTTCTTATAAGGACACATATGGGATTAGGACATAGGAGATTAGGGCCCTCCCTAATGATCTCATTTTAACTTATTTTCCTCCTTAAAGGTCCTATCTCCAAATTCTGTGGTACTGGGGAGTTAGTACTTCAATATGTCAATTTTAGAAGGACATAATTCAGCCCATGATACCACTGATGTGAAGCCAAAAGCAAGAACAGGAAATGCTAATACATGGAGTTCACATCTCTGAGTGATTCTCATTACCAAATATTTATATCAGGAATAAAAATGTTTTACACGTTACTGAAATATATAATTTTGTCACAATGTACCAGTATAAAATAATAACAAACTATGCATTCATTATTATGTTATTTTTTGTTATAGAAAATCTCTGAAACTTTTGGTATGATCTTACCACAGAAAAATCACCATCTTTATTATGATTATTCATCATTGTTTCAGAAATATGTAAACAATTGTTAGGAAAAATACAAAACAACCTATAATTTCAGAAATTCCTGAGAATCTCTTCCAGTGCTGATTGATCTTTCCTGAATACCAAAGATTAATAGTTGTCAGGAATTTGACAACACTACAACTGAGGGCAAGATTCTGGAAGAAATGAATAGAGGGACATAAATAGGTTTATATACAGGATTGTTGCCTTCCCATGCTTGGTAGAGAATGCTGATCTCTGGAAGCTCCAGGGATAAAAATTAGGGAGTTATTCTTGAAAGAAATGGAAGAAGAAGAAAAAAAAAAACCCTTCATGGGGAGAACTAGGATGGCTTGTGTGGGAGTTCATGCCCCCAAGTTAAGTTTTCTTTCATTTGAGCTCATCTGAGTTACATCAGGCTCCCTCCCTGCTCAACCTGAAAAGAAGCCAGCCTTCAATTAACATCATCCACATACAGTGATCCCAGTCAGAGTTTCTAGCTTCTCCTCTTGTGTTTCCTCCCTTTCTATCTTTAATAATTTATTCAAGTAGACTTTAAATTAATGGTGGCAGGTGTTATTACAAATGCTGAATAGGAGTGAAAAACCAAAGATCTCTAGACAGCTAGGAAAACTTGAAGAAGGAAAGACCAAAGTTCATAGATAGATAGATAGATAGATGAAGAAGAAATGTCAGAGAAGAAAAGATAAAATGTAAGAGAGAGAAGAATCAAAACAAAATTTAACAGAAGAGTGGTATGTCAAAATCAAGAAAATTGCCTAAAATATTAGAGATAAATTTCGAAATGAAAAAAAATTAGTCATGGATAATCAATATGTGAAGTCTTGCATCTAATAAGTGGGAATTTCAGGAAAAGAAAATGGAGGAAAGGGATGGGGGAAAAATCAAATAAATATCAGAAAAGTCTTTCTTACCTTTTGTATATTGTGAGATCTGACTACGAGCCTCATCGATTTATCGGTGAATGCACACTGTGTACCATATGAACTATCCCAGAATGTCTAGTTTGTTGAATTTGTCAATTTAGGGCTACACGCTTTTGTGACAGCATCAAATTTCCCCCAGTAATAAGTTATGAATACGTCAAAAGAACTCTTAACCATGTTTCTAGACATCTTAAGCATGTTTATATTTACAACTTCCGGGGGCGGGGGGGATAAATTCCAAATGTTTTGTTTCCTAACAACTCCATACAGATTAAAGTGAATCTATCCAATCTAGCAAGCAAAGTTACATCTTTTCTTCTGTAAGTTTTAATATAAAAATCACTATAGATTACGATTAATATAACTATATTAATAGTTATACTAACACATATACACACTCTTTCTGGGTTTTTGAAACAGGAACTCTATTCGGCAGGTTATCTCAAAGACAGAGGCTAAGAATTCTATAATCATATCTATGAATTCCTGAGAATCCCTTGCAGGTACATGTTTTAGTAGATCTAGATTTGAGAAAAACATACTCTAATTATTTATCTGCCTATTCTTGCTTGGTATTCCGAACTCAGATGGTACCCTCTCTGGTTAACTGATAGCAGCTGCAATTGTTTGAAAGAGAGAGGGAAAGACACATTAAAAGCATCTGCCTTTTCACAATGTCTGTTAACAGCTTTCCTCCCTATTACAAGGACCACATTTCCTTGGTCCTTCTCTTTTGCCTTATGTAATTGCAAGTTTCTTGCAAGATGTATCTCCTTTCATACGTTAACTTTTCTCATTTTTTCCCCCTCACAATTGTGCTCTTTCCTTTTCTCTTCCTTGGAAACTCGCCCTGGTTTCATAATTTTGCTTCTTTCTCTCTTGCTCTTCTGTTCTCTATAGAGTTGTGGGTTCATTCACTTGGGCATCTTGCTCAGCCCCTTGCCTCACCCCATGTTAAGCTCATTTGTTCCAAAATGCACGCAGGTCTCCCAAGATTTCTCTTTGTCTCTTAGATTATCTTTGGATTAGGCCTTAGGCCCACAGGTGACACTTTTATTTTTTTTTTTAACTTTTTTGAGAAAGAGGGCGCAAGTGAGGGAGGGCGGGGAGAGAGAGGGAGAGAAAGAGAGAGGGCAGTGAGAAAGAGAAGCAGGGCTCACCCGAAGCAACACTCAAGCTCACCCCATTCAGGACTTGAACTCATGAACCATGAGATCATGACCTGAGACGAAGTCAGATGCTTAACCAACTGAGCCACCCAGGTACCCGAAGTGACTCTTTCAAAGATAGATTTTGTAATTTACAATTTTATTTACCTTTTTGGTTAAAAAAAAAAAAAACCCAGAATCTTTGAGTTGGAAGTTGCCATTGCATGTAAGATTGGAATTTACTGCTAGGGCATAATAATTTAATGCCATCATTCTCTTTTTTTTCCCACTGAATTCCCTTTTACTATACAATGTATCATACATGCAAAAATGTATAGAATATGTTATACATGTATATATATATACACATATAAGTAAAAGAATATGAGTAAGAAGAGCATGTTTTTTTTTTGTACAGGCCTTTTTTTTTTTTTGTATGCCATTACTTTTAACGCTTACTCCAAGGAATTTTCTCCTCACCTTGATACTTACAGGGGTGAAGAAACTTTAGCCATATTCTTGCAAGCTTGAGTAGAGATTAATGAGACAGAAGTTTGGAGCAGCAGGTATATTTCCAAAACAGAGAATTTATCATGGAAGGGTAAATTTGAAATTGTGTGCAGGTAGCAAAGATAAGACTAATGGACTGGAACTGAGAAAATTCCCATTTTAAGGTTTTAGCTCTTTTTACGCACCTGCTTAGAGAGGCGTTGGCCTGAAAATATACTTGCAAAGTAAAGGCACATGGTAAATCGGAGGTGATAGCAAACATTGAGTTCAACGTAGAGGCTAGTGTAGTAACGTTATTTTAAAATGTTATGATGAAGGTATATAATCATTTTTAAAATGAAATATGTGAGTATTTCATTTCCCAAATTGAATTGCATTTACTAAACGATGGGACATAACTGCCAAGTTATTTGCAACTAGGAAACTCAATACTAATGACTAATTTTTATTGAAATAATATTACACAGATCATTTGAATTCAGGGAATTCTAGGTGAAAAGGTAAATTTGAGTTTTTGCCAAGGTTCACACTTTCTTTTGGGAAGGAATACATAAGCATCTATGATAAAAGATGTGTTAGAAGAAACAATAAGCAGAAATAGTGTATTTGTTCTGTGTGCTGATGGCTCTCAGTGGGGTACTAACAGCAGGGGCTAAATAGAAAAGACTGTTTCTGGGATAATACCCAGGTGACCAATGCCTTCTACATGTTAGCTTGAATAAACTAGAAAATCGGTGTCATTAGTCGCTGTGTGTTTGGAATAAGCAAAATTGCTAACCATTGACTCTTCCTTGCAGGCTATGCTGTGAGAAGGAAAACACGACTCTAAAGAGACCAGTGACTAACACGTAACACATCCAACTGTTCTGTAGGTCTCTCGGTGCTGAAAAAGTGCTCGCCCATGAAATTAAATGGCTTGGGAAGGTAAAGATGGACGCCCTAGGGGTTTCCCTTTTCTATAACTTCTGATGTCTCTATATATCCTCGTTGGGACCCAGGAACTCATTGTTGGGTTTGACAATGAAGTGTGGGTCCATCACTATTAAAATCAAGTATCAGAATAGAACTGAGAGGCAGAGCCCTTACAGAACCACAATGAACTTCACATCAGAGCAACCTAAGTGCCCGCATATAATTTGAGCACGGGAGCCGTGGTTGATGCCATTTTTGTGCCTAATTTATTTTTGCCTCCTTAAAGTTTTGAATTACTACAAGAAAAAGCAGGCCAGCTTTCCCCCCTGAATGAGGGCATGGTGAGGACATAAGTCCCACTGCCCAGAATGCACAAGAATCACTTTAGCTTCAGGACATTGAAATTAATGTTTAGGCACTGGACTGTACATCTACAGCTCCAGGCAGGCCAAGAAGCGAGATTAACTTTTCCAGGAATCAAACACTAAGAGTATTAAATCGGGAGCCTGTTTGCATCAGGGCTCCTTCCCCAGGGCCGTTCGGCAGCCCCGGAGCTGCCGGAGTCAAGGATTGTATTTGGTCTCCTTAGGCACAGTGACCTTTCTCTGGTCCATCCGCTAGTGCAGGGCCAGCACCTCCGCTCTGAAGGGGGTTGAATGGCCTCAAGAGCCTGCCTCAACCTTGGTCAACAATTCATTCCTGCTCAGCGCCAAGCTGCAAAGATCAGTTGCTTACTGTTCCGACCCGCAGATCAATTCAGAGACAGAAATAGCTCTTCCAGGCTGCAGTTTAACTAACACACAAAGAATATTGACTCTCAGCCTTTATTTTTCCCTGAAACATCGCTACAAGAGTTCACCCAAATGGATCTCTGGTCCATGCTTAGTTTCCCACATTTCTTTAGCTGTCTTCACTTGTTATGCCAGAAATGCTGACAAGGAAGTCACCAAATAGGATTTTGGGAAAAGGAATCTATCAGTGAAAGTAGTTCATGTATAAAATGTAATAATAACACATATTACTATAATTATCATAATAATATATAATTCAGTTCAAATCAGAAGGAGTCCAGTCTCAAATTCTAACCACGATTCAGAGAACAGAGAATTGTTTGGGAATTTTGGATTATTCAACGTGAGTTAATCCTGCTCTATCTCACTATAATGAGCTCATTTTAATTCAGAAATTGTTACCACAGCCAAAGTTAAAATGAAATGTTATGGGACACATGTGGTAAGTAGGACATTAAAAGTATTGAAGACGCTTTCCTGGAGTCAAAACCCAGTGTTCTCACCAGCAACAGAGTGGACCAGGGCCCTACCAACCTCCAAATTCCCTATTAAAATAAAATAAAGTAGGAATTAATTAACTTTGTTATCATGTGAGTTTAGAACTGCACGTCTGCTGATACCACTACTGTAAAAACGGTGTCTTTGTCGATCTTCTCAGACACTTAATGGTCTTCGAAAATACCACAAAACAACAAAAACACAAAACATGTGATCCACTAAGAGCACAAATTAAAAAATTAAAAGGATTTGGGAAAAGGGTGGCAATAACTGGATTTTCACAGCTGCTACGCAGTCTTCCTACCTGTCCCTGTTCTCTGAGACTATTCATGAATATAGAATTACATGAAGGAGTGTCTGTGAGGCTCAGTCGGTTAAGCATCTGACTCTTGATTTCAGCTCAGGTCATGATCTCACAGTTTGTGAGATCGAGTCTTGTATTAGGCTCTGTGCTGATGGCACGGACCCTGCTTTGGATGCTGTCTCTACTCTGTTTGCCCCTCCCCTTCACGTGTTTGGGCGTGTGTTCTCTCTCCCAAAATAAATAAACACTCAAACTAGCCTCCGACTTCCCCATAACAATTCATGGAAAACAACACCTAGAGAATTAGGAATGAAAAAAAGAGTTAGAATAGAATCACACATTTAGCCAACTAAATGTTCACCTATGAATATACACAAAATCTATATGGGGCCATTGAGAAAACCACTCAAGGAATTTCTTTTTCCAAGTGAAAATTGGATCGGAATAAACAATTCAATATAGATAGGGATCACGTGGAAGAAACAATATTAAGTCAAGAACTTACATAGATTTCCAAATTATAGAAAGTTAAAAGAATAGTACAAGAAACTCCCATATATACTCCACTCAGATTCACTAATTATTTATACTCGCCTTATTTGCTATTTGAAAGCATGCTTCTTTACCATTAAATATGTCAGCATATATTTCCCAGGATTAAGGATATTCTCTTACATAAGTATAGAACAATTATCAAAATTAAAAAAAACTAAGTATTATGCAATCTTATTATTTCGTCCATAACCTATATTTAAAATGTTGTCAATTGTCCCAATAAAGGTCTTTAGAGGTATTCTCACCAACCTCCAGGCCAAAGATTCAACCTAGGACCATGAAATAGTTCCTTGATTTTTCTTTGTCCTTCTTGACCTTGACATTTTTAAGAGGAGGAAAATCATTTTCATAGAATATCCCCCAATTTGGGTTTGATATTTTTCATGATTAAATTCAAGTTTAATAAAGGTAAGAAGCACCCCTATGTTTATAGCAGCACTATCAACAATAACCAAAGTATGGAAAGAGCCCAAATGTCCATCAATGGATGAATGGATAAAGAAGAAATGGTATATATATGCAATGGAGTATTACTTGACAATCCAAAAGAATGAAATCTTGCCATTTGCAACTACGTGGATGGAACTGGAGGGTATTGTGCTAAGTGAAATTAGTCAGAGAAAGACAAAAATCATATGACTTCACTCATATGAGGAGACAAAACAGATGAACATAAGGGAAGGGAAAAAATATATATAAAAACAGGGAGGGGAACAAAGCATAAGAGACCCATAAATATGGAGAACAAACTGAGGGTTACGTGAGGGGTTGGGGGAGGAGGGATGGGCTAAATGGTCAAGGGGCACTAAGAAATCTACTCCTGAAATCATTGTTGCACTATATGCTAAGTAATTTGGATGTAAATTAAAAAAAATAAAAAATAAAACAAGTTAAAATAAAAAAAGATAAGAAAAGGTAGAAACCTGAGTGAAGGTAGTTACTGTAGAAATAGGTAAGACGTAAATTTTAAATATATAAAAAATGGCAGAACTGACATAACTTGATGGTTAAGAAAGCATAGAGGGGGAGGAAGGAAATAGGGACAAGTTGTCTAATAATAAATATCATGTACTGAATCATTACCAGGTTCAAGGCACGCTGCTAAGTGCTCTACATACACTTTTCTCAGGTAAGTGTTAAAACCTTAAAAGTACGTATTATGTCTAACCCAGAAAATGAAAAAGAAAAATAAGGACCTACAGAGATTATGTAACTGGCATAAGAGCACATCACTTGGAAGAGAATCTGTAAGCATCCCAGTTAACTCCAGAGCCCTTATTTTTGCCTGCTGTGCCATATCAGTTACAGATTTCTACCAGTGGTGAGTCAGGCTTGTACATTAAATATAGGATAAGGACAAAGGTTTGAAGGGAAAGATTGTGATTCAAGTGATAAAGAGGTTGAACTTGAAGTGTACAGGATATTCATGTAGAAATATGTAGCAGCTCAGAAGAGGTAACTGGGCTAAAGACACACATTTTGGATTCATCAATTTATAAGAAGGAGACAATACTATGAAAACCCACAAGCTACCACAGGAAGACTCAGACAGTGAAAGTGAAAATGTGACAATATAACTTTGGACAACACCAACTGTGAATGGACTGGCAGAGGAAGGAGGTTACATACCATTTTTTTCCCACCTTTCATACTGAAGTAAGATATAAATAGAGAAATACACAAGTCATAACTGTACAACCTCTGCGTTTTCACCAAGTGCATGCACCCAAATAGCAGCACTGAGATAGAGAAACAGGAGGTTACCAGCACCCCAGTAGCCCCAAGGACAACCAGTGCTAATTCTTGACAACATAAATTAGTTTTGCCAGTTTCTGAAATTGATACAAATGGAATTTCACAGTATATACTCTTCCATATCTGGTTTCTTTCATTCAGTATTATTTTTCTTCATCCATGTTATTTCAGTAGATGTAGTTTGCTAATTGCCGTTGCCGTAAAGCATTCCACTGTGTAACAGACACACCCTCCAAAGACCCACGATGAGTCATGCCTTTGTAAAATCCCTTCCCCTTGAGAAAGGGCAGACCCGTGACTTGCTTTTAAACAAGGGAATGTCAAAGTGGTATAACGTCACTTCCATAATCATGCTTGTGTAAGATGCCATCTTGGCTGACTGGAGTGAGAGTCTCCTGCTTGCCTTGAAGAAGTAAATGGCACATTGTGAACCTCGTATGGAGAGGCCACGTAGCAGGAGCTGCAGGCTGACAGTAAGAGGCCGGATCCCTCAGTCACACAGCCCCAAGAAAACGAATTCTGTCAACAAACAAATATACTTAGAAGCAGATTCATCCCTAGTTGAGCCTCCAGATGAGAAGGCAGTTTTGATAAAGCTTGATTATAGTCTGTGAGGCCAGGGGAAAGGGACCGAGTGGGGCGCCTGGGTGGCTCAGTCGGTGAAGCGGCCGACTTCGGCTCAGGTCATGATCTCGCAGTCCATGAGTTCGAGCCCCGCGTCGGGCTCTGTGCTGACAGCTCAGAGCCTGGAGCCTGTTTCAGATTCTGTGTCTCCCTCTCTCTGACCCTCCCCTGTTCATGCTCTGCCTCTCTCTGTCTCAAAAATAAATAAACGTTAAAAAAAAAAAAAAGAAAGGGACTGAGTTACGCTGTGCCCAGACTCTTGACCCACAGAAAATATGTAATCATAACTGTGTATTGTATTAAGTGGCTGAGCTTGTGGTAATTTGTTAACACAGAAACAAAACACTAATATATTCTGTATAAATATACTACAATTAACTTATTCTATTGTTGATAAGTATTTCAGTAGTTTCCTTTTTTTGTCTAGTATAGTCTAGTGATGCTATAAAGTCTTATATATGTCTTGCATGTATTTTATGTGTGTGTATGTGTGTGTGTGTGTGTGTGTGTGTGTTTGTGTGAGGGAGGTGTTGAATCAGTCAAGTTCCAGTTGGAAGACAGAACTAACACAGTAATTTAAATAGGGAAAGTTTGATACAAAGATTTAAGACAAAGTTTCAATATTTACTATAAAAATATAGACTATAGATTATCTACTAAGAGGGGATAAGAGAACTCCAAAAAAATATTTAATGGTGAAGGAGACTGCTCAAGGTAGGCATAAACTTGGAAGAGGGCCCCGCTCTGAGGCTGAGATTCAGAGCCCTAGGAAGGGGATGTGATTACAATTCAATGGATGCTGGAGACGTTAGCTGAGCTGCCCTTGACCTGAGTTGCTTTATAATCTGCAGGCTGAAGCAGACAGGCAGGGAAATGAGGACCAGGACTGGGAAGGTAGAGGTCTCCTCCTGGGGTTTTGACAGGCAGAAAAACCTGAGCTGGAGTGCCTATGAAATGTATTAAGAATCTGAGAGGACAATGAACTCTCTGGGAAGTTGGCTGCATCCTTGCAAGACCCACTGAAAAGTCAGTCACAGGGGATGCTGGGAAATTCCCACAGGGAATGCTGGGAAGTCATCCATAGGGAAAGCTGGGAAATGCTCATGGGGGTGTTGCTGCAACTCACCTAGCTGAGGGTGAGCTCCACTGGATGTCCCACAGGCTAGCCTAGCACTGCTTGGGCAAAAGGAAAGAAGGCATACCACACCCAAGGAAAAAATCCTTTCCACCTGTGGTGTTCCTTCCAGTATCCAGTAACCCAGTATCTCACGGAAAGCAATGAACACTGGTTTTGGAGATACAGGAAATAACTTAACAACTGATACAGGTATATACCCAGAAGAGATTCATTGTCTTTTTATTCTCTTCTAAATTAGTCTGAAAGTAGGAAAAAAAAAGATGGAAATATTTACTTATTAATATCTCAACAAAATCTTTAATTTTTTATTCATAATATTTGAAAGATATCTTTAGAACAAAGATATTAGATATTAGAAAAAAAATAAAGGCAAGTGCAGAAATCAGTGAAGTAGAAAATAAAGAAATATACAGAGAAGGTCTACAAAACTCTGTATAACCCTCCTTGTTATTTGGAAGTATTCATGAAAATTTTTTAAAATCTCTGGCCATACTAATCCAGAAAAGAAGACATAGAGCGTAAGTCATATTACAAGATATTAGGCATGCAAATGGGAAACTAATTGCACATAAGAAAGTGATTAAAAATATGCTAAGATATATTTAAAATATGAGCATTTTCTATGCCAATAAATTTGAAATTATACACACAATGGACAAATTCCTGGAAAAAATATAACTGACCAAAATATATCCAAGTAGGAATAAAAGAGTAAATAACCTTATATCTATTAAGGCAATTAAAATCATTTTTAACATTGTGGTGGACTGAACGTTCCCTGGCCCCACCCCATTCATATGTTGAAGCAATATACCCCATTGTGAGAATATTTGGAGATGGAGCCTTTGGAAGGTAATTAGTGTTAGATGAGGTTATGAGGGTGGGACCATGATGATGAGATTAGTGCCCTGATAAGAAAAGACACAGAAGAGATTAGTCTTTTTTTTCCCTGTCACATAAGGACAGCAAGAAGATTGTGTACAAGCCGGGAAAAGTGCACTCACCAGAATCTGACCATGCTGGCACCTTGATCTTGCTCTTCTAGCCTTCAGAACTATGAGAAAATAAATTTCTGTTGTTTATGCTACCAACTCTGTGAACTCTGTGGTATTTGCTATGGCAGCCCCAGATGACTAAGACAAAAATAACTTCACAAAGAAAATTCCAGACCCAGTGTCTTGTATATTTGCATTCTATCATTCAGTCCAATCTTATTTTTTTTTTAGAATATATGAAATTTATTGTCAAATTGGTTTCCATACAACACCCAGTGCTCATCCCAACAGGTGCCCTCCTCAATACCCATCACCCACCCTCCCCTCCCTCCCACCCACCATCAACCCTCAGTTTGTTCTCAGTTTTTAAGAGTCTCTTATGCTTTGGCTCTCTCCCACTCTAACCTCTTTTTTTTTTTCCTTCCCCTCCCCCATGGGTTTTTGTGAAGTTTCTCAGGATCCACATAAGAGTGAAAACATATGGTACCTGTCCTTCTCTGTATGGCTTATTTCACTTAGCATCACACTCTCCAGTTCTATCCACGTTGCTACAAAGGGCCATATTTCATTCTTTCTCGTTGCCACGTAGTACTCCATTGTGTATATAAACCACAATTTCTTTATCCATTCATCAGTTGATGGACATTTAGGCTCTTTCCATAATTTGGCTGTTGTTGAGAGTGCTGCTATAAACATTGGGGTACAAGTGCCCCTATGCATCAGTACTCCTGTATCCCTTGGGTAAATTCCTAGCAGTGCTATTGCTGGGTCATAGGGTATGTCTATTTTTAATTTTTTGAGGAACCTCCACACTGTTTTCCAGAGTGGCTGCACCGATTTGCATTCCCACCAACAGTGCAAGAGGGTTCCCATTTCTCCACATCCTCTCCAGCATCTATAGTATCCTGATTTGTTCATTTTGGCCACTCTGGTGTGAGGTGATATCTGAGTGTGGTTTTGATTTGTATTTCCCTGATGAGGAGTGACGTTGAGCATCTTTTCATGTGCCTGTTGGCCATCTGGATGTCTTCTTTAGAGAAGTGTCTATTCATGTTTTCTGCCCGTTTCTTCACTGGGTTATTTGTTTTCCGGGTGTGGAGTTTGGTGAGCTCTTGATAGATTTTGGATACTAGCCCTTTGTCCAATATGTCATTTGCAAATATCTTTTCCCATTCCGTTGGTTGCCTTTTAGTTTTTTTGGTTGTTTCCTTTGCTATGCAGAAGCTTTTTATCTTCATAAGGTCCCAGTTCATTTTTGCTAATAATTCCCTTGCCTTTGGGGATGTGTCAAGTAAGAGATTACTATGGCTGAAGTCAGAGAGGCCTTTTCCTGCTTTCTTCTCTAGGGTTTTGATGGTTTCCTGTCTCACATTCAGGTCCTTTATCCATTTTGAGTGTATTTTTGTGAATGGTGTGAGAAAATGGTCTAGTTTCAATCTTCTGCATGTTGCTGTCCAGTTCTCCCAGCACCATTTGTTAAAGAGACTGTCTTTTTTCCATTGGATGTTCTTTCCTGCTTTGTCAAAGATGAGTTGGCCATACATTTGTGGGTCTAGTTCTGGGGTTTCTATTCTATTCCATTGGTCTATGTGTCTGTTTTTGTGCCAATACCATGCTGTCTTGATGATGACAGCTTTGTAGTAGAGGCTAAAGTCTGGGGTTGTGATACCTCCTGCTTTGGTCTTCTTCTTCAAAATTACTTTGGCTATTCGGGGCCTTTTGTGGTTCCATATGAATTTTAGGATTGCTTGTTTTAGTTTCAAGAAGAATGCTGGTGCAATTTTGATTGGGATTGTATTGAATGTGTAGATAGCTTTAGGTAGTATTGACATTTTGACAATATTTATTCTTCCAATCCATGAGCACGGAATGTTTTTCCATTTCTTTATGTCTTCTTCAATTTCCTTCATAAGCTTTCTATAGTTTTCAGCATTCAGATCTTTTACATCTTTGGTTAGATTTATTCCTAGGTATTTTATGCTTCTTGGTGCAATTGTGAATGGGATCAGTTTCTTTATTTGTCTTTCTGTTGCTTCATTATTAGTGTATAAGAATGCAACTGATTTCTGTACATTGATTTTGTATCCTGCGACTTTGCTGAATTCATGTATCAGTTCTAGCAGACTTTTGGTGGAGTCCACCGGATTTTCCATGTATAGTATCATGTCATCTGCAAAAAGTGAAAGCTTAACTTCATCTTTGCCAATTTCGATGCCTTTGATTTCCTTTTGTGGTCTGATTGCTGATGGTAGCACTTCCAACACTATGTTAAACAACAGCGGTGAGAGTGGACATCCCTATCGTGTTCCTGATCTCAGGGAAAAAGCTCTCAGTTTTTCCCCATTGAGGATGGTGTTAGCTGTAGGCTTTTCATAAATGGCTTTTATGATGTTTAAGTATGTTCCTTCTATCCCGACTTTCTGAAGGGTTTTTATTAAGAAAAGTTGCTGAATTTTGTCAAATGCCTTTTCTGCATCGATTGACAGGATCACATGGTTCTTATCTTTTCTTTTATTAATGTGATGTATCACGTTGATTGATTTGTGAATGTTGAACCAGCCCTGCATCCCAGGAATGAATCCCACTTGAACATGGTGAATAATTGTTTTTATATGCTGTTGAATTCGATTTGCTAGTATCTTATTGAGTATTTTTGTATCCATATTCATCAGGGATATTGGCCTGTAGTTCTCTTTTTTTACTGGGACTCTGCTTTAGGAATCAAAGTAATACTGTCTTCATAGAATGAGTCTGGAAGTTTTTCTTCCCTTTCTATGTTTTGGAATAGCTTGAGAAGGATAGGTACTATCTCTGCTTTAAATGTCTGGTAGAACTCCCCTGGGAAGCCATCTGGTCCTGGACTCTTATTTGTTGGGAGATTTTTGATAACTGATTCAATTTCTTTGCTGGTTATGGGTCTGTTCAAGCTTTCTATTTCCTCCTGATTGAGTTTTGGAAGTGTGTGGATGTTTAGGAATTTGTCCATTTCTTCCAGGTTGTCCAGTTTGTTGGCATATAATTTTTCATAGTATTCCCTGATAATTCCTTGTATCTCTGAGGGATTGGTTGTAATAATTCCATTTTCATTCATGATTTTATCTATTTGGGTCATCTCCCTTTTCTTTTTGAGAAGCCTGGCTAGAGGTTTATCAATTTTCTTTATTTTTTCAAAAACCCAACTCTTGGTTTCATTGATCTGCTCTACAGTTTTTTTAGATTCTATATTGTTTATTTCTGCTCTGATCTTTATTATTTCTCTTCTTCTGCTGGTTTTAGGCTGTCTTTGCTGTTCTGCTTCTATTTCCTTTAGGTGTGCTGTTAGAT
This sequence comes from Acinonyx jubatus, assembly GCF_027475565.1. Lineage (NCBI taxonomy): Eukaryota > Metazoa > Chordata > Mammalia > Carnivora > Felidae > Acinonyx > Acinonyx jubatus. The sequence goes on along the minus strand of NC_069385.1, from coordinate 14,482,594 downwards.
TTTGTATTTGGGATTTTTCTTGTTTCTTGAAATAGGCCTGGACTGCAATGTATTTTCCTCTCAGGACTGCCTTTGCTGCATCCTAAAGCATTTGGATTGTTGTATTTTCATTTTCATTTGTTTCCATATTTTTTTAATTTCTTCTCTAATTGCCTGGTTGACCCACTCATTCTTTAGTAGGGTGTCCTTTAACCTCCATGCTTTTGGAGGTTTTCCAGACTTTTTCCTGTGGTTGATTTCAAGCTTCATAGCATTGTGGCCTAAAAATATGCATGGTATAATTTCAATTCTTGTGAACTTATGACGGGCTGTTTTGTGACCCAGTATGTGATCTATCTTGGAGAATGTTCCATGTGCACTCGAGAAAAAAGTATATTCTGTTGCTTTGGGATGCAGAGTTCTAAATATATCTGTCAAGTCCATCTGATCCAATGTATCATTCAGGGCCCTTGTTTCTTTATTGACCATGTGTCTAGATGATCTATCCATTGCTGTAAGTGGAGTGTTAAAGTCCCCTACAATTACTACATTCTTATCAATAAGTTTGCTTATGTTTATGAGTAATTGTTTTATATATTTGGGGGCTCCCATATTTGGCGCATAGACATTTATAATTGTTAGCTCTTCCTGATGGATAGACTCTGTAATTATTATATAATCCCCTTCTTCATCTCTTGTTACAGCCTTTAATTTAAAGTCTAGTTTGTCTGATATAAGTATGGCTACTCCAGCTTTCTTTTGACTTCCAGTAGCATGGTAAATAGTTCTCCATCTCCTCACTCTCAATCTGAAGGTGTCCTCAGGTCTAAAATGAGTCTTTTGTAGACAGCAAATAGATGGGTCTTGTTTTTTTATCCATTCTGATGCCCTATGTTTTTTGGTTGGCACATTTAGTCCATTTACATTCAGTGTTATTATAGAAAGATATGGGTTTAGAATCATTGTGATGTCCATAGGTTTCATGCTTGTAGCAATGTCTCTTGTCCTTTGTCTCACAGGATCCCCCTTAGGATCTCTTGTAGGGCTGGTTTAGTGGTGAAGAATTCCTTCAGTTTTTGTTTGTTTGGGAAGACTTTTATCTCTCCTTCTATTCTGAATGACAGACTTGCTGGATAAAGGATTCTCGGCTGCATATTTTTTCTGTTCAGCACATGGAGGATCTCCTGCCATTCCTTTCTGGCCTGCCAAGTTTCAGTAGAGAGATCGGTCACGAGTCTTATAGGTCTCCCTTTATATATTAGGGCACGTTTATCCCTCACTGCTTTCAGAATTTTCTCTTTATCCTTGTATTTTGCCAGTTTCACTATGATATGTCATGCAGAAGATCGATTCAAGTTACGTCTGAAGGGAGTTCTCTGTGCCTCTTGGATTTCAATGCCTTTTTCCTTCCGCAGTTCAGGGAAGTTCTCAGCTATTATTTCTTCAAGTACACCTTCAGCACCTTTCCCTCTCTCTTCCTCCTCTGGAATACCAATTACGCGTATATTATTTCTCTTTAGTGCGTCACTTAGTTCTCTAATTTTCCCCTCATACTCCTGGATTTTTTATCTCTCTTTTTGTCAGCTTCCTTTTTTTCCATAACTTTATCTTCTAGTTCACCTATTCTCTCCTCTGCCTCTTCAATCTGAGCCGTGGTCGTTTCCATTTTATTTTGCAGCTCGTTTATAGCGTTTTTTATCTCCTCCTGACTATTCCTTAGTCCCTTGATCTCTGTAGCAATAGATTCTCTGCTGTCCTCTCTACTGTTTTCAAGCCCAGTGATTAATTTTATGACTATTATTCTAAATTCACTTTCTGTTATGTTGTTTAAATCCTTTTTGATCAATTCGTTAGCTGTTGTTATTTCCTGGAGATACTTTTGAGGGGAATTCTTCCGTTTGGTCATTTTGGATAGTCCCTGGAGTGGTGCAGGACTGTGGGGCACTTCCCCTGTGCTGTCTTGAATAACTGGAGTTGGTGGGTGGGGCCGCAGTCAGACCTGAATCTGCCCCCAGCCCACAGCTGGGGCCACAGTCAGACTGGTGTGTGCCTTGTCTTCCCCTCTTCTAGGGGCCAGATTCACTGTGGGGTGGCGTGGCCCGTCTGGGCTACTTGCACACTGCCAGGCTTGTGGTGCTGGGGATCTGGCATATTAGCTGGGGTGGATCAGCAAGGTGCACGGGGGGGGGGGGGGGGGGACGGGAGGGGCAGGCTCAGCTCCCTTCTCCTTTAGTGAACTGCTTTGGGAGGGGCCCTGCAGCACTGGGAGGGAGTCAGTCTCACCACTGGAGGGATGGCTCCGCAGAAGCACAGTGTTGGGTGTTTGCATGGTGCAAGCAAGTTCCCTGGCAGGAACCGGTTCCCTTTGGGATTTTGGCTGGGGGATGGGTGAGGGAGATGGCGCTGGCGAGCGCCTTTGTTTCCCGCCAAGCTGAGCTCTGTCATCCCAGGTTCAACAACTCTCCCTCCCATTGTCCTCCAGCCCTCCCGTTCTCTGAGCAGAGCTGTTAGCTTATAATCTTCCAGATGTCAAGTCCTGCTTGCTGCCGGAACACACTCCGTCCAGCCCCTCCGCTTTTGTGAGCCAGACTCGGGGGCTCTGCTTGGCTGGCGGGCCGCCCCTCCACCCCGGCTCCCTCCCGCCAGTCCGTGGAGCGCGCACCGCCTCGCCGTCCTTCCTACCCTCTTCCGTGGGCCTCTCGTCTGCGCTTGGCTCCGGAGACTCCGTTCTGCTAATCCTCTGGTGGTTTTCTGGGTTATTTAGGCAGGTGTAGGTGGAATCTAAGTGATCAGAAGGATGCGCGGTGAGCCAAGCGTCCTCCTACACCGCCATCTTCCCTAGAATCCTCAGTCCAATCTTAAATCAATTTCCAGAGAATTCAAAAAAGATCCACTATTCAACTCATTCTATAAAGTCACAACTTTTGATAACAAAACTAGATTAAAACACATGGAAAAAAGAACAGTATAGGCCAATGTCACTCATGAACATAGATGCAAAATCCGAAACAAAATATTAGAAAGCCAGATTTGTTGCTGGGTGAATTGGGGACACCTGGGTCCTGAGGCCTTGATTTACCCCATCCCAAAGATGTTGCCAAAGGCTCTTGGTCTCATCACAGGAAAGAATTAAAGGACAGACACAACACAGCAGATAAGGAACACAACAGGAAAGCTTTTTAAAGCAAAGGACACTCTTGAGATGTGAGAGCAGGCAAGCTCAAGAGAGAGTGAGCTGCGTACCTGGGTTTGGGTTTCTATCTTTTGTTGAGAGTTGTTAACTAAGGGGTGGAATATTCATTACTTGGGGCAGGATGTCTTGGAAGGAGGGTTTCAAACTTTTCTTCTTTATTTGGTCAAGAGTCTGTCATGGCACCCGCCATCTTGGGCCGATCTGGTTTGATCTAGCTTCTGGTGGCTTTGTTTTGGAGTACTGCCATGACAGGTCTCTGACTTCTTCACAGCTGGTCTTGACTTCCTGTTTACTGGCCATCAGGCATCTCGTCAGAACCTAACAAACTGCCTCTATAACAAATTCATCTGTGTTTAATAAGATAAAACAAATAGATTATGTCATATTTATCCCAAGAATGCAGCAGTGTTAAATATTAACCAAAAAATGCCATTCAGCACTAAAACTGTATGATAAAAAATGCTCATAATCGATACCATTTTTGGTAAAAAAAAAAAAATTAGCAAAATAAAAATATATAACTGAGTAAAAGCTATATACTCAAAACCTACAGTACACAATTCTCAGTGGAAAAACATTAGAAGCATCCTCTTTAAAATTAAGAACGTGTCTGAGATGCTCAAAACCATTGCTTCTGTTCAACTTTGTACTATAGCCCCTGGTCAGAGAAAGACCATAAAAAAGAAACTCTTCTACATGTCCACTGGTATATATAAGAATGTTTTTTGCAGCACTGTTTGTAATATTCTCAAATTGGAAAGACAAACCTAAAATGTATATACTTTTTAACTTAACTTGCTTAGGATCTTTGTATAGCTTAATCAACTTTTCTGGTTATACATGCATTGTTATCTTTTTTTTTTAACGTTTATTTATTTTTGAGACAGAGAGAGACAGAGCATGAACGGGGAGGGGCAGAGAGAGAGGGAAACACAGAATCGGAAGCAGGCTCCAGGCTCTGAGCCACCAGCCCAGTGCCCGACGCGGGGCTCGAACTCACAAACCGTGAGATCATGACCTGAGCTGAAGTCGGACGCTTAACCGACTGAGCCACCCAGGCGCCCCTGCATTATGTTATCTTTTCCATGCTTGTGAGAAAGATTGTTTCTTTGTGAATGCACAGTGCTTAGTAGCTAAATTAATATATTGTTTAAAGTATTTTTAACTAATTAGCAAATTAGTGGATTAATAACAGTAATAACTAGATATAGTAAAGTTAATATTTTCATACTTTATGTAAACTCGTGTATGTGTATATTTTTAGAGTGTTTGTTTATAAAATGATCATGTAACATTTATTTATTTATTTTTTTAATTTTTAACGTTTATTTATTTTTGAGACAGAGAGAGACAGAGCATGAATGGGGGTGGGTCAGAGAGAGGAAGACACAGAATCTGAAACAGGCTCCAGGCTCTGAGCTGTCAGCACAGAGCCCAACGCGGGGCTCGAACTCACGGACCGTGAGATCATGACCTGAGCCGAAGTCAGCCGCTTCACCGACTGAGCCACCCAGGCGCCCCAAAGACTTTTTTTAATGTTTACTTTTGAGAAAGATTGAGTGTGAGCAGGGGAGGGACAGAGAGAGAGGGAGACACAGAATCTGAAGCAGTCAGTCTCCAGGCTCTGAGCTGTCAGCACAGAGCCCAATGCAGGGCTTGAACTCACAAACCGTGAGATCATGACCTGAGCTGAAGGTGGATGCTTAACCGCCTGAGCCATCCAGGCGCCCCAAAGCTAATGTCATTTTTAAAGAATTATACTTAATATTTTTGTTCTGTGACTAGTTTCCTATAATCCTCATTTGGATCTTAACAAACTTAAGAATGAATACAGATATTTTGAATGAAAATAAGTATAAACATATTTGAATATCTTTGGTTCTTTGTAGATGTATGGGATATAAAATTACTCACATAGGGAAACATAATTATGCCTGAAAGGAACATAAATATTGCAGATAATAGCTAATTATACTCTCAAATGCTCATGGAATTGGTTAATCATATTCATGACTAGCAACGAACTCACTAAAATTTCTAATGCGCTCTCTATGTTAGTGAACAATTACTATGTTCTCAACACAACAATTCAGTGCCAGGAATGTAGGTGATTTTAGCTGACTTGCCTGGAGGAAGGTTTAATGTAATTCATGTGCAATTAAGATGTCCTACAGAGCCTAAGAAGATAAGAAAACAGAATGCTCTTGAGATGGCTCACTTTCTTTTCAGTGGACAGCATAGATCAAGCTGAGACCACAATTCAAATTTTGAAACAATATGATGTTAGTTCCCCCGCTTCACTGTTTTTCAGCCCCCAGCCCTAGTGTCTAGAGCCTGCAGACTGCCCAGGGCCACCCTACTAGGGCCATGCTGTTGTTTCCCCTGCCTCATATAGCAGGGTGTAGTAGAGCTAAGTTTCGAATTATATTAAAATCTCATGATTTGGGGGACCTGGGTGGCTCAGTCAGTTAAGCATGTGACTTCGACCCAGGTCATGATCTCACGGTTCATGAGTTTGAGCCACGTGTTGGGTAAGCTTGTGCCCAGCTTTGGGTGAGCAAGAGCCATACTTTGGGTGGGTCTGGCGCCTCTCTCTCTCTCTCTGGGATTCTCTCTCTCTCCTTCTGCCCCTCACTCACTTGCACCCTCTCTCTCTCTCTCTAAAAAAACCTCATGATTTTAAGCATTCTCTTGTTCTTCAAAAAGGTCTCTGAATTCATCTGTGAGAGTCAGAGACACATGCCTTTACAAGAGATGATGAATGCGTTATCTCTGGGGAAATTTAATAGAATGCCTCAGGCCCAGCACTGAAACGACATACAGAAGCCATTTGTTTTTAATCGCTCTGGAACTAAGATTTTGAATTGTCAGCTCCACCAAAGCCTGATTGTATCTCTGAAATCTGATTTTAGAAATAATGAAAGAAAACGAAGTGGAAATGTTACATTAGAATGTAAGCTCTATGATTACATTAAAAAAAATAAGGTGGTTTTTTTTTTCCCCCAATCTGTTTTGTTCACTAGTTTATCTTCAAGGCCTAGAAAAATGTCTGGTACATATTCATTCAGTAAATATTTGTGAAAGAAAAGAAGGAAGAAAGGAAGAGAAAGAATGGGAGGACAGAAACACAAATGTTAGCAAATTTCTCTATGCAGATGACCCACCACACTTGCCTCTCCCTTGGCTGACTTGGCTTCCTATTTTTAAAAGGCCTTTTTTTTTTTAGTACCCAGATACCTCCAAAGGATGAGTCAAACATCAGATCGGCCCTGCTTGCCAAGCCATTTTGAAAATGTGCTCCAGTGAAGACTTCTGATCAGCAATTTAACATTTAATTAAGTGGCGTGGACTACGTGATCGGCTGATGTAATTAAGCCTTTCAGTGGAATTAGTTATAAGTGCTGAAACTCCAAAACAATGTAAAGCCATTGGACAACAAAGAGATGCCACAGGTAGTGTGATGCAACTACACCCAAGAGAATTTAAGGGAAGAGAACATGAAAAAACATCAGAAAATCGTATTGTAGGTATAAATTTAATGGATTAGTCTTCTGTTTTTCTTTCTATGGGTGGAGCTATCCCTTACAGAATCCTAAAAGTTGAAAACCTGTCTTGTTTAAGGGAATTGGAAGGTAATTTGGCCAACTTCTCAGCTCTGGTCATGGAAAGGCTACAGAGGTTAGGGAGCACACAATCTTTTGGACTGCAAAGCTAACAACTACCCTCTGGCATATATTGCCATGGCAATTGACAAGGCAATTATCAGTTGCATCATGTCAAAGAAAAATTGCCCAGGAAGTTAAACAGGCAAGGGAGACTTTATTCAAGACTATTGCAATAAGGAAGAAAGACTGAACTCTGCTGAAACAAAAGGCAGGAAGGTTTTTAAGTGCTGAGGTGAGCTAGTGGAGAAAGACTAGAACATTAGGAACAGACTGATCAATGTGATTAGGCCATCTGTGTTTAGGCTCCTACTTTCCCACTGACACTGGTAGACAGAGGCACTATCTCCTTCCATGATTAGATTTCAAGGGATGGCTCTCCAGGCCTTGTTAAAGACACTCCTGGGTTATAAATCCGGCAAGAGGCTGGGAAAAGATGTGTGTGCATTTCAAAGGGGCAGAGAAAGAATCCAATGGCAAAATTTCTAGGTAAGAAGTCTGTTAAAAAGGGAGTTCAGGAGCATCTAGTCAGGAGGAAATGTCTAAAATGGAGTCTGGCTGAGTTCATATGAGGCTCCCATGTAACTTCATTTCTCTTCACTTCTCTGACAGATGTACAATGAATCATTCATGTACCCCACAAATTTTCCTCCTGTACCTACCCCATGCCAGGCATTGGGCCCTGGGAATAGAATGGGGAATGTGGGTTTGTTACACAATGAGAAAACAGAAGATAAATAACCAACTACATAAATGGAAATTACAAATAAGGCAAGTGTCATCATTAAAGACCTATAGTAGTCTGAGAATCTGTAACAGGGTAACCTGACATAGTTTGAGTGGCGGGGAAGAATTCCTCCAGGAAGTGACATTTGAGCTGAGATTTGAAGGACAAATGGAAAGTAAATAAAGGAGGGAAATTTGTAGGGTGAGTTGTGAGCCAGTGGAAAGGCTCTGAGAATGTGGGTGGAAAAGGAATGGAAAATAGAGAAAAATGAAAAAGACCAGAGTGGCTGCAGCAGACATTGCCAGAGGAATCACAGCACTGAGGAAGTGAGCTAGAGGCCTTAAGAGCCTGTTAAGGGTTGTCACTTAAGATGGTTGAAGAGAGGCCAGGGGGTGCCTGGGTGGCTCAGTCTGTTAAGCATCAGACTCGATCTCAGCTCAGGTCATGACCTCTGGTTCATGGGATCGAGCCCCATGTCAGGCTCTGCACTGACTGTGTGGAGTCTGCTTGGGAATTCTCTCCCTCTCTCCCTCTGTCTCTGCCCCTCCCCTGCTTGCACACGCACGCTCTCTCTCTCAAATAAATAAATAAACTTAAAGAGAGAGAGAGAGAGAGAGAGAGAGAGGTAAGCACATGAGCCAGAGAAGACTGTCTCATGTAAACATGTGGCTTTATCTCCCACGCGTTGGCACAGTCTGGAGTGTCCTTGTCTAGAACCAACTTCTCTGACTCTCGAGCAGCAGGAGATGATTCCACTCACTTTTCTCTTCCACCACCTCTCCAAGATAACTCACTGATGTTTTGGATCTTGATCTCACACGTCCTATAGCCAGATAGAGAGTCATGTCAATGTTAAGTGATTGAACCATTATCACATACACTGCAAAGTTCACATGCAGAGGGGGGTCCTTCTGCGTAAGAGCAACAACCAAATATTCTCCTGTATCTCCCACATTCCACTTTGGCTTAGAGGCACCTTCTCAGTCCTGTGGCATCTACATAATCTTGGGCTTTCTGAAAAACCTAGAAGTCAGACTACGGATACTCACTAACATGTTAGGCCTAACCAGTTATTTTATGTGAGGAAGATAGTTTCAAGTTATATTCATCAAAAGCACTGTGAAGTTCTTAAGAAGGTCTACATGGGACCCATAGCATGTGCTGAAACAGAGCGTGCAATAGTTCAAAGAAATAAAAATATTTCAAGGAATTGTTCAAGGTCACCTTTTCTAGATGGCAGACTGATGCCTTGGAAGAAATAGGGTTCTTTGTTGAGAAATGTGAGGACTTTGTTGAGTCTCAGGGCACAGCTCCTGGCCTATAATGAGCATGCAATAATATCAGGGTTTTTAAAAATTATTATCATTATTAATAATTATGTTCTTCATCTATGCTCATGATATTCTCATTAGACTTATTGGTGGTCAGATGTGACAATTTCCTGCAGAACAATGAAAGATGTGCTTACAACTAAATACTAAAAACTATTCTGTGTGTTATAATGGAAAACATACCAAACATACCAAACTTCTTGTTGGTCTGTCTGAAAATGTCACATTAAAAGCCATAAGCTCAGGGGAAGGCAGAAGTGCCCACATGTTTTTAGAAAGTTTTAACAAGCAAAACTTTGCTGTCAGACTCAAAATGGTATAATCTCACGCCAAAGATTTTGATCACATAGGATCACATAGGATCACATAGGATCAAAATTCCTTTCCTGAAATAGACAATCTTCAAAGAAGATTTCACTGTCAGTGCAGAGCCTGACATGGGGCTCGATTCCACGAACTGTGAGATGATGACCTAAGCTGAGTTCAACTTTTAAAACATAAGAATGATCTTTGCTGAGCTGTGACGATTTCACCAAGATGTCAGTGAATGAGTTGGATCAATGTATTGTCTGCCATTTCCTGTCAGAGCTCAGATGTACTTTGAATGTTTTTATGGCATTATTCTAGCTATCACTCTAGAAAGCCTTCTGGGGGGAAACAACAAACAAAATGGGTAGGCATCTACTGTACATGATTTTAGAAGATGAAATAATTTTGGCATGTTTTGGGTCATTTTCCAAAGCCATTTCATTGTAGTCATGATCCCTCAGTAACACTAGTTGTGTGAAGCTGACTGACTGTTCTCTGAGTACACAAAATCAAAGAAAATTGGACTCTTTAATTTGTAGAAGACATCTTAAGAATTTAGATATGGATCATGAGATGCCTTGTAGCTAATCTAATGGCCCCACTTAATTATTGGATCTCTTCTCCAACAGGGACAAACTAGCATAGTTCCCATATATTTCTATTAGTATCCTCTATTTCTATTGGAAGATTGTTAGATTTCACCAAATTAGCATTATTTGTCCACCTATTTTCAACTTCTTCATCCACCCACCCATTTGCTCATATATTTATTCACTTAGTCATTAATTCAGCACACCTTTGTAGAACACCTATCTATTACGTAATTGGGAGAGACTAAACTGTGAAAATAAATATGAATAAAAAATGGTCCCTGTCTTCAAAGATATCACTTTTTTTTTTATTTTCAAGCTTGAACAAAACTAGTTTCTAGTTCTGTTTTTTTGCTCTCCACCTACAACCTATTGTTCCCTGCCTCACCTATCTTTCCCAGACACTGACCTCATTTCCCAACACATTGGTCATTTTGAGGTCTAGTCTTTGTACTTTTACATTAGTGTTTCATGACAATTTTTTTAAAGGTTATTTATTTATTTTTGAGAAAGAGAGAGCACACAGGAGAATCTGAGAGAGAGGGAGAGAGAATCTCAAGCAGGCTCCATGCTGTCAGCACAGAGCCAGGGATGGGGCTCGAACTCACGAACCATGAGATCGTGACCTGAGCAGAAATCAAGAGTCAGTTGCTTAACTGGCTGAGCCACCCCAGCGCCCCCTCATGCAAATTTAAGTGTACTAACAGTTAAATAAACTTCAGTGGTTCTACCATCCTCCCTCCACCCTGAAATGTCTAATACTAGAACAACACCCCAATTTCCTTTCAGGAGAAGTGTTTTTGCCCCATTGAATCATCTATTTAATGTCCTGTTAAATACAATCTGCCAAACAAGGTACTTGGCTTTCTCCTACCCAGACTGTGCACGTGACTGAAACTAGACTAATCAGTTGTTCTTCCTGGAATTGATGCCACTAACAGAGTGAAAACGGGAGTGAAGGTAGTGCTGAAGTTCATGTAGGCAAGTCTGTGTGTAGGCACCCATAGCTATACCGGATCCTGCCCAGTTCTCCTACTTTGCCTTTGAATCTGTGAGGAGCCCATCCCCCTCCCCAAGCCCTGCACCCTGCTCCCCATTGCCGTTGCTCTAATGAGTTTCTTTACTGTTGAATCACCTGAGGTGCTTTCTGTAGTTTCCAAAGAAAATCCCTGATTGATATAGTCTCTATTTGTGAAATCTTTGTATCCCAGGATTATGTGCAGAGTCTTGCCACCAACATTTTCATGCAAACCCTGAAAAGTATTTCTGATGTGCTCCTTATTCAGTCTTCTCGAGTTTATAATAGTGCCTTGGGGCATGATGAGCACACTGAAGTGTGGTCACTGCCACTGAAGCTGACCTCGGCTGTTCAGCTACACTCCTCATGTGTCCCAGCTGGTTCTGACCTCCTGGGATCTTCATATGCTGAAGCTAAGCTGTGTTCTTTGGCAACATGGCATGAAACTCTTCGCTGATAGTGCAGTTTTGCTACGTGGGTTTGAGTTGTGCTGGCTCAGGTGCTTAAATTGAATAGCGCTCCCTATTTTCCCATAAATTTGTCTGGATAACTGAAGTTATCAGTTACCCATGGACAGGAGTCCATGGGAGCTGGACCGTGGAAAGACAGTAATTGAACAAAACTTGATTTGCGTAGTGACATCATGATAGGGTGATTAAAACTGTTCTTTGTGAGCTAAACATGTTTCCTTTTATTCTACACTGAGAGGTTTTGAAACAACTCTGCAGAAATAAACACCTGCTCACTTGAATAATGCATTTGCGTCTCATTGAAGGTTTGCCTCAATGTCTAAAATATTTAACTGTTTAAAAGGTCAGGTGGGAAACACTTGCAAATTACTTGATTGTATTTAGAATGTTTCCCTTTTATGAAATTGAATTACGCCCATTCCTTCTAGTTTACAGGTGTGACAATTACAAGAGTCTTCTGGAACATTATTATTCTTTCTCTCAATTGCCTTATGTATTTGGATCATCACCAATTTCTATTTGCTTTGTTTAAAAATATAGTTACTACTTCTGATTACTTTCTTATCTTTTGTTCACCACTGGAAAAAAAATCTATGGCTGTTGTCTTAATCAAATACAAGCAATTATAAAACACACAATGTTTTTAGATTTTTATTTTTTATTTATTTAAAAAAATTTTCTTGAAGCTTATTTTTTTATTTTGAGAGACAGAAAGGGTGAGTGGGGGAGGGGCAGAGAGAGAGGGAGAGAGAGAATCCCAGGCAGGCTCCATACTGACTCTGTGGAGCCCAATGTGGGGCTTGAACTCACAAACCTTGAGATCACACGGCCTGAGCCAAAACCAAGAGTCAGATAGATGCTTAACCAACTGAGCCACCCAGGTGTCCCTATGTTTTTAGATTTTTAAAAGTATAAAATCTCTTACTCTTTTTCTCTTACAATTTGCCTAATGAAGCATAGTAGATAGTTTCCTGTGTCTCTTGTTCAAATATTTTAACTTCTGTATAAAATATTGATCCTTACCAATATAGTTTCCATTATTCATTCATATTTTCCTATTGATTTTTTAAATTTTCCATTGATTTTTAATTTTCAATTTCTTTTTTTTATTTTTGATGAGGTTTCATTTTATTTATAAAATGCATAAAATTTTTAATTAAAGTAAAAGTTTTAGAGGGACCTGAGTGGCTCAGTTGGTTAAGTGTCCAACTCTTGATTTTGGCTCAGCTCACGATTTCATGGTTCATGGGATGAAGCCCTGTGTTGGCCTCTGTGCTGATGGCGTGGAGCCTACTTGGGATTCTTTCTCTCCCTTTCTCTGTGCCCCTTCCCTGCTCACACACACACTCTCTCTCTCTCAAAATAAATAAATTTAAAAAATAAAATAAATGCTTTATTTTAAAGTTTATTGTTTGTAGTAAGTTGAACAAATATGAAGATTGCTCTTTTGTATCTCTTGTCCTAAGAAGCTGAAGGGAATCCGCTGGGGTGCTGGTGAGAAATAGACAGCTTGATACAATTTATTTCTACTTCATCCAGTGGTCTCTAATCAGTATAGCATTTACTGTAAGCTTAGAAGAAATACAGTGTTAATTATATTATTTTTTTAATGCTTATTCATTCTTGAGAGACAGAGAGACAGAGCATGAGAGGGGGAGGGGCAGAGAGAGAGGGAGACACAGAATCCCAAGCAGGCTCCAGGCTCTGAGCTGTCAGCACAGAGCCTGACGCGGGGCTAGAACCACGAACTGTGAGATCATGACCTGAGCCAAAGTCGGACGCTTAACTGACTGAGCCACCCAGGTGCCCTGATAGTTAATTATATACCATAGATTGTTTGTCAACTCCTCTTAATCACCCAGTGTTCATTATGTTTCAACCAAGGGCTCAACACTGGGACTTAAACCGTGAGAAAAATCCAACCTGTTACCCAACTCTTATCCTTCAAATGCCAAGAAATAGAGTTGGAGAGACAAATTATCATATATATAATTATTGATGTACATATAAAAAAATGCACAAATTTAAACTCCCTGTGAGGAATGAACTCTAAGGGTAGAGGAGTTATGAATGAGGGGGGACATCAGTGAAGAGTGGAATAGTGTCAGGTTGACCTCTTGGAATCTGTTCGATGCAATGTTGTTGGGGTCCACCCAGATCACCTTCACCAGTACAATTACTCATCTCCCCACCCTCCACCCTGCCACTGCTGAATGGGGACTTCCTCTTCTACCAGGCCATTGCTCCCTACTCTCAAAAAACTGCTAGAGGTTAATGACTAACTGATCCAAGAAGACAAAAAATCAGCTCCTTTGTGTTAAGAGGGAAGCAACTCTTGGATGCCTGCGTGGATCAGTTGGTTAAATATCCAACTTTTGACTTTGGCTCAGGTCATGATCTCATGGTTCATGAGTTCAAGCCCTGCATCAGGCTCCTTGCTGACAGTGTGGAGCCTGCTTGGGATTCTTGCTTCTTCTCTCTCTGCCTCTCTCTCTCTCTCTCTCTCCCTCTCAAAATAAATAAATAAATTAATTAAAAAAAAAAAAGAGGGAACCAACTCTGGGGTATCATTCCTGGTTTATAGCTCCTCATGGGAATGGATAGCCTGAGTCCCATTTCCAGCCAAGAGGACTGCCTTGTTTGCTTTCTTACTGTTCTGCTTCCCTTACTCCCCTTCTGGAGCACTTCTCAACAGATCACTCATGCAAGAATCTTTCTCTCAGGATTTGATCTGAGGAATGTCTACCTAAGGGAGTTGGTATTAGAAGAGGACCTGAGAAGCAGACGCTAAGAATGGAATTCTAGATGTCAACCAATCACTGGCCAGATGGCGATCAGGGCGCCATCCCTGGTGGAAAGCAGGCTTTCGATAGCACCAGCATACTACAGCAGAGGGATTGCTAATACTTTCACTTGTGGTGAACTTTGGCAGGACAGAGATGGGAGAAGGTGCACTAGCTGGTAAAAAGTCTTTAGCATTTGAGAATTTCAAGGGAATTTCAAGACTACAGAATTGAATGGCTCTAAGAAGTGCCATTGATGTGTTGAAGAGGGCAGGCTCAGGTATACTGACCCCCAATTTAAAACAAAGTATGAATGGTTGGGAGCCTCCTTAGCTGCATCGACAGAAACAGTGATGTCCTGCAGATGGGAGGCCAACAGAGCTGAGACCAGACACTTGTTCTAATTGGATGAATGACAGATTTTTCAAAGAAGACTGAATTCTGAACCTAGACAATTCTCCCAAGCCAAAGCCCTGCCCTGACAGGAAAGTGGGATCTGAGACTTAACGACAAGGTTGTTCCTGAGGACCTTGACTCTCCTGATTACTGCCCCCCTCCGAAGGAGCTTTTATTGAAAGCCATGCAGAAATCTCAAATGAGACATTTCACAAGGCAGTCAATGTTTGCTGTACTCTGGATCTGCCCTGACTTCTCATGGCCACCAGAGAGAAAACCCAGGTTAAGGACCCACATGACCCTACTGGGAAGTGGGGGTGGGGGGGGGTGGGGGGGGGTCTACATAAGGAGGAAAGAGTTCATACACTAACAGAGCCACCGAGTCTCACTTCACATATGGGCAGGAGCTAGAAGGCAGATTTTCAGAGAAAAATTCTCTCCTAAGATGTAAATGAAGCAAACTAACTCATGAGGGAATTTAGGTCTGGCAAGGCAATTATCATCGTCTCTGCTATGATTGTGCAAGTTCCTTCTGGTGTGATGTTCTGTGGATTATAGTGTCTTTCTGACTTAAAAGTTTTGCATTGGGAGCTACTTCATTCGCACAACAATAGTGCCTGTTTTATAGTCTCTGAGAGAGCTATGTGACATCACTGTTTACCTGTGTGGCTAATGGTATTCTTCTGGATAAACACAAAACAAAATAAAGCCATACTTTATAACTTGCATAATTATATAATCTAGCTATATTTTTGTTATTGGAACCAGAATAATAATAATATTTTTGAATTCTCCCTGGTTCCAAATTCTTGCTTAACACTTCATTTGCATTGCTTATTTCATCTATAAGGGAGGTCTTATTATTGCCTCCATTTTGCAGATGAAGAAACTGAGCCACTGAGAAGTAAGTTAAGCTGCCCCCAGTCACCCTGCTCATAACTGCTGGGGTCAGAAGGGAAATCGAGGCCACCTTCCCCCCAAATTGTGCTTTTAAACACTACTCATACAGCAAATGTTTTTATGTTCTTAATTTTATACACTCTTTTAATTGTGCCTGTGTTTTCAATCATTTCTTTTGTGTTTTATTTTTCATAGCCACACTCTCTTTTCATTGCTCCTCTCCATAGCCTTGATCCATTCTAATTGTTTGCTCTCACCCTCTTTGGTTTCTCTTCAGCCATCAGCAAAGCTTCTGTGTTGTCCCTGAACAGAAAAATATGAGCAGGTACTTCTGAGTGCTTCTCAATGATGATAGAATAGGCACATGAAAATATCATTTCCTGTGTACCTGGATGAGGCAATTTCCTGTAGGTTTATCTGTACAAATGTTGTCTTTCAAACTGTGATGTAGCAGGGCCCTCTAGTCCAGTTTAAAGAATAGTCATGGAATATGAGAAAATAATATGAATACAAGGAATTGTATCTGCCCTTGAGGTAGTCATAACTGAAAATAGGTTTGGTAAATATTGACCATCTACACTGAATAAATCCTGTGAATATACTCTTTGTGAGGGATGTGAAGTGAGATATTTTACTTTTTAGCCAATTCTTCATATATGATTACCATTCCCTATATATTGTTAAATTCAGATGAAAAGAACAGGCACACATCTGAAGGTAATATTTGGAACTGACTCTTATTAACAATCCATTTATTTACAAACTAAAAGATCTGAGATGGGGCACCTGGGTAGCTCAGTCGGTTAAACGTCCGACTTTGGCTCAGGTCATGATCTCACAGTCTGTGAGTTCAAGCCCCGCGTCAGGCTCTGTGTTGACAGATCAGAACCTGGACCTGGTTTCAGATTCTGTGTCTCCCTCTCTCTCAGCCTCTCTCCTGCTCGTGCTCTGTCTCTCTTGCTCTCAAAAATAAATAAAGCATAAAAAAAATTTTTTTAAAAGACCTGAGAAAATTCTGTTAACCATCTTAATTTGGAAAACTCTCATGTTATCCAGAGTTGATCTATATAAGACAGAACAGGGGAGAGAAGTATTTACTGGCAAAATTTTTACAACCTTAATTTGGCATACGGATTCTTTTCAGGGCAGTGACACTCTTTGTAGAGACGAATGCCTTAAACAGCTTTGGTAAAAGTTCAGACCTCCAGGATGTAGGTACCATCAGGGGTCAAGGCAACATAAGAAATAATAGCCAGTTTTGTAACTGAGTGATTCAGATTTTGGGGGGTTTGTTTTTGTTCTTCTTTTGTTTTGTTTTGTTTATACGTTGAGAGAGGGAATAAATGACAACGACGGAAAGAGCCATAGAAAAGAGAGCAAAGAGCCGTGAACTTGGGCACTGCTTAGAGAACAACAAGCAGAAGGCACATCCAAGCTGCGCAATTGAAGGACTTGAGAACCGAGTGACTAGCATTCATGTTGTTCTGTAACCCTGTGCCTTCCTCTGTCCTCCTCTGCCAAATTACTATGTCTGTTCTATTTCCAAATGTCTGGGCAGCAGTTTGGGGGGGGAATCACAGATAGGATTTGTATGATAAATTTCATTTTTGATTCAGTGTGTTGCTCAAATAGAAACCAAACATCTAAACCTGAATTAATTTGACTAGGGCAGACGTTTGAAGCCAGAGGTATACGTATATTCTACCCACTATCAACTCACACTCTAGTAAGAATTCACAGAAATTTGGGGAGGAACTTTGGACTTTTAAAAGGCATACATTAGGGTGCCGTAGAATTCAAGGCAATCTTTTCTATATTTCAAAGATCAAAGAGTCATCAATTGAAATTTCATCACAGGAATACTCAGGATGGATAAAATGGGGTAAGTGGTGTTTATCCAGAAAAGAATAATAAACGCAAATATTTAGTCAACGTGTTGCCCGTGTTTATCTCATTGTCAGTCATTGACTAATGGCTAAAATAAACATATAATAAAGTTGATATTAATATTCCGCTAATGGATCCTTTATAAGAGATTCCACAGCCCTCTACCTCCCTCTCTACTCTCAACATTAACATTCTCTTCCTGTAAAACGAAGAGCATTTCTTTTCCAGTGATGCTGACTTCTTAAAGGGAGACTTTCAACCTAAGTCTATGATAAATGAATAAGAAAACTGTGGTGTACGTATATACAATGAAATACTATTCAGCCTTAAAAAGGGAGATTTTGCCTTTTGTGATAACAGGGATGTGCCGGGAGGACATTATGCTAAGTGAGATAAGTCAGACACAGAAAGAAAATAATGCGTGTTCTCACTTATATGTAGAATAGAAAATGGAATACACAGAAGTAAAGAGTAAACTCTCTTATAAATGTAGCTGTGAAGTAGAAACTGTATAAACCATTTGCAAGGGTACACTTGCAGTAGGGTTATAGCTTACTTAAAGATTATTTCTTAAAGTTAGAAAATAAGCTCAAAATAGGATTACGTCAAAATTCCTCTTAAAAAATCCCTTAATATGCCCATAATGTACTTTACACATGATTCATTATATTTACATATAATACACACCTATGCCTAAAAATGGATTTATCAATGTACAATATTTACCAAAACATGGAGTACATACGTGGAATGTATTCTATAGTATTTTAATTGCCAAAAAGAGAGAACAAGTAAAATTGAATTTGTGTAAATTAAATGTTCAAAAAAACTGTAAATCTTTTTATGTGTATAAATATTATATAAGTAGATCATATATTTGTATACTTTTTCCCCAAGAAACCCACTGAAGATATATTTTTCTAGTAAAGTATTCTGGAATGGATAAGTTAGAAAGAAAAGTCCAAGTTGTGATTCTCATGATCAATTATAGAAATGTGGGAAAGTGCATTGGGTTGAAAGTGAGGGGCTTTCAGACACAATCACATTTGGAAACTTGCATGAAAAAATGATTCCATGTTCTGTGACCTCAAAATTTAATCTTCTCCCAATTCAGACTTTTCTGAGCCAACACAATACAGTTCCTGCTATTCAGTTCCAAGTATTCTGTTTATAATGTGTTAGGTTAACCATTTTAAATTCTCCATCCTTGTTTCAAATGTCAGTGAACTAATTTGGCAGTAACTGACTTCTTTCACAGATGAATGCTATTTCCTGGCTCCAAGTCAGAAATACAGGGCCATAACCATGACCCTTTGTGTGGCTCTTCTTCTGATTCATAGCAAAAAATAAAGGCAAAAAAATTAATATTCCCCAAATAGAGGAATTTTTGTTGTTTTAAAGAAACAAGTCTTAACTCATATCATCATTTAATCTTTGACCTTAAACATGCCTTCCCTATGAATACAACTTGGCATATAACACTGCTCACTAGGGGAGAAATATTGTTGTAAGCTTATTTATTTATTTTGAGGGAGAGAGAGAATCCACACTGCCAGTGCAGAGCCCCAATGCAGGGCTCGATCTCCCAAACAGTGAGATCATGACCTGAGCCAAGATAAAGAATCGGATGCTAACTGACTGAACCACCCACGGGCCCCAAAGAAGAAATATTTTTAAGGATTCATAGTAGGTTTTAAAATGTAGACTAAAGTTAGGTGATGAGAGGAATAAGCCACTGTTTTGCTCGAAAGTGTTCATGCCATGAGCACAAACCAAGCACTGTGAGGGCAAACTGATCTTTCAAAATGCTGGGGTGTGAATGACCTGGTCAAAGACACAGGATGGTAGCTGGAAATGAGTGTGGAGTGTAGGGACAGTTTCTGAGCTTTGAGTTTTGTTTTTCATTTGATTTTTTTTTAGACATGGATGTTGAACTAGTAAAGAAGTGAGGTCAAGGTGAAGACTCTCAGACTCATTTCACAAACAGCTAGCTTTGGAAGGGCCCAAATTCTTTCAGGTTTCCATTCAGAATTAGACATATTCAGAGAGCCACACAATATTTCCTGATAACTTTCTGAGATTATCTATTGCATTTTGATAGTATCCGTGGTCTTGCAACTCCTTGTTATTGTGGGAGACAGCTTGCCTTGTGGAGAATGCTGAATTCTTAGTCCGTTTACCATCCCCTGGCCCAGAGAATCTCACCTCTGAGATTTTCTCAGAGTTTTGAACCTGGGTCCTGTTTGAGAGTACTGTTTGTTTAATCAAGAGGGAATCCAGATGGGGTTTCTAACACAACATTTAGTCCCTTCCAACAAGAAATTGTTCCAGCTGGCAAGAAAGAAATATTTTCCTAAACTAAGATTTCTTTCCCTTGTCTAGGAAGTATGATGCATGAGTCAAGATGGTGACTTTGTAGATGCCAAATGGGTCCATATTCAAAAGAATTCTCAAGATAAAGAGGCATTGTTTGGCTTTTGAGCTTAGATGATTCAAAAATGACAGCAAATCTTCTGTTTGTATTCCTTCTGTTCTCTGGAGGATTCAAAAAGGATAAACATTTATATTTATCATTCGTTCTGGGCTTATAGGGTCTTAGGAAGCTAGCCTTCCTACATGACATTCCTCAAGCCTGACACAAAACTAACCTGTCACCCCACCTACGCAACCACCTAAGACTGACATCTTGGACCTATACATCTAAATGTCAAAACCCAGAACAGAACACAAGCAAATTTGGTACGTGTCACTTATTTGCTAATGTAACTTGGTAAATTACATTAAGAAATTTGGTTTAAAGAATGCATGGTATATGTTTTTCTTTCTTAAGGATCTAAGGGTAGGAAATGTGAAATAACTGAGAAACATGATGATCTTTAAGGAGTTTACCTTTGCCCACTCAGCTGGGAATATGCTCCCTAATGGGCAGAAGAAACGCACTGGATTTCCCCTGCTCAGTGAGAGAAAAGAAACAAATTCGCTACCCTCAGCTAAGAGGAGCATTCTCCCCAGAAGGTGCTACCTGTGATGTTTGAATTTAAAGAGAAAGGTCTGCCAAGTCAGTAGCCTGCACCACATGCCCTACGCCAAAAGGCACCATTGTCATTCGTGCAAGCACAATGCTCTTCTTTGGGTTACTCTGTTTTGGATCCACATGTGTTTAATCCTCAGAGAAAGTCCACTTATCATCCTGCTCTCCTTCCTATCAAGGACCAAGTTGTCACATAATTCTTGGTATTTTCTTTCTGAACTCTTGTAGCTAATTAAATCTGTTAATGGACAAGTAATATGTTTTCTATAGAACACTGTGGTTCTACATGTTTTAAATTCCTAAGTTCTGCAGTCTTTCTTTTGGTGTGTTTTCTAAGATAGACAATAGCAGCTTGAACTTCCATACTTCCATCTACTTGCTTCCTGGCCTCTCACGTGCTGGTATAATCCTTAGCACAGAGGAAATTCTCAATATAAAGTTATTAACATATTGATATGTGATTTGAGAAACAGGTTCAAATGTAGAAATGCAAATAAGGAAGTTAAGGGAATGGATAATTGTGGGTAGTGTCAGGCTCATGAGCAGTTTTACTAGGGCTCTGCTCCCCCAATATTGTCCTACTCATTAGCGTATTTCCATTAAAAAGTCATTTGGGAGGTGCCTGGGTGGCTCAGCCGGTTGAGCGTCAGACTTTGGCTCAGGTCATGATCTTGTGGTTTGTGAGTTCAAGTTCCAAGTTGGGCTCTCTGCTGTCAGC
The DNA here is from genome assembly GCF_027475565.1 of Acinonyx jubatus. Lineage (NCBI taxonomy): Eukaryota > Metazoa > Chordata > Mammalia > Carnivora > Felidae > Acinonyx > Acinonyx jubatus. The sequence goes on along the minus strand of NC_069385.1, from coordinate 14,461,600 downwards.
ACAGAGCCCACTTTGAATCTTTTCTCCCCCTTGCTCTGCCCATTCACCACTCACACTCACTCTCTTTCTCTCAAAAATAAACAAACATTTTCTTTAAAAAGTAATTTTGGAAATTGCTACAATTCTCTGTGTTTGTATAGTTGCTCCTTGAACAATGCAGGTGTTAGGGGCTCTGATCCCTGCATACATAGCTTCCTTCTGTTGACTGGAAGCCTTACTGATAACCTAAACAGTCAATCAACACCTGTTTTGTATGTTACATGTATTAAATACTATATTCTCACAATAAAGTAAGCTAGGTAAAAGAAAGAGTTACTAAGGAAATCATAAGAAAGAAAATATACACTTACAATAGTGTACTGTATTCACAGGAAAAATTCATGTGTAAATGGACCCAAGCAGTTCAAACCTGTGCTGTTCAAGGATCAGCTGTAACACTCTAGCTAAAAACAGAAATGATTTTAATTAAGCCATTAGGAAAAATCAGTAACAATCTCAAAAGAGAAGATGACCACTGACATATTATGTAAAATGATAAAATTAGTTAAGAAACCCAAACTCCTCCTTAAGCAATTTTATCCTCCTCTCTCCTTCCCATGACTAACTTCCTGTGATGAATCATCTCTACCTTCTCTCCTGTTTCCTTTGAGCATATTTCTTCTTTGACTCTTTTCAGTACTGCTTTTGCTCCTATGCACAGTCCTTGCATAGACTAAACTGTTCAGGGACAGCTGGAAAGTGAAATCTAATCTAAATCCATTACTGAAAATCCACCCCTGCTCTACTTGACCACTCTCTGGTAAATGTTACTGAATAATACTTTCTCAAACCTCCTCCTTCCTTAGGTCCAGCACACAATTATCCCATGTCCTTTTCATGCTTCTAAAATTATTAGTTCTTACTCTCTTTTGGGCATCCTTGTTCTTGAATTTAAGCTGAGGCAGAAACAATATCTTATTCATCATAACACACCCTACTATATCTAGTACACTGTCTAGCAAAATGAGTCAATTTTCATTTTTATTGTTTTAATGTTTATTTTTGAGAGAGCACCAGCAAGGGAGGGGCAGAAAGAGGGGAACAGAGGATCTGAAGCGGGCTCCATGCTGACATCAGTGAGCCTGATGTGGGGCTTGAACTCATGAACTGGGAGATCATGACCTGAGCTGAAGTGGGACACTCAACTATCTGAGCCACCCAGGTGGCCCATGAATCGATTTTTAAAAAATGGATTAACTAGGGTGCCTAGGTGGCTCAGTTGGTTAAGCCTCTGACTCTGTTCGGATCATGACCGCATGACTGTGGGACCAAGCTCCAAGCATGATTGTGGGATGGAGCTCCAAGATGGGCTCAGCGCTGGGCATGGAGACCACTTAAGATTCTGTCTCCCTCTCCCTCTGCCTCTCTGCCCACCCTCTTGCTCACCCTCTATTCTCTCATGTATAAATAAAATAAAATAAAATAAAATAAAATAGATTAACATTAGCACTAAAAGGAAAATAACATTATTTAGCCCATTCTTGAGATATGGAGACTGAGATCAATGAAAATTCAGACTTGTCCATGGTCACAGAGTCAGTTAACAACAGAACTGGAGCAGGAATTGAGTTCTCTTTCCTGTAAATCCTGCATTCTGTTCTTTACACTATTTGCTAAATGCTTCTTTGCTATTAACAAGTAATAGAGTTAGAGTCACAGCTATTTTATCGAAAATCCCATGGAAGCCTGGGGACAGAAGGAACCTAAAGGGGCCATACCACCTAAATCACTCCTTATTCATACAAATATACATACTAAAAATATACCACTAAAATCCCTAATTCATAATGTCATTATCAATAAAGTCTCTCAAACTATTCCTCCAAATGCTTTTTCCTTATTTTCCTTGAATATTCTTCAATATGAGCCTACATTTGCCAAACAGTGAAAGGGTTGCAATGAATCAGAAAACGATTTTGTCCCTAAGCCAGTGAGTCTTAAGTCTTAAGGATGTTAGAATTCTAGAATCTTCTAATTCGAAGGGACTGGAGAGGTCATCTATTCTGAAATGTCCTAAAGCAGTAATTCGCTCCCAATTGATCTGTAATAGAACATCGTTCTGAAGCCTTGTACGTTTATTATCCTGTCAGAAGTAGGTAAACGATGATGATATCTGCTCTTTCCATGATCAAGGGTTCCTGATTTTCTAGTAATTATTATAAATCTCTACATGCTGCATGGAATGTATTTTTTTTTTCTTAGAAATTTCAGTATTTCATAGGAGTCGTGAATGGACTCGTTAGAGCAAAACGGTCTGAGCTCAAATCCCTCTGTTGTCACGTAATAGCTATGTGATCTTATATTAACCAATACCTGTGAATCTTGGTTTCCTGGTTTCTGAAAAAAAAGATGCTTAATCACAGAACTAAATGAAGGAGAGGTTATGATCATGCAACACGGGGATAAGTGTTCAGTAAGTAGTAGCTATTAAAATCATTATCTAGTAAAAAATGTAGAGTCCTCTCTCCTCTGTCATGTTCTATTGCTGACGATTTCTTGATGCAGATTTTGAGTCCCTAACTTCCTTTTGGTTCATTTCTTTTGTCTAGAGACCTTTTACTCTTTTCAAGACGAGTGAACACAGAGGAAAGATTTTGTAAGCGCTTTATGTTCTCTACTCTGAGTCTCGCCAGCTTCCATGAGCCTACATCTCATCTCAGGCACAATGACAAATAACGCATCTTTGGTACTCATACTTCATACTCCCTGGGTCTTAAATCAAACGAATTCCCTCATGATCCTCTTTGAAAATTCCACACGGCAATTTCCATAAGAGCTCTGATTGTGTGAAGAAGCCTCAAATTTTTTATTTTAAATCTACTATATGGCTCTCCTTACCTTGATGCTTCCTGCTGATAATCAGCTGACAAGCCTAGCCTCGTTAGGAAAAACTTAAGAGCACACGCCTATCAGCTCCATCAACCTGGGCAGAAATGTTGCTTTTTTTAGAATGTTTCCCTAGGGCTTGGGATTTCAATTGAATGGCCTCACCTTCAATAAAACTTCTTATTTTTTCCTTCTTCCTAATTACAACCTATTACCTGATGTGTTTTTATTTTGCTATATATTTTAGTAAGAATTTATCAGTCAGTGCTTAGGCATTATACATCTACTTTGCTTCCTGAATGTCCCATAGCTTTGTGAATTTCTTTGATCATTGCCCAGTTCTTTCAACTCAAAGTTCATCATTTCTTTCTACCAAAAGTCATGTGATCCTAGTTTTATTGCTGGTATGAATGCTAGTTATGAACTAATTAATATCCTGGAGAAAGAAAGCTTGTAGCTAACCCAATGCAAAACTGCAAAGAGTTCTGTCTCTCTTTATACTTCGTGTGCATGGCCTTTCTTTCTTTCTTATCCCCTTCCCAGTGTATCCTAACCTGAGAAACACTTTTCTTCCTCCTCCCTGGGACCCAGCCTCACCCTTCCCTAGCCCATGTGTTTCTACTCTGCTGTGGTTACATTCTTGAGCACAATTTGGAAATAAAAGAAATTTTGTCCATGCCCCTTGGCTCAGCAATACCACACCTGGGAATTTACTTTAAAGAAGCAAGAAGAGTAAAATGTCAAATTCACAAAGAAATCCATAGTATTTACAATAATAAACTGTAACAATCAAAATACTATAGATTTACTAGGTTGAATAATATGTAAAGTCACAAGATTAAAGACTTTGCAGTGACTTGGAAAACTCTGGTATAATATTAAGAGAATTATAAAATTAAAAATATGGATGATAGGCAAGATAATTATGAAGTTCAATATCACATACCATTTAATTCTCATGGAGTAAGACAAGTAATATTTTTTCTTGTTTTCTTGTAAGACAAGTAGAGTCATTTATTGCCCATTCATTAAAAGATTACCACTTTTAACTTTTTCCATTCACTAAGAATACTTGACATTATTTTTTAAGCCATAATGGAATTTTAAAAAATTAGTTTCTACTATTTTCTAACCTCTTTAGGTTAAATTGAACATATATGCAATGGAAATTACTGTTAAATTTAGAATTTACAAAATATTGCATCTTAACTTGCTAGCAGAATCTAGAGAATCTTTCCTGAATGCATGTATTCACCACTGTCTTAATACTTTTTAATGCTTATGTTGCATAATTTCCCCAATGAAAATTGCACAAGTTATGTAATCATAAATGAACCTATCCTTATCCTTCTGTACTTTCTGATTGAGTCACAGGGAGCAAAAATAATTCTAGATCCCTTCTACCTGTTGAGCTCCTAGTACCTACTAGACAGGTGTGGGAATTGGAGAAAGGATTATGGGTCCACTCTAACAGCCTGGAAACAGACACATTATTATAGCGGAAATGTTTGCCATGGATCTGAACTGTCAGGGTATAAAGCTAAAAGTTTGAAACAACGGAGTGCTGAATACTTTGCTGCTTATTTCTTTGAATAATCTAGCTTTTTTGAAACCTGAGAACAAAGCCATACTTGGTAAAACCAGATCAAAGAAGGAGGTCACGGTTCGATATGTTTCTGGAAAAAAATAAAGGGGAAATAAAGGAATTCCTGAGTTAGGTAATCAATCATGAATATAAGAAAACAACAAGGAGAATAGGCTCAAGTAGAGGTTAACTTGGCTCTTGCAGAGAGTACAGCTGAAAAATCATAATTTTAATTCATTAGAGGAAAACATTGTACATTGGTTCGTCGCACAAACTCAAAATTTCATTACAGCCAAGAGAAAACTGAATTTCTCATTGTTCTTAGAGCTGCTGCCAGTGAATTAGATTTATGATATTGAAGATTGGTTTTAACTTTTTTATTAATAAAAAGCTTACATCATAACCATGAACACTGAATCACCACATTATACATTTCACTAGATTTTTCTAAGCATTTCAAAAGCTTAAACGATTGTGTGAAACCTGGAAGTACTAACTGAGTAAAGTTTTGGAGTTTGGCACTTCTTTCTCTGTCATCTGGCTTGTGCTGTTCTGTTAAGAAATCATCCATTGATTTGTTGTTATTCCTTTGAAGATAATCTATTCTTTGCCTTTGTCGAATCTTTTTGTTTCTCTCTTGCTCCCCTCTCTCCTTTTGTTTTTAAAAATATATTAGGGGTGCTGGGTGGCTCAGTCAGTTAAGCGTCTGACTCTTGGTTTTGGTTCAGGTCATGATCTCTCAGTTCATGAACCCACATGGGGCTCTGCATTGACAGTGAGGAGCCTGCTTGGGATTCTCTCTCTCCCTCCCTCTCTGTCCCTCCCTTGCTCAAACGCTCGTGCTCTGTCTCTCTGTCTTCTCTCTCTGTTTTTTTTTTTCTCTCTCTCTCAAAAGTAAATAAATAGGGGTGCATGGGTGGCTCAGTCAGTTAAGCCTCTGACTTCTGCTCAGGTCATGATCTCCCGGTTCATGAGTTTGAGCCCTGTGTCTGGCTCTGTGCTGACAGCTCAGAGCCTAGAGTCTGTTTCAGATTTTGTGTCTCCCTCTTTCTGTGTCCCTCCTCTGCTCCTGCTCTGTCTCTCTGTCTTTCAGAAATCAATAAACATTTAAAAATAAATAAATCAACATTTTAAAAAAGAAATATAAAATATATTGAACTTTTCTATATTATGTTCTTGATCAGAAGAAACAATATTTGAAAGCTTATTCTTCAGTCTTTTATTTCTACAGATTCTCACTCATATTGCCTTGTGATTTGCCTTTGGTTTTTTTCTTTGAGATTTTATCTATTGGAATTTCATGTGTGAGAAAGTTAGGCTTGGAATGATTTAGGGTTCATTCTGAGGGCATTTGCATTTGCTTTTAGCTGACTTATTGGGACAGTAAGTGTGGATTATGTGTGAGCAGGGGAGGGGCAGAGAGAGAGAAGGAGAGAGAGAATTCCAAGCAGGCTCTGTGCTATCAGTGCAGAGCCCTACGTGGGGCTCGATCTCTAGAACCATGAGATCATAACCTGAGCCAAAATCAAGAGTCAGATGCTTAATAGACTGAGCCACCCAGGCCTCCCAGTGGGGACCACTTTATATGTTTGGATCCCCCCTATGCTGTGGCTTTAGGTGGGAAGCCTCCATGAGAGTTGACGTCACTTCCTATCACACCCAGGATTGAGAAACCACTTGTATTCCTTCAGATTCCTTCTCTACAGTGGGTCTATTTCTTGTTCATCTTTACATAATAGATGTAGTATTCAGAGTTCAATCATTTATTTTTATTTTTCTGATTATCCTCATAGTTTCACAAGTTTTAGTGGCCTTTGGGCTTTATCTCCTGACCTTTCTGTCCCCAAAACCACCATATCCAAAGTTCATGTTAACCCAGGATCCCAAATGTCCTCAAGGCAAGAGCTTTCTTCCATTTAAGAGCTGTTCCACTCACCCCTCTGACTTGTCTAATTCACTTAAGTTTTGGCCTTTCAAGATTTCTCTCTCTTTTTTTCAGCTCCTCAATCTACTTGAAACATCTTAAAAATTTTTAGCCTGCCATTTTAGTTTTCTTCTTTATTTCTTTCAGTGCAAGAGCTAATGAAATATGTAGAATAACTAAGCTGTTAGAAATAGAAATAGGACTTAAGTTTCTTGACCCCTTTAACTACAAATATTTATATGTCCAATAAACTTAGTCTCTTACAGGCCCTATCATGGTATCACCTAAGTCTGTACACCTTCTGAAAATTTATTTAAAAAAAATTTTTTTAACATTTATTTATTTTTGAGAGACAGTGAGAGAGCATGAGCAGGGGATGGGGCAGAGAGAGAGGGAGACACAGAATCCAAAGCAGGCTCCAGGCTCTGGAGTTCTTAGTGCAAACTTCTCATCCTTCCATTTCTCCTTGACGTCAATTCCATACACATTCACTATCACTTTCTCTGTTACCCTGTGGTTTTCAAACCTGTTCCTATTCTGTACTTTTCCCCCTCAGCTGGACCTGTATTGAATCACGTAGACATTCTCTGATCAAGAAGGTCATGTTCCTGAATTCCTTCTTACTTTGTGGTACAGACCTCCATCTCTGGACCTGTTGTCCTGGCCCTGCTTCCACGCTCACACTGGTGAAAATGACGGGGCAGCACACTGAGACTGTGAACATGGAATATCATGGTTTCCAACCGTAGGCTCAAACTGAATAACTTTCCAACCCCTTTCACATAGTCCTCAATGACGAGTCATAGCTACATAACCATCATCAAGCCATTCATCTTACCTCTACTTTTATTTTCTCAGCAGGCAATTTTACCTCATGTTTCACAGGAAAATGTCCTCAACTTCCGTCCCTTCCCACTGAACATGTTTAATGCCACAATAATCACTCACAGCAGGACATTCTTCCTGTTCATAGTTAAATCTATCTGTGCTGATGGTCACCTTGCTTTCCATTTCCTCAGAAGCATCCGTATGTTATTCCTTGGATTATTAACACATATTCTCCCTGTTCTCTATCTGACTGTATTTATGTAAGCTTCTTCAAGACTGTTTCTCTTAAAAAACACTTCTTGTCTCCACATTCGCCTCACACCTAACTATATTTTGTATCCTTTACCTCCCTCCACCCCAATGCAAAGCAATATTTTCTTCATTTCCTCATTTTTCCATTCACTCTTCTACCCTCTTCAAGCTGGCTATCTTCACAACCCCACACTGAGATGTCTTGTGGAATAAGTTCACAGATGACCAACTAATTTTAAAATCCAATGGATTCTTTTCAATGAAACCTCTTTGTGTTTGAAGACAGGCATTCCTTTCTCTTGATTTCATACCTTTCTCTCTCTTAAAACTTCCATAGTTTACTTTATTACCTACTAACTACCCCTTAAATTTTGGTTTTCCTTAGAGTTTCATCTTGTACTCTTCTATTTTAGTTTCATATACTCTCTCTGGTTGATGTCATCGACTCCAGGATTCCCAAATGTAGTTCTTTGGTCTTTACCTTTCTGTAGAGATTCGGGTCTGTACATTTAATGTCCTACCTGACATTTCCACTTGTATATCCTGCATTCACTTCAAACCCAACAACGTACCCTAAGTGCCCAGAAGAAAGATGAGTAATAGTTGCATTATTATGAATGAATCAAAATGGTGAATATTTGGGGTTCTAGGCCACTTACACTCTGGTGTCCTTGCCTTTTTAGAGTGAAATCATCCAGTGTGACTCATGCCTATATACCACAGAGATAGCATCTAAGGCTATGGACTTCTCGTTGTCTGGACTCTTAAAAGTGTTTTTAAATGAACTCAGATAAGAAACACTGCCATTAATTGGTGAGAGCTGTATGCTAGCCAGGCATAGACACTAAGCAGATCTCTCAGCAAAGAGATGGATGGTATCAGCCTTTTCATGCCATTATTACCAATAGTTTGCCCAAATCATGTCTAGATTCATTATCTCTCTCTGTTGCTATTTAATTGCAAGGATAGATTACTTGTTAAATTTAACACTTCATGAAGAAAAGTTTCACAGAATCCCATAAAAGTTTTTTAAATTAAAATTTGACTTTTATATTAGATTCACTTTAAAAACAAATATCCGTATTTGTTAAGTTTCTCAGGATAAGAGTGAAAACATATGGTATCTGTCTTTGTATGACTTATTTCACTTACAGAAGACCATGGGGGAGGGGAAGGAAAAAAAAAAGGTTAGAGAGGGAGGGAGCCAAAGCATTAGAGACTCTTAAAAACTGAGAACAAACTGAGGGTTGATGGTGGGTGGGAGGGAGGGGAGGGTGGGTGATGGGTATTGAGGAGGGCACCTGTTGGGATGAGCACTGGGTGTTGTATGGAAACCAATTTGACAATAAATTTCATATTAAAAAATAAAAATATTTAAAAAGTAAATAAAAACAAAAATAAAAACAAATATCCATATTTGACTCTTGTTTACAAGGAAATTGCACAATGACTTTACAAACTGATTCCTAGATGAAATAAAGGTGCTTTCCAACACACAGTAAAACCGGTATCTTAAAATACTATTATTTTTGTAAAAATTCTTACATATCCAAGATTTTTCAAGAGAATAATGGAAACGTATCACGGCAGCAGTACTTAAAATGGTGTGGTACTGATAACAAAAGAGAAGGACTGATTGAACAGAGTTCAAAAAGCCAACTATACACAAATTAAATACGTAATGGAGGTGGCACTTCAAATCAGTAGGTGGAGTATTTAATAAATTACTTTTCAGTCCCTACTTCATACTGTACAGAAAAATAATTGCCAATAGATTAAAAAATCGATGTAAAAATAAAACAAATAGGAAATCAATTCACATAAACTTAAAATAACAACTAAAAGAAAACACAAACCGGACATTGTTACCCATTTTGCTAAGAGTTTTCATTAACTGCAAGGGGCTTAGTACTGAAATCCCAAGTTTCAGAATGTCTGTCATGTTCGCCATCCTTTCCTAAAGGATGTGCACGTCCATTTCTCTTCTACATAACATGCCATATTGGAACAATCCAATCCTGCCACCTTAGTCTCATAACTGATTTTCCATGAAATATTATATAATCCAAATCCCAATTATAAGCTAGACCAACAGCCTTTGAGGTGAAGCAACATGAGAGCTTTGCTCAACAGAATGACAATCATTGAATAATCCAGTTGGATATTGAGGGGTTTTTTGGCTGAAGACACAGAGAAAGGACAAACCCAGATACTGTGACAGTGGAAGTCATGATTAAGGAAATAAACAAAAACCCATGTGTAAGTAGAAGTTATTGGCAAGCAGAAGTTTAAAGTAAACAGAAGCCGAGGATACAGAAAAATAGAAAATTTTTGCAATGTGTAAAATCAAGAGAAAATAATACTAGGAATAAAAAAATGCTCCTAAGAGTCAAGAAGAATATGTCAGGATATTTCATGGGAAAGTGGCTGAAGAACAATTCAAATAACACTGAGTTCACATTTTATACCTGTCAGATGCTATCAAGGACATTGGGAATTGACAACAGTCAGGCGCTTTTATGAGGAGAGAACTGGTGCAACCACTTTGAATAACAATCTGAAGACTTGAGTAAAATCAAGTATTCATACACTTTACATCCAAGGTTCAGAGACAGATATAACCTGTGGGAGTGTTCACAGGCACAATGCCCACAGCATGAAGGAGTTAGTGGTAATCTATGTATCCAGGGGAATGGAGAAGTAAATATGATATATGAGTACAATGATAACAATACAGCCAGAACTAATAAGCTAATACAAAAATAATAACATGAATAGATCTTAGAATCATAAGGTAAGTAAAAAGTAAAATTAGAAAGATAATTAATTTATAAATTCATAGTGCTATGTGTGAGACACTGTTTTAGGTTCTGGGGACAAATCAGTAAACAAAATAACCAAGTTACTCATAGACATTACATTCTAAAGATGAGATTTATAACAAATATACCTATCTTTCAGACCCCCATGACACAACACAATATATATATATGTATATATGTATATAAATATATGTAAATATAAATATATATATATGTAAAAAATAGAATATCTAATGAAATAAAAACACATGGAAGGTGGATTTTTTTCTCTCTCCTGCCTTAGCAACTGGGGAGGATATCTTGTGTTGAAATGATAGAGCCAAGATCTCTTTCAGGAGTGAAGTTTACCAGTAGGCAAAGCTCTAAACCAGTGCTTCTTCTAATACAAGGCCACATATTTTTTTTTCCTTATCTATCACACATCATACTTCTGTAATATAAAATATTAATAAATATTATACTAAAGATGCGATTATTATTTACCATGTAACAGGTATGGACCAGGTGTTTTTCTAAAGATAATTTTTTTAAAAATGTTTATTTATTTATTTTGAGAGAGAGAGATTGAGAGTGCACAAACGGGGAAGGAGCAGAAGGAGAAGGAGAGAGGGAATCCCAAGCAGGCACCATGCTGCCAGCGCAGAACCTGACATGGGGCTCAATCTCACAAAGTGTGAGATCACAACCTGAGCTGAAATCAAAAGTCAGACACTCAACTGACCAAACCACCCAGGTGTCCTTAAAGATAAACTAAAAAAAAAAAAAAAATCCAAAATACACTCCCGTATTTTTTATTATTAAATTCAACAAATATAGGAGTGTCCTCTTAAATTTTTGTAAAGTTTCTAAAACTGTACTGTTATATCATGTAATTATCTTGCAGTCAGTGTGTAAAAAGCAGTTCATGGACCAGCATGGGACCAAGTCCCTTTTCCAGAGACTTCTCTCTGCTAGTGATATGAGTCATTAGAGGGGATACTTTAACATTATCACATTCAGTGGAATGTTTTAATAAATTCATGGAAATCCAGGCCACCAAACTGATGGCTTCACCTTCTCTCATTATAAGATGAAAGATAGGCCCTATATTCTGTTATTATAAATTTCATCTGTTATTTGTTTGATGGATTTCAACAAAATAAAAAAGGGGCCCTGTACATTAATTTTCTTTTTTATGTTTGAAACCATCAGAGCAGGTAGGTGGGCAATTGTCAGAACTATTTGTATGTAGCTCTTTCAGTTCTGGTCCTCCATTCTGAGATTCAACTGTTTGTTCTGTTAAACTTACACAGGGAGGCTACAGAGGTGAGGACAGAATTGGATAGAATCCCAGCTCACATATTTATTAGCCGTGTAATCTTGGCAAGTTATTCTGAGCCTCCATTTTCTCTACCATGAAATCATGATAATAACACCTTCATGGTGATGGTGTAAGGATCAAATGATAAACGGTATAGAAGCACAGAACACCACACCAGCTACGAGGTCAAAAGATTGAACAAATACTAATTTTCCCGACCTCAATGGAATCTAAGATGATTTTCAAGATAGAGCTCACACTTAAAGGTTATTCAGATTTTTCCTTATGGAAAACAAAACTATTTAAAAAAATGCTCATTTATTTATTTTGAGAGAGAGAGACAGAGAGTACAAGTGGGAAAGAGGCAGTGAGAGAGAAAGAGCAAGAAATCCAAGCAGACTCCTCATTGTCAGTGCAGAGCCTGATGCGGGCTTGATCCCATGAACCATGAGATCATGACTTGAGCAGAAATCAAGAGTCAGAGGCTTAACCTACTGAGCCACCCAGGCACCCCAGAAAACAAAATTATTTTATGTTTGCTAAACAAAAATATTATCTCTTTTTTAAAAAGAAAGGAACTCTTTTTTAAAAAAATGTTTATTTTTGAGAGAGGAAGAGTATGCATGCACATGCATGCTTAGGGGAGGGGGAGGGGAGAGAGAGAGAAAGAGAGACAGAGAGAACAAATCCCAAGCAGGCTCCACACTCAGTGTGGAGCCCAAAGTGGGGCTTGATCCCACCGCCTCAAGATCACGGCCTGAGCTGATATCAGGAGTCAGATGCTTAACCAACTGAGCCACCCAGGTGGTGGCTCTTGAAAATATAATCCAGAACTTAGGTAGGAATGGATTATTTCTTTCAATATCACTAAGTTGTTTTTTATCTATTCCCCATTCATTTTTAGTAAATTAGGACTGTGTATTATTGGAAAGAATTAACAGGATAAAAAATCAGAGTGTTCTGGAAGGAGATTAGAATGAATAAAAGTTTGAGGATCATCTCGTTAATAAGCCCCATTAGAATACAGGCGATAATGTGCAGACAGAAAATGAATTATGAGTCACAGTTGCTACAACTGTGTTTATCTAGCTACAACTAGATAAATAATTAACTAGCTACAACTAGTTAACAATTAACTGTTAAAACGATTTTTACTTCAAAAGACAGAAGATTTTTATCTAAAGTATAATGTAGGCATTAACAAATAAAAACCCCAGTGGAGAAAAGGGTAACTGACAATTCATCAAAGGCCAAATCCAATGTCTAATAAACTTGAAGAAATACTGGAACTAAAAGTCATAGAAATGCAATATTAGTAAGATATATTTTCTATTGGTTAGACAATTAAGAAAACTTTACAAAAACCTTATGGCTGACAGGGATCAGAGAAAGTGTATTCTAATACATTACTGTTACATGATATATAATGTCTTTTAAGACAGCAATATGAAATCATCTATTCAATTAAAAATACTTTGTCCCTGAGGGGCGCCTGGGTGGTTCAGTCGGTTGAGTGTCTGACTTCAGCTCAGGTCATGATCTCGCAGCTCGTGAGTTCGAGCCCCGCATCGGGCTCTGTGATGACAGCTCAGAGCCTGGAGCCTGTTTCAGATTCGTCTCCCTCTCTCTCTGTCCCAACCCACTCGCATTCTGTCTCTGTCTCTCTCAAAAATAAATAAACGTTAAAAAAATTAAAAACAAAAAAACTTTGTCCTTTGATCCAAAAGTCCACTTGGAAATCTATCCCACAGAAGTCAAAATAACCAGCATAAAAATGCTCAGATGGTAAAACACATCAGTAAGGGAATAAAACTGGGTAAATGATGGTATACCCATGCCATGAAGCATTATATACTCTTTATATTATGCACCCATTAAAAAGCATAAATCATGCCACTTAGATAGGTTGCCACTAGGAGTTGCTGAGTGTGTAATGATGCAGATAAGTGTGTAAAATATCATCCCACTTTTATTTATTTAATTTTTTTTGAGAGAGAGAGAAAGAGAAAGTGGGGGAGGAGGCAGAGGTATAGGGAGGAGAGAGAGAATCTCAAGCAGGTTCCAAGCTTAACATGGAGCCCAAAGCAGGGCTCGATCTTCCAACCCTAAGATCGTGATCTGACCTGAAATCAAGAGTCAGACGCTCAACTGACTGAGCCACTCAGATGCCCCATTCATCCCAATTTAAAAAAGAAAACATGGAGAAAGTATGAATTGATATGTACTAGGTTGTGAATATGACTTAGCTGTGTGAAGTTGATTGATATGTACTAGGTTGTGAATATGACTTAGCTGTGTGAAGTTGGTGGGATAAGAAAAGAGACAAGGTGGAGGAAGCCAAGTAAAAAGGGAGAAAAGAAAAAGCTTATCGCCATTTCTCTGAATGTGTATAACCACAGTTATGTAAAATTATAGCATGTATAAATAATAAAAAATTTTTAAATTCATTAGAAACAGTTCTTGAATCCAAAGTTATCTCCTTCCTGAATCTGGAAGTCCTACGTGGTTAAGCTGGTCACAAGCACCCATTTAGTCTTTTCCAATATAAGATCTTGGAGAAGCACTTTGTGATAATAATGGTGGAAGGTAAATCTCTGTGTTCCTCAATTTTGAATTCAAGAAATGTGTTTTTCAACTTCTTTCTCCATTACAATCATGTCATTAATTCATACTCTAAAAATGTCACTAACAACTCTGAGCCTAACAAGGAACCTAGAGGATGGGATGGAAGTGCATTCTGTTGTTAACTGGTCAAAGAAAGAGACTTTTGAAGCAAGGGCCCATGTTGCCTTTTCCTCTAAGAATTAATCAGATTTATAAATGAAACATGAATAAGGCAGGAATAAATGTTTTAGGTCAATGTGAAAATTCTGGGGAAAAAGGAAAGAAAGAAGGAAGAAAAATCCTGGAGCTAATATTCACTCTAGAAATAGGTCCAATATACAAGATGCAGTATTTTAGAGCAAAAATATGATGTATTTTCAGGACAATAAAACAGCTATGAAAAGAAATTGCAATTAATTTTGCAAAAGAGCAAGTAAGATTTCCATTGGAAGTGGTATGTAGAGGAATCAATTCCACCAGAGAGAAAGAAAATGGTAAAAGGAAAAGCTAAGAACAAATAAGGAAAAAAATAATCGGTGAAAAGAACAAGACAGAAAAAATGGCAGGTGTAGAAGATAAAATGTAGAAAGCCAACATGCAAATTATCAGGGAAGAAAAAAGAATATGAAAAAGATTTTATAGTCAGTATGCAAACTAAAAAATATTGTTGGCTATTCAAAGTGTTTCTGATATTGCAAGCAAAATCAATTGTAAGTCAGCACATATACATAATCTGGTGAAATGTTCACACTTGAAAGATTTTAAAAAATTCTTCAAATCTTTATGCAAAGAAAATGTACTTTCAAGACCATTAAAATTAGGATGCTTTTGAACCTCATCACAGATACCAATGTTGGTTCATGGCCTGGTATCTGAAAGGAAACAGATCTTAACTAAAACACTCAGCCATGTGTCATCTGTATGTGAAAGCAGTAGGTAGGTATTCTTGAACTGCAAGATCTCAGACAACTACTCACCCAAGAATTCTTTTTCTAAAATACACAGATTGGTGTAATCCAGAACCCCAAACCTAAATAATATGTAAACTCTCCAATTATATTATGGAACAGGGGGAAAAACCAATACCTTTGATGACCACTGGAACCATGTCCTCATTATAGAACAAAGTCACTGAAGTGCGTGGTTATTGCTTAATAAAATAAGGGTCCTACAAGGATAAGAGGTGCTGGTGATTAGTCTAAATAACTAGTCTAAATAACAAACCAAAGCTTGTTTAAGAATAAAAACAGAGGCACCTGGGTGGCTCAGTTGGTTAAGCATCTGACTCTTGATTTCATCCCAGATCATGTTTCCAGGGCTAGGGGATTGAGTCCTAAGTTGGGCTTCATGCTCAGCCTGAGATATTCTCTCTCTCTTTCTCTCTCTCTCTCTCTCTTTCTCTGCCTCTACCCACCTTCCTATCATATCCATGCACTCTCTCAAATTTAAAAATTTTTTTAATTTTTAATAATTTAAATGAAAGAATAAAATAATTGGGGTTTCAGATTCTGGGATTTAATTAATAAACTATGAGAAGACATATAGCTTTGAGATCACACCTTATCTTCTCTAGAAGAGAATTGAAAGTAACCTAAAAAATAAAATATAAACACGTAATTGTAGCATTGAAAAAATATTAGGAATTGAATTAAGCATTATGAAAGCAAAAATGAGTGAAAACAGTACAATCAGTGCTTCAAAATTACTGAGGAAGTTTAAAAGAAGCACTTAAAAATATGATAGCTATTTTTAAAACTATAGAATTATGGAAAAATATTTATCATATGGTGTCAGGTGAAAGAACAAACTGGCAAATTGTACGTGTATTATAGATGCACGTAGATAAATCAAAATGGGAATAAACAGAAAGAGGAATAGGCATATCCTAATGTGAAATTATGGGCAATTGCTTTACTTATCCATTCGTTTCTTTATCAGCCTTAAAAGCATGTAAAGAATTGCTAACCCACTGCCTTACCATATCTTAACATTAGGAGAGAGGAATATATTTGATGAGTCTATACAACCCATATCGCAACTAAGGATATTTTTGCACTAGGGTAAATAGATCTTTCAAAGTTGGAGGGGATTCTAACTAAATATGCACTATGTGCAGGTGACAGAAGTAAAAGCAAAGGGTCTGCATGACATTTGCAGATACTAAAAATGATACTTATATACAAACATGATTTTCCCACTGGAGATGAAGGCTTACTACTAAGAACACTGTTCTCAGAATTCCCTTCTGAGCTCTAGGCAAGACTCTACGATTAGGCTGCATCTTCCAAAATCAGATAAATCATTGAATTTAAGGTGATCCACGACTGTAAATCATTGGTCCCCATAACGTTAGAGATCATAGGGAAACTTAACACTTAGGAAAAAAGAGGGTATCTGTAATATTGAAGAAGGCTTTAAATTATAACGGTGTTTGCTCCTTCATTTTATTCATGATCTTAATTTTAAAAAATCAATCTTGCCTCCCCTTCCCCGTCCCCATGCATCTCCGGTTCTGACCAGACTGTCCTACTCTCTAGTAACCCAAACGAAACCATCAAATCCAACATCCACACCTTTCTTACACTGTCTTTTCCATCCGCCATTTCTGCAACCTTAATAATTCCGGTCATTCTACAAAGTCCACATTAAACCAGAGGGCCTCATGGAGGGAGCCCAGGAATCATTCTCCTCTAACTGCTATAATCCTCAATGTACACTCATCAATGCAACACTGCTCTACTCTACTAGCTACCTTCTGTCGTTCCCACAGCTTTCTGTGAATTCTCCCAAGGCTAGGAATCATAACTTCCCCTTCTCTGTAGACCCAGAGCACTAAGAGCTATTCTGCTTTATCCTACTAATATTGAAGGGGTGATTTGCAGACGCATTTTAACTTAGTGTTCAAGCATATATGAGAAACAAAAAGATAGATTTGGGGAATATTGTAATACAGGAGATTTATAAATAGAGGTTTTGAGGTTTTCACAACTTGAAGTCTCGTCCAATGTGAAAACTAGTTCCTTATACCCAAAAGTGAAAGATAAACCAAGATTCACTAAAAAGTACTTTTCCTGCTAATAAATCTTAGTTTAAATTTTATTCTTCAATGTGCCTTGTACCACCAGTCAAAACTATGGAACGTACACATGGGCTTTTACTTGTTGAAAATACTTTGTTAGCTTTCGTCTATTTTTTTTATTTTTTATTTGTTGTTGTTGACTTTCTTTTTAAAAAAATTACCTAAAAATAAGAAGTAGTCCTCATTCTACACTCTTCATGGAGTTGTTTGTACTTGTGTGTGCATTTAGTTGCCTTTTATCCTCACCTGGGTTTCTCCTTTCTGATTTCAGTGGTATTAATCAAAAGCATTGTGTCAGGCGGCTGTATATTCTCTTGGATAAGCAAAAAGGCTGCTGGACTTGTACAATTGTGTGCCTCTGATCACATACATCTTTAAATAAATGTGAGGGGCATGGCTTTGTAAAGAGCCTTTGAATTTTCTGACTTCAAGTCTCACTTCCAATCATTCAGGCAATTGGAATTCTCTTTCTGGTCATTTCAGAGACTATTATAAACTGTTACTATCTACCTGCTTTTCAGGCTTAAAGCACTTGAAGTTTTCCCCTTTATCTTTGAAAGAAGGCAAACATCTCTATTATTATAACCTGCCTCCACACAGCATGATGGAGATGGCCATTATTTTCTTCAGGGAGTATTGCATTGTCATTTGATCTCCCCAAGATTTGGGATGTGATGTTTGTAATCTGAACTTCCAGGAGCCAACAAATACAATTAAATAATTCTGATGAAGCCAAGCCACAAAGATCTGGGCTATGACATTTGCTCCATCATTTAATTACATAGTGTAACAAATATTAATAGGGTAAGTTGGGATCTTAATCATACAAACATTCAGATATGGAAAATATCTGCACATTCTCCTGAACATCCCGTCTTCATTTTTGCCTGTGTCTTTGCTTTTGTCATTTCTCTACCATTAACCTAGAAATGTCTTCCTAAATCCTTTCTGTTATCCAAATTGCAGACATATTTATTTATTTTCTGAACTCAATAACCCACAAGAGAACACTTGAGAAAGGCTGTTCTTTCTTCTCTAGTTTCATACATGTGTCTTCTGTTTCCAAATAGTTGTTAAGCTTTTGAAGGCTAGATCCCATGAAACAGAAGTCCACAACTCTCTCTCTATTATACATACAGAGAAACTGAGGTCTGGAAAACTTTAATTTATTCAGCCACGTATTCAGCAAATATTTGAGCTGTGCCTGGATCTGTGCTAAATGCTGGGTATACAACACACAGTGACACCTAGCAATGTTCCTGTTCTCATGGACTTCCGTCTGGCTGAGGGATTCAGCCATTAATCAAACAGTTTCTTAAAATGTGAGATTTGTAATTGTGATAAGCATCTTGAGGTGAAGTCTATGGTGACATAAAAGGATATAATAAGCAAGACAATCATTCCATAAGTTCCACCATCAGCTAAAACAAAGTATAAAATCTAACCCAGATCTTCTGCTTCACAAAACAATCTACCACATGGTGCATGTTAGATAGATTCTTCCTAATGAGTTGGTTTGCTACCGTTCAGGCGATCTAGAATTGAAGATAAGAGTGTCATACAAATCTGAGGTCATTTTTCACTTTATCAATGACTTCATATGACTGATTTTCTGCCTTCTTGGAAAGAGTTTTGAGAAAAACAGAGACGTCATTGTTTATATTGAATATTGCCAGCATAGCCCAGACACATCGATTAGACTTACAGTTTCTGTGTTCGGTGACTAAGTTCTCACCAATGGGACTGATAAGTCAGCCAAAACATGTTTAACCATCACCTAGGGCTTGAAACTCCAATTCAACATCACAGTTACATCTAGCGTGTATAGACGGAATACCTCTATCTACAGTATACTACCGTTATCTAGAGTATACTGGAATACCTCTAGTGTTGAAAAGAACCTTCTTAAGGCAGCACATTCCATATTCAGTGAGTTCTTTAGGGTGGAAAACATGTTTGTTTGATACTGGTTTACAGTGCAGCTACCTCTTGAGAGTTAAAACTCACTATTAGCACCATATTCTAATACCCCAAGGTATGTGACAATAGGTGAATAAGTGAGGCACACCTCTGTGTTCCTGGTGGAGACAGGATTTTTCAGGTTTCTGACTTTAATCTTGTGATTGTGTACTTGACAATGCCAATTCACGGTGGGGGGGGGGACCATCAAAGCTTGTTGTGTGTATTAAAACCTTGATTGAAAAATACTTAGAAATAGCCACCAAACACCTGTAAGCGTATGCGCCTATACAAACAGTTCTTTTTGGTCTGGAAAATACTCAAGTGGAAAGCTACTGCTCTGTTTCAAAAGTAACAGCAATTTGAGACAATCATGGAATATGCTGGGCATCATCAACTGCTTTGTTATCTGCTGCAGTACAATTTAATTAGCAAGCCTTAGCTGATTATCGGCCAGTGCCTGCTACCTTAACTGCTCTGTTCCAGTTTGAGGACTAAAATTTTATCTTATCACGTTAATATATTTGAGAGGATACCTAAACATTCTCAAGTGTTTTGTTTGTCATATTATGCTTCCCCCATCAAGAAAATTATATTACAATGCTTGACGTCAGCTTAAAATGTTCTCTAATAAATTAAATATATATCTCTGGATGTAAGAATACTTTGATTTAATTTTAGATATGATCTCCTAACCTACAGTGTTGTTTATATGAGGAAAATATAAGAGAATACTTTGATCACTATAATCTCAAGAGTTTGTGTGTGTGTGTGCGTTTTTTGGGTTTTTTTTTTTAGGTTTTTCTGTGGTGTTTGTGTGTACGTGTGGGGTTTCAGAATGAGTGGTTATATTTTAGAAATTAACCCCTTATCAGATATATTACTTGCAAGTGTTTTCTCCCATTCCATGGGCTGCCTTTTCATTCTATTGATTATTTCCTTTGCTGTGCAAGAGCTTGTTAGTTTGATGTAGTCCCACTTGTCTGTTTTTCTTTGTTGTCTGTGCTTTTGGTGTCATATCCAAAAATTCATTGCTAATTCCATGTCAAGAATCTCTCCCCCTAAGAGTAGATTAATTCTGGCTTCAAATAAAGAAAAGAAGTCTAGGCTGAGAAGAGAACATAGTAGCAAAAAGGCCATGGGAAAAATAATAAGAGGTTGTCCAGGCAGTAAAAAATAAGGAAGTCAAGAAGACGCTAACAGGTGTCTTCCGAAGCAAAAAGGAACTAAGGTAGATAGTCACATCAACAAGGATTGGTCAATGTAGTAGCTTTTGTCTGAACTTCAGATGGTAGAAGCAATAAACAAGAGGGCTTAGACCTTTTCAGTTTGGCTCTTGTTGGAGGCTAAGGAATCTTCAAGTTGATCTAATCTCACCACATATTGGTGGTAGGGAGGCAACTCTGGTCCCATTATGATTCCGTAGACACCTGGTCTCACTCTCATGCAAGCTGTTCTTTTCTGCCATGGGCATACCAGAAGCTCTTAATAAACAGTAGTTGTCTTTGTTATTGTGGTGACTAAAATATCCTCTACCCTTGATTTGTAGATATAATGGAGAGAATTCCTTATAATAATTCTTCCAAATGTAGATATTTCTTTATGAAAAAGGTTGGAAGTTATTCTTCCATTTTAAAGTTAAGAACTCATTCTCTTAACAATAAAAGTTTCATCCAAGGAAATATTAAGATAAGATAAATATACAGAATGTCAACATCTTACTGAAATAATGTGTTCCACTAAGTCACTTGCATTATATAACAGAAGACACAGTCTTTTAGATGGGAAATTAGAAACAAAATTCCACTGTTGATGAATTTAAGAATTTCAACCCCACAGAAGTTGATATAGAAGTCAAGTTTTAGAGAGGCAACTGGGTGGCTCAGTTGGTTAAGCGTTCGACTTCAGCTCAAGTCATGATCTCACCGTTTGTGAGTTCAAGCCCTGCTTCAGGCTCTGTGCTGATAGCTCAGAGCCTGGAGCCTGCTTCAGATTCCGTGTCTCCCTCTCTCTTTCTGCCCCTCACTCACTCATACTCTCTTTCTCTCTCTCAAAAATAAACATTAAAAAAAAAGAAGTGTTAGATACGCTGAGGTTCACAGTTGTTACAACCAAAGTCTACCTTAACTACTGTATGCTTGTGTGTGATCTCACTGCCACTCAAACACAAGGTAGGTGTAAAACCAAGCAATTTTTAAGATTCCTTCATGCTCTAAATTTCCATGATTAGGTAAATGAAATTCTGTTGAATGTAGTTTTTCCAAGGTTAAGTTTCATTCTTGTCCAGACTTCTAAAGCAAAAATTATCTTGCCCAACCTCCAAATTTCAAGGACTATAAAATGGCCTTTCTTAGTCAGAAAAGACATACCCAGAACTCTAGAATTTTGTGTCCTATCTCCTTCTAAATGCATATTTTGACTGTTACTTACTCAGTAGTTCCTATCTATTCCACCTAAAAAAGACGTTATAATAAAAAGAACACCCTAAACACTGTACTTCTTATTTCTATTCTCTAATAATACAAACTCATCACATTTGGGACTCTATTTACCCCAGAAAATCCTGGTCTTCAATAAAAAAGTAAGAGAAACCCTATTTTTTGGTAAGTTATGACATGTCTTTTTATTAATTCATTTCACAAGGCAGAAAGATTAATACGATAATTGAGATCTGTTTTGAATTCAAAACAGTACAATTTATTCAACACAAGAAACGATTTAGACAAGAAAAGACAAACGAACTTTGACACGAAAGAACCCCATACATATTAATAATGATAATGATGGTGGTTAACACTTGCTGGGTTGGGCACTTCTGTGTAACAGGCAGTGTTCTGGGCACTTGGCACATGTTGATTCACTGGATCCCTCAGTAGCCCGTGAGGTGGGTATTAATCATGTCCTCATTATTGTAGTGGGGAAACTAAAAAAAAGAAAAAGAAAAACAAAAACAAAAACCAAACAAACCCAGAAACTTCAGTCACTTAACAGGTTTGTCCAGCTGATTATTAACACAGCTAATATACTGGAAGAAAAAACAGTAGTGAAAATTATTTACATCTGATCCTGAGCTGTGAATAATTTTTGAATTGCACAATGTACTCAAAGTTATGGGTAATAATAATTCACTGCAGCAATTATGTTGTAAAATAAAATGCTTTTAAATTCTACAAAATTAAAAATGTGAAGCAAATAACACATAATATGTGTATTAAAATGATGGAAGGGGTGTAAATATATTTACAATAAATAATGTGTAGAGTCTACAAGATTAGTCTGGTGTAGGAGTACTAAACCTCTTTATAGACTCAAGGGAAAGTCTGTTTTTCGAGACTCATTTGATTCAGGGGGAAAAAATAGTGTTTAGAAACGGCCATTCAGAAATTGTCCTCTGCTCTTACTTGGTAATCAAGTTCTGACTTCAAGTTATAAAATTGATACTAACAGCCCCTCCCCCTGCTTTTTTAAAAAAAAATAGGAAAGTAAGCTCATGATCTGGACCTCTCTGAAAACAGGATAGTATTCTGATTAAATGTATACAAAAATTGATAATATTAAGTTTCATTGCTCTCTTTTTTAAAAAATATTTATTTATTTTTGGGAGAGCACAAGTGGGGGAGGGGCAGAGAAAAAGGGACAGAGGATCGGAAGCTGGCTCTGCACTGATAGCAGTGAGCCTGATGTGGGGCTTGAGCTCACCAACCATGAAATCATGACCTGAGTTAAAACCAAGAGTCAGACTCTCAACCGACTGAGCCACCCAGGTGCCCCAAGTTGTATTGTTCTCCTAGTCCCAAAGGATGAGAACTTGAAAGGGCATGGCTGCAATGAGAGGACAGCAGATGGCTACGTAACATCCTGAGGAGAAAGGAGGTCCAGAAAGCTGAGACAAAGGTGCAAAAAGGCTAGTGAGTCAGAGTAAGGGGGGGGGGGTGGGAAGGGAGAAGAGGTCTGGAATGGAATCCTGGAACTCAACATTCACTGACCAGGTTAGATGCGGTTGAGTATCTAAGGAGACTCAGGGAGAGAGGCCAGAAAGGGAGGAAAATGTTGGGACCACAGATAAGTAATTTGGTTGATGTACCAGGTGATATACCTTTTCCTCCTTTCCCACCTCCAACTTCTCCAAAGAGTAATGATGGTCAAGGAGCTGAACCCATTGAAATGTCAGGGAAAGAAATACGTGTTTCCTTCCCTCAAAGGGAAAGATTAAAGGCATGTACCATGCCGAATGCTCAGAGATTATTTTGAAGAAAATTTCAAGCTCAGAACAAAGATTAGGGTATGGTCAGTGACACACTTAGCTGGGCACAACATTTAAGAGTGCCACAAATCTCACTAATCAAGATAAATAATATTTTAATGCAGTGGTTTTTTTTAACCTTTTTTTAAAGTTTATTTATTTTGAGAGAAAGAGACAGAGCACGAGCAGGGGAGGGGCAGAGAAAGAGGGAGAGAGAATCTCAAGCAGGCTTCACACTGTCAACGAAGAGCCTGGCGTGGGGCTCGAACCCACGAACTGTGAGATCATGTCCTGAGCTGAAATCAAGAGTCGGACACTTAACTGACTGAGCCATCCAGGCGCCCCTAATGTAGTATTTTTAAAAAATTAAAATTAATGAAAAAATCTGATAAGTAAGGTATTGAAATTTTAAATAAGTTCAGATTGTTTTACATACAGCATTATTGCTCGGTGGGAAGTGTCTCAACCTAGGGCCGAGGAGTCTGAGGGTTGACAATGGTGAAAGGAAAAAAAAAAAAAAGATCAGGCAACACAGAAATTTAGATAGTCAAATTTTATTAAATTGTAGAGCTATTATTTATTACCTTTTCCATTTGGTTCAAATATAAGGCTATTCTGTTAAATGTAGATAGGGACACATCTTTTTCCTTTTGCTTAGGGCTCCAATATAGCTTGGAAGCACTGCTCCAGCCTGAAGATATTTGTTGGATGTGGCAAAATTCAAAAGAGAAGGCCAGGAGGCTGAATACTTAAAGATGCCAATGAGAAAGAGGGAACACTCCCTAAACTGCATTCAAACATTGACAGCGTGACCTGGGAGAGGAATTTAGAACTATGTAAAACAAATGCAACCCAGTGTCCCCATTTTGCAAGATGATTACATTGGCAATAGACAGTAACAAAAGAGCAAAAGATTTGAACGAACTTCAGAAGTGACCTCGGAAGAAGACATGTCGTAGGAAAAGCTATTGATAAAAGTCAAGGAAATAACATGCTCAGTAACATACCCAAAACCCAGACACTGAGAGTTTAAGTGAGCTCAAAAAGAAGAGAATACAAAGAAATTAAATGTGGAAATTCTATACAAGTCACACAGTGATGTTATCGCTCATATAGTAAATACAGAATAAAATTCAAAATAGAGAAATGGAACTGAGTCAGCCTCCCTAAAATGATCAGTAAGAAATTAATATTTTATCCTGAATCAGTATCACTGATATTGGACAGCACTCCATTATGAGAGAAAATATATCTATTAACTCGTTACCTTCAGGATTTGTAATCTCACATTTTCATCTGTTTGAGTCAAAAGTTTTGTAGATACTTTTTAAAGACTTAATATTTGTTAAAATTTTTTAATCCAAGTACAGTTGACACACGGTTACATTAGTTTCGCGTGTGCAATACAGTGATGCTATGTTCACAGGTGTAGCTACCATCTGTCACCATACAACACTATTACAATACCATTAACTACATTCCCTATGCTGTACACCCCTTCCCCATAACTTATTCATCCCATAACTAGTATTTATAATGCTTTTTATCATTTAATCTCAAAGTATAGTCTTCTTATATATGTCATTAGATGGGTAATACTTCAAACACATGTCTCTCCAGAGATCTCTGCAGCAGAGATTTTGATAGGGATCTTGACTATTAGTTGCGTGGGCAGGTTGGTGATGCTTTTGGTCCCCATTAGTGCCTTTCCATAGTTTGCTTTCAAATATGAAAAGTTGTTCCAGGGTCACAGCAGACTTAATTGATGATAATAAGAAATGTTCATAATTAGATGAAAGGCTCCTGACTTCATTGGGTGCAACCTTTGTTAATCAGCAGTTTCCTGTGTACAAATGGCTTGGAAATTGGAAATTATTCAGGAAATTGCTCAAAAATGACAGAATGGCTTCATATTTTAATGTCAAGTAGTTTAAATAATTGTACTGGAGACATACAAAACCCAGAGGTCAATTCTGAGTTGCACAATTGAGTTATATACTTCAGTGTCTAAAATCTATTCTACTAGAAGAGGTTGAGAATTTAATCATGTATCTAGGAAGACAGATTTAAAAATAATTTGATAGAAAAAACACCTGGTTACAAAAAAAAAAATGAGATCTGTAAAAGGGAGTAGATACTGTGAAAGATATAGTCTTCACATCCTATATTAAGGGACTATTTCAAAGGCAAAAAGCCTATGACTGTGGAGTAGAAACAAGATTATTGGAAATTCGGGAAAAGTTTGAGTCTGCATTTCTAAATTTAGCATGGTAAACCTCAGGTACATTCTTGACCATGACAACTGGAGTTACCTAGGCAGGATTTATCCAACTTCTAAGTGATCTGACACAAACTTGCCTTGAATTGCTCGATTGTAAGATGAAGATTTTTCTCTAAGTTTTAGGTAGGTGCCACTTACTCATTTTAATATAGGTTCATTTATTTCAAGAGAATTCTTTCCTACGAGTCATGACATACATTATAAATATGAAGTATTTGAGACAAGCAGAAGGAACTAGATTTTCTGGTTCAATGCTATAAATTATGAAAAAGTTTTCAAACAGGACATCCTTACCTTGTTTGCACTACCGATGTTCAGCTGACATATTAAATAGTGGACATTTGGATAGAATTGTACCTGGTGTTAGATCAGTGGTAAGACATATAAACCTGACTTTGACTCAAGGTTTATGTCTGGTGCCTGTTACAATCTTCTTCTTGGGGCAGGAGAGAGTAGAATTCTCAGAAAAGGATAGAGAAGCTGTTTAATTACCCCAAAATGTGTTGGAGGCAGGAGTAAAAGTGAACAAGTGGGACTACATCCAACTAGAAAGCTTCTGCACAACAAAGGAAACCGCCAACAAAATGAAAAGGCAGTCTACCGAATGGGAGAAAATATTTACAAATCATGTATCTTGATAAGGGGCTAATATCTAAAACATATAAGAACTCATACAACTCAATAGTAAAAAAACAAAAATCCAATTAAAAAGTGGGCAGAGGACCAAAAAAGACATTTTCCAAAGAAGTCATATAGATGGCCACGGTGCATGAAAAGATGTTCAACATTACAAATCATCAGGAAAAGGTGAATCTAATCACAATGAGATATCACCTCACATCTGTTAGAATGGTTATTATCAAAAGACAAGAAATAACAGGTGTTGGTGAGGATGTGGAGAAAAGGGAACCTTTGTACACTGTTGGTGAGAATGTAAATTGATGCAACCACTATGGAAAACAACATGGCATTTTCTCAAAAACTAAGAACGGAAATACCATATGATCCAGCAATTCCACTTCTGGTATTTATCCAAAGAACATGAAAACACTAATTCAAACAGATATAATCACCCACATGTTCACTGCAGCATTATTCACAGTAGCCAAGACACGGAGATAGTGTAAGTGTCCACCAGTGGATGGATGGAAGAAGAAATTGTGGTACATATACTAGCTAATTCAATCATGGGAAAAAATGAAATCTTGCCATGTGTGACAACAGGGATGGATCTTGAGGGCATTATGCTAAGTGAAATAAATCAGACAGAGAATGACAAACACAGTATGATCTCATATATATACATATATATATATATATATATATATATATATATATATATATATATAACCTAAAAAACAAAATAAAACATTAGCAACAAAAACACCAAACCAAGCTCATAGATACAGAGAACAAACTGGTGGTTGCCAGAAGCAGGGGGTGGGATGTGAACTGAAAAATGGAGTCAAAAGGTACAAATTTACACTTACCTAAGAAATAAGTCATGGGGGTATAAGGTACACCATGGTGACTACAGTTAATGATACTGCATTGCATATTTGAAAGTTGCTGACAGAGTAGATCTTAAAAATTTTCATCACAAGACAAAAAACTTTGTGACTATGTATGGTGACGTATGTTAACTGAACTTAATATGGTGATCCTTTTGCAATACAAATATCAAATCATGTTGCACACCTGAAACTACTATATCTCGATCATACCTCAATTGAAAAAAGTATTGGAATATAGTAGCTTAAACATATGGATGATCTTATAAATATCCACTTATCCAACAACTGGTAAAATGCTGAGGCCAATAGTGCTGACTGAGGCTGGTTTCCAGATTTATCTATTCTCATATTTTTAGATTCCATTGAATGTGCTTTCGTGTCTAAGGGTCTTGCTGGAATGCTTTCACCATGTATAACACAAATGTCTTTTAGGTGGCGTGGGGTCTATGAAGAGAAATGGCTGATGGATCTGACCGTGCAAATTTGAGTAGAAACTGGAGAGGGCTAAGGAGAAGGAAAAATCTGTAGTCACCGAAGGAGAAATGGCCAATCTGAGAGGGAGAGAAGCAGGCACAAAAGGGCCAAAGGGGAGAGAGACTCAATGAGACAGTGAAAGTCGTACATTCAAAGGTGACCCATTCCTGTCCTCCCTTCAGTGAGGAATATCAGTCTCACAAAAGGCCATGTGCTGACTTCTTATGGAAAAATGTGAAGAGACTAAGACCTATGTCTGGGCCGCTATTAACAAAACAAACCAGTACATGTGAGTCAAGGAGCCTGGCACAGAAGAGAGGGTACGCTTCTCACTATTGTGGATAATACTTTAACGTCCCAAAGGAGAACTGAAGATATTAGACTTAGAGAGACAAGGGGGCTCCAGCTCATTTCTGGGTTACAAAAGAAATTTCCTCTGTGCACCTAATCTTATGCATTTGGTAACAACAAGACAACAGACCCCAAATGGAGTTGCTTACTCTAAGCTCCACATCACCAAGCCAAGACAGATTTTCTGCTCTCCCCGAAACGGAACCTTACACCGGTCAATCAGGAATCCCGTGATCAGCACCGATTAGTTAGGTAATCCACTTAACTACCAATGTACCCCTGCCATCCTCTAACAGACAGTAACCTTACAATAACCAATTTTTGCCTACTAGGACTTCTGTCTTCCTGCTCCCTTCTGCCTATAAGAGTCTTTCATTTCCTGCGGTTCCCGGAGCTCCTTTCTATCTGCTAGATGGGATACTGCCTGACTTATGAATCATTGAATAAATAAAACCAATAATATCTTAAAATTTTCTCAGTTGAATCTTCTTTTTTAACAGTTAAAAAAAAAATAAATCACCTCTATTTGTAAGTTACAGAAGAAACATGGCGCTGCAGATTCATAAGTGAATCTTTCTTGCCCTGTTCCAGTAACTTCAGGAAGCATCATGAGTCAATACAGCTCTCAGTCTCTCTTCCCAGACTGATACACTTAAAAGCAACCTTTCACCCTCAGTGAAGTTCTATGTTGCATTATAAGTAAGTGCAATCTTGGCTATTAAAACACAGCTGGCGTGGATAATACAGGACCTAAAAGTGAAAGCAAAGTAAACATGTACCCGTGGAAATATGCGACCCTTAGTTTAGTTTAGTTTGGCTTTGTTTTGCTTCAAAAGAATCGCCTGCAGGAACATTTTTATCATGTTATCCCAATGGCAGTTAAGATCTCAACAGGGAGAAATACAGTGTTTGGCAAATGAAAGAACTTCCCAGGGTAGAAGAATGAAAGTAGACTATTATAAGAACGCCTTACTTTTAGATATAGGAAATGTTTTTCCCTTCCAGTTGTTTTTTGACCAGAGGCAAGAGTACATCAAGGAAACTGGCCAGCCTTCTCTCAGCCTTTCCTGCAAAACTCTTCACCCCTTCTGCTTTCATTTCAGACAGCTCCAATTCTTGCCTGAGGAATCCATGTGAGCCTTGGGTTTAGCCCTCTTATGTCAGTCTTGAAGTTTCTCTCTACGATTCACTATTATATTTTTGCTTTAATGCTTCTTTACCTCCAGATTATTCTGTGTAAAAAAAAAAAAAAAAAAAAGACAAACGTTGCCGTGGTATAAATTCTTCAGTGTTCTGTCTTTACAAGTCTCTATTCCATCTGCCTTGACTTTTCTTAGCTTTCACCTGTTCATTCCCTTCTATCTATTAAGGAATATTTTAAAAGCTGAGAAAGGTGTTTCAACTCAGTGGTTGATTATTTGGTTTGTAAGTTTATACCACATATATTTTTTTATTTGCCAAGTCACTTTATCTCAAACATATTATATCTAACAAAGTTTTTCTTCATATGTTCTTTTTTTTTTAATGTTTATTTATTTTGAGGGAGAGACAGAGAGTGAGAGACAGCACGAGTCGGGGGAGGGGCGCAGAAAGAGAGGGAGAGAGAATCCCAAACAGACTCTGCTCTGTCAGCACAGAGCCCAATGCGGGACTCCATCCCACAAACTGTGAGATCATGATCTAAGCCAAGATCAAGAGTCAGACACTTAGACTGAGCCACCCAGGTGCCCCTCTTCATATATTCTGACCCGCAGAGCTTCTTTCACATTTTATTACTTTAATTTTAGAAAATTCTAATTTTATGCTTTGTCAGAATATGTTTTTGAAATTAGAAATATCTTGCACAGCCTGGAAGGGAGACCAGAGTCAAAGAAGTGTTCATTGTTAAATACGATAGATGTTAATGAACTTGGGGAGGGTGGCCAACCATGATTCACAAATAGGCATTTTAGTCCTATATAATTCAGGTTGACCTGACAAATTCAGAAAGAGTGGAATGGATTTTTTTTTTCCTTTGGGCTGGGAAGGGGGAGTGGAAGGTAGAGAGAAATAAAGTTACTATCCATTTCCATATATGCTTTTTTCACTTTTGACATTTGCACATTTTGTGGAGCAGAGGGCACTTATAGTGAATGTAATCATCTAAATTCGGGCTGACATCAGGTAGAACCAAAAGTATTTTTATACTAGTAGGTCCTAAACAAGCAAATTAAGACAATAAGATCACAGTTATGCACTACGAATGATAACCATGGCTCACAGAATTTTATTATAAAGTTCTACAAATGTGAACATGTGGGCAGTCCTGTAATCTCCGAAGAGTAATGACAGCGATGTCAGCAGAGGTAACAGACCGCAATGTGGTCAGGGAGATAAAGGACATTTGCCATATTGAATATGGCACTCTCCAGGGTGAAATAAAAGTGATTAGGTGGAGAAGGAATCTATTTAATACATTTAAGGATACGAAAGAAGCAGAAATTTGTTCTCATTTGTAGTGATTCTGCACGTATCTTAACGGTCAATTTTTTTGTAAAACAAAAAAGGAGATACCCATACAGAAAGAAATAAAACATAAATCCTTACCTTAACATAATGCACAAAAATTAACGTGAAATGGATGATGAGCTTAAATGTAAAATAAAAATAAAAACTAAAAAAAAATTCAAAAAAGAAACAGGAGAAAATCCTGGCAAACTTGGAGTAGCAAAAGTTTTCTTAGATGACACCACCCCCCTAAAGCCAGAATCATAAAAGAAAATTAACCAAAGATAACTTGGACTACATCAAAGTTAAAATTTTTGCTCATGGAAGAACATGATTAGTAAAATAGCAAAATACAGACTGGGACAAAATGTATGAAATGCATATATCAGACACTGGGCTTGTGTCGGAACATGGGAAGACCACTTACAACTCAAAAACAAGAAAGCAAAAATTTTTTTGCATGGGCCAAGTTTTGACTTCCAGAATGGCAAAGTAAGGACCTCTGAAAATCTGTTTCTCCATAAAAACAATGAGAACATTGGCCAACAGTGTTAAAAATCAACACTTTCAGAACTTTGAAAATTCACCCAAGGCTTGCAAGAGTCTGCAGATTTATTCAAAAAGTGGCTGAATCTTAGTAAGAATAGTGAACTTTGGGGCTTTTTAACTTGCTGTCATCCAGTTTCACCCCCCCAAGTTCTACAATAGCCCTGAAAACCTATTGGTGGGTAACTGGATATGGATCTCTTTCCCAGGAGAAAAAATACAAAGAGCTTTTATAAAATACATTTTAAAACTGGAAAGGTGTGTCTGTGGGAGATGGGTAGGGGGAAGGTGGCTTTGCTTCCTTATTGATTCATATGAATAGACAGTAAATCTCATACAAAACATATATATACTTAATAGTCTCCAATGAGGTTTGTAGCAAAAGGTGGACTGAAGTTTTGTAAGTAAAACATGGGGTGGTATTATTGAACATTTCAAAACAAATACAATAGTCACAAGTTACAATTAAAATTAGCATATTTCTTTTTAAAAATTGCAGTAAAAATGAACAGTTTAGCAGCCACTAGAGCAAACAGAACAGGTTTGAAGTTCTTTTCAGGGCCCATCCCTGGAGAATCACCAATATTTGATTGTCTGGCCGTTCTTAAGAACCACCTACTTGTAGGGTTTGTTTTTATCTGGCCTGATTCAGAGCTCAGCCAGTGTGAACAGCTTTTCCCACTTTGCCCATTTTCCAAGACAATCGGTAGCAATTGCTTAATATTACAGCAGTCTGAGGTGGTCCCAAGAGCTGGGACAAAAAAAAGGTGGCCAAAAAACTTAAAAGGAAACATTGGAAAGAAGTGAATATTTATAGAGGGTTTTGAAAATCCTCAAAGATTTCTGGGAATTTCTAAGTCACATGCATGTCAAGGCTATGCACAGACTCAGAGAAAAATTCATCTCCTTGAGGCTCTGCCCAAGCAGGAATTGGAGGCTGGGGTAGAGTAAGCTGCCTTAGGAATAAAGACATGCCCAACACAAACACACAGAACCCCTTGGTAAATCCTGGGAGACTTACTGGTTCTAGCACTTAAAGAAATCTCTGTGTAATCATTAACTGACCACTAGCTTAACTGAACAGAGGTTTCAGTGACCACAAGTGGCTAAGAATACATACTTTACAGAATTCATTAGAAAAGTTATTAAACTGGGGCGCCTGGGTGGCTCAGTGGGTTAAGCATCCGACTTTGGCTCAGGTCATGATCTCACGGTCTGTGGGTTTGAGCCCCGCGTTGAGCTCTGTGCTGACAGCTTGGAACCTGGAGCTGCTTCAGATTCTGTGTCTCCCTCTGTCTGCCCCTCCCCTGCTCATGCTCTGTCTCTCTCTCTCTCTCTCAAAAAAAAAAAAAAAAAAAAAGAAAGAAAGAAAAGAAAAGGAAAGAAAAAAAGAAAAAGAAAACTATTAACAAAATTAATTTTAAAAAAGAAAAGTTACTAACCAGACATCAAAAACAAACCTTGGGTAAGGAAGAAATCTGATTTTCGGAGTTGCCACATTATATTATTTTAAATAACCAGGTTTAACCAAAAAAAAAAAAAAAAAAAAAAGTAGAAATTTTGGAATTAAAAAGTATTGAAATAAGAAATTCACCAGAGGTTCTCAGCAGCAGATCTGAGCTGGCAGGAGAAATCAGCAAACTTCAACAGAGGCCAGTCGAAATTATTCAGTAGTGATATGAAGACAAAAGGAGGAAGAATGAACGAAGCATCAGAGACCCGTGGAACATAAGCAAATAGAGCAACATGCACATAAGAATACCAGGGGGAAAGGAAGAAGGGGCAGAAAGCATATTTCAAGATAGAATCGCTCAAAGCTGGCCAGATACAATGAAAAAAGATTAATCTACACACGTAAAAAGCTGAATAAATTCCAAATAACTCAGAGATAAACATCTAAACATTATAATCAAACTGTCAAAGACAAAAAGAGCATCTTGAAGCAGCTAGAGAAAGGCAATTTGTCATGTACAAGAGATCCTCAGTAAGATTAACAGCTGATTGGGAAGCCTGGGTGGCTCAGTCGGTTAAGCATCTGACTCTTGATTTCGGCTCAGGGCATTTTCCCATAGTTTGTGGGTTCAAGCCCCACATCAGGCTTCACATTGTCAGTGCTTGGGATTCTCTCTCACTCTCTGTCCCTACCCCTCACTCTCTCAAAATAAATAAACAAACTTAAAAAAAAAAAAAGATTAACAGCTGATTTTTCAGCAGAAGACAGGAAGGCCACAGGCAGTGAAATAACTTCGATACTGAAAGAGAAATTGGGCATACACAGACAAACAGAAGTGGGGAATTTGTTAGCAGCAGACCTGCCTTACAAGAAATACTAGAGGGAACCACTGAGGTAACATGAAAGGGCACGAGATAATAAATCAAATCCACATAAAGTAATAAAGGTAAAGGTAACCATATAGGAAAATATAAATGAAAGTAAGTATGTGTTTTTCTTTGTATCTCTTCTAATTTAAAAGACAGTGCACTGGGGCACCGAGGTGGCTCAGTCAGTTAAGCATCTGACTTCAGCTCAGGTCATGATCTTAAGGTTCTTGAGTTTGAGCCCCACATCAGGCTCTGAGCTGTCAGCACAGGAGTGTGTTTCTGATTCCGTGTCTCCCTTTCTCTCTCTCTGCCCTTCCCCCACTCACACTCTGTCTCTCTCTCTCAAAAATAAATAAACATTAAAAAAATTTTTAGAGGCACCTGGGTGGCTCAGTCAGTTGAGGCTCAGGTCATGATCTCACGGTTTGTGAGTTCAAGCCCCGCGTTGGGCTCTGTGCTGAGAGCTCAGAGCCTGGAGCCTGCTTCGGATTCTGTGTCTCCTGCTCTCTGTCCCTCCCCCGCTCATGCTCTGTCTCTCTCTCTCTGTCAAAAGTAAATAAACATTAAAAAAAAATGTTTAAAAAAATTTTTTTAAAAGACAGTGCACTATTGATGGGAATGCAAACTGGTATAGCTGCTCTGGAAAACAGTGTGGAGGTTCCTCAAAAAATTAAAAATAGAACTACTGTATGACCCAGCAATAGCACTGCTAGGAATTTATCCAAAGGATACAGGAGTGCTGATTCATTCGGGCACAAGTACCCTAATGTTTATAGCATCACTTTCAACAATAACCAGATTATGGAAATGTCCATCAACTGATGAATAGATAAGGAATGTGTGGTTTATATATGCAATGGAATACTACCTGGCAATGAGAAAAATGAAATCCTGCCATTTGCAGCAACGTGGATAGAACTGGAGGGTATTATGCTAAGTGAAATAAGTCAGTCAGACAAAGACAGATATATGTTTTCACTCATGTGGAACTTGAGAAACTTAACAGAAGACCATGAGGGAAGGGAAGGAAAAAAAAAATAGTTACAAACAGAGAGGGAGGGAGCCAAATCATAAGAGACTCTTAAATCCGGAGAAAAAACTGAGGGTTGATGGGGGGTGGGGGTGGTTGGAGAGGGGAAAATGGGTGACGGGCATTGAGGAGGGCACTTGTTGGGATGAGCACTGGGTATTGTCTACAAGCAATGAATCACAGTAATCTACCCCCAATATATATATTATTATATTATACCCCAATATATATTATTATATTATATTATACATTAAAACATTATAAATAATATATTATTTAATATAATAAATTATATTAAAAATAAATAAAAATAAAAGAGTGCATAAAGTGATCATAAAAGTATGTTGATATGCTTATAATGGATAAGGTGTAATTTGTACAACAATAATAGCATGAAGACAATGAAATTTATTTAGTATTAATCTGAGCCAGACTACTATATATTAAAATGTTCATTGTGATCTCCAGGGCAAACACTAAGAAAATAAACTTTAACATATAGTGAAAAGAATTATACGGAGACTAAAATGGTATACTAGAGAATATCTTATCTATTAAACACAAAAGATAAGATAATGAAGGAATAGAGGAAGAAAAAAGTTTTAGACACTGTGGTAGGCAGAATAATGTCCCCCTAAAGATGTCCATGTCCTAAGGCCCACGGTCTTTGAGTATGTTCTGTAACATAAGGTATGGAGAAATTATGATTCCAAGTGGAATTAAGGTTGGTAATCAGGTGACCTTTAAATAAAAAAATTATCCTATCCGGTGAGCCAAATATAATCACAAGGGTCCTTGAAAGTTGGAAGAAAGAAGTAGAAGAATCAGGAAAGTGTATATGATGACAGTAACAGAAGTCAGAGTGATTTGATATGACAAGGGCTCAGATGGTCATTGCTGGCTTTGAAGAAAGACTGAGGCCATGAGCCAAAAAACATGAAAAACCTAGACAAGATGGAAAAAGGCAAGGAATGGATTCTTCTCTGGAGCCCCCAGAACAAATGAAGGTCTGTCAACCCCTTGATTTTAGCCCAGTGACACCCATTTCATGTTTCTGATCCACAAACCACAGGATAATAAATTTGCATTATTTTAAGCCACCAAAGTTTGTGGCCATTTGTTTTAACAGCAATAGGCTACTAATTAAGAGATATAGAAAATGGCCAGATAACAGACAAATTCTCATATCAGTAATTAAATTAAATGGAGCAAAGGCTCTTATCAAAAGGAAGAGATAGTATGAAGCAAAACTGGCAGAACTGAAATAAGAAATAGGTAACAAAACAAAATAGTTGGAAATTTCAATATCCTACTTTCAATAATGGGTAGAACATCTAGATAGAAGGTCGACCACAAAGTACAGACTTGAATGAGACTATAAGCCCACGAAACCTAACAGATGTTCATAGAAAATTCCACTCACCCATAGCAGAAAACACATTCTATAAAAGCACATGAAATATCTTCCAGGATAGATGTTATGGCAGGCCAGTTAAAAAGTTTTAATAAATCTATAAAGATTGAAATCAAACAGCATGTATTTTCTGTTCATAAGGAAATGCAATCACAAAGAAATCAGTAACAGAGTGAAATCTAGGAAATTTAGAGACAAATGTAAATGAAGCAACAGGATCCTGAATAACAATGGGTCAAACTGAAATCACAAAAGAAATTAGTAAATACTTTGAGTTGAATGAAAACACAAAAACAATATACCAAAACTTCTGGGATGTAGTAAGTGCAGTGCTAGAGGAAAATTTATAGAAGTAAATACCTATGTCAAAAAGAAGAAAAATCTCAAATCGACAACCTAAACTTGCATCTTAAGAAATTAAAAACAGAGCAAACTAAACCCAAAGTAAGCAGAGGAAGGAAATCATAAAGGTTAAAGCAGAGATAAATGAACTAGCTACCAATTGTCCCAATGTTATTCCAGCCACCAAACCTTTTTACTGTTACAGGAATACACCTGCTATGCCCTTGCCTCAGGATATTTATACTTTCTGCTTCTTCTGTCCATAACATTCTTCCTACAGACATGTACATGACTTGTTTCCTCACCTCTTTCAGATCTTTACTCAACTGTCACCATCTAAGTGACCTTGCATTCCTATTTAAAATGGCAGTCCACTTCTCTGCCATTTCTTTCCCCCTCCGGCTTTTTCTTCATATTGCTACCTCCATCTAATACACCATGTATTTCCTTGTTTATTCTATTCGTTACTGACTCTTCCAAATAGAATGTAAAGTTTATAAAAGCTAGGTGTTATATCCCCAGCACCTCAAAGAGTGCAATGTTTCGATGAATTGTTGATGATCGAACAAATGCACATATACAGTACAATTGGGTATGTTCTCATAAATTAACTAGAGCTATGTGTGCCTGTATGCATCAATGACTCCAACATAATGTTGAGTAGGGAGAATAGTTTCCAAAAATACACACAGTATAAAACATTTATATACAGTTAAAAACAGGGAAATAATACCATATATTGGTAATGACACATATTTAAATATTAAATGCAAAGGAATGAAAAACAAATTCAGGAAAGTGGTTACATTTGGTGACAGAGTGATGTACTGTTACCCAGAAATATTAATAAATATTATATATATAATATATATTATATTATTAGCACTGACTTCAGAAATATTAATAAAAGATTTTATTTTCTAAGTTTGTTGAATTGTGGGTATAAATTCCATTGATTGCACATTTTTTTGCATGTCTTAGATGTTGAGTAGCTTTTTTTTAATTTAAATTGTTCTAAGGAAGAATTAATCACAGTTTTTTTTGCCCTAGCATGGTTTTCAGGCTGTATCTCCTTAGTACAGTTAAGCAGTGATTTTAAGCAAGTATCCTTTCTAGTGATAAAGTTTCTATCCTTTCTAGTGATATAATTAAAAATTATACTGTTATCTCACATTAGTCATTTATTAAATAGACCTTTTATAATTGTACTGGATAACCTGAAGGGATTCCCCATATTTGATGAGGGCATAATCATAAGTATGTAATTAGTCAAGAAATTATTTAAGTTTCATGGAAGTTTTAAGCTCACAAACTGGGCACCAAAATATCCTTCTTATAGTCATTTCCATGTGATAACATCCATCTGAAAGAGTTAAGATTTAATTCACTTCTGTTAAAAAGAATTTAGTGCCCAGGTGTGTGCAGGTGTATCAGAGAGATTACAGAAGGTCTTTAAAGTAGAGCTGACCTTCAGGTAAATTCTCAGGGAAGGAGTTTATGTTCAGTGCTTCGTCTCTTTCTTCTCTGTGCGACTTCCTTCCCACCCGGCAAATTCTCTTCCAAACTCTCAGCTGACCCTACACTTCAGAATCTAAAAGAATTTCCTTTACTCTTTCAGAATTCAAGAGACAAGAATAGGACTCCTCCAAAGGAAAACAGAAAAGGAGAATCAAAAAGTAAACCTGAAGCGAAGTGTGAGCCTGACCTTTTTCATATTTCAGCAAGAGCATCACACTTCACTCCTCTGCACATAGTGACTTCTATGCTTCTGGCACACGCCATATCATTTGGGCTTCCCTTTCATTCCAGGTGTTTGAATGCCTCATCCCTATGCTTCAGTTCTATCGCTGTCAGAGTCGAAGTGCATGGACATGAAAAAAAATGGTCAGAATTATTCCTCATCTGAGAAACCAAGGACAAGGCAGAGAATTCTCATCAAAGGCAGTTCTGGGATTCAGAGGAGTACACGATGAAGCCAAGATAGACTGGCAACGTGGTGGGACTGAGTAACACAGGCACTAGAGTTCTCTCTGTGTTGGAGAAAGAGTGAAATCAAATCAGGAACAGACAGGGAAGACCCAGAAAATGACTCAGAGTAGTTCTAGTTTACCTGTATGGATGGCAATTGACTGATAACGTGTACTGTTCTAAGGTCCAGGACCTTAACAGACAGAAACTTTATTTGTATTTTAGAGTGAATTGATGTCAGTGTATTTATTACCTGCCCAGGAACGATTATACCCTTACACCCAAGTTTTGGGCATTATGACTTAAACGTGATTTTTATACAACCCTGTATCGCAAATGACTATCATAACTCTGTAAGTTATTACAGTTATTATTATTAATAGTGATAAAACAAACTTGAGGAGGTTAAGTGAACTGACCAAGGTCACACTCTACACAGTGCCTGCCCAAGCCTCCTGACTCCAAGTTCCTTTTATGCATCAAATCAGCCCGCAAAACTTTGTTTCCCACTCAGTGTATTTCAGGCATCGTTTGGTAGGTTGGGGGGAGAGTCATTTTGTAGGTACAGAGGGTCTCCCTTGGTGGTCTGAAATCAAAACAATTAGTGGATGGTTTAATTTGTTTGTTCACTTGTTCATTCCTCTATTCACAGCTGGAGTCAAGTCATATCCAAGAAAGTTTGTTCCAGAGTCCCGACATGCTGAGCACCGAGTCAAAGAAAGGAGCCAAGCAGGTGACTGGCAGGAGCAGCAACAACAAAAGAAAAAAAACAGGAGGATGGAATCTCAAAAGCCGAGAGTGAGTTTCAAAACACAGAAGAAGAGAAGGGTGTCAATGATGCTGCGAGTCAAATAATATTATAACAAAACTGCGCTCACTGGATTTGGCAACACGGAAGCAATTCTTGGTCTTAGAGAAAAGCTTCTGTAAATGTTTTTGGTCAGGAGCCAAACTACAGTGGATTAAGGAGTGCGTGGCTGTGATGGAGAAGGTACTAGAGGCACAGGCTACTGTCTCCAGTGGCTTGACTGTCAACAGGAGAGGTCGATAATGGCAGTTCGGGCGCTCCACGCTGCCCAGACCGGAGCCAGGTCGGCTTTGGTGACCTCTTCATGTCTGGGTATGGAAAGAAGCTGTTATGTTTTTTTTTAATAAATACATACAAAAAAAGTTTTCTCAAATTCAAAACTTGCTTTTAGCTGACTTCTAAATTTATTTGTTGTAAATAAACTATTTAGAAAGCAAGAGTTATTTTCTAAACCTTTATATTATAAAGAATTTTGTCATTTAAGAGCAAAGTTTTCTAGATACAGTTTTATTAAAACATGACCATTTTCTCTCTTTGCTTCATTCTCAAATGTCAGTTGATTTTAAATGGTCCTAAAGAAAGAGCAGATTGTTTTTTTTTTCCTATGAACCTTTATTTTTCTACGTCATGAAGGAGCAGACAACAGGAACACAGCACAATGTGAGGACATATAGCATTTTATGAGATGAATTCCAAAGCAGCACAAAATACAATTATCAGTGAGTAATGAAATAGAAAAAGAGAACTATGGATCTGTAGTTGCTGGTCAGAGACTCAGAAATCTAATCATCACAACTTAAGTGAAACAAATAAATCTTAATGAGTCATCTAGCATCCCCTTGAGATTTCGTTATATAAATATTTAAAAGCAGGTAACTTTAGCATCTGTATACCAGTTTTGTTTTGTTTTTTTCCAGGCTGAAGTGTTGGAGAATCTAATACCTGTTATCTTCCTGCCTAAAAGTATTGGAAGATGATAACATAAGCTCATAATACAACCTCATTTCTTGTACATTTTCCATGATGGTTCACTGGCCTGTTGAGGAGCAGATAACATCCTTTGAA
Source organism: Acinonyx jubatus (assembly GCF_027475565.1). Lineage (NCBI taxonomy): Eukaryota > Metazoa > Chordata > Mammalia > Carnivora > Felidae > Acinonyx > Acinonyx jubatus. The sequence goes on along the minus strand of NC_069385.1, from coordinate 14,421,537 downwards.
GGTCAACTCTTAAAGGACAGAGATGGTTTCTTTACATGAATGTCCAGTACATGCAAATCCCAGAAAGGTACACAGTAAATACTTTAACATGAAAACTTTATAAGCTAGTCCTTATTTTCCATGCAGACAACGTTGTTAAAACACTGTGATTTTCTGAGGGGTGTGGGTGACTCAGTCGGTTAAGCATTGGATCATGATCTCACGGGTTTGTGAGTTAGAGTTCCGCGTCATGCTCTGCACTGTCAGTGCAGGATTCTCTCTCTCTGCCCCTCCTCCCCCTCAGAACAAGTAAACTTTACAAAATTTTTTTAAAATGTGTGATTTTCTGAGATTATTTTGCAGCCCATTTTATTTTACTCGTAATATACTAAATCTACATGCAGCTAAATCTAATTATGAGTAAATAGGTTAAATTATTTCCTTGTAATGTACAGTGAAATTCTGAGCTAACTCTGTTTTGAGAATAATTCTCATACCTTTTACTTGCAGATGTTAGATCATTTGGTGGAAAACACATGATTAGGTTGGAAGACAGAAGTGCCGACACAACATGCTGATGACAATGGGGGTCAGTGATCCACTGGAAATGGGGAGAAGGTGCTGCTTAGATCCTGGCAAGAAAGGAACAGGTGAGAAGGAGACAGTAACAGGAATTGATAAAGCACAGAACTTGAATAGGATCAACAACTTATGGGAAAGGATGAGCCTTGCAAAGACGGGTATCTGCTTCTCTGAGAGAAGGAAGAGGGGAGGTGTTCCTAGACAGGAGTTTTGAGAAGGACAGGAAAGACCTGAGGCAGTTTTCTGTGAATAACCTTGAATTTTTTAACATCTCTGTAGGTGACTGACAAGAAGTGAGAGGCATAGTGGTGGAATTGAGGGGTTTGGAAACAAACAAACAAACAAACAAAGACAAGTTTAGAGAAGTTGCTATAGGTGATGCAACAGACTCCCAGAGAAACCTTTTCCAGCAGTAGAAAGGGTCCAGCTAAGCCTGCAAAGCATGACTCAAACCATTCAGGACAGTGTTGCAATTTGAACCCTTAGCTCTTATACCTGGACCCAAATATAGAAACAGAAAGCCAAACTCTGGATTAGGGGTTACCACGTTGCTTGTAGTGAAATGGAGACAGGTGTGAACCTTCAGGGACATTCAGTTTATGTGAACAACCACTGCAGGTACTCAGTGCACGTGTGTGGAATGAGTGAAGGAGAAAATGAATGAATAAATATATGTATTATATATGTTGTGTTCTCTCTCTCAGAGTTCATTATCAAGATGACCACAATAGCCTATTGTTTTGGCTTTTTGTTGAGAACGGTGCATAGAAAGATATGCCAACATTTTGCAGAATTGGTGGCCATCTGGAGAAAAATAGTCACTATTTCTTTGGGGTTTTTGTAAGTTTATTTATTTATTTGAGGGGGGAGGGAGGGGCAGAGAGAGGAGGAGAGAGAGAATCCCAAGTAGGCTCTGTCAGTGCTGGGCCCGTTGTGGGGCTTGATCTCATGAACCATGAGAACATGACCTAGCCAAAACCAAGAGTCTGACGTTTAACCAACTGAGACACCCAGGTGACCCCTTCCTTTTTTTTAATAGTCACTCTTTTTTTTTTTTTAATGTTTATTTTTCTCCTTGAGGATTTTGATGGGTTCCTGTCTTACATTGAGGTCTTTCATCCATTTGAGTTTATTTTTGTGTATGGTGTAAGAAAGTGGTCCAGGTTCATTCTTCTGCGTGTCGCTGTCCAGTTTTCCCAGCACCACTTGCTGAAGAGACTTTATTCCATTGGATATTCCTTCCTGCTTTGTCGAAGTTGGCCATACGTTTGTGGGTCCATTTCTGGGTTCTCTATTCTGTTCCATTGATCTGAGTGTCTGTTTTGTGCCATAATGTTTTTGTTGTTGTTGTTGTTGTTTTGAGACAGAGAGAGACAGAGACAGACCACAAGCAGGGGAGGGCCAGAGAGAGAAGGAGACACAGAATCCGAAGCAGGATCCAGGCTCTGAGCTGTCAGCACAAAACCCAACCTGGGGCTCAAATTCACAGACCACAAGATCATGACTCGAGCCAAAGTCAGATGCTTAACCGACTGAGCCACCCAGGCACTCTTAATAGTCACTATATCTTAATGGGATAGTTCTAAATATGTATGGTTGTAATTTTTGGAAATTACTAAAAGCTTCATTGTAATTAGAACTTCTCCCCTTCTAGGGGCTCCTGGGTGGCTCAGTCGGTTAACTTCAGCTCAGGTCATGATCTCATGGTCCGTGGGTTCAAGCCCCACATCGGGCTCTGTGCTGACAGCTCAGAGCTTGCGGCCTGCTTCAGATTCTGTGTCTCCTTTTCTCTCTGCACCACCCCTCTGTCTCCCTCTCAAAAATGAACAAACATTAAAAAAATTTTTTTGTTAAAAGAACTTCTCCCCTTCTGGCCTCAATTTTCTTATCTAAAAGACAGCTAACAATCTTGATAATTTGTGCTATTTCCAGGTACTATTCTAAGCATCTCACTTATAGTATTTCATGTAATTTTTATAATAACCCCAGAAGGTAGTTATTACATTCACCTCTATTTTATAGGTGAGAAAACTAAGGAATAGAGCAGTTAAGAAGCTCAAATTCACTTGTCAAAAAAATAAAGAAGCCAGGTTTCAAACCCAAATCACCGGACTTTCAAGCATACATACCTAAGAACTATGGTAAATATATACTTACATACTTAAAATAGTTAATTGGAATTCTGAAATTTAAAAGGTCATTGGAATATAAAGTTTTAGAAGAATTTTAAAACATGGAAGCTATAGTTTCTCCGTCTCTGCTTCTTGGTAGACAGAATCATCCGTGAGCTGGACGGGCTTCAGTGCGCTTTAGAGGGAAGGGAGGGCACAGTCCTGATCATTGTAATAATTAATTTGCCGTCGCTACTCTGAACTGAGAATACAAGTGCAGAAAGACTGAGATGTAATTGCTGACAAATACACTGTGTGTATTGAAAACCAGAAAATTTGCAGCTGCCGCCCAGACTTCCCCATTGTGCAGATTGACAATGAGCCACAAAAGGAACATGAGGTAAATGTAGGGTGTATGCTGCAAGCCATTTTGATGAAATATCTGGGGGACAATTTAATATGAAATATCAGCTGGTAGAAGAGGGCAGCTGCCTATTTTGAGGGATGACTCAAGCTAGAAACTTTAGCTCCTGTTTTATAATGAGAGCTGCCAATATATAAAGGTGGGGAGGGGTGGGGACCATGCTGGGTTTGCATGTGTTATGGGTATGCATGCAAACTTCCAAAGATCTGAAACAACAGTTTTTCTGAATTTTATCAAAAGTCAAACCTATTTGGAAATCCAGTATGCAGAAACTTCCTTGGGGGACTTATCTTTATTCCTAAATCTTTCTGTATACGTTGCTTGGACTCTCAGAGACAGAAATCTCAGTTTTTCTTCTGCACACAGCTACAGTCCTCTGGTTCCAGCCTCACATGAACCTCAGGTGTAGAGTGACCAGATGTATCCAATTCCTGCACTTTCTGAGGTTTTTGCAGCACAAGTGAACTGGCTTCTGGGCTCTAGCCCCCGCCAGCTTAGCTTGGAGCTTTCTGTGGCTTGCGGAGTTGATGACCATGTGTCCATCTACTTCCCAGCTTCTAGAATTTTGTTTCTGTCACCTTCTCTTCCAGTCTTTTTGTTCCTATGGGCAAAAGCTGTTAATAATATATCTGCCCATTGGATCCACCAATGTTATCTAGAAGTTCTGCTAATTTTTAATGGAAAATATCTAAACAAGGGAAATCTGTTTTATTTTTTTAAGTTTATTTATTCCGACAGAGAGAGAGAGAGAGAGAGAGGGAGAGAGAGAATCCCAAGCAGGCTGTCAGCACAGAGCAACCCCCCCTCCCGCCGCCATGAGAGGCTCGAACTCATGAACTGTGAGGTCATGACATGAGCCAAAACCAAGAGTCAGACGCTTAACCAACTAAGCCCCCTAGGTGCCCCCAGGAAATCTGTTTTAAATGTCAAAATTCTGAATATCTGAAAGTCAAACTATGAGGAAGGAGAGAATTTGAAGACTGAAGATCTCCTTGGAGTTCATCAAGTTCCACTGTATCTAAGTGGAAATAAAATCACCCAGGTTTTTAGGAGTCTCAGATTCCTGTGGGATGTGAGGCTTAGCTTATAGAGTTGCTTCTACTTTCACGTTAGGAGTTTTCGACCCCTTTGAAAATTCACTTACCTCTGAATTTAGCCTCCTCCCTATGGAGTGGCTGGCTGCTGAGGCCGCCGGGCTGGCCTGGCACTCAGGCCCAACCACACTGACACTGCAGGAGTCCAGCTGGCTGTGCATCTGCTGCCGCCTGAGGAGCTGGCCAAGCATGCGTATGTGAGGGTGCCAAGGCTGTCACCAAGTACACCAGCTCCAAGCGACCCAGGCCTAACAGTAATAAAGGGTGAACTGCTAGAAAGCAAGCAAGCAAGGGGAGAGGGAGGGACAGAGGGAAGGGAGGAAGGAAGGAAAGATGGAAGGAAGGAAGGGAGGAAGGAAGGAAGGAAGGAAGGAAGGAAGGAAGGAAGGAAAGAGAAAGAAAGAAATTAAGAGAAGAAAGAAAGAAAGAGAAAGAAAAAGGAAGGGAGGGAGGGAGAGAGAAAGAGGAAGGAAGGAAGGAAGGAAGGAAGGAAGGAAGGAAGGAAGGAAAGAAAGAGAAAGAAAGAAAGAAATTAAGAGAAGAAAGAAAGAAAGAGAAAGAAAAAGGAAGGGAGGGAGGGAGAGAGAAAGAGGAGGAAGGAAGGAAGGAAGGAAGGAAGGAAGGAAGGAAGGAAGGAAGGAAAGAAAGAGAAAGAAAGAAAGAAATTAAGAGAAGAAAGAAAGAAAGAGAAAGAAAAAGGAAGGGAGGGAGGGAGAGAGAAAGAGGAAGGAAGGAAGGAAGGAAGGAAGGAAGGAAGGAAGGAAGGAAGGAAAAAAGAAAGGAAGAAGGAAAGAAAGAAATAAAGAGGAAGAAAGAAAGAAAGAAAGAAAGAGAAAAGAAGAAGGAAGGAAGGAAGGAAGGAAGGAAGGAAGGGAGGGAAGAAGGAAGGAAAGAAAGAGAAAGAAAGAAATTAAGAGAAGAAAGAAAGAGAGAAAGAAAAAGGAAGGGAAGGAGGGAGAGAGAAAGAGGAAGGAAGGAAGGAAGGAAGGAAGGAAGGAAAAAAAGAAAGGAAGAAGGAAAGAAAGAAAGAGGAAGGAAGAAAGAAAGAAAGAAAGAAAGAGAAACAGAAGAAAGAAGGAAGGAGAAGGAGAGGAAGGAGGAGGAAGGAAAAGAAGGAGAAGGAAGAGAAAGAAAGAGGAAGAAGAAAGAAAGAAAGAGAAGAAGGAAGGAAGGAAGAGAAGGAAGGAAGGAGGAAGAAGGAAGAAAGAAAGAGAAGAAAGAAATAAGAGAAGAAGAAAGAGAGAAAGAAAAGGAAGGGAGGGAGAGAGAAAGAGAAGGAAGGAAGGAAGGAAGGAAGGAAAAAAGAAGGAAGAAGGAAAGAAAGAAAGAGAAGGAAGAAAGAAAGAAAGAAAGAAAGAAAGAAAGAGAAACAGAAGGAAGGAAGGAAGGAAGGAAGGAAGGAAGGAAGGGAGGGAAGAAGGAAGGAAAGAAAGAGAAAGAAAGAAATTAAGAGAAGAAAGAAAGAGAGAAAGAAAAAGGAAGGGAGGGAGGGAGAGAGAAAGAGGAAGGAAGGAAGGAAGGAAGGAAGGAAGGAAGGAAGGAAGGAAAAAAAGAAAGGAAGAAGGAAAGAAAGAAAGAGGAAGGAAGAAAGAAAGAAAGAAAGAAAGAAAGAAAGAAAGAAAGAGAAACAGAAGGAAGGAAGGAAGGAAGGAAGGAAGGAAGGAAGGAAGGAAGGAAGGAAGGAAGGAAGGAAGGGAGGGAGAGTTGCTATACTATATTTTAGTTTATGCTTTTGGTACTGGATGTTAAACAAATTATAATTTGAGCAACAATCTCTTGAAGACAAATACATCTTTCCCCACCTCCTTTCTGTATCTTTGTATCATTTGTCTTGAGTTAAATCAAACTATTAATTCATCTAATCCTTAAGGCATATCTTGCACAAACACTAACCTCCTGGGACTCTTCTCAGTTCTACAGGAATACTACCCTACCTTTAGCAGAAGTAGAAAAACTCACCATCCCCCAAAACATCTCTGACAGAATTGAAGAGTTTCTACAGTCACTGTCACTTCTAAATCAGGTGTGTTCACAAGGGTCCCTGGTAGCTGAGATGCTTCCATTCCATTTCCCATTTTCTCCTTCCAGCCTTCTGTCTATGAAGTGCAAGCTCTCTTCGGTCTCTCCTTCCTCCCTTTCTTCCTTTCCTCCCTCCTTCCCTTCTTCCTTCTTTCTTCTATCCCTCCCTTTCTCTCTGTATTTCTTTCTTTCTATCAAATTGATATTGATCAAATTGATACTGATCATATTCTGCTGTGCACACATTTTGTTTCTTTTCTGCCAAAGCGTTTTCCAATACCATCAACCCTTTAGTGAGAATACTATCTTAATGATTAATGTTTGACCATTTAAACTTTACACAATCCTTTTATTTCACACATTCCTTTCCTTTCCCCTCCCATTTTATTTTAATTTTTTTTATTAGTTCTTCTCTTGGTTTTATGGTTTTTTTAATTTTATTTTTTATTTTTTAAAATTTACATCCAAATTAGCATCTAGTGCAACAATGATTTCAGGAGTAGATTCCTTAATGCCCCTTACCCATTTAGCCCATCCCCCCCTCCCACAACCCCTCTAGCAACCCTCAGTTTGTTCTCCATATTTATGAGTCTCTTCTGTTTGGTCCTCCTCCCTGTTTTGATATTATTTTTGTTTTCCTTCCCTTATGTTCATCTGTTTTGTCTCTTAAAATCCTCATATGAGTGAAGTCATATGATTTTTGTCTTTCTCTGACTAATTCCACTATTATGCTAAGTGAAATTAGTCAGTCCCCTCCCATTTTAAACCATACACGTTTGCTCCCATTGCTTCTTCCCACCTCTCTGACAAGGATGTTTCTTCTCTCTTCAAGTATACATGTTCACTCTGGATTCCATAGTCCCCAAACTTCTCCTTCTCCTTTTCTTGGCCTCAATCCTCCTTTTCTTTTTCTTTTTTTTTTTTTTAATTTTTTTTTAACGTTTATTTATTTTTGAGACAGAGAGAGACAGAGCATGAATGGGGGAGGGGCAGAGAGAGAGAGGGAGACACAGAATCTGAAACAGGCTCCAGGCTCTGAGTGGTCAGCACAGAGCCCGGCGCGGGGCTCGAACTCATGGACCGCGAGATCATGACCTGAGCGGAAGTCGGACGCTTAACCCACTGAGCCACCCAGGCGCCCCAATCCTCCTTTTCTTTCTACTCTTTGGTCTCTCAGTCTCTACATCTGACCCTTTGCCTAATAATCTTAGATATTTTCCCATAACTAAAACAAAAACAAAAACAAAAAACAAACTTTGACTTGGTTGTCCCCTCAAAGCAATGCTCTTTTTTCCTCACCACTGACACTCACCTGATCTCATTTTCTGATCACCCCAACTACTCTTTAAAGCCTTTCAATCAGAATTTGGTTGTTTCCACTCAATTGAAAATGAACTCAAAGGCAACCAGAAATGTCCCAGTAGGGCCAGGAGCTTGAAGCTGTCCAGCGGTCTTTTAATAGTCTTCCTCTTCGTCAGCCTCCTTCAAAATACTGTGATCCTTGGCTTTATGGCTTGTCTTCCTAGCTCTCTGACCACCCCTCACTGCCTTTACCTCTTCCTTTCTACTAAGCCCCATTTTAATTTCTATTCCATTCTGCTCATGCTTAGCTTCTCTCTGTGGCAACCAAATAAAGTATCACGGAAATTTCTGAACTTGAATTCTAGTTTACCCATCTGGGTCTAGTGCTCTGTTTACTATTATCTTCTACTTGCTACCATTTATAGTTGAATGAGAAGCAGGTACCTGTCAAGTTGATTGATGCATATCTATAATTAAATACTTTTCAGTTTCATGAAACCGATATACATCTATCTATATCTATTTCTCTCTAACAAGACAGAGAAAACCATCCTGAGGTCTAGCAAATATAGCTAAAAAAAGAAGATTGATGAGAATCAAAAGGTTTATTTAACACACAATTTTAAATGTATGGGGAAAGAAGAGCATTAATAAGAGCCACCAAAAAAATTCTTTAGTAAATAGTTCCAATACATTTTTGTGTAATATACAAGTGAAATAATTAGTGAATGCCTTGTAAATTCATAGATTTGTGAAATTCAGCTTAAAGACGAAGTGAAAGATAAAATTAATTTAAAATATAATAAGCAGTTTGGAGTCAAGTAAAGTTTATAAGATAAACTGGATCTCTCTTAAGGTTGCTTTAGCAGACAAAATAGGCTTTAATTTAGTACCTAGTTGAATCTGTATCACTGAGCAGCTAGGTCCTAGGTAAATTCAGCATCACCGTTCCCTGAGGCAGAATTTGTTGCCTTTGGAGCAAAGGTTAACGTCACTGTTACACCAAAATTATATTGCATTCTATAATGGGATCTTTTAGCCACATCTGTTATGAGAACAATTCAGTCTATTCTTTTCCCCTTTGCAGTTATTTACGTTTTATTATATCTCTTTAGTTTATCAAGTCCAAAAATATGAATAAAATATTTATAAAATAGATCACTTCTCCATAATAATGCAAACTCTGTGGGGATGCCTGGGTGGCTCAGTCGGTTAAGCATCCGACTCTTGATTTTGGCTCCGGTCATGATCTCATGGTTCATGGGACTGAGCCCCACACTGAGCTCTACGCTGACAGGGAGGGGCCTGCTTGGAATTCTTGATCTCCCTCTCTCCCTGCCCCTCCCCCACTCATGCTCTCTCTCCCTCAAAATAAATAAATACATAAAAAAGACAACCTTGTGACTATCCCTAGAAATAAAAACATCGTGATGTTTATAACCTACACCTACTATCTCATCATACTATGCTTATAACGACATCAGCCTACAAATTAAATTTTTAGTGGCTATAAAATAAAGAATGTAGTTGAAAGGCTTATGCCCAGATGTTTCTGACTTGTAAGTAAAGCTATGAGTACTTATGTATTGGAAGTTTGTCTTAGAAAGGAGGGCAAAAATTGTTTGAGGTTAGGGTCTGGTCTAAGGAGTTAGTGTTTAGAGTATGGCCTTCAGGGAAGATTAGCCGTCCTTGTTCTCAAGGGTTTCTGTTTTCATTGATCTTTCAACAAATCTCTTTGGAAAAATACATTGAAAAACATCCAGTAGCCCTTTGCCATTATGATATCTTGTGATTCTTTTTTCTTTTTCCTTTTTAAAAAATGTTTTAAATTATTTTTTAGAGAGAGAAAGAGCAGGGGAGGGGCAGAGAGAGGAAGGCACATGATCCAAAGCAGGCTCTGTGCTGATAGCAGTGAGCTGATATGGGCTCAAACCCACCAATCGTGAGATCATGACCTGAATGGAAGTTGGACACTTAACCGACTGAGGCACCCAGGCACCCCACCATTCTTTTTTCTTGAAAAAAAGCCACTTGTGTCTTCATATGTTGAAGGTATCACACCAGTAAGTACTTATAACAAAGCATATACAGAAGGTTACATAACTTAATTAAAAGAACATTAAGAGAAAAAACTTGCTTCAAAAGTTGAAACAGTATTAAATTTATCTTAAATATTTATTTACCTCAAAGCAGGTTGAAGACACATATCCAGAATCTGCACAGTGCTGGCTTTTTAATGCTCACTAGATACCGGCTGGTGCTCATGAACGCCCTCTCTACTCCTCTTTTGAGATCCAAGACTGATCCTGGATGGGAGAAAAGACAGAAGGCGGGGCGATATCTCAGGAGCTGTGATGAGTGACCTGGCATCTGAGCACAGTAACTGCTCCTGCAGACCTGATCGCGTGCCTCCTAGCTGATCCCCCAGTTTGGTGTTCTGTACCTAAGCCTGTGTTTCGGGATCCTGTCTTGTCTCCTAGAGGGGAACTCTCATATTCATTAATTCGTTTATTGATTCATTCAATAAACATTTTCAGTGCTTACTATGTGCCAGATGCTAGGCTATTTGCTACAATAGAAAGATGAAGAGGTGTCTAACTGATAGAAGTCTAAAAAAGTAATTCTAACACCTCAGATGACTTTACCCCTTTTTGGCATTCTCCTATGACCAGACCCACTGTGCCCTGCCTAGCTGATACCCATCCCAAACTCCTACTTCTCCTTCTGCAAAGCAGACCCTTTCTGTCTTAAAGCCCTTTAATGATGGATGTCAATAGAAATTGGAGCCAAATTGAACATATACTCATTCATTCATTAGTTATTCCCTGGGAATGTGTAACCTTTTGGAAGTAGTGAAAATCCAAGAGACTAATAACAAGAATAATGACTTCATGATCGAGGTTGTCTAGTAGACAAGAATAACCCATTGAAGCAGTAAAGGTAGCCAAGCATGGCTTTTTCTCTCATTTTCTTTTCTATTCTTAATCTTAGTTCCTGATATCTAGTTTTCCTTCCTCTTACATAGATTCCCAGTGTCTTTATGTGTTTTATTACTAACCACAGCATGTTCACTCAAGTACACCCACTTTCTGGGAAAGATACACATCTAAAACTTTTTCCAACTTTGCTCTTCTTAATACCTATGATGGCATCAGAGAGTATACTCTACTCTGCCAATATTAGGTCTGTCACTCCTTTAAGTTTATTTAGTTGAGATACGGCAGCATTTTTTTCTGACAAATATAAGTATTTCAAATTCATCAGAGAAAAATGGAAAATTAACAAAATTAGGGGGAAAATGACTATTCTACCTCATTTTCCTATAAACTCATAAATACCATTAAAATTTTGATACATTTACTTTTAAACCTTAGAAAGTAGGATTTTTCAAACAAAAACATGGTCATTTTACATGTTATTTAGTATACCATATCTGCACATAATATATTTATTACATCAAGTAACCTTTTAGATGTAATTTTAATAGCATAAAATGCTATGTGATGGGTATTGAATAATTAGCTAATTCCACTTTCTAACTAATGTTTATTAAATTTTCTATTAAAAATTACTCTATGATGAATATCTTTTAGATATCACTCCCCACCCTACCTCAGTTCTGTAGTGGTTTGGGATGGTCATTTGACTCAACACTGGCCAATAAGAAATAAGGAGAAGTGTACTAAGTAGTGCATCCAAATAAAAACAAACCAAATCAGACATCACAGGCCTTCTGTCTTTTCCTTTCTCCTTTATCTCTGTTTGGAGTATGAATATGATTCCTAGAGATGCAAGGCCAGCTTGCAAGCCTGCACAAGGAAGCCATACCATAAGGAACGTATCGATCCTTGACGATGAATGTCCTTGAACTAGCCCTCCGCAGAGTTCCCCCATGCATCCTGTACCTGAGAAATACAAACCTTTTCTAATTTAATTTTGCTACAATTCTCCACATAACAATGTTTTTATTATTCTTCTTGAATGGTAGCTCAGTAGGATGCAAATATTTTTAGAATTTACCATTTAAAAATGTGTTTACTTACCACTCACTTATAAGACAAAGAACTCAAATAAAACATGGACAACAGATTTAAATAGACTGTCTCCACAAAAGGAAAGAAAAAGATGTGCAGATTGCTAATAACCACAGAAGAACATAAGAAGATGTTGAACCTCATTAGTAATTAGGAAAATGCAAAACCAAATCACAATGAAATTGCAAAAATCACTAATGAATTCTCATCTATTAGAATGGCTATAATTAAAAAGATAGAAAATACCATGTGTTGGTGAGCATATGGAAAACTGGAGTTCTGTTCCATTACTAATAGGAACTGAACTGGCATAGCCACTTTGGAAAATAATTTGGCTGTTTCTTAAAAAATCAAACATAAATTACCATCTAACCCAGATATTCTGCTCCTAGAATCTATCAAGGAAATGAAAACATATTTTCACACAAAGACATGTACACTATGTTTATAGAAGCGTCATGCATCTAGCCCCAAAGTGATGTCCATCAGCTGGTATATGAATAAACAAAAAATATGTATGCTGTCTGCATACAATGATGTCTACACAGCAATAAAACAGAAGAGGGGTACTGATACATTTCACAACATGGATGAATCCCCCAAACAGTATGCTCAGTGAAAGAAGCTGGTGCAATAGTCTACATGTTGTATAATCCCATTTATATAAAATGTTAAAAGGTAAATTTTAGAGACAAGATAGATTGGTGGGTGTGGGGGCTGGTTGTAGGAACTGGCTTTAACTGCAAAAGGACATTAGCAGACTTGTGGGGGTGATGGAAATGTTTTAAAACACAATTGTGGTAATGATCGTACAACTGTAAATGTGCCAAAATCATTAAGCTGCCCACTTACATTGGGTGAATTTTATGGTATGTAAACTATACCTCAGTAAATCTGTTTTTTTGAATATATCCAAATATTCTCATTACAAGTTTACTATGTCAGCTAAATTATTTTGTGTTGTCAGAACATTAAAGCCTAATGGTCTACATAAAATAGTCTTGAGACAGTTTAAAAACTTCACTTAAGCATGAGATACTATTTGTACAGAAGAAAAAAATCCCATACCTCAAACAGGAATAATTCAGAAGAGAATGAAGAAAAGACCCCTGCAACGTATGTGGGCCAGCATGTAAAAAGAAACTTCAGTTTAGGTCACTCTCTCTTGGAAAGCTGAAAAGATATTTTGAAACCTTCCCAAATGGACGGATGCCCTTAATCCTTGGTCCAAGAAAAAAATTCTTTATTTCATTCTTACTAAACATGTTAGACAGTTTCCAACATGTGTTCCTTATTAATTCACAATTCCAGGAAGTATTAGCAATTTCCACTTTGCAAATGAGAAGGCTCCGCTCTGCCACACCCCCAGCAGCCGGTAAAGGCAAAGCAGGACCACAGGTCAAATCCAGTGTAATTTCAGGCTGAAGCCCACATGTTAACCTTTACAACACATTACTTCCTTCAATCTCCCGGACCCACCCTAGAGTTCCAGTGCTTGAAAGAGCAAAAGGCACTTAAAAACTAACTGATACGGGGCAACGGGGTGACTCAGTTGGTTAGGCATCCGACTCTTGATTTTGGCTCAGGTCATGATCTCATGGTTGTGGGATCAAGTCCCACACTGGGCTCCGCACTGAGTGTAGTGCCTGCTTGCAATTTTCTCTTTCCCTCTCTCTCTGCTCCTCCCCAGCGTGCACTTTCTCTTTCAAAGTAAATAAACATTAAAAAAAAAAAAGAGTAACATTTCTCAGATGAGTTTCAGTCTTCATATATATTGTGTTCTTAATAATCTTGTAGGAATAGGCTGAAATTATTAACCATATTTTTCTTAAGATATATGGTTTCTTCCATTCTCAATTATTAACACTAATGTGAATATTTTATAATGTGGGTCCTACAGAAAGCATTCTTGTTTTGTTGTTATTTTTACCCAAAACAGTGTTTTAGATTTTAGATCCTAACTCCTACTCCCTTAGAAGATTAACCTTTTTGATTTAGGAATGCACAATTGCATTGTCTCTCCCAAACTCCATCTCTACATTTCTAGAATTCTATTATCCTTTTCTCCTGGGTGTCCAGACAGAAGATCAAGTAATCCTTTCCACTGAATGTTGTCTTCCTCATTTTCTTATTTGCATCAATAGGAATGACATCATCCTTGTCACTCAGGCTTAGACATCTGAGTCTAGCCATATCCAGCAAATGTCCGATTTCTCTTATTTCTACCACCACAACATCTCTCAAACCATGTCCATCTGATTCCTGCATGTAACCCTCTTGTCCTTTACAAAACATCACATTTCACTGGGTTCCTGTTACCAAGGCATTAATCCCTGCTTCGGTTTTTTCTTTTTCTTTTACTTTCTTCTTCTTTTTTTTTTTTTGTCTCACAAAGAATTCCCCCAAGGGAAAGTTCTTAATATCTCATTAACTCCAGCTTGGTTACCTATGAACATGGCTGGTTAAAACTCAAAATGAAACCAGAAAGTGAAACATGGAGCCAACACAGGTGCAACCATAAATCAAAATGTCAAACGTCAAGGAATTCACATAGCCTGTGCTGTGTGTCAGACCCAGGTTATTGTTGTTGCTTGTTTGAGTTTTTCTTGTTTTTATTGGGGGAGAGGAGACAGCTTTGATTAAAGCTGTTGAACTGTGAGCTAGTTATGGGTGACAGAAAAAAATGGGAAAGCAAAAATTCCAAAGCAAATGTTTGGAAACAAGCTGGGAATATGTACTTGGCACATGTTGTACAGAATGTTGAAAGGCATGCTACAGAATTTGGACTTATTTCTACATATATATGTCATAATAATGTAAGTCAGAAGCTATTATGTAAAACATTTAATAGTAATTATTATATTTTTACATTTATAGATTATTACCTATATATATACCTATAAATATCTATATCTATCTATATCTATATCTATATAGATATATATATATTTCTATTTGAAAACTCATCATTTTACTCCAGAGAACTTGGAGTCAAAGTATTCAGAAAAATGAAACCTCAGGATTTAAGACACATGAACAATAAACAGAGTTTCTGATTTTCAAAAGGTTTATCAATTACAAAATTTAGCTTGCTCATGTATTTGTACATACACAGCCCACAGAAACACTACTCTTAAATATGCATATTCACAAATAAAGTTTGGGTATGGTAGAACACTCAGAGCTCCCACTGTCATATCCCTTGAACATCTCAGAATTTCATTTTATTGGGCTTTTTATGTAAAATTCATATGAAGATACATAACATCCTGCCTCCGCATTTTCAGTGTATTATTAGCTTGTCCATTGAAGAATGTGTTTTATTTTCCAGGTGTACATATGAATTCACTTCTCTGGAGTGCATTTATCTTGGTTTCTACCATCTAGTCTCATCTTGCTGGAGTTCTCCATTTCTTTATTGATGGTAGGATATCATTCTCCAGGTACATGAAGTGGCATTCTACTCTTCAGCTTTCTTTGGCTTTTTGGTAACTTCCTGTACATACTTATCGCACCAGTTAATTGGTCTGCATTCCAATAATTTTGTAATTTAATTATTAAGACTGAACCAACTTTGACATACTATGAAAATAATTACTGTTACAAAATCATTATTGCAGTTTTTATGAATACTAATAGCTTTGACTACTATTATGGTCACATTAGCCTTTACTGGAACACTTTGGGTTATTGCTGAGAGTTTATTAATATGTTAACAACCTTAAAATAACATATTGAGCACTTACTTGGTGCCAAGCAGTTGGTTAGACCCAAGAAATTCAAAAGTAAAGAAGCCACAAATATTTACCACAGAGGGAATAAATACAGTAAGACAAAAAGGCTTTTCTTTTTTTTTTTTTTTAATTTTTTTTTTCAACGTTTATTTATTTTTGGGACAGAGAGAGACAGAGCATGAACGGGGGAGGGACAGAGAGAGAGGGAGACACAGAATCGGAAACAGGCTCCAGGCTCTGAGCCATCAGCCCAGAGCCTGACGCGGGGCTCGAACTCACGGACCGCGAGATCGTGACCTGGCTGAAGTCAGACGCTTAACCGACTGCGCCACCCAGGCACCCCAAAAAGGCTTTTCTTAAATAATTATGGGAACTAACCAACGATTATCAACTTAATCATTTCTTCTTTTTTGCTACAGACCTAGTAAATGATTGTTGTTTATTATCACATGGAAATCTATAAAGAGACAACTATCTGAATTCACTGGTCTTATTGATCTAGTAATACACAATAAATGGAGTGAATTACAACTAGAATTTAGAATTTTAGAATTTCAAAAACGTCTTTCAAATGAATTATTTCAGTTGTTCTTCATAAAATATTATAAGTTAAAGAAAACAAATCTTCTACATGCTTTTCTAGTGAGAAAAAAGTTAGTCGCAGAGGCCAATATTACTTGTTTGAAGATATACAAATATAAGCCCCCAAATCATTTTATTCCAAGAGATTATATGGGAGTTGATAGTTATACAGGGTACATACTTAACACACTTAAGAAATATACACTGAATGCATAATATGCTTTTGATATTTGATGCCACAATTTCATCCAGATCCAAAATGCTTACTGAGGTCTGCCTAGTTGAAAGGTTTTTCATCCGCAACCAATAAAAAGTAGGGCAAATCAGGTACAACAGAGTGTCAAGATATCAACAGGGAAAATTTTTAAGATGTGTTAAGTCCAGATTAAATTAATGTCTCATAAAAAAATCATAATTAGATTCACCTCACTATCACAAAAATACATAAATATTTATGGAAATTGCTCATCACCGTTATCACACAACAGAACCCTGCCATACCATTGTTTCTCCTTTCTCCTTTGTAATCTATAATGAAAGGAACTTTGATATCATATTGTTGTTTTAGAAAATTGGAATTATATTAGACAATGTATAAAATATCACCTAGCTATATAGTTAATTTTCTAGGATTTTTATTCTTAATGTTCTGTATCTGTTAATTCCCAGTTGGTTACTCAGAATTCTTTCTGCTTCTGCCAAATATCAATTACTAAAGCCTCTTGATTTCCCAGTCCTGGCAGCTCTTCTCCTACTAAATTGAAAAATCTGAAAACCTACAGAAGGAATTACAATTACACCGCCTTAAAGTCATTGTGTCAAGACTAATGAAGTAATAGACTCTGAAATGTTTTGAACTTTCATAATAAAGTGAAATAATAAATGCAAAATTGTATTCATCACACCAAAGTGGCATTATTTTGCACTTTGTCAGAAATAAAAATGTGGTATAAAATTTCCTCACGAAATCCACTTGGTTGATCTGAAAAGAATGAGAGTTGAGTTAATTTCTTACGACTGGGATAGAGCCACATACTGTGCAAGTTTTAACAACTGAAAGTTTTCCTTTGGTGATGTAAGATATTAGCATGTATCATAACAGAGACTTCTAGGTCTATGTAACTAAATGAAGTATCATGCATTCAAAAACATATGCTCATGTCTAAGGTTGGCTTTTGGACAGACTTTATCAATGACCCATGATGCCCATCTCTACAACCCACAGGAAGTTTAAGGAAGTACGTTATGCAGATAAAGATATAGATGATGGCCCTTTATCCCAACAGTCAACCTTGGCCATTTAAGGGATGCTCCTTGAACAATGGAAAATTTCAAGTTTCCTCTTTTGGCCCAGAAACATCTGTAGAGATGTAGAGATTAGTCAAAAGACTAATGATTCACGTCTATCTTTGTCTTAATACACCCAAGTCCAGCACTTTATCACTGCTTGTAGATCTTGCAATGCCTTAAAAAAAAAAAATCTACTTATAAAGTGGTAGTTTAGACTTTGTTTAGAAAGACAGATTCTCTGGATTAATTTAGCAAAAGCTTCAAAAGGGAAATCTTAGTGACATATTTGGAAAAAACTAATTATTTCAAGAATGGTACATAATTGTAAAGCGTATTGCATAGATAATAGTTTTTTTTTCTTTTTTAAAAAACATCCAGTGTTCCTCACAAGGATAATAGTCTTAAATTAGTGTTTTCAAATGACCGCTTGAGGGCGCCAATGCAGAAGCAAAGAGCGTCCTCAACCCAGCACTTCTGAGACCCGCTTTCTCTACACCTCTATATAAAGAGATGGTCCTTGCTTCAAACACCATAGCAAGGTAAAGAATATCTTTTAAAAAAGCAGATATGATGAGATGAATGCTTTCATGTTACTATATTTGGTTACTTCCAAATTCTTCAACAAATATAGGAGTCTTTGCCATCACATCCTTCATTCTCAACATGAACTTCCATGACACTAAGACTTCCATCCAAACCACTGGACAAAATTTAATTCATTTTCTCACATAGTTCTTCCTTCATCTTCAATTCCATTATTAGTATTCTTTCTTACTAGCATTTTCCCCACTGCTCTGACTCCATTCTACATTCAAAAGCTTAAATTCCACTATGACTTTAGTCTCAAAGCCATCTAAGTAAGGATTTTCTGTGCTTGCTGGATGCTGGAGTGGGTATTTCAGTCATTCCCTCTTCTATAGAGCCATAGTCCTTTGAACCTATATCTTTTAGCTCTTTCGTTTCCATATTTTGATGATTTATGTATATATGTTTTCCCATTTGACAATAAGTCCCATGTGCACAGGTGTGCAGAAATGGGTATTAATTGTATCTTCTATCCTCTGGGCAAAGTTCCCAGTAAAAGGTACATAAATGAAAAAGAAAAACTCGATCCCTAATCTCAAGTAGAACGTAGTCTGGTAGGGAACATGAGTCAGGCACCTTAAAAAGTTAAATAACACTAAGGAGTTAACAGTAATACAATATCGTAGTATGAGTTGTCTATAACAATATTGTCCAGTAGAAATTAGGTAATTAAGATTTTTTAGTAGCCACATTAAAAACCTAAAAGGAAACTAGTGGAATTAATTTTGACAATATATTTATTTAACCCAATATATCCAAAATATTATCATTTCAACCTGTGATCAATATAAAATATCTATTATGAGGTATTTTCACATGCTTTTTTTTCAAAACCCAATGTGTATTTTATGCCTATAACACATTCTCAATAAATATGCTAAATTTTCATCAGAAATACTTAACCTGCATTTAGATTTCATAACACAGTTGAAAAATGAGATTCACATACTTAAGTTGTTCATAAATACATGTAAATTTTCCAATAATTGAATTGAGTACCAAAAAATTATTTTCCTTTAATATTAATATCCACATTAACAAAACTGGTTTATCTTTTTTTAAAAATTAGTGTAGGGGTGCCTGGGTGGCTGTCAGTTAAGTGTCCAACTCTTGATTTCAGTTCAGGTTATGATTTCATGGTTTGTGAGATCAAGGCCTGCCTGGGGCTCTGCAGTGACTGCTCAGAGCTTGCTTGGGATTCTCTCTCTATTTGCTCCTAACATGCTTGCGCTCTCGCTCTCTCTCTCTCTCTCTGTCAAAATAAGTAAGTAAGTAAAAAAATAAATAAATATTTTTAAAAATAAAAATAAATAACTTAGTTTGACTTTGAAGCAAAGTCTATTCGTTAAGTACATTCACTAACTCTATATCAACTCGGTATTGTTAACATTAAATTCAAGGACTTATTGCATAAATAAAAAATCAACTCTAGGTTAATATCAAAAAGCATCCTTCAAATTCTTCTTGTAGTTCTGCAGTCAATTTGTATAACATTGTCAATTAAAAGTCAAATATTTTGGCACTAGCTAATAAAAATGCATAAAATGTTGTTTTGTATAATGTACAGTTTTAATTTTAAAATATATTATCGTACATGTCTACCTAGTTACAAATAAGCTTTTCTTTTCCTGGGAGCTTCAAATTTATATTATTCACTTATAGTGTAATATCAGTGAAGGAATATAAACCATACTGCCATTTTTATCTTTAATTATTAAATATTTGGCAAGAATTTCTTAGTTTCAAAAAAATCTTAAATTGGAATTAACCGAACAATAAATCTTTTTAAAACTCTCAATAATTCAACTCACCACCATTGGCAAAGAACTCAGGATTGTTAGATTTCCTCGTCTTGTATTTCTTCAATAGTTTCCCAAACTGGCAGTGATTCATAGTATATACCCCCACATACACCGAGCAAGTGTACTCATGAAACATTTTGTAGAATCATAGAATGAAATCAAGGAATAAGGAAAGAAAGTATCTTGTAAAATTCCAATATATTAGAGCACTTTCATCATAATAGAAATTAATTTTTTCATATATAGCTTTCATAAATAGCTTAAATTCTTCTTTGGAAATACAGAAGATTCAAAAATATCTATTCCATTCAGCTGTGAATCAACAGTTCTTCCCATCTTTGGAAGTCTTTAGACAAAAGATACCCACAGGGCTAATTAAACCATGTCCCTTTCATTATAATACAATATAAACTAAAGGGAAAGAAAAAGACATCCAGTTTAGGTCCAATTGATCACTGATGCTGTTAGAAACCTCTTATATTATGGCTGTTTGCTGGCTTACCTGTGGATATTTCACTTTTCGTAAAATATCCTTTTAAGGTTTTTCCTCAAGATTTCCTAATGAAATCTATACATCTGAAATAATAACTCCTCTTATATATTTCCATTCAAAATTAGTTTTTCTTCTTTTATACAAAAATACAAGCCATTTCATAGTTTCTTTAATAGCCCAGAGTTAACAGGCTCAGATTCTGTTAAACTGTTAGTATTTTGGTGTTGGGATCAGAATATTAATTCTGATTTTAGGTGACTAGTTTTGTTGGTTCTTTTTCAGCTTTTCCCTGTTGAGAGGACAGTTATTAGCGAATTCACCATATATCTGCTGAAAATGTCTTTTCATACTATCCACGTTTTTATCTTTAAAACTCTTTTACGCAACAAACAGCATCTCCTCTTGTTCTGCTGGGACAAACTGTAATTGTCATTCATTGGGAGATTCATGACATACTTCCCTATAGCTTTTCTCTCTCTCTCTCTCTCTCTCTCTCTCTCTCTCTCTCTCTCTCACACACACACACACACACACACACACACACACACTATTCCAGGCAGAGTGCTAGCTTCTGCCAGTTCTTGATTCTACATCAGTAATATACCTTCATTTAAATTTTAAAAATATGGCCATAATGGGGTACCCGGTGGCTCAGTTGGTTAAGGGTCCGATTTCGGCTCAGGTCATGATGTGGTTCATGAGTTCAAGCTCCCTGTCGACCTCTGTGCTGACAGCTCAGAGCCTGGAGCCTGCTTTGGATTCTGTGTCTCTTTCTCTCTGCCCCTCCCCTGCTCACGCTCTGTCTGTCTCTCTCTCTCAAAAATAAATAAACATCAAAAATATTAAAAATATGGCCATATTTATTTTTTAACCAGAAAAAGAATTCAATTATAATATAACTAAAATAGTGGTGAGTGTTCCCATTGTATTATTAACTATAAGCTAAATAGATACCACATAACTTGTGCTGTCTGTGTTAGGATTTCAAATAAACACATTACAAATTACATCAGTGTATAAAAAACAACATTTGAACTGAGTCGTTCCGTTAATACTGACTGGATGGATGATGTGTTTATTTGTAATACCAGGAACACACCTAGCGCTCCCCCCTCCACACACCCTGCAATGCAGTTGTGATACCTATATGATGCAACAATTAAAGTACAAGAGAATTCTACTGAAATAATACATTTATGTTTAACAGAAAAACTCTTCACGCTGCTTCTGATTTTAAATTAAAATGTAAATTAATTCAAATTAAATAAAATTGAAAACTTGATTCCTCAGTCACACTAGCCACATTTTCAAGTGCTTAATAGCCTCAGGTGACAACCAAATACCCTACTGACCTGGGGCACAGATCTAAACTGTACGTTTCCCAACATTATGGGTAAATTTACTATTTTTATTGTCCACAGTACCAAGTATATAAACAATTTTGGGTTGAATTCGATATCCTGAGTCATATATAATTGATGATGTTGTATAAACACATGTTCACAAATGCTACAAGTTCATAAAGAAGACTTCCCCCCAAATTGAGACTTTTCATGTATTAAATATGTGAAGGTAGAAAGGGACATGGAAAAGGCATTCCAGGCAGGAAGTAACAAGCCAAAACAAAGCACAGATGGAAGATAGCGCAACGGAAAAAAAAAAAAAATCAGAGAAAGAAAAATCCAGAAAGTTGAATTGAAGCCAGGAGTAGAAAGCCTCCAGGGCCAGGAGTAGACATTACCCAATAAGTAATGTGGAACCTTTGAGGACTATAAACAGGAAAGTTACTATGCAAGATGTATTTTAGGGAAACTCATCTGGCAACAGAATAAACAGTGCATGGGTGAAGAAGAAATTAGAAGGATATCACTATAATTAACCAAGAGTCAGGTGATAAGGATCTGGATTATGGCAGCTGGAACTGAAATGAACAAGAAATGTGAGCAAAGCATGACAAAGGAAGTCTCATTGGGGCTCAATGAATACAAAGACAGGGAATAAGCAAAATGTATTTTGAATTTTTAATATAGTATTAAGAGATTATAGGGGTGCCTGGGTGGGTCAGTTGGTTAAGCCTCCGACTCTTGGTTTTGGCCCAGGTCATGTTATCACAGTTCGTGAGTTTGAGCCCTGCATTGGGCTCCACGCTGACAGTGCGGAGCCTGCTTGAGATTCTTTCTCTCTCCCCTTCTCTTTCTGCCCCTCCCCACCCCTTCTCAAAATAAATACATAAACTTAAAAAAAAAGCAAGATTCATTTACAGTAGTCTTTGTATTATTGCTAAAGAAGTATCATAATTGTTTGTTGAGAATTCTATCTGGAGAAAAATGATGGCTCTAAACATATTTGGAGGAGTCATCTATGCAGTAGTACAACTGAAAGGAGCTAAAAGAGGAAGATAACTAAGAAAAGCAAGAGAACCAGAAAAATGCTGTGCCACTGAAGCCCAACCAGGAAAATAGTTTTCAAAGGGAATAAATTGTCAACAGTTTCAAAAGGGCTTTAGTAGTACCAAATAGTTTACAACTTCATTTCCTTTGACTACCATTTTGGTTTGTTCTCTTTTAGTGATATTTGCTGATGCTTTCTGCCCTGGCCAACCTTTCCCAATGCAATCCAGAGTACTTATCAATTTATCAATATATAGTGTAATCTCTCTTAATGAATAAAAGTAAACTCTCCAATTCCAATGATAAACTTTTATGTTAAAAATTTTATTAAAAAATTTAAAATTTTTTACCATCTACTAAGATAAAAATACCTCAAGCAGAGAAAATATTGATTTTCTTCTCTACCCATCTCAGGCTAGACCACGCAATTACAAAGGAATTAGTAAGTATATGAACTAAACAAAAATGATTGAGATATGAGAGCCAACATTTAAATACATACATTCTTGAAAAATAATCATTGCCATTAACTACTGAAGAAGAATATGTAAATCTGCCAGCCATTCAGGTCTACATTTTTTACTCTTAATAATACTACATGAGGGCGCCTGGGTGGCTCAGTCGGTTGAGCGTCGACTTCAGCTCAGGTCACGATCTCGCGGTCCGTGAGTTCGAGCCCCGCGTCGGGCTCTGGGCTGATGGCTCAGAGCCTGGAGCCTGCTTCTGATTCTGTGTCTCCCTCTCTCTCTGTCCCTCCCCCGTTCATGCTCTGTCTCTCTCTGTCTCAAAAATAAATAAAAACGTTAAAAAAAAATAATACTACATGAGACTAAATACATAAAATATGGCAATTAATTTTCCTCATCAATTTATCTGCTATTTAAATTTTTAATTGTACTTTCCTCTCTTCTATAGCTATTCCTACAAATATTTAAAGATTCAAATGAAAAGATAGCATTTAATTAAAAAGTGAATTCAATTTAAAATATTGAAAACATGCAGAAGTGTTATGTATTATTTTACATCTGGCAAAATAAAATATTGCATAGTATTGTAAATGAAGAAATATAATGGAGGATACACATGTGTAAAAAAATAATATGTGCCTAAAGAATGTCTAATTACATATGGACTAACAGATAGGAAGCCACAGTAAAATGACAATGCCCTCTGTGTTTAATTCTGTTGGAACTTAGGAGATTTTTTTTCATCCTTTTCTTTTTTCCCAAAATGTCTATAATACAGTGGTTACATTTGGAATCAAACATAAATATGTACATTTAAAAAGAAAGTTCGAAGTAATTTTTCTAAGTTCATCGAATCTTCTGGGATCAGTTCTGTTCAACTTTTCTACTCATGCCAATACTCTCACAGATCTAAGTGTTTAACATGGAATTTAAAAATGTAAGCACAAAGTTCTAGTACATTAAGTAGGTTTTTATGGCATTTATTTGTGTTTGGATAATTAATTGACAAATCAGAGGAGTACATAAAGAATTCACTAAATTACTTAGATGAAGCCATAAAATACTTTACAAATTATCAAGAGATTGAGAGGAAAGGACACTAGTTTCATTAAACACTGAGTGAAAAACCACTTGTTCTGACTGCAATGAATGTTGTCTTTATACCTCCATACTCTGAGGTACAAATATCCAATGCATTGTATACTTCTTAAGCACTCAATCATATTCCTAACATACTTTTTAAATAAAAAATAAATGATGTGATAGTGAAACACATCTGTTTGCTACAAAAGTTCGAAGAAATGATTTAATGATCTTCATGAAATATTTATCTACTTGAGTGAATTAACTTAAGTAATCAGTGGAAATTGTGCTAGTTCTCCATGGCCATGTACTCATGTATTGTGTTGTCTGCACGGAATTCAAAAACAGTCCTTCATGGTGCAGAAAGCATTCTAGACACATTGAATGAAAACTCTGTTACAGCAACTGAACATTATAAGTGAAGACTGTGTAAAATAACAAGCAAGGGTGGGGGGGCGCCTGGGTGGCTCAGTCGGTTGGGCATCTGACTTCGGCTCAGGTCATGATCTCACAGTCCCTGAGTTCGAGCCCCGTGTTGGGCTCTGTACTGACACCCCAGAGCCTGGAGCCTGCCTCGGATTCTGTGTCTCCCTCTCTCTCTGCTCCTCCCCTGCTCATGCTTGTCTCTCTATGTCTCAAAAATAAATAAAAACATTTTTGAAAAATCAAAAATCAAAACTCAAAATTTAAAAAAAAACAAGCAAGGGAAAAGAAAATGCCAAAATCCCTTGATCACATGTCTCTTTTAGTCACAGTGATATATATTTTTTCCTTGGGGAATAATCTGGAAAGAATTTGAGAGACAAACTGAAGTTAAAGATACATGGCAATAAACAAACAAACAAACAAATAAATAAATAGTAGATGGCAAAAACAAAAACAAAAACAAACCTAACCAAACAAGCAAAAAACAGCACAAAGTCAAGGCAGATGACAAACTATAAGAACTAATCAGCAATGTATGTTATAAAGCTCTATGTCCCTGATACATAAATACTTAAAATATGAGCAAAGTATAAAAAACCAAACACAGAAATGGACAAAGTACACAAATAGTTCTCTCTCTCTCTCTCTTTCTCACACAAACACACACACACAAAGAGATATAAATGGTCCATAAACATATGAAAAGATGTTCAACCTCACGCTTAATAAGAGAAATGCAAATTAAAAAAATAAACAGGTACCATTTATCATGGAATTATATTCTCCAAAATTCATACATTACTGATAATATTCAAGGTAAAATATGTATAGAGCAGATTTTGATAATAGCTCACAAAACAGCATATTAATTTACCTTTTGCTGCAACAATCTTATTTCTAAGATTTTATGCTAAAGATATATCTCAATAATACTAAGACATAGTTTTATTCACTGTGGCATTATGTCTCATTACAAAATAGTGAAAACAGTGTCATTGCTTATATATGCATACATAAGTATGTATGTCCACACCATGGAGTACTCTGCAACTGAAAAAGAAGTAGTTAGAAACATCCTTATAAACTGATGTGGAGTGATTTTTAAAATACATTGTTAAATGAAAAATTCAAGATGGAAGAATATTTTTTGTATAAAGTATATTCGTGTATATATATTTTGTATGCATATACATGTATTTTGTATGTTTTATATAAAATTGTATAAAAAAGAGAGGAAGGGGATATGTATGTATTTGCTTTTTGCATGAAAAGATCCCCAGGAAGGCAGGATATATCCAAAGTAAGTGGCATCACTTACAACAAAGGGTAGTGGGATAAGAAAAGAGATCAGAAAGAGAGATTTCTCTGAGTATATCTCTTTATATAATCTTTATTTTGAATAGCATTAGTACTTTCACGGTCAAAAAAAAAAAAAAAAGCAAAATCCATAAGGACCAGAAGAAAGAGTAAAATAGAATACAATTAGAAAAAAAAAGTATATCTATATAAAATTAATAATATAACCATATAGAATCAAATTAAATCAAGTAACTTTTTAATATAGAGCTCTGTACCCTAAATGGGATATATTTTAAGGACACAAATAACTGCCATGAAATTGTGAATTTTACTTGATTTGTTTGTTGTGGCAAGTGGTATCAGTGTAGCAGTTTTGAAAATATGTTTGTTTTGTAAAAGAGAGTGTTGACATGTTGACATTGTTGAATAAGATACAAATATGAGATCGAGGGTGGAGAGGAAGATCTTAATGTCGAATTATATCTCAAGATATCGGTATGAGCTATCTCTCATTCTCTCTCTCTCTCTCTCTATATATATATATAGATAAACATAAATATATACATATACACATATATACTTACATATATATTTGTCTGTGCACACACACACACACACACACACACACACACAGTCTAGAGGCAATGAGAACTCCAATAGCAATGAGCATATCCTCATAAATTGCAGCAAGGAAAGTACAAGAAGAGGATAGAATATTTTGTTTGCCACAAAATAAGAAAATTCATTAAAAAGGATAGGCAAAAGATTCGGGAGTTATTATTGGTAAAATATGGATGTAGTTGAATTACAAAATTAATCAAAAAATGTATTATAAGATACTAAATTTTAAAAATGATTTGAGTTCCAAATTTTTTTAAGTGGGGGAGAAAAGAAGGAACAGTCTTCTTTACTGAATAATGCCAGCTAATAAATCTAAAAGGAATTATAGAATTAGGAAATCACTGTTTTGGAACTATCAATGTAAATTGATTCAGGCAAGAATTATCTATCAATGGATGCTAAAACCATTGGGTAAAATGTTTTTGTTTAACAAGATATTCTTGAAGTCTTAAATTGTTGCTCCAAACACTGCTAATTGCACAGTGTAGAAATACATCTTTTCATGGGAGAAAACCCAGAGATTAAACTTCACAGTAATAGGACAAACATACTAATCTGCTTACTAATGTGATGCATTGGAAACAATACAATTTCACCTATGTAGTAATCTTGCCAAAAAAATGTTGCAAACAGAAACTCAAATCATGAGGATAAATCAGATAAACAATCACATAAATCCTAATTAGGGACACATACAAATTGTAGGACATCATGCAAAAACAACTTGCTTGGATAATTCAACAATATCAGTGACACAGAGGGAATATGTAGATTAAGTATGCTAGATTAAAGGAATCTAAAAAGACATACAGTTGGTCAGTGATAGAATTAACACCTCTATGCAGAGAGTACATGCAGAGGTCTTAGGAGAAACACTTAATTAGCTCATTTGCTAATGTATCACAAGGATGTCTAACCTCTGAGTAAAGAAACTGACTCTACTCTGGCCACACCTACACTTAGCTAACTTTACCCTTTAGAGTTTATCCTTTGTAACACCCACTCTGGAGAACAAATTGTTGTTAGAACTCTATTGCAAGTGATGGGGGAAAAAGCTCATAATGGCTCAAAGGCACTTGTTGGTTCACATGACTGGAAAGTCAAGGGTACCTTTGGCTTGAATTCTAATGTCATAGGCTGGGCCTTATCTCTGCTTCCCTCTAAATTGATGGTCTCATTCTATGGGGCCAAGCACGAGAACCATCAACTGCATAAGATTCGCAAAGTCTCAGTTTAACAACAACCACAGAAACAGCTTCTTATCCAGGATGCAAATACCAACTCCAGAGGACTCTGATTATCTGGTATCGATCAGGTGCCTGGTCATCTAATGGATCTCTGTGCTGTGTGTCGGTGTGTGTGTGTGGGTGTGGGTGTGGGTGTATGCTGCTGGAAGCAGAGAGTTCTTTGGCCAAATATAAGCTACTTTATATCCATCTCTATGATGATGGAGGACTATGATTGACAGTCCCACCAGCACCAGACAGAATTGGAAAGGGGTGGTTCCCCAACAGAAGGGGTGTTGGACAGTCAAAAGACACGTAAAATTATGTTTCCTGATATTGAATTTTCAAGCACTACTCATGGTGCCTAGGACTGGAAGTTTTTTGGTTTTTTTTTTAATGTGTGTTTATTTTTGAGACAGAGAGACACAGAGCATGAACAGGGGAGGCGCAGACAGAGAGGGAGACACAGAATCCGAAACAGGCTCCAGGTTCTGAACTGTCAGCACAGAGCCCGACGTGGGGCTCAAACTCACAAACTGTGAGATTATGACCTGAGCTGAAGTCGGACGCTTAACCGACTGAGCCACGCAGGCGCTGGTTGTTTTTGTTTTAATTCTGATTCAATAGACTCTTCAAGTCACTTTGTCAGAATTCAGACTCCAATTTCCAATTGTTTTAGTATATTTCTTATTTTATGTTTCATTTCCAATTCAAGCTTACTTCTGAAAACACTTGATGTCAGGAAGACCTGGCCTTGAATCTTGGCTCGCCCATGTGCTAACTGGGTATCTTCTAGTGATTTACTCAACCGTTCTACACCTCAGTTTTTCTAATCTATAGAATAGGAACAATAATAGGATCTTACTTGTAAATATGTTTTATGAAATGATATTAATCATGTAAAGATTTTAGCAAATTATTGGTCACATAGGAAAGACTCAAAAAGGTTTATTATTAAGTATTACTATTACTAATCATAAAATTGCTCTTGGGAAGATGAAAACAATTACAAAAAGACCATAAATATTTTAAATATAGACTGTCTTTATAATTTATAACATCTGATGAGTCATCTCATTAAGCTGCACAAGTAATTTTGGTGTCATTTATTTATATTTTAAATATAAGAAGGAGGAATCCAGAGACGTACTGGGCTACATATGAGACGTGTTGTTGAGTAACATATCACATTGATATAAAGTGTCACTTAAATTTTACCTGTTCATCTTTTAATTATAACAACATTCAATGCATCAACCAAAACTCTGTAAGTGCTGCGTGCCAGGAAATGTGCTTTATTTTACAAAAGGTCTGGATCAAGAATCCAACTTTTGTTAAATGGTGAGAGCACTACTGCACATTCTGCTAACAGTGAAATATTATGCAATTAGCGTAAAGGACGATTTGAGTGGATTGAAGGGTGAGTTGCATAATGAGAAGCTAATTACAGGGAGAGATCCTGGCTGCAGATATTTGTAGAATCTTTCTTTGTTGACAAAATGCAGAGTATTTATGTAATGTTTATGTGAATCATCTGATTTCTGGGATGAAATGGTAAAGCAAAAGACTGTTATCTTAAATCAAGAGGAAATATTCTCCATGCCCATTATTTCATACTCAAATTTCATGTTTTTTTGTAATCGACCCAAACACAAATGTTGATTTTGCCACCTGTCTACAAGTAGATCTGAGAAAGGTTGATATGAAATTATTTTCTACCTGTAAGTATATGTAATTTGTGGACTCTTGATGAACTGTTTTCTGACTCTTAAAGTTTTTGTAATAAACCATTTCTAACCTGTGAGGAGTGAGATGATTCATTTTCAGAAATACCAAATAAAAGCTGTGCTGTCTAGTTAACCAGAGGTTTACAAACTATTGGAAATATGGATGGACCAGAGCCCCCCAACAATGGAGTCCCAAACCCTGGTTCTTCTTCCCCTCTCCATTTCCTGGGCTTATTTTTCACAGGCTTTGCAATGAGCATGCACCAAAGAACTGAAGTCTGTGTGTCACCTCAAAGAATGTACATTTGTTCTAATCAGAGTACTTTTTGGCCTTACATGGGAATGGGCAACTTTTGAGTGAGGCTGTAACTTCTGTAGTACTCAGCCAATGAGGAATCAAGAGAGGGACATGCATGCTAGGAGATAAATTGCTGATGTAACTGCCCCCTGTGTGCCTGTCCATCAGACAACCCCTCTTGCAAGAACTTAATTAAAGCCTGGCTTCTCAGCATCCCTACTTTGATAGGGTCAGTGGTTTATTTTTCATATAGCCCATGAGACAAAATATAGAATGACAAAGAGTAAAACAGCTTACATTTTTTTGCCTGTATTTGATGACTCAATCCCTGCTTTGTGTGCCTAAACTATTTCAAAAGGTACCCAACAGCAACACTCCACAACTCCTCCCAACTCCACTGGGTCCAGCCTCCAAGAAGCTAATGTAGGCGCGAGAACCATCTGAAGTTAACTCAACAAAGTTAGACTAGAGGGGCGTCTGGGTGGCTCAGTTGGTTGAGCAACCAACTTCAGCTCAGGTCATGATTTCATGGTTGGTAAGTTCGAGCCCTACATAGGGCTCTGTGCGGACAGCTCAGAGCCTGGAGCCTGCTTCAGTTTCTGTGTCTCCCTCTCTTTTTCTCCTCCCCCACTCGTGCTCTGTCTCTCCCTCTCTCTCAAAAATAATCATTAAAAAAAAAAAAAAGAAAGATAGTTAGACTAGAATAAACAGATCTTGAATACCAGCAAGGTAAAGACTGAAACTTTTATGTTACACTTGATAAGTCTAGGTCATCATCAAGTATATTTAGAAGTTGATTACTATGTGTAGTATTATAGCTGATTATTGTATATTCTAAACCAAAAATCAATTCCCACAGCTTAACACATCATTTGACAATGGGACAGATGAAATCCAGGCTGCCCCAGAATATCTTATTTGAATGACCATGATAGATACACATATGACATGTATTGTAATAACTACAATAGAAATTTACCTTTTTGTAATACTTTGCAGTTTGCAAATTGCCTTCACATATATTATCATTACTTTCCCTATTACCTTGTGAGCATCTCAAAAGCACAGATTTTGATACATTCATGTTGTAACCTTCAGGCTTCACATGTTCCATGGGTGTCCTCTCACAAATTACTAGGCTACTAATTACAGCCAGGAAGTCCCCTTCCCACAGGTCTGGGTCCTAATACCACCAATCTCCACTCTTAACGTCTAAATTTAATAATCCTGGTGTTTTCTCTTTTATTCCAGTCATAAGGATGAACCTACTTCCTGCAGTTACTACCTCTGTAAATCACTAGTCCTATCTATTCAAATTTTCAGCTCCCTAATAACACCTATGGACAATTCTTCACATTAAGCCCTGTCAAATTAACTGGTGTGGTTTTCTTTCTTGCTGGATCCTGATTATTAGAGGAAAGAGGATTGAAATAATGTCAAGGGGCGCCTGGGTGGCGCAGCCGGTTAAGCGTTCGACTTCAGCCAGGTCACGATCTCGTGGTCCGTGAGTTCGAGCCCCGCGTCAGGCTCTGGGCTGATGGCTCAGAGCCTGGAGCCTGTTTCCGATTCTGTGTCTCCCTCTCTCTCTGCCCCTCCCCCGTTCATGCTCTGTCTCTCTCTGTCCCAAAAATAAATAAACGTTGAAAAAAAAAATTTTTTTTAATAAAAAAATTAAAAAAAAAATAATGTCAAGAAGACTGGATAAGCACATTGGCTGAGTTCATCATGTTGAAAGCTTACCTATATACTTTCTATGCAGATTTGGCTTTTTGTTGTTGTTGTTTTTTTCCTTTAGACCCAGATCTTTGTTATTTTATTTTATTTTATTTTTTAATTTTTTAATTTTTTTTTATTTTAATTTTTTTTGAGAGAGTGAGAGAGAGCTAGGGGGGAAGGGGAGAGAGAGAGAGAGAGAGAGAGAGAGAGAGAGAGAGAGAATCTTAAGCAGGCTCGACACTCACTGTGGAGCATGATGCAGGGCTAGATCTCATGACTGTGAGATCATGACCTGAGCTGACATCAAGAGTCAGATGCTTAAAAAACTGAGCCACCCAGAAGCCCCTATATCCAGGGGGTTTTTGATGGGAAAGAGAAAGAAAGAAAGAAAGAAAGAAAGAAAGAAAGAAAGAAAGAAAGAAAGAAAGAAAGAAAGAAAGAGAGAGAGAAAGAAAACTGAGAGTCCAATTCCGGTTATCAACTGCACTGTAGGAAAAATGAGCAGGTGAATTGGTCTTTAGCTTCTTAGTTTTATTGAGCACTGTGAGAAAACGTAGGTCTCTTTGTTGTAGGAAAAATGAGCAGGTGAATTGGTCTTTAGCTTCTTAGTTTTATTGAGCACTGTGAGAAAACGTAGGTCTCTTTGTGTTGAAATGCAACAGTGATGTCCAACATTGAGGTCTCTTTTGATAGAAAGTGTTTTACAAATTTTGGAAAGAAAAAATGTTTCTGAGAAGTCAATTTCTAAAGCTAGCTGATTCTGTTTGTTTTAACCTTAAAAAAAAAAAAAGGCAACTACTATAGAGACTAAGATATTGCACACCCTATTTTTAAGAACCCAGCTTGGTTGTCATCTAACTCATATTCACTGAAGAATTTCCAAGTCCCACCCATCAACCATCTCCTAGTCAAAACTGTGACCAGACAGAAAGACCAAAGCTTGGTGATTTTACAGTTTTTCTTACAATATTCTTTCTCCCACTATTACAACCAATCATTTGTTTTAGGAGGATTTTTCTTTTTCCTGACATTTTCTTTTTCTTTTCTTTCTTTTTTTTCTTTTGACATTTTTAAATAAAGTCTTGAAATACTTTCAAATCACTCCCTTCTAAAAAGAAGGTAAATCTCTGGAAGTCACAAAGCTGCTTTATACCTGCAGTTCCCAGTCTAGTTCTCTTTTTCATCCAATAAGCTTTCCAATCATCCACTAGGTTCCAGGCCTTGTGTCACTGTGCCAAGCACTGGAAACACAGAGACTACTCAGAGCCAGAGGCTGCCCTGGAGGACATTGCAATTTCTTAAATGTGTATAATATAAGATTGGATACAGGGACTAGCCAAAGAAGGAAACAAATGGAGAGCAATGGAAGTTCAGAAAAGGACAAGATTAATCTCAGATAGGAAGAGATAGCATTTGGATCTAATTCAATGTGGGTGTATTTCATCACACAGCCAGGTGAGTGGCATATTAACAGCGGCAGGGTGGATTGGACCTAAATGAATTAAGACTTGAGCAAGATATATCCACAAAATAGGAACCAAAACTTAAGGAAATGAACCTAGCTGTGGGCTCTTTTTCTCAAAGTATTGTTCAGCAGTAACTCCATCAGAATTATCCAGGTGCTTCTAAAAATCTAGAATCCTAAGATCAATTCTCAAGGTTTCTGATTTATTAACAGGTAAATGAGTGCAAAAATCTATTTAACATACACTGCAGAGGACCCATATGCAAGCCTAAATTTGAGAATCCTGATGCAGGGACTTGATGTCAGGCAACAGGTGGTAATGCAGAGAAGTAGTTGAAGATAAGGTCAGACAATATGGCAGGTGGACAAAGAAAGAATAGCATAGTGTCAGGAAACCCAAGAGCAGAAAAGACTGCAAATCCAGACAAGCCTGCAACAGGGCATTCTGTCTCCTTTTATATGGCCCAGGTTATTCGGGATTTAGAATTTAGGACTCTGTTCTATGTTAGAATATGGGGATAAAGCCAACTGGAAAGAGCAAAATAAAGCCACAGTTTTAAAAGTGTTCTAAGTAGTGTAGCAAAGAAGGACTTGGACACTGACAAACATATCCAAGATTTAGTTACTGGGAATGGGGGACAAGATAGAAAAGGCAGAAGCCTAGTTACTAGAAATACAACCAGAAGCACATTTGTCTCAACTATGTCTTAAATTCTGGTTCATTATCAGAATCTTCTAAGAAGTTTTATAATATGTGATCCTAAGCCCCACCCTGAACCTACAAAATCAGAATCTTGGCATGGAACCCAGAAATGTGACTTTTTGTAGAAGCTCTTCTGGGTAATTCTGATATTATTCAGATTTGAGGAGCACTAAACAAGCGGTCCTCAAGCTCCTTTTCTCTGACCACAACCATTATGGCAAAGCCCACCAATAAAAGGTCATGGCTCAGCCTATCATTGCAATCTACTGGTAGATGCTGAGAAGAAAAGAATCCCGTGGACTGGCTAGCTGACATAGTGACAATTTCAGCTTGCAAGTTCTGTGGGTTTTGCAGCCAATTAGAGCACAGAAAGCCATTGAAGTTCGTTGTTGTTTCCTTTTGTAACAGTAGTTCAAATAGTTCTTTGGTATATCAGTACTTAAAACAGTAAAAAGAAAAATTCCTTTGACCAGTTCTCTTGCTCCATCTCAACAAAGAATATCATGTTCAGGTACCACTGAGCCTTCTCCCCGTTTGAGATTTTTTTCACAGAGTGACAACTGACAGAGAGGAGTGTTGAATGCAATGTTAACTTAAGCCAAATGGCATTGGCAGCATTAGAAGCTTGTTCCATGGCTTCACATCACATGCTATTTTTAAAATGAATTTTACCTTTACTTTTAGTTTTGGTTCTCTCTCTACCTGAAACACAAATGGCATTGACCAATTACATAGAAGCAAAGTATGAGCTAGAAAGGAGGTAACCACACTAAGCTTCACAGCAATGAAACCCCTCTTCCTAAAGAAAGAGCAGTAAAATCACAAGACAATCTGTTTCAAAAATCAGTAAATTTATGCTAAATAGTGTCCAATTCCATGAAGTGCCACCCAGTTGAAATTCAGCCAGGCCACCTGACTCCTTCTTCTACTGGTAAAGACCGTGTCATAGAAACCAGCTGCCATGGATGTTGTTCAGAAAGCTGTCCCTGAAAAGAACTCCAGGCCATCTGTGCTTGCAGTTCTATTAATAGAATGTTCTCCAAACCATAGACCTTCATCAAGTAACCTCACATCAAGACCTTTCCCAACATGAGATTTGGAGAACATCACTGTTTGGCGTTTCTTGTAATCCTTTGGGAGGGTGTTTTCCCAAGCAATGCTTTGAAGGAAAGAGGCGCCAGGGGCATGGTAGGAACCGAACAAGACCGTGAACTTCCTGCATCCAGGAGCCTGTCTTTGCACCTTCATCCTGCTAGGGTCAGGCACCATGCCTGACAAAACAGTGTGTATTGAACTGTATTGAAGTACCTTGTAAGTGCCAAGTACAGTGTAAGAAATTTTACAAAGTTATGTCACAATGGAAAAAAAATAGTTTTTATTGTCTTAATGAAAGATGAGGAATCTTAGGCTCCTCTCTTTAGTAACTTACCCAAGCTGACACAAATAGTGAGTGGCAGAACCGAGATTTATATACGACTGACTCCACGCCTCTATTTGGCAGTTTTCATCATTTTATGCTTTTTCTCTTTCTTTCTTCCTTTCTTTCGTTTCTTTCTTTCATTATTTTTTTTTATTTTTTTATTTTATTTTTGAAACAGAGAGACACAGAGCATGAACGGGGGAGGGCAGACAGAGAGGGAGACACAGAATTCGAAGCAGGCTCCAGGCTCTGAGCTGTCAGCACAGAGCCCGACGTGGGGCTCGAACTCACAGATCGTGAGATTGTGACCTGAGCCAAAGTCGGATGCTTAACCGACTGAGCCACCCAGGAGCCCCTTTCTTTCTTTCTTTCTTTCTTTCTTTCTTTCTTTGCTGTACTCTGGAACATCAGCTGTCATTGTGATTTGTTTCTCCTGAGCAAAGCTTTGACACAAGTTTTCCATGGCTCTTGAGAGAAAGGTGAAGTGACTAATACAATGAGGTTGAAGTAGCAGTGAGATTACTTTCTAAATTTATCTTTAAGAAACAAAGAGGCTTAAAACATGTGGAAATAATACCAGAGGATATGAGACATAAAATAGAGTCAAACCAAGCATAAAATGTATGTTTCATAAACTTAAGAGAAATTGTGGTATACATTAAAGGAAAGAATATTTATTATGTTTAAATATTTTTAATTAAAAAAATTGTTTTTAATGTTTATTTATTTTTGAGAGAGAGGTAGACACACAGAGCACGAGCAGGGAGGGGCAGAGATAGAGGGAGACACAGAATCCGAAGCAGGCTCCAGGCTCTGAGCTGTCAGCACAGAGCCCGACACGGGGCTCCAAACCATAAACCGCGAGATCATGACCTGAGCCAAAGTCAGAAACTTAACAAACTGAGCCACCCAGGCACCCCTTTAAATATTTTTTAAACGTTTTTGTTAGGGGTTGCCTGGGTGGCTCAGTCAGTTAAGTGTCTGCCTCGGGTCATGATCTCACAGTTTGTGAGTTTGAGCCCCACGTCGGGCTCTCTGCTGTCAGCATGGAGCCTGCTTCAGATCCTCTGTCCCCCTCTCTCTCTGCTCCTGCCCCACTCACACACACTCTTTCTCTCTTAAAAATAAATAAATAAGCTTAAACAATAAAAAAATAAGAAAAAGAGTTTTGCAAATGCCATTATTTTCTCTTTAAGACTGTAGTTAAGTGGATGCCAGAAACATTGGAAGGGTATCTAAGCATGTTGATGTGAAATGTGGGAGTAGCATCACCAGGCTTAATAAGCTGGTCAACAAAGCAGTATAAGTAAGCCAAGGCTGACCCTGGCCACATGTCCCTTGTGCTACTGGTCCACCATGGCTCCACTCTTTTTTTTTTTTTAATGTTTATTTATTTATTTTGAGAGAGAGAGAAAGAGAGAGAGGGAGCCGGGGAAGGCCAGAGAGAGAGAGGGAGAGAGGGAGGGAGAGAATCCTAAGTGGACTCCGCATGGTCAGCACCCAGAGCCTGACCTGGGGCTCGAACTTATGAACACAGAGATCATGACCGGAGCCAAAATCAAGAGTCGGAGGGTTAATCGATTGAACCACCCAGACACCCTGCGGGTTCCTGAAGTACATTTTGAAGAGTAAACACACACACACAAATCCACAAAGAAGGAAAAATTAGGAAGCAAGGAGGAAACAAAGGAGTAAAGGTTTATTTTAAAACATAGGATAAGAGTGATCAAGCTATTCCTGGGGTCAAATTTCAGTTTAGTACCTTGCATTATTACCACAATGCACCAGGAATTCTGGCCCACTGAGGAAAGCCTTTCCATCACCCTCTAGAGGAAATTTAAAACTTCATTCAGTGCGAATGTGGTCAATACAAGATTACTTTATGGTTTTGCTTTGTTTTATTTGTTTGTCAATATTAAAATCGAGAACAGTAATTGAGGTACTTGCTTATAATTCTGTATTGGTGTAGAAATACTGTGTAGAAGAAAAAGAATTTCCAAAAATGGCAAAAAGAGACATGGTAAAGACAGGGATGCTCCAAGGAGTCATACAAAATAGAAGGTTTTTATAGGAAGAAGTTTGGAGCAAGAAGTTATTAGCAAAACAAAAGAAAAGACATCTCTTGTCTGGGAAGGAAAGGCAGAGCTTTTATCATGAAGATGACCTCACTAATGCTGATCAGAAAATTCAGATTGATTTGTAAAAGGTTACATTCCTGGAATAGGATGAAATTGTAATTGAGCCTTGGTTTGTCTTTGGGGACAAATGATTCCAATTTGGGCTTGTTTTTCTCTTTTAACATTGTCTACACTATGGCCTTATTTCCTTACCATCTGAAATATTCCGAATTTGTGTCTTTCACTAGGTCCTGTTTCTTCAAAGGAAAGACAAGTTGAATGTAAATACTTAATATTAGGGGGGAAAACACCAAATTTTTAATGAATAGCATATTCCTCTCTGGTCTCTCTTTGCTGAAATCGCCTGCATGTATTTTTTTCAAACTACCAATGTTGCTTTAGGTTTTATTTTCCCAGCTACTGTTTTTTTTTTTCCCCTTGAAGAAATCATTTGGGGAGAATGGGTAGTTTCATGTTTAAGGCTTATCAGAGCCTTTGATAGCACATGATGATGACAGAACCTGGCCTCGAGTTATCTTCTGATTCCCACGGCCTTCCCAAATTTGCACAAACACAACCTTCAGTGACCTTTGGAATTGTGAAACTGCATGAATCATCATTGGAAGGAAACTGGATAATGGCAGCAGTGTGGTTGGTTTTCAGAGACTCCACTCCATCTTGGCTCACATATAAGCAACGAAGGTATGTATAGATCCAGATAATTTATCAAGTCAAGCAAGAGTTTCCTGTGATTTAGCAGTTAGAGTAAGCATATGATTTAAGACTGTGCAGCTCACAAAGATCAAGAGGATGACTTACCTGAAATCACTTGTGTAAAAAAGTTAGTTTCCAAAATCTATTGTACCTTTGCCACTCCAAATGAAGATTCATATGATATATTGCACTCCCACACAAGCGAATACTTCAAGATTGCATTTCCATAATTACATACTTACTCCATTATTAATTACTGACGTCCTTTCCTAGATGCTCTGATAGGGAAAGATAGGATAAAATAGGCAAAGAGGGAAAGATTAGGAACTGGGGTCCCTGTGATGAAGTTTTGGGGTGAGGGTGGGGTGGTCCGGAGCTGACGGCCAAGAAAGAATTCTTGAAGACATCTTTGGTGCAAATGGTGATTGTATGAAAGGATGGGGACAGGACCCATGGGCAGGAAGAACTGCACTGGGGTTGTGATGGGTAACTCATTATATACCCTCAGGTTGGGAGGGGGTCAGGAATAGACTAATCTCTAAGGTATTTTGGAAGCAAGGTTTCCAGGACCTTGAGGGGCTAGCTGTTGCCAGGGAAATACCACTTATTACTGTTTAATAAAACCCCAGTTATGAGACCCTTCAGAGGTATATGGGGGTGGGGCATAAGCTTGGAGTATGATTGCCAGCATGTATCTTGGGGCAGTTGAGATAAAGGAAGTAGATTTATAGTATCCTCTGGGACAATGTTAAGCCAAGGTTCTCTTTGCCCCTAGCAAAGTGTCACCATCAAGGTGGCTGACTCTTTACACAATGGAATCGGGCCAATCAGGAATGGACAACCCAGCACCTAGAGTTATCAAGCCAATAAGTGAAGGACCTGAGAAGAAACAAGGGGGAAAGGGGAAGCGGGATGCCTGACCAGAACCTTATAAACCAAAGGCCAATGTGTATAGTTCCAGGCATTCACTTTCAAATGTAAAGAGCCCTCTGTAAAGAGAACTTTCATACTATTCTTACTTTCTGATCTTAAACTCTAATAAACTTTTAACTGCTGCTCATTTTATTCTGTGTCCACCTTTTCATTCTGGAAGCTGCGAGACAACCAATCCTGGGGATTGAGGTAAAAAAAATAAAATAAATCCTGTAGCACTGCCATTTGTCCATTACATTAGTCTGCAAAGACAGAGATTGCCTGACATTTCATGGGAAATAATTTATTTAATTTGAATTATATTGAAGTTGGTGAAATACTTGGGCGTTAGGTAGATGAAGATGATTTTTCCTAAAAAAAAAATCAATGAAAATGCCTCTATTACATAAGTATATTTTATTCAATACAAAATAACAATATAATATTTGCTCATAAATAATAGAGGAGCAACTTAGAAGTTCTCCCAAATTATTGACATATTAGCTGATATAAGAAATAAGATGAGGGGCACCTGGGTGTCTCAGTCACTTGAGCGTCTGACTCTTGATTTCGGTTCAGGTCATGATCTCATGGTTCATGGGATTGAGCCTTACCAGGCTCTGTGTTCATGGATTCATGCTAACAGCACAGGGACTGCTAGGGATTCTCTCTCTCCTTCTCTCTCTGCCCCTCCCCTGCTCATGCTCTCTCTCTCTCTCTCTCAAAATAAATAAACCTTAAAAAAAAAAAAAAGATGAATACCTTAAAGGGTCAGTACAGAAATTTTATATAGTTTTCTCCGCATATAAATTGCATCCCTCCAGACCCTACTCCAATATCACCTCTGTGAAGGCTCGGTAAATGTCAGAGCATCCCTCAGCACATTGAAGGGGCTTCTCTCCCCCCGAGTCTCATTGGAGGCATGTTAAAACGAAACAACAAGCCCCAAATGGAGTCACCGATGCTATGTTCCACCAAGACTTAATCCTAATGTCATTGCAGTTTCAGCTCTCCTAGAAGCAGAATTTTAAACCAATCAGTCTTCCTGATCAGCACTAATGAGGTAGTCTGCGTGGTAAGACCTCCGCCCTTACTCTCAGGGAAGGTGACCTTGCCTGAAACCATTCTTTCTTTTCTTTTCCTAATAACCCCCTTGTTCCTTTCCTTCTGCTTATAAAAATCTTCCATTTGTACCACTCCCCACGAGCTCCCTTCTATTTGCTAGATGGGACGTTGCCCCATCCCTGAAGAGCTGAATAAAGCCAATGAGATCTCTAAATTTACTAAGTTGATTTCTGCTTTTTTTTTTTTAACACCTCTAAGCCAATCTTGTTGCATTTAATTTGTAGAATGGCAAATTTAGGATCCACATCAGTAGCAAGCCCTGGAACCCTAAATTCTGGGGGATGACAGTTGTGCCAGACCTATCACTCACTCTATGGTACTAGAACAGGACCTCAGTACAGTAGGTGTAGAGGCCACTTTTAGGCAACAGAGTTGAACAATGGAAACCCGAGTAAGGTAAAGGGGCCCTCAGGCTGATCACAAACAGGCTAATTAGGCGATCCATCTCAAAAACCCATAAGCCTTAGCTGACCAATGGGCTTCTTACAAGCAGGCACAGTTATCAAAAAAGGAAAATTCCATACCTTTCCATACCTCCTCACTTCCCGTCCTTAACAACAACCCCTTCCCACTTCCTCCTGGCAGACAGTCTCTGTTTTGCTGTTCTGCCCGCTGGTCCCTCACAGTGTATTCAATAAATTTCTATCTCCTTTGTTCTGATTTGGGCGAATCCTTTCACTGCCCACACTTCCAGTCTCCACCTGATCAGGTCGCCCCATAGTAAATGCTGAATATTTTCTTATAATAAACCAAAGTATACTAAATTTGTGACTTGCCGTTAAATACAAAGGCTTGCTTTTTATGTAACACCCATTAATGATGAAGTTGAAGTTAAAAAATCTTAAATTTAGAAAATGATTCTAATGGATCATTTACTGAATAAAAGGAAGAATTTTATGAGTGATTTTTTTTTTTTTTTTGTCAGTGTTCAAATAGGGGAATGGTCGTATGCCTGAGAAAAATGCCAATGAGAAGCTTCTTAAAGGCTTTGGGTTCCTGAGTTGCCTCTCAGACTTTCCAGAATCTTCAGGGCAAGGAGATGTACTCTCCACTGGCATCATG
Source organism: Acinonyx jubatus (assembly GCF_027475565.1). Lineage (NCBI taxonomy): Eukaryota > Metazoa > Chordata > Mammalia > Carnivora > Felidae > Acinonyx > Acinonyx jubatus. Next base: position 14,380,735 of record NC_069385.1, on the reverse strand, counting down.
ACAGGTAATAGAGCATTGTGCCGGGATTGATTTGACAAGTAGATTCTAAACTGCCCTAAGTTTCAGTTATGTGAATGGGGGCGGGGGGGGGGGGCGCAGAGAAGACTTCATAGAACACTGGGGACTGTGGAGTAAAATTCAAAAGATTAGTTCACTCAGTGAACTGTAAATTATATTATTGTCCCTTTCCCTGAACTCATCCTTGCTTAAGACATGTTATGTATTCATGAGACTGTCAGCTGGTAACTTTTGCTTGAGTTGTTTGCATCAAGTACAATGACAAATGCAATTTCATTGTCTTTTTGTTAAAAAGCTGATGCACAGGCAATAAATCAAGCAAAACACTGCATTATTTTCATCCGTCCCAATTGTTCATATGTGGATGGAATAAATTCCTTCATTATTCCAAATATTTTACCAATATTTAATTTTGGATAGTAAAAAAATGGAATATTTTCAGCTTATTCTTTTATTCTTAATTTTTTCATTCTGACCAACTTTAGGAAAGCAGAAAAGCAATTTTCTTACCATACTTCAAATAACCTACAGGATTCATTTCTCTAACAAAAGCTACCAAAACACTACTAAAAGTATATCCAACAGAAACAGACAAAATTAGAGAAACAATAGCCAAACCTTTGATGTAACACAATTTTCTTTATTCTTAGATACCCGTTTATTAAGTGAATTGTTCTATTTGTGATGTATTAGTCAAGAGTCTAAATCTACTTTGAAAGAAGTTTGGGATTTTACCTCCATGAATGGGCTAATTAGACATTAGATGATGCAATAGGAATTGTTATAACCATGGTCTCTGGAGACAGTAAATATACTTGTGAGAGGAGGAAGCTACACTCCCCTCCCTGTCCTCTTTCTACCAGCCAGAAAATGCATACAGGAAAAAATATTGGCGAATAAAAGGAAAGAAGAGGTGAATAAAAGGATTCCTTCACCCTAATGGATTTGCACAGTCTGCATATGAGGTTCAAATGATTAAATATGTTGCTTGTTAAGAAACTAATATTTAGAAGGGCCCCTGGGTGGCTCGGTCGGTTAAGCGTCCAACTTAGGCTCGGGTCAAGATCTCACAGTTCATAGGTTCAAGACTCACAATGGGCTCTGTGCTGGCCTTCAAAGCCTGGAGCCTGCTTCGGATTCTTTTTCTCTTTCTCTCTCTGCCCCTTCCCTGATCATGCTGTCTCTCTTGCTCAAAAGTAAATGAACGTTAAGAAAAACTAATATTTAGAGTGGATAAACTTTTTTACTTTCCTGTATACTATTTTAAGACATCTCAGAAAAGATGACTATAAATCCTAATTCTGCTGAGTTAATCAACATCGTGTTTATAAATCACACCTGTTGGAACCATGAGTGGTTACATGTCCAAAGTTCTTTGTTTCTTCTATTGCCAAATGGAAGGATTGAATACATGCAAGATGCTCTAGGCCAAAAAAGAAAAAAAAAAAAAAGTTCTTTCTAGGAAACAAAGCTGAAGAGGGGAAAAATGGAATTTCCAAAGGGACATCTGATTAAATGAAAGGAGCCAGAGCAGACAGAACCACACAGGATAACATAATGGCTTTTTGATCCAGTGAGCGTTGAGCACAGGGAGAAAAGGGATTTATTTATATTGTTAAACTTACTCCTATCTGACAAAGTCTGAAGGTTTCTAGGTCACCATGTACCAGTTTTATCAAAGTCACTTTCAGATGTCACATAACTATATAATTTATCTTTTGGCCGAAGTTAATCAAATAAACGAGGAGGTCTTTGAAGACCAGGTTGACTGGGAACTGGATGTATTCATTCTCCATAGTTTGTTCAATGAGGAAAGTATTCAGTCCTGGGCCGTCTTAAAAATAACAGAAGGAACATTTTTGCCAGAACCTATACATTAGTTGGGGGTGGGAGGGAATTTTCAGATGGCTTTTCTTTCCAACACTTGATTATACTTATTATGTTTTGATGTTAGACTTTCAAGCTGGCCAACATTTATAGTGACAAAAAAAGAAAGGCTGCAATGACTGGTCACAAACCCCACTCATTGAGAGGGAAGAATAATTTATAAAAATACGGTGAAATTCACACATCTATATTAGAGCATTGGGGATATCCAACTCTGACCTGGAGCATAATAAGATAAATTATGAGTGTCAAGATGTAGGGGGAAGCCGCCCCCCATCAGACTACAGCAAATGATGATATCTGGAAAAATCATTCCCTGAGTATTTTGACAAAAAAAAAAAAAAAAAAAAAAGATGGATGACTCAAAATAATTTTTCCTCTCTTGGTGTCATCTGTACATTATTAATGATTCACTCAAACTACTGAGTTTAAGATGAATAGCATTTAGGTTAAAGTATGTGAACCATAATATATTTGATTGCAATTATCCACTCACTTTTCCTGGTGTGTGGTTAATCTCCTAAATCTTCACTTAGGCATGATCAGAAATGTTTAATCATTTATGAATAAATTGTGTTTTTAATTTTTAAACTTTTCCCAAAGCTATATACGCACATATTGAGTCCAACAGTTCTAGAAAGTTATTCAAGTATATATTTTAAGCAGATAGTTCTACATGGCTTACCAGAAAAAAAGAAAAAAAAAAAGTCTCCCTTATACCCTTCCCTTCCATCTCACCTTCCAGGCAAAAATTTTAATTCATCTGTTTTTTTTTTACCTCTGTGCAATCTATTTAGACTGGCAGTCCCTAAATTTTCAGTTTTAGGCACAATCTATAAATTTGGCAGTATGAAAGCTGAGGACTGATTTCTTTTTCTTTAACATTACCTACCCTGCAGGCATACTTATTCTCAATTATCCCAATATTGTACATCAACACTGTGGTCGGTGGATACTTAGTACCAAGCCATGCAGTATACTATGGTGACTTGTAATTTTTTCTCCATGGAATTTTCTATTACTTGGTTACTTAGTTTACTATGTACTTATAATTAGTTCAACTCCCCTATGTCCCCTATTTGTGTAACTCTTTTGTCATTAGGTTGAAACACATTAGATAGATTCTATTAATTTCATCTTTTGGAAGAAACTTTCCTGAAGTTTCCTGACCTCGTCCCATATGAACTGCTTCCCCTCTGGGTCCGCTGACCATGTCATCATCCTAAAATCTTTTGGACCATAATCCTGAGGACTCCCTAAATGTCTCTTGTGTATTTCCTGTCTCTTTTTCTTGGATGTCCTCTCATTTTAGTGGATGTCCTCTCATTTTCGTGGAATCCAGATAAAGGATGCATGGACCTTGATTCATTGTTGCCTTGCTTCAAGTGTTTCTAATGAGAAATCAATTCCATTTTGTCTTTTGATCATTTTAAACTGTTTTCTTTTTTTTTGGTGATAATTAGAATTTCTTGTCCTAAGTGTTCTGAAATGCGATATATATTCCTGTGGTTTTGTTTCATTTATTTTACAGGGCATCTCTGTGGGCATTTTCAATATGGACACTTAGGTCATTCAGGTCTGGAAAATTTTCTTGAACTAGTTTTGACAATTTCTCCCTTTTGTTTTCTTTATTGTCTCTTTCTAATTTCCTATTATACGGAAATTTGTCCTACAGACCTAATCCTCTAGTTTTATATTTTTGCTCGTGTATAATATGTTGGCCTTTTTTGTCTGTTTTGTGGGATATTATTTTATCTTTCAAAATATTTTATAATTTTCCATTTCTGCTATTATGTGCTTAATTCTCATGAGCTCTTTCTTAATCTCTGACTGCTCCTTGTATAGTACTCCATTCTTGCTCCATGGATACATTATCTTTTTGTTTTTCTACTCTCTTCCATCATTTTTTTTTCAAATTGTTTTCATTTATGTTTTGTTTTTGTTGCTAATGTTGGTTTGATTTCTTATTGTTTAGTTTTTTTCTTTTTTAAATTTTTTATTTAATATTTATTTTTGAGAGAGAGAGAGAGAGACAGAGTGCAAGCAGGAGAGGAGCAGAGAGAGAAGGAGCCACAGAATCTGAGACAGGTTCTAGGCTCTGAGCTGTCAGTGCAGAGCCAGATGTGGGGCTCGAACCCAAGAACCACATCATGACCCGAGCCTAAGCCAGATGCTTAACTGACTGAGCTACCCAGGCGTCCCTAGTTTTGTCTTTCATATAGGGTCTTTCTTAAGCTGTCTGGTGATCTGGGTTTCAGGTCATATATAAACGCAGAACAAAAGGAGCAGAGTGGGCATTTTGCACAGGAATGGAGCTTTCACTATGGACTTCACTCAGTCTGAGCTGTGGTGGAAGGAAGTCTTAAGGGAATTAGAAGTCTGTGCAAGACATCTACCTCACAGGAGACCTGTACAGTTTCTACAGGCAAGGGCACACTACCTTTATAAAACAGGTGAGAAAGGGATGCTTAAACTGGCAAAAGTGGCTTGACAGAATTTAGGGTTTGATTTTCTCAGCTTAGAACCTTCTCGAGTTTTATCATCCCAATTTTTCGGGAACCCAATCTTTCATAACCAGTGACCTAATTGTTGACCTAAGAGACTCCATGAGAGTGGGGATTCATCTTGCATTATTATTTAGACTTCGGGTTTGGTTTTCAGAAATCCTGATCCTACAGGTCTAGTAAATAGAGATTTCTTTTATGGCAATCGTGGAAGCTCTGGCCTTTTACTTAGACTTGATCCTGAACTCAAATTTTCTTTCTCTAAGTTGGTTCCCTTTAGAAACAACCAACAGGAGCACCTGGGTGGCTCAGACAGTTGAGTGTTCGACTCCTAGTTTCGGCTCAGGCCATGATCTCACAGTTCGTGGGTTTGGCCCTACGTTGGGCTCTGTGCTGACAGCATGGAGCCTGCTTGGGATTCTCTCTCTCTCTCTCTCTCTCTCTCTCTCTCTACCTCTCTCTCTCTGGCCCTCCCCCACTTGTACTCTCTCTCTCTCTCTCAAAATAAATGAATAAATTTAAAAAACAAAAAAGATTAGAAACAATCAACAAACACTATAGTTCTCATGTTCACTAAAAAGCTCTAAGGTGACAACTAAGGTGTCAACCAAGACTTACTTTCTCTAAGAATTTGATCCTAGATGACTCCAGATGATGATGGAAGCAAATCTTTTTTTTTCTTAATGTTTATTTATTTGAGAGAGGCAGGGGAAGGGGCAGAGAGAAAGGGAGATGGAGGGTCTGAAGCAGGCTCTGTGCTGAGAGCCGAGAGCCAAGAAGGGGCTCGAACTCACAGACTGAACCTTGAGATCATGACCCAAGCCAAAGTTGGACACTTAACCGGCTGAGCCCCTAAAGTAAATCTTTTACCACCAAAAGCCATGACCTTGAAAGAGACAAATAAACAGGTTTGGGGGAAGGTGAATTCAGATTCCTTTTCAAGTGGTATACTTTCGGGAATAGTGGAGAAAGTGAATGAATAGGTAATATAAGTGAGAGAGAGAGAGAGAGACAGAGACAGAGACAGAGACAGAGCTTTAGTGGGGGAGGGGAAGGGAGTGAGGGAGACCTAGAATCCGAAGCAGGCTCCAGGCTCTGAGCTGTCAGCAGAGAGCCCAACGTGGGGCTCGAACCCACAAACCCCATGAGATCATGAGCTGGGCCTAAGTCGGATGCTCAACCGACTGAGCCACCCAGGTGCCCTTGCTTTAAAAAAATTTTAAGGACATTCATATTTATATGAATTTACACCTGGATCTTGTAGTTTTTATAAAACTAATAAAGACAATGCTTGAGTTTATATAACACGTTCATTTAATGTTTATTTATCTTGAGAGAGAGAGTGATAGTGAGTGGGGGAGGGGCAGAGAGAGAGGGGGAGAGAAAGAATCCCAAGCAGGCTCTGCACCATCCACACAAAGCCCAACATGGGGCTCACCAACCATGAGATCATGACCTGAGCCGAAATCAAGTTAGATGCTTAACTGATTGACCGACCCAGGCACCTCTGTAAGAAGTGCATTTAAATTATGAACAAATTTTGCCAAATTTTGATGAACTCTTGTATAGTTTACTCTTTCTTTCCAACCAACATTTTAATTTCTTCTTACTGATGGTCCAATTACTTCTTATTCTTCTGAAAATCTTTCTGCTTGATTTAAACTCTGATTCTTTTCCATTTGCTTCATTATTTCACATATTTCACCTGCCCTAATTCTTGGATAGACAAATTGTCCTTTACTACCCACCCTCCGTTAGTGTCTCCCAAAAACGGTTTTTAGGTAATTGTGTCTGTAATAAAGTCATTCAGATCTTTCGATGAGTTTTAATCAAATGCTGAAATGTTCTATTCTGGCCAAATTAATGTTGGGTGAGATGGAAGGTAAGATCTGCATTTATAATCCTTAAATATTTTAAAATGAAAACTTTTAATTTTTGTTATAATTAATTAATTCATTCTAATTAATGTTAATTTCTCCTTTGGAGAAGTAAAATACAGAATTATCACACTGGAACCAGAATAAAATTCATTCAGCATCTGTTACTGTGCTCCTCAAATTTCCACTTGAAAGCTCATTTAAAAGCCATGATAGATTGCCTTTTTTTGTTGATAAATTGTTTTTTAATGCATCTGTGAGAAAACTGAAATTCAATTAGTTTTTATGTTGTAAGTGGCCATTAAACTATGAGTTCAGCTCTAGAGAGATTTATTTGGATTTATTATTATGTATGGCTTCTTTTGTGGTTGTTATCATTGGATAACACTTGTATGTTGTTGAATGCTAAGTACCTATAGCCATGCCTGCCTCAGTTTCACCAGTCCGTGAACACATGTGAGAGGAAGGAAAGCAGGAAGGTATTTCCCCGTTATGCAGGTTTTTCTTAGAATATGGTGAGCTTTTGCATTGTATTAGTGAACATTCATAAAGGGCTTTCATGTTTATCAATGTATTTCCATGCATGTCTGTAAATATACATTTTATGATGAGTTTTTTAACAACATAGAACACCGATTTATTAATTTATTCCTAAAATATAACTGTTACATGGGCTGGAATACTTAGATTCCGTGAGTGCATTCTCTTCTCTACAATACAGTTTGCTTGGGAAGGGAGATTATAATCAGAAGGTGATTAAATAAACCTGAGGATAGAGCGAGGGGAGCGAATGGATGGTTTTCATTCCTACTGGCAGCCAGCGGGGAGAGTGGTGCACCCACTTCTTCAGGACAGATGGAGCTACTGATCCAACATCCACGTTGGTCCACAGCTACCTTTCTTCCTGGATTGAGTCTCTCTCGTACACTTTCCCGATATTCATAATTCAAAACTGACCGCCGCTCTTGTGTTAACAGAATCTTTAGCCTTGCTACTACCATCGGTTAGGCTTCAGTCTTGTACTCTCTTCAAACTTTTACCCTAGAAGACACTCTCTCTTGTGATATCTGCCTATATCTGAGTTCATCCATTGTGTATTGCCTTTGTCAGTGCAACTCAGTAGGAAAGGGGCCTCTCTGCTATTTCGGAGAGTGTTTGTATTGCAGTATCTATGGTGGTTTATACCCAAGAATATCTGCATTTTAAACGTATTAACACACATTTCAACAAGGACTCATATACTGACACTGCACTGAGCCCTTCACATGCATTTTCTCACGCCAACCTATGTGGCAGGGAGTTATTTATTCTCATTATTATAGATGAAGAACCCAAAGCACAGTGAGCTAAGAAAATTCCCCAAGGTCACACAGCAGGTATTTTAGGTGCTAAATCCTGCCTTTCTGACTCTGTGTACCATGGTGCATTTCTCCTTCATTCTTCATGAAGAATATATTCTTCATATGTATACACACCTCAGTACAACATATTATAGCTTTTGATTCAGGAATCTTTCTCTAAAAATTTATCTAAAGAAAATCATACAGGATAAATAGAAAGATTTACTTAGAAGGATGTTCACCACAGTGTTGTTTTGCTTCAAAAAATGAAAATTAACTACATGTACAATAAGAAAATTAAATATATTGTGGTACATTCATACAGTGAAGTACCATTAAAAGTAATAATGAATTCTATATTTATTGAATTAGGAAGATGTTCAAAATTTTGTATTAAGTGAAAAATTCAACTTTAAATCAATATATGGAAGGGTGACTGGCTGGGTCAGTCAGTAGAAGCAACTCTTGATCTCAGAGTCCTGAGTTCCAGCCCCCCGTTGAGTGTAGAGATTACTCACACACATACAAAAAAAAAATAATTAATTAACTAATTAATTAATTAAAAAATAAATCAGTATATGGAGTTGTATCTTTTTTTTTCTTTAGTCTCTTTTCCAACCAACTTTATTGAGATCTAATTGCATCTACATTGTATGAGTTTAAGGCGTACAAAGTTGTGATATGATACACCTATATATTATGAAAGGATTACCACAATAGGCTTAGTTTTAACACCTCCATTGTCTCACATAATTACTTTTTGTGTGTGTGGTGAGAATATTTAAGGTCTACTCTCTGTAACTTTCAAGTATGTAATACAGTCTCACTATGCTGCACAGTAGATTCCCAGTTCTTACTCATCTTACACCTAGAAATTTGTATGTTTTAACATCTCTCCCACCTCCCTCCCCCCAGCCCCTGGCAACTACCATTCTACCATGTACTTCTATTATTTAACTTTTTAAGATTCCACATATAAGTGAACAACACACAGAATTTGCTTTTTTCTGACCTATTTCCCTTAACGTAATGCCTTCAAGGTGAATCCATGCTATTGCAAATTGCAGGATTTTTTTCTTCTTTATGGCTGAGTAATATTCCATTGTATCTATATAGCACATTTTCTTTATCCATTTATCCATCGATGGATGTTTAGGTTATTTCCATGTCTCAGCTATTGTGAATAATGCTGCAGTGAACAATGAGTGTGGGACGGCAGAAAGTTCTTTGAGATAGTGATTTCATTTCCTTCAGATGTATACCCAGAAGTGAGATTGCTGGACTATATGATAGTTCTAATTTCAATTTTTTGAATAATCTCCAAAATGTTTTCCACAGTGGCTGAACCAATTTATTTTCCCGCCAACAGTGCACAAGCGTTCCCTTTTCTCCATATCCTTGCCAAGACTTGTTACTTCTCATCTTTTTGATAACCATCCTAACCCAAATGACCCCCTCTTCATTTCTGTTCCTGAAGGGGCCCCATTTGACTTCCGAGTCCAGATCATTATTTGACAGAGTACTCTTCCTAGTTACAGGGTGGTGCTACATTATATTGGAACTGCCAAAACCATTTAAAATGTACAAGGGGTCATCGACATGGTTTTGACATGGAAGAAATTCCACCAAAGTACCCAGATACTGCATTTATGCCCCTCTGCTTCTGTTGCACCAGAAGGGTTGCCATTACACAAATTTCCCCTAATAAAGAAGGATCCCTACTCCCTTTATAATAAATCCCTGGCTTAATTTTTCTCTCTATGAAAATACATAGGCAAACCTCTACGGGGAATTATGAAATCTCAGAGTTCTTGGCTACTTGATCTCTGGACACCTAGTATCTAAACTGCAGGTCCTAAAACTAGCATTCTCCCAGCTACAGCCCCCTTCTACAGCCTATCCACCTTCCACCTCCTCTGACCCCAGTTCAGTCCTCGATACTCCTCTGCCCCCTTCCGTAACTCCTGGGACTGGTAGCCACCTAAGCACCTACCCTAGGGAATTGGTGGCTCTTCAGGGCTTATCCCATCTCCTGGCAACAATCTCCCCTATACCACTCTGGTGGTCCATTGGAACAATAAAAATACAGTCCTTTTGGCCCTATTAGATTTGGGGGTCCAAGTCACTGCTATTCCAGGAAGTCCCTCTAAATTCATCCCTAAAGAGGGAGTCCTACATACAGGGCATTGACAGTAAAGTAATCACAGGTGTACAAATCCATTTTGATGCAATTGTTGATACCACTTGCCTCAAATAGCTTCCTCTGGTGGTGGCCCCCTTGGCTCTTTCTTCCCTATTACAGGCATGGAGTCATGGACATGACACTTTATGGAACAAGCCCCAGTCCTTGGCCTTCCTGGTAAAACCCACCAAACAAAGCACTGATGCCTCTTTCTCCTCCAGTCAGGATGGTAAACACCCTCTAATACCAACTTAAACAGAGCACTGAAGACCTACGCCCTGTTATTAAACAAATGCTTGAGACAAAATCATTAAGCCCACAATCTCCTCTTTCAACAACCCCATTTGGCCAGGCACTAATGAGTGGTACCTCACCATTGATTACGGGAACCTCAGTGCTCATGTTCCACCTATTAAATCTCCAATTCCTCACGTTATAGAATTGATTGAAGAGCTACAGTAGGCCCAAGGAGTGTCCTGTGTGGTCACTAATCTAGCTAATGTGTTTGATTCTGTTCCCATCACAGAGAAATCCCAATTTGATTTCACTTTTGAGGGTGCTCAGTACACATTTAGGCAGCTCATAACGAGACATTTTAACAACTCTGCCATAGCACGTAGCCTCTGTTGCCAGGATTTCAATAGCTTACAGTCGGGAAATGGCCATTTGGGGCCATTTAATGATGACATATAGATGATATATAGATGACATTATGCTGAGGGGACCCTCTGAGGAAGTGGTACGGACAGATTTGCACACCCTTACTCAGCACTTACATCAGTGTGGCTAGGAAACTTCCCCCTATAAGATCCAAGGGACAGCCTCACCTGTCAAGTTTCTGAGCATCAGCTTCTCTAAGCACTGAAAGATTCCCTGAGCCATCAAACATCAATTGCTCACTACTGAACCACCCACTATTCTCAGACAGGCACAACACATACTAGGCCTTTTCACGTTTTCTCCTAATTCTTTGCCTATATATGCAACCGTATGCAAGTCTGCCAGCTTCCATGGGGGTGAGGCCCAACAGTGTACTTTAGAAGCTGCTCAATGGATATTCCAACAAGCCTCACCTTTACTCCCAGTTGGCTTTACATCCTGAGTTGAGTCCTTGGCCACACCTGACTATACCTCCTGGAGTCTCTGGACCAAACATGAGTCTACCTGACTTCCTGTGGGGTTTTAGGCAAAGCACCCGCCTCAGGGGCAGCCCAGTATATTTATTTTGAGTGCCACCTTTTTGCATCCTATTGGGCTTTTTTAGGAACCAAGGTCTTAATGGGCCCTCATTTAGTACTAGTGCCCTGGGCTAGACATGCCTGCCAGCAGAAGCTCAGCAAAGCCTCTGATGCCCTTATTTTGCCTTTGGGAGAGGACTCAACCTGACATCAAATGTCTTTCTAAATTACGAGAGGGTGTGACTTCTGCCATGCTCAGCCCCTTGCCTGAGAGTCATGTGGAATTGGGAATGGTACCCCCACTTCTTCCTCCTCTGGCTACATGGTGAGCCCCTTGGGACCAACTGTCTGAGATGGACAAGGATTCAGTGTTCTTCACTGATGGCAGTGCCAGCATCATAAACAATGCAAGTCACTGGAGGGGTGCAGCACCCTGCTGGTCTCAGGCACCTCTCTGACAGAAGGGTGCTCCCAGCTCAGCCCAACTGGTGGACCTGTAGCTGTTCAACCAGCCCGTAAGAAAGAGTCTTTCGAAGATCCACATTTGCAGATTCCTGGAGTTTTGCAAATGGCCTTGCAGTTTGGTCTAGCCTTCCATCTGTTTTCAGAAATGCCTAATGAACACACAGTCCAAACACAGATTTAGATGACATGTAGGCCATCCATGATGCTACTCTTCTAGGAGAGTTTTCAAAATGCTCTCCCGAATCTTACATCCTACTGGAGTTCTGTCTATCTGAATTATATAAGAACATTAGTAGATAACTGAAAAAGAACCCCGAAGACTTATTTGCATCACAGCTAAAATATGTAATTAGAACTCAGTGATAGAATACTCCAATGCAGCTACATGGGAAATGACAAAATCCAGATGTGTGCGTCCAAATGCTATCTTGGGGGTAAATAAGACTGCCTTCAAGATCACGGAGGAAATCATGAAGAATAAGTACAACCCTGCTAATGACTATTTACTCTCTTCAGCAGCTGCTCTTTAGAACTGGATGTTTCGTGTTGCCAAAAGACAACAGATATTGGAGTGGAGATAAACAATTCTATGTATACTTATTTTTCCCAGCACATAGAATTAGGGGAAACAACCCAGAAAATCATGGAATTAGTAATTTTCATTGTTTGAATGTTAACAAAATTATTGCTATAATTATTTTGCATATTATTGTAGAAAATTTAGAAAGTAAGAGTATTAGAAAAAGATTGTCTATCATCCTATCATTGACTAATCACCATGTGTTGTATATTTCCTACTACTTTCTTTTTGTGCATAATTCAAATCATTTTTTAAAACTGTTTACTTCATTTGCATAAGAGACTGAAATACGGAGAACAAACAGAGGGTTGCTGGAGGGGGTGTTGGGTGGGTAGATGGGCTAGATGGGGGATGGGCTTTAAGAAGGGCACTTGTTGGAATGAGCACTGGGTGTCATATGTAAGAGATGAATCACTAAATTCTATTCCTGAAATCATTATTACACTCTATGTTAACTAACTTGGATTTAAATTAAAAACAAAAATGTTTACTGCATTTGCATACGTATTTGGTTCCAAGAAAAAAAGTGTGTATCTTTACATGCTTCTTGCCATTCTTTGTTACTATGACCAAAGCAGCATGGCCTTTGGGGAACAGAAGGCTGGAGAAATTCAGAGCTTATCTGAGGCAGTGGTAGATGCATAGGTACCTTATCAGTGAGATGATTTATCTACATAATTCCTCATTTTCCTTCCTCTTGTTTTTAGAGGAAAGAGGGGGTTAGTAATGCATATTCTAAATGAATTTTAATGACAAACACAACTTCTTCTTTTCCTTTTTTTATTTTGTGTCATTTTTAGTAGTTCTCAAGTATCACACCAAGTACAGTAGGTAGTTTAAAAGGGAAAAGCAAGTGAATTGTTGCTATTGGTGGTTAAATTATGAGTGTATGTAAGTGACTCCCATTTTAATAAGTCAGAATGGATAAACTATGCTTGCCATCAATTTGAGTCCTCTTGTGCTCTCTAAACAGTAGAGATGGAAGGACTGAGTGGAAATGCGTGCGGTGGATTTGAACAGACCCCTGAGCATACCTGTGAATGGTGCCATGTGTACAAATGTCCCACAACATGAGTATCACCTCAGAGGAGAGAAGGAAACACCTGGTGTCTGACATCCTCCCCTTCTGTCCTTGCAAGGGCAAGTAGAAATTTAAAATAAAAGGTTTAATTATACCAGTGGAAAATAAGGAAGAGACTCCCCCCCGCCCCCGCCTTTTCTTTCAGCATTTACTTTAGAAATCTTACTGTAAATTTGTTTTTTGCTCCTTTGAGATGTACACAAATCTCTTTAAAAGGCTAAATAAGCCTCTGTCCAGTTTTACAGCCCAGGGATGTTTTTCTTATGGACCTGGAAGTCCTCTTTTCAAAACACAACCATCAAGGAAGACAGAGCTCCCGTGTCTCAGTTGTTTTTGGAGGGTAGGAGCCTAACTTGCAACGGGTGCCTTACTCCAAGTTGCAAAAGTACCTCCTGTTGTAAAGGTAAGAAAAATGTATCTTTTCTTAGAAAAAGGAATTAGCAAGCACAGATGGCCATCTCACCAAGGGGATTTAGGATGGACTCTGTGCCAAAAGGTGTGGTCCCCCTCTCCGCTGAGGGCTGGCTGTTGCTTCTCTTAAGAATATGTATTGAATGTGTTGTATCTGCTTGACCATATAAAAGGGGAAGTGTAGTCCTGTCTTTGCCATCTCTGTAGTGGATTACATGTGATGTGCATCAAATTCTGGTTTAATGTGTATTCAATAATAAAGCTGCTCTCTTCTTCTATCTCTTCTACTTTCATCAAGGTAGACAGGTGTTACCAGCTGAATTATGTCCTCCTAAACTTCTATTTTGAAGTCCCAACCCTCAGTACTTCACAAAGTGACTATATTCTGATATGGGTTTTTTAAGTAGTAATTAATTTAAAATGAGGTCATTTAGGGGGGCTCTAATCCAGTTTTCCTGGTATCCTTATAAGAAGAGGAAATTTGGACACACACACAGAGGTTAGGCCATGTGAAGGCACAGGGAATAAGATGGCCATCTACAAGCCAAGGAGAAAAGCCTCAACCTGCTAGTACCTTGATGTCAGATTTCCATCCTCTAAGAACGGAGACTCAATAAATTTCTGTTGTTTTGAACTCTATTTCCCCAACACCTTCCATTCTTACTTCCTGCTCTTGTTAATTGTTGCCTTCCACAAATATTTACTGAACATGGAGTATTAGTACACATCATGTTCTGGGCTAAGTTCTAGGGATGCAGTGTCTAATAAAACATGGCCTTTCCCACAGAGCTAAAGACAATACGAAGCTGCAAGTTTCATTCACAGCATTTTCCACCACATCTTCAGTGCTTTGCTCCAGGGATGATCCAGAATCATCACTAAATAACACTTGTTGAATGAACGAAGGGATGCCCAGAGGAGGAGCATCCAAATTGGACTTGTGGGTCAGAGAGGACTTCCAAGAGAAGGCGACATTTGAGCTGAATTTTAAAAGATGACTAGGAGTAAACTATTTGCAGGCAGGAAGAAAACTTCAGGCTGAGGAAATAGCATGCTTTATGACAATGAGGTAGGAATCATCAGAATACAATGAAGGAATTTTGTGCTGCAAAGAATACCAGTGTGAGAGTGAAAAAGGAATGAGTGACAATGGGTCTCTTCTTGATTAGCTGTTGACCTTGAGCTCTGTCCTTGGCTCACTTAGTCCAGTTCTAGCAAGGATTCTGCATAGTCAATTTAATGTAAACCTCCACCCTCAGGCCTGACCACCCTCTACACCTGATCAAATTCCTTATCTCCCACCTCAGTTCCATCTTCATCCTGGCCTGTCTTCACCAAGAATCCAGTTGAGCCAGTCTAGCCAGAATCCTTGAAGACTTGACGTTTCCTCTTAGTAATTTTCTATTCACTGACCCCCACCCCACTCCTTGGCTATAAATCCCTGCTTGTCCTTGTGTTTGGTAGGTGAGCCATGTCTCTCTTCCCCACTCCCAAACACTCTGCAGTGGTCCATCTTAAACAGAGTCTTCTATACCATCTCTAACAAGTGTCATGGATGTCATGAATACTTTTTCTTTAACTAAGTGACAAGGAAATAAGATTTCAGAATGAGTTGGCCCTTTACAATTTGAAGCCAATCTTATTGCTTGACTTTTGTCCTGCAAACTAAGAATTTTTATACAGCAGGTGCCATTATGGGGTTAATTTAGAGGCGGAAAACCAGCTATCACAGATGAGTGAGATGAGAAGGGATGAAGGCACGGAATAAGACAAAGACAGAAAGAAAGGAGGTAAGCCTAAGATACAGGTGAGAACAATCTCAAAAGGGAATCCTATAGGATAGGAAAGTACAAGTTAGTAAGATAAGAAACAGTGAGCTGTATCCAATTGTTCCCAGGCACCTCAACAGACCACTCATAGAGATTGCTAATATAGTTTTATGAGTTCCTGGAATTAAAACCCGGTTGTTCTATTTCATTCGCTTAAAAAGGGCCCTTTCCAAATTGTTTTTATGAGTTTTTAAGCAGTCCTCACAAGATGCAATCCTCTGGCCATCTAGAAGACAAATGAAATAATCAACACATGCTTGGCTACTTGAAAATTATATTCATATTAACTTCAAAGGCAGCAGAGAAGAAATCACAGTGAGAACAACTGAGTGTGGTTGCTTGAGAACAGAACATATCCAGTGTTGTAAGTCAGAGTTTTACAAAATATGTAAAACTGACAGGCAGTTCCTGCCTCAACGAAATCTCAAATGATGTGGAGACCATGGTTATTCCCGCTGGCACTAGTGTTGACTTGAAAGGAAGCAAATTTACACTGCCCACTCACAACAATCCCTTGTAAATATTTGTTCCTCTTACAGTTGAGTTATCCCAGCACTGAGCTTTTCTGCTTGCAGTGTGAATCGCAGATGGGGCTGAGGGAAGGAGGAGAAAGAATTAGTGGTTTCCTGAAAGTGGTGCTGCCTTTTTCCCTGGAGTGATAGGCTCCTTTTCCTTTTACTCAATGAGAGGTCAGATGGCAAATGACAAGGAAGGAAGGAGAAAGGAGAGAGAAAAGGATTTTCGCACCTCAGTAATTATATTAGGTATTTTGTTAGGTTCTCTAATTTAAATTGCAATCACAATGATGCAGGCAGATTATCTTCCTCAACCAAACTTCCTTGCTTAGGGGCTCTATTATCTAAATTAAAAAACAAATAGGTTCTCATTTTTTTCCTAAGATGTATCTAGTTCATTGTTTTAACGAGGAATATTTTTTCACTTTGAGAAATGAATGTAAATATCTCAGAGGTGTGCTGAGTTATTTTAATCCATTTCCATAGTTTGGGTTTCATCCTCTAAAAAGCGTAAACAAATCTAAAAGAAAAATTCTATCTCCCTTCCCCTACATATTCTTAAGGTCTTAAATTATTTTGGTTATGATTTACCCATCTTGAGGATAAAGTCATATCCTCACTCTGAGACACAGACAAGGACTGAGATGTGCCTCTCACACGACCCTGCCCACACAGCCCCACGTCCCTCCACTCCTGGAGCCCACAACCTTACCCCTAACTGCTCTTCTCTGCTCCTTTTGGCCAAATTCAAACTGTGCAAACAATGGCTTTGGATTTGTAAGAAAAATCCTTTATACTTCAAGAGAACTATCTTTGACCAGCTACAGTGGCCCCTGCCCTTAACTGGGTTTTGTTTTTCATGGTTTTGGCAGTCAACCTCGGTCTGGAGGCAGATGATACTCCTCCTAATATAGTGTCAGACGACCAGTAGTAGCCTAATGTTATGTGACAATGCCTACCTCATTCACCTCCCTTCATTGCACCACACAGGCATTTTGTCATCTCACACTGTCACAAGAAGGGTTTATTTTATTATTAATTATTGCTATTATTCTCTTACTATGCCTAATTTATAAACTAAACTTTATCATAGGTATGTATGTATAGGAAACAATATAATCCATTTAGGGCTTGGTACTATCTGGCTTCAGAGGGTTGTGAAACGTATCCTCCCACTGATAAGGGGGGACCACTATATTCCGCAAACCAGCTGAACTTTGGCTGACCCTTTCAGGTAAAATCTGATTAAAATGTCCATCATGTTTGGGCGCCTGGGTGGCTCAGTCAGTTGAGCGTCTGACTTCGGCTCAGGTCGGGATCTTGCAGTTTGTGAGTTCGAGCCCGGCGTTGGGCTCTGTGCTGACAGCTCAGAGCCTGGAGCCTGTTTCAGATTCTGTGTCTCCCTCTCTCTGCCCCTTCCCTGCTCATGCTCTGTCTCTCTCTGTCTCTCAAAAATTAATAAACGTTAAAAAAAAATTAAAAAAAAATTTTCGCCATGGTTGCCCATATTAGAATGCTCTTTTGGAGCCTTCTCACATCCAGCAAAGGCTTATGCTAATGATGAACTGGTTTTCAAACATCGTTTCTGTTCTGTTGTACAAGAGGATGATATGAGTTGTATGGCAGTTTTTAAACCTTGTGTTGTTGAATGGTTGATGATAGAAATTAGAACCAGTAAATGAAGAAAGATGTTTTCAAAATGACTTCAGTCAGGGGCCCAGGAAGAAATAGCCAGCACACTTAAAAGACTGAATGGAAAAGAATTTTAATGAAATGAC
Source organism: Acinonyx jubatus (assembly GCF_027475565.1). Lineage (NCBI taxonomy): Eukaryota > Metazoa > Chordata > Mammalia > Carnivora > Felidae > Acinonyx > Acinonyx jubatus. The sequence goes on along the minus strand of NC_069385.1, from coordinate 14,363,090 downwards.
TATTTACAGAAATGTGGGCAGAGGATGGTATTAAACCAGCAATAAAAGGAAGCCCTTACTAACCCAAGGCCCAGAGACATGGATAAGAGGCTGACAGAATCTTGACCACGGAGTAACTCAGCTGCTATCAAAACCATGAGGCAGGGAGGAGGATGGGGGTTAAATATCCAGGTCCCACTGTCCTCCTACCCTCTGATCCCCTGCCTTTATCTACTGATGGCTGAAGATGATGGGATACCAGAAGGCAAGGTAGCCCAATGAAGCAGAATTAAGAGGTGAGCCTCCCAGGACAGAGATTGGCAGAGAAGATCTGAGAGGGCAAATGGAAGTATTGTCTCCAGTTGGGCTCCTGGGAAACAGATTCCCGCAAACAGATAGGAGTGTGGGCCAAATAGGAAGGTACTCTCGAAGGAACTGTGATTGGACAGAGCAAAACTTGAGCTGTAATGCAGCGGCAACAAATGCCCCAGCTGATTCCTGCAAGTGTCTGCTGCTGAGACAGGTCTTTGGAGATGTCCTGAATTGGGACAAGTGGCCTGGGCTTTTGTTCTCAGCTTTACCAATCTTTGGATGCTGTCTGCCCCTGAGGAGAGGGCATCGAGGCATCTCCCTTCAGCCAGGGGCAGTTCTCAGGTAGAGAGTCCTCAGGCTAGGAGCCCTCTGGCAGTCAACACAGGTGGCCTCTAAGGAGCGAGGACCCAATCCTGAAGGGGGGACCCACGTGGTCATAACAGAGTCTACTATAAGCATCTCCTGGAAAAAAGCAATTCAGAAAAGTAGCTATTTGGGGCACTAGGGAGTTGAATATCCTGATTATTAAAAAAATGTTGTAAATAATTACTTGTAAAAATAATTTTAATTGTTTTTTAATCATTTTAACTCTACGAAACACCTTGAGAAAACATTATCTTAGTTTCAGTTAAACTGCATCAACGCTGACTCATTTTTCTGTGAAGCTGGACTTCTGAGGATTTACCGATAACTTCAAAACAAAACCTGTCAACCGATGAAAGACAAAATTGCAAAATAAAATGGGTGCATTTATTTGGGGTCTTAGGGATTGCAATCCCTAAGGTTAGATTGAAATTGAGTGTGCTCCTGAGAGGAAAAGAGGTTAGAGTTTTTAAAAGGAAAGAGGGGATTTACATAAATTGCTTTTTCCCCCTTTTTAATGGTTAATTTATTGATTTTGAGAGAAAGAGAGAGGGAGCAGGGGAGGGGCAGGGACAGAGATAGAGAGAGAATCCCAAGCAGCCTCTGCACTGATAGCAGAACACGGGGCTCGATCTCAGGAACCGTAACATCATGACATGAGCAGAAATCGTGAATTGAATGGTTAACCGACTGAGCCAACCAGGTGCCCCTAAATTGTTGTGAACAAGATCGGATTGGTGCTGGTATAGCTATATTTACACTAACCTATATGTGATTGATTGCTAGGGCTAGTGACAGGCGGAAAGTCCATTTATGTCCAGTTTAACACATAACAGAAGCCTGAGTGCAGCAAAAATTTTGAGAATTTAACACAGAAGATGTACATAAGCCTCACTTCCTCAATGTCCTCCTGGCTGTTTTAAATAATCCTCTTAGCAATGCTTACTCCATTTTATTCTATTACCAAACCTAATCAGGAACAGACATCCAACCTCATGAGGATTCTTTTTCCAGGAGGCAGAGCTATGCCCTCTCACTACCACCCCCCATTTCTATCTTTATTTCTTTTTTATTTTTATTTTTTCAAAAATTGTTTTAGACACTACAACTCCCAGTCCATGACCTGGGCAGAACACAACGTGACTGCAGTAACACCGTGCTCCTTGGAATGTATACGTCAACAAGTTACAAAGGTGAAAGGAGAGGTAAACACATAGGGAAATAAAATAACCAAATGCTTTACCCTTAAAAAAATAAAACCGTCAGGACTGGAGCTGATTCTCTAGAGCAGTACAGTGACCCAAAAGGAAAGGCATATATCAGATTAGTCACAGTAGATGAAAATCTACTGAAAAGTCAAAAGTCTAGGGCACTGGGTGGCTCAGTCGGTTAAGCATCCAACTTTGGCTCAGGTCATGATTGCAGCTTGTGAGTTCCTGAGTTTGGGCTCCAAGTCGGGCTCTGTGCTGACGGCTCAAAGCCTGGAGCCTTCAGATTGTCTCCCTCTCCTTCTGCCCCTCCCCCACTCATGCTCCCACGCTCGCTCACGCGCTCTCTCTCCCTCTCTCAAAAAATTAACATTAAAAAAATTTTTTTAAAAACAAAGTCTTCTTCAATTTGCATAATCAACCTGCAATTCTGGTACAGATCTGAGTAAGAAGCTGGACCCCTCAGGTGGTGGCGAGAAAACCAAGGACATTTCTCACACATTATTTAAAAGCTGAGCAAAAGCACGAGTCAGATCTGAGTGCTGTAGACACAAAGGTCTTGCCTCATGACGTTTCCTAAAAACACAGGGAAAAGTATCTCTAAAAACAGTTTTCAGAAAGAACCAGGGGAATGTTTTCAAAAAGATTTCCTTGGTAAGCTCAAGAATGATGCATTGAGACAGAAGCAGAAAATCAAAAATAGTGTGAGATCAAGTAAAAAATGACTGACGTCAGAAGAGAATTAAAGAAAATCCAAACTGTAAGAGAAGAAGTAAAGCTGTAATGTTTGCCACTGACCCTGCAAAACCAGTGACCAGGAAAACAAACAAATTTGCTCTTTAAGAACATAAAGAAAAGGGGGCAAAAACTGATGAAAGAGACAGTGACAGATGGAATGGAAATACTAAGGATGGAAATATTGGCTAAGGAAACCCAAGAATACTAAAAACATCAATAATCACCTAAATAATAAAGGCAAATTTATCTAAATTAAAAAAAAAAGAGTCTGCAAATAAAACATATGGGGTATGCAGAAGCTTGTCACGGAGGTGGCCTTATATTTATTTCCGTCACTCTTGCTACAAGTCACAGAAAAGAAAGATAGAGAAAATGTAAGGAATGTTGAGCATCTAGACCTCTCAATGAACAGGAAGATTTATTTACATACACATAATAGTTTTTAAGATTTAAGTAGTTTTTTAAGATTTTAAGTAGATTTTAAGATTCTTCCTGAATTGGAAACCAGTTCAGTGAATTTTTAGCACTGTAACATTTAGAAAGTTTATCTCTGGAGACTTGTGGTTTCCATTCTGACATGTAAAGAGCTTGGAGGTCATCACTCTCCTCCCACAAGGAAACTGGGGATGAAAACAAATGCTTAAAAAAACAAAACAAAACAAAACAAAACAAAACAAAAAACCCTCCTCTTAGATTCATGAGAGAATTGAGGTCACAGGGATGGCCACTGCCGTGACAATTTGAGGGAGATGAACAAAGAGAATCACCTAGAGTATCACCTGCTGCACGAGCTAATAGCAGGAGCTCTAAACCACAGTGGAGGGATTGCTGGAGGGTCAGAGTCGATGACCTTGAGAGCTAAAAGCTCTGGTGGCTTGTCTTAAGAGGGTCTCCACCCTTTCATGAGTTTTGCCTCCTGGGGCTCCACCAGATTTTCCTTGTGAAAATTGGAAGAAAACCCCCTGTACTTCCAGCAGGGGGAAGAAGAAAAGTAACCATCTTGGAATATGCCCAGAGCATTCTGTTTTCCTTAACAAAGATGTGTCCTCCGGGGAAACTATTTTACCAGAGCCTAACCAACATGGGGGAGGGGAAGTGCCCAAGCCTGGTACTTTCCAGCCTTCCTGTCTCACTTGAGGGGTAGGAAGAAGGAAAACAACTCTTGATTTCAGCTCAGGTCATGATCCTAGGGTCACAGGATCAAGCCCCGTGTCGGGCTCTGTGCTGAGCATGGAGCCTGCTTAAGGTTCTCTTTCTCTCTCCTTCAGTCCCTCTCCCCAACTCACTCTCTCTATATAAAACTAAAAAAATAAAAGTAAATAAAAAAAAAGACTTAAAAAAATATGGTGTGGGTTTCTCCAGGTATATAAGGGTTCTTTAAGGATGCTCAGAAGAGTTTTATAGATTTTTTCAAATACATTTTATAATTAAACAGAGAATTCTCTAGTAAGACTTCATTCTATAAATCATATATAGTTATATAAATGTAGATAAATTACTATAGATTATAGATACATAGATATATCTACTTATATATTATATTTAGGTATATATGAAAAGAATCACTTATTTGCATCTGTTTACAACTTACTTATGTTGATTAGGTTTTTTTCTCTTACTTAAACTTTTGAAAATTTGACTCATATCTCCAAAAATTCTATTTTGTTATTTCTGCATCCATGATATCTTGGGTTTTTTGTTTGTGTTTGTTTTATTTTGTGTCTTCCTTTTCCTTTTTTAGTCAACATCTGTTATTTTCTGCCTTGCACCTATCCCTTCTGAAAACACATTACTCCTTCATGTATCTTATAGAAAATTCTTCTTTCACTGTAATTTCTTCATTCAAAGAGGAGATGTTACATTGCAACAGAACCCATACCACAGACGGTAGCTGATCAACCCAGAGTTATTGAAGAGGTGTCTGCAAAAATTTTCATTCTTGGCTTACTTTCTCTGACACTAGTGTCAATGAATTATGCAACATTTTTCCAGAATTATGTGCATATCAAATAGAAGTTATTTCTCCTGAAGAACATCAGAAAATGTACAGGGCATTTCTATGACTATAGGCAGCCCACAGTCCATAGTAAATGGGCTCAATTTGGAATTTTACAGATAAAAGATATTAACTAACCTTAAAAACTGCTCTAAAACTTTTGTATATAAAATCTTGGACATGTATTTCAGTGAATTTGTTTTAGATGGTTTCTAGTCCAGACATCTTTCTTCCCAACTGGATTATACCTGCCTTGAATGAGGAATTAGAACACCACTGCACAAGGCTCTCAGTGGCTTTAAAAAAAATGACATACTTTCTTTGTTAAATTATAATTATATTTTGAATTTGAATGCTTTAATATATTAAAAGGAATAATTTGCATTTTCTAAATGAAAGAATATTATGATATTATCTGATGCATCACAATTCTCAATAGTTTAAAAAGATAAATAATTCATCATAACATTAAAAAAATAAGGTTAGAACTCAGAAAAAGAATTTTTAAAGTATAGCAGTAGTGTGTTTACTACTAAGTCAAGAACTTAAAGATAAGCTATTAAGAATATATGATCTGCAGCCAATTAAACTGTGCTCTTTCCCCATGGGGGCCCAGTGTGCAATGGTTGCAAACAGCAGCCTCCTTGGTAGTGTATGCAGTCTATTGATTGTCTGGGTTGCCCTAAGGGACCTTGGAAACAGCCCTTTCCAGTGGACATTGATGTTTGACCTCATGCTATCTCCAATCTAGGCTCCAGACAGGTACATGGGGTGCCTTTGGAAAGCCCCAGGACACAATGGCCAGGGTCCACATTGACCAAGCATCATGTCCATCTGTACCAAGTTGCAGAACAAGGAGCATGTGATTGACACCCTACACAGGGCCAAATTCAAGTTCCGTGGCCACCAGATGATCCACATTTCCAAGAAGTAGGGCTTTACTAAGTTTAATGCAAATGAATTTGAAGACATGGTGGCTGAAAAGCAGCTCATCCCAGATGGCTGTGGGATCAAATACATCCCTAATCATGGCCCCTTGGATGAATAGAGCAGTCTCTGAACTGATGAGAACCTCAGCATGAGGTTCATGCTTGTTAAATTATTAACATGCTATTCATGCTTACCAATAAATCCTACTTTCTGGCAATATATATATATATATATATATATATATATATATATATGAATCAAGACCATTGAAAAGAAATGATCTAGACTTCCTTACATATGAATGTGTACTTGATAAATGCTTATTATCATAATAAAACCATTCAACACTGAGTAAATGTTTACTCCAAAAATTTTATGGAAAATTATTCCTTGAAGTTTTGTAACATTTGTACGAACTATTTTGATTAGTTGCTAAATAATATATACAACCAAATACTGTTTGAATATAAATATAAAAACATACCTGCAAATTATTTTAAAGCAGCAAAGGAAAGTTCAGTTATTACTGTGGACAGGAGCAAGTTACAAATCACTTAGGTTATCCAATGACTCTCCTGGTAAGGGGGGAAAGTAAAGAATCTTGAGGGGAGGTTAAATCAGAAGACAAGAAACCACTTTGTTGTGTATTTCCATTGTCACAAATAGATCTGGTGGGTCTCTTAATTCTTCAAACACTTAATTTAATTGATTGAGTTTAAGTGACTCATAAAATGCATCAAGCTGTATTTCATCCAACTTGTGAATCATGAGATCTATATTAGTTCTTAAAAAGCTCTGAAGAATATATCTGCCTCTATCCCATTTTGAATTCTTAACCTTAGACAATAACTAAAGTATTTTCCATAACTTTCATAAACTTCTGTTTACTGCTACTTCTTAAGCAATGAAATGTTTTGTTTTTTACAAAGAACCAAACCCTGAGCAAGGGGGAAAAAAATTCATTTCTTCATAAATGAGCCAAAGATGGCCTCAGCATATTGACTCCTAGATTGTTTATATCTTCACTGCAGACTGAGACCTGTTATTTCAAAAGTTCACAAAGCACAAAATGTAAACTTCTACGCATTCAATTATTTTAAAAATGGCACCAAAAAAGCAGATTTGAGTCATTTAGAACCCTTCTATGTTATATCATTGCAAAACTTCACCAGGCATCTGCTGGCCATTAAGATATAGCCACATGATGATAAGACCCCACATGCTGTAGCCCTTCTGACCCAGGGACTCCAAACGGTGCTGCTGAGTGATAGCACCTGAAAGCAAGAAGTCCTTTCTCTGATCCCTCCTCAGCCCCACCTCCAGGAGTTCCCTTCCCTCCTCTCTCCTAGATAGTGGCCCCCTCTGTGAGCCTCTGGACAGCCTCCCACTGTGAGGCACTTTCCCCTCTCAGGAAACCTTGTCCAAGCTCTGCCCAATTTTGTTGTGTAGGCATATCTTTTTCCTTGGATCAGTCCCCAAGTCTTTTAAACCCTGACACGCACTATCAGTTTAGCGCTGTTAAAAATCTTACTTGCAAGAAATCTAATTTCTGCTTTTAATGACTTGCCTTTTAGATTGGTGGAGAGTTTGAGCGGCCAGCCTCTGAGGAAGAAATTGCTGACACTGTTGGAAAAATGACTCTGGAGCATTGACAGGAAGACAATGGTATGTGTCACATCTGAAGGTGAAGGTCTCTTGTGTGTGACAAAAGTGACTAGCAGTAGTCTGTCCAATTGGGATATGGAATATGCTCTTTACTTGTCTATAACTTGTAAGTTAAACTCTATATCAAATCAGATAACCAAAAAAACTCTCAGCCTGACTATACGTCTTTATTTCCTGCAGCAACATCTTCATGGAGATACAACACAATATATGATTGTATTATCAACTATTGTCAAGTATTGATTTTAGAAAAACACACTATTTAAAAAATTTTGTATATTTATTGGTATAACTACATAAGTAGTACCAGTTTTGTTTTGCATTGCACTCACAGAAAGACAAGCATGATAAATTTAGTGCCATAAAAATAAGATAATTCTCCTAAGAAAATCTTATGATTCCCCTTATTAGAGGAGAGCTCATTTATACCAGTGTTCTATTAGCCCAGGTTTTTGGGTTTTTTAAATTAATTAATTAATTTTTAAATGTTTGTTTATTTTTGAGAGCGAGAGAGCACAAGCAGGGGAGGGGCAGAGAGTGACAGAAGATCCAAAGCAGGCTCTGATCTGTCAGCACAAAGCTCCATGTAGGGCTCGAACCCACGAATCATGACATCATGACCTGAGCTGAAGTCTAACGTTCAACCAACTGAGCCACCTAGGCACACCAAGGCCAGGTTTTTCAAATATCTGCCACCACCCAATGCAAGACTCTTGTTGTTTTATCAGAATTGTAATGATTTTCTGGTCTTACTGCACTTGTCTTATTGCATCAGAGCACTTTGCTCAGATTACCTCTGCAGTACTGATCGCATGAGTTATAGTTAATTGCTAGCCTCCAGAAGGCAGTGGGCTCCTTGGGTGCAGAGAAGACCACATCCATTCTGGTATCCCCATCACATCCTGCTGAGCCAGGCACACAGAAGCTACCAATATGTTTTTACTGATTTGCTTCAGTGAATTGTTGTAAAGCTTCCTCAAGTCCTTTTTGATAGTAAGTTATATAAAATATAAGTAGTAGAATAAATATTTTACTATCATTCTTCTAGTAGAATATAGGAGCCTATACTATTTTTTATAACTAAGAATTTCATAAAGAATACTAAATGTCAATACATACTCATTCCCTCAACAAAATGTGCTGAAAATCTACTATTTATAAATGACTATTGTAAGCACTAGGGGGAAACGATAAATATGACAAAAGCTTAAGGAATAGTGAGAAAGAAATAATTGATCATATCAGGACTCTATTGATTGGCTCTGACTTTCCTGTGCCTCCTCAGAGTATGATAAATCAGAAGAATGGTAGTGAATATGGTCACATTCTTTGTCCTTTAACTGAATCTCTTCAAGCACCCAAAGGAGGCCTGGAAATAAATGCCATTTAGGTAAATAGAGGTGAAGGTTGGAGTAAAGCACAGATCTATTTCCCATAATTAAAACAACAACAACAACCTCATTTTGATAGTAAGAGGCTTATGAAACTAAAGCCAGAGTTATTAGGGATCATGTAGAAAGTCTTTATTCAGGCACTAGGTTTGACTGGCTCCAGAAAATCTAGAAGATTTCCGGGAATTCATGATTCCAGGGTTCCAGTCCATGTACCCCCCATGACCTCAGGAGAGTCACTCTTTCTTGGTATTTTATGTGAAGCTGTAGACAATGTGCAAAAGAGATTGTAAGCACTAATATTTGGTAACCCCCTTCTTCTTTCCCTACCTTACTAAATATTAAATGATTATTTCATATCCATACTTTCCTACAAAAGGTACAGATTCAATACCTGATGTTAGAAAACAGATTTACACTGAAAATAAAATACAGTAGTTTTACTCAACGTAATATTTAGTATTACTCACAAGGGAAAATTCAACGCCCAAATCATATTCTCTCTTATCTTAAAGCAATGGGAAATAGATGGAAAACACTGTCTGGGAATGGTATTTAGAAAAGATATCTAACTAGGCTCACAAGATAGCCAGATTCCTGTAGTCTTTTCAGACACAACATTTCTTTAATAGACTAAGGTATTGTTTTTAGGATACTGAATTTAGTTGGGGACAACTAAATTCTTCTACATCTAAATTTAGAATAACTTCTTTTCTATGGAAGAAAAACAACTTTTTTTTTTAAAAACCAGCCTTTGGGTTGCTATTCTCAAGTCACAGTGGTAAAGCCAACTGAAAAGCCTGCCTATCCTACTTCTTTGCCCCGCAGCCACCCTGTAGCGCTCCTCTGGGCTTGGAATTGCAGACAGGTTGCAGAGTCAGCCTCAACCACCTCACCCTTCCTTCCTCGCCTCCCCTCCTCCTCCTTACCTGTTCTCAGCACACGCAGGCCTTCTGCCTCCCAAGAGTCTCCTTTGTTTAAGCCCACCTCAGGGCCTTTGCATTTGCCATTCACCCTGCCTACACGCTTTTCTTCTAGATTTTGCACGTCTGTTTCCCTGTCATCAAGTCCCAGTGCCAATGTTGCCACCTCAGAAGAGTCATCCCTAACTTGCCAGTCTGTAGTACAAACTCCCAATGTGGCCACTTTCTTTCCATTGCTTTGTTTTGTTCCCTTCACGATACTTCCCAAGATCTGAAATTCTTAGCATATTACTTTATTTACTGTCTATTTCCCCTGCTATAATGTAAGATCTAAGAGACCGAGGATCTTGTCTATCTTGTACATTAGTTGCTTTTCAATAAATACTTGTTGAATGGATGAATGAATGAACATGATTCCATCTTACTTTAAAATATCTCCAAAAAAGGATAACATTTTAACTGTCTAGTTGCACTAATTGTAAGGAAGTTTTTTTAAAACAATTTTTTAAAGTTTGTTTATTTATTTATTTATTTATTTATTTATTTATTTATTTATTCTGAAAGAGAGAGAGAGAGAGAGCGTGCACGTGCACAAGCACGGGGAAGGGCAGAGAGAGAGGGAGAGGGAATCCCAAGCAGGCTCTGCACTATCAGCACAGAGCCTGACATGGGGCTCCAACTCATAACCTGGGATATCATGATCCCAGCCAGAACCAAGAGTCAGGCACTCAACCAGTTGGGCCACCCAGGCACCCCAGGAAGGTTTTTTTGTTTTTGTTTTTTCCCAATACCTATTTCAAAATCTTTTTAGTTATTGCTTTTTTTTTCTTATTCTGTTCTTAGAGAAAATATCACATATCTGAAAAATTTTTTCCCAGATTAAGTAATTTTAGTTTCTTTAGTCTCCTCTCTTGGGATTTATGCATTAATATTCTAACAATGCAGATGTCTGTTCTCCCCCGAATCCTATTCAAGTTTTATATCTTGCTTTAAAATTTAGAAGCCTGTAAAACTAGCCATTATATGAATAATGTTCTGACCAGTGTTGAATGCATACAAATTGTCATTTAATACACAAAAGGGGTAGACTGCTATCTAATAGCAATTTGTTTCCTTCATCTTTTTCTAGTAAAAATTAGAATTTATTACTACAGTATACTTTCATGTCAAAATATTAAAGTTGTATTCCTTATAGTAATAATTTCCTATTGTCCTCATTTTTGAAAAATAAGGAATGCTTAATATTTCCAGACTTTTAGAATATAACTAAGTAACCTTTAAAAATGTGAGTAACCATAAACAAATGTTTTCTTCAGATCCTAATTGACAATTAATCCCCTTTTGCCCTTCCTTCTTTGTCATGAGCTTCAACAATATTATGTTCAATTTGTTGAATGGTGTCTGTCATCTGGGCTGCACAAATCCAATCAACGGCATTTGACATTCTAGAGATGCTTTGTGGCAAGCTAGACTCCATATCACCTTTGGAGCACAGTCTCTTAAAGAATCCAAAAGAGATTAAAGTCTCTGTTCATGAATATGGTTAGAAAGTTATTTGCTCTGCATGTGGAAAGAATATCATCATGTAGTAACAAGACCTCTGATAGTAGCCACATTCTTTCTGATACTAAATAGATTGCATAGAAAAGAGTGAAAGGTTTTCTGAGAATGGTATTTCATTTGTCCCATTTTTTTGTTGAAAATGAGTATCTGTCCTGCCTTTTATATTTTTATCAGTCTTTACTGTATAATGCTTTTTAAGCGACCAGAATCTGAAGACTTATGGGTAAAAAGTATATAAGGCAGAGAGAAATCTTCCCATTATGCAAAAAAAAAAAAAAAAATGACTATCACCGATGCATCTTAATACGTGATTATTATTTAATGACATCTTTGCTCTTTTTCTTTGTTTACATGGAGGCTGTGTGTGTGTGTGTGTGTGTGTGTGTGTGTGTGTGTACACAGGATTTCTGAGCAGATTCAAATGAGAAAAGAGAATGGCTCCCAAATGCAATCTTCCTGGTTGTATTTATTTGAACTACCATTGCGTGATCCACCTTGTTTGAACACAGCCATCAACATTAATCCATCTCACACCCTCTGTGTCTAGCTAAACCATTTATTTACTTGGTTTCCAGAGTCTTTCATACTTGGGCCTTAAAGTATCCAAATTTAATTTTCCAATAAACTCACAATACATATTCTCCAGTAGTGTGCTGCACTCTGAGGTGGTCATTCCTATGAACATACTTCTTACTCCTTCTTTCTCCCCTGCTCTCTTATATACACTTCCCCCTCTTGCCCAGAAAATGTCTCCTTCCCATCATGGTTCCCATCCCTCAAATTCCAGACCATGTTTCATTTCTTCCCTGATTTGCATCCTTCTCACTCCTAGTAACCCAACATCCTCTATCCAGATCAAGTCCCTGTTAGTTTTCCTCTTCCTAGAATCTCAGAATAGTTTAAAATTCAGCATTTAGGTACATGTGTACTATTTGTTATTTCATACATACTATTCATATTATTCATATCCCTCAAATTTATCTATAAATTCCTAAAAATCAAAACACCATGTCTTAAACTTTTTCTCTTCCAAAACATACAACACAGGATGGCTTTTGGCCTGGAATGTGTAGAAGGGGGATCCCAAGCATCTCTCAAGCCTATTAGTACTATATAGAGAGTTGGTGGTAAAGAATGCATCTGTTGATCGATTTGTTATAAGTACATTTTAAATTATTACATTTTTAATGTTTACTTATTTTGAGAGAGTGCATGTGTAAGTGGGGGAGGGGCAGAGAGAGAGAGAAAATCCTCAACAGGCCCTACACTCAGCACAGAGCCTGATATGGGGCTCGATCCCATGAAATGTGAGATCATGACATGAGTGGAAATCAAGAGTCAGATGCTTAACCCACTGAGCCACCCAGGCACCCCTTAAATTATTATGTTTTAGGGGCACCTGGGTGGCTCAGTGGGTTGAGCGTCCTACTTCGGCTCAGGTCATGATCTCGCAGTCTGTGAGTTTGAGCCCCGCGTCGGGCTCTGTGCTGACAGCTCAGAGCCTGGAGCCTGCTTCGGATTCTGTGTCTCCCTCTCTCTCTGCCCCTCCTGTGCTCATGCTTTGTCTCTGTCTCTGTCAAAAGTAAATAAACATTAAAAAAAATTATTATGTTTTAAGTGATGAAAAGAAATGACAACAATGGTGTGGAGAGAGGGGACACAGTACTTTGGACACGGACATGGCAAAAATACAGAAGCCCAAAGTAGCAATTTTGGGGGCTTAATAATTTTTGAAAGTATTTGCAAGTATATAATGCGCTATATTATCTGTTTAGAAACATTTAGTGATTGGTATAAATCACCTCCACAAGCCATTTATAAGCCTGCAAGCCAATGGTACGTGGTTTGTCTGGCCATGAGATGAAACGTTGGATATTAGTCCTCACCAGAAGGACTAGCATCTCCTGAACACAGCCCAGCCAGAGCTTGTCACACAGTTATTGTCTAATAAGTACTTAGTGAATTAATCAACTAATGAATTTCTAAATATTTAAACTAGGAGCATTGATACTGAATTGGTGCTAGCTATTTAGGCTTAATTTTATTTATTCTTTTGTTTTATTTATTTATTTTTTAATGTTCATTTTATTTTTGAGACAGAGAGACAGAGCAAGAGTGGGGGAGGGGCAGAGAGAGCAAACAAACAAACAAAGTTTCCGTTAGAAGAAATAGTGACTCATTATCATTTAACACTGGACAACAACTTGAGCCTATGGTACTGTTACTCCAGAATGGACATGTCAATCGATAAGCCTGGGAGGCAGAACCCAAATTAAGAGATGTGTTCAAGGACAGAACGTTAAAAATGTAAGTGATATGAGCCAAGTGGTACGAGTAAAGGTAATAGCAGCTGATAAGGATAAGCTTGCAGTATATAATTGCTCCTCCAGCTACCACCATCATCAATATCATTACCACGTGGTTATCAACCATAGTGTCTATCTAAGTGGTGGACAACTGACCACTGACAGAAAACCAAGGCACTGGGAAGGTTGGGGGTCCAATTCTTCAAGTACAAACCAGGAAATCCCTTCACCAGGACTCACGGTACCAAGGACAGAGCAAGAGCCACAGCAAGATAGAGTTACTGACCCAGGGGTCCTCAATGCCCAGCACAAGGGTCCCTCCTGTAACAAATGGCATGATTAATTCTGTGGGAAGAAGGGAATGCAGACATGGGGTTGGAGGTTAAATAGGCTCAGTGGCCAAAAGTTTTAGAACTGTGAAGAATGGCAAGTTGGGCAGGCCATTGCAATAAACAAAGTTATATGGCTGAGTTTAACATTTTTAAATTATAAACCTCTTGGTTCACAATGTATAGTCTACAAATTCCATGAGGGCAGATACCACATCCATTTTGTTCACTGTGCATCCCACGCCCAGAACAATGCTAGGTACAGAGAAGACATTAAATAAATATTTGTTAAAGGAATAAATAACCAACTGTTAATAATCACTGATTAATTCAACTCTAGTTTTCTTTGTACTCATATTGCATTGGGTATCAAAAAGCTTTAAGTTTAGTATATGGTGACTGGTTACACACAGCATATGGTTGTTTTTCTGAAGCCAATGCTAACATTTCAAGTAGATCCAATTTCCAATCATCCTAGAGACGTACGTTCCTGGCATCTTTTCCTCTTAGAAGAGAAAAAAAAATTGTTTTGTTTTTTTTTTTTTTTTTTGCCTATTCTTTTGGCTTCTTTTTATTCTCATTTTTACAATAAAAAAATCTAATCTACTCTATATAAAGCAGTCAGTACAAATCTACCAAAAGAGCAAATCTAACCTCACCATTTTCCTGTTTAAACCCTTCTGTAAAAGGTTACCATTGGCATTTGAATGCATCCCATATGCAGAAACCAGAAACCCCCACCTCCCACCCCGGAAATGGAGAATGAGTGCCCAGCCTTACCTACCACTCTTGGTTCCTCTTACCATTGTGTTCTTTCTTTCCTCTGACCTTTGAACATATTCTGTCTAGACAACATTTCCTCTTTCTTTTCCATCTACCAAACTCCTATATGCTCTTCAATCTCAGATGAAGGGAAGGCCTTTCTAGACTCTCCCCTACACTAGGTTATGTCTCTATCTTAGTCTGTTTTCACTGTTATAACAAAAATACCATAGACTGGGTGGCTTGTGAACAACAGAAGTTTATTTCATACAGTTCTGGAGGTTGAAAGTCCCAAGATCGAGGAGCTGGCAGATTTGGAGTCTGGTGAGAGCCCACTCCCTGGTTTACAGACGCCTCTTCTCACATGGCAGAAGGGCCTAGGGAGCTCCCTGGGGCCTCTTTTATAAGGGCACTAATTTCATTCACAAGGACTCTGCCCTCCTGACCAAACAAACCACCTCACAAACACTCCATCTCCAAATATCATCACACTGGGGTTTAGATTCCAATATATGAATTTTAGAAGACACAAAAATTCAGTCTATAGCAGCTTCCTTGATATTTCTACTCATGGTCAGGTATGGTGGGGATAATGATCTATAAAATACATCACACTTGATTATTCTTGTTTAATTCTCTGTTTCCCCCACCGACTTGGTACTGTAGGTGCCATAAGAGGAAGGCCTCTATCTGCCTTCTTCATAGATGACTCCCCTGTGCCTAATAGAATCGGGCAACTTGTATAAAATAAACTCCTGAATAAATGAATGATTGATGTGTGACATCACTGGGGCTGCATTCTCCCAACCTCTATTCTGCCTACTTTTTCCCCAGCCCTCTGTATTTTGAAGCCAAATATTTTGTAAAGGTCAATTTGTATCAAGTTAATAATCTTCCCTGTAACCATCTAACCGGACACTCTAGTGCTTATTATTATATTTAAAGCTTTTTATGGTCTTTATCTTTTAAACTAATTTTAATATTAGAAGAACATTTCAAAACAGAAATATGTGGTCACTTCTAACAACTAGGAACATATGATTTAAAAATAAATGTATACTCAACATTCAGGAAGAAAAAAAATAACACAATTTGGTAGATTATTAGATTACTAGACTCCATCTGTTTAAATAATGCTTGTGGATAATATTTGGTCTATCTACTTATTTATTACTTTCCAATTCTGACTTTTGTGATTAATGATGTGATCTTAATGAACACTTAAAAATAATAAATGAAAGTATTTAATAATGTATTTTTGTTACTACATTATAATCATAAGAGAAAATCAGGCTAATTAAGAGTATTCTAGGATGTTAACATAATTTTATTTTTCTTTCAACTTTAATGATAACTAAAGTCTGAATTATTCAAAGATGTATTATCTCATAAGAATATGCACAGATCTCATTCATGCTTGCATTATTCAATCTGCCTGAATTAATTTGTCACTTTTAATAATATGCTCAATATTTCAGCATCTTCAATTATTTCCACCTAGTAGTCTTTTGCCCTGTAAGTTATTAAATCAATAGTGTCTTGCAGCAAAAGATTATACTAAACACATTTTGAATGAATTTTAAGAAAAACTGGGAAAGCACTTAAAAATATGAGATAGACTTAGTATAAAATGAAAATTCCAGAAAAAATGAAAAATAGACATTATTTCTCCTAAATTGACACATAGTTCTTATGTGTACATATGTGAAAAAGAGTTATCAGTATGGAAACCAATTACATGATGCTAAATCACATTTTAAAATATAATTTTATCTGACATGGCTATTTCTTTTAAAATTTTGTTAAAAAGCTATCATAAAAAATTTCTGAAGTACATTATGAAGTATTTGAAAAAGCAATAAAAAATAACTCTGTCTGCACCCTGTATTTTGATGAAAAGTAGATTATCCTAAATATAATTGTCATCTGGGAATAGATACATAATCATTTCTTCCTATGACTCACTTCTGCGTCATATGTGGCCTGAGTTCTTTTATTTTCTTTTTTCAACTGAGATGGCACTCATGGCCCCAGGAGTGGAAAGCAAAGAAACCAATAGTCTTTATTAAAGGTCAGTCTTAGTCATAGACAAAGGAGATGGACATCCGTGGGGTATGATTTCAGAGGCATCAAGCAAGGTTCCTGTTCCTAAAATATCTTCTCATCAATTCCAAAAATGTATTCCACAAGATCTATTATTTCAGTTAGGGTTAAGACCAAAAGTATGAGTTCTCCAAAGACAAGACACTTTGACTTAAATTGATGTTTACTGTCAAAGTGAACCCTTCTGGATAGATGTAGATAGTTTGTATTAGGAAAGGCAGAGAAGAGAGGGAGCAGGATATAAAGATTGTGGGTACCCAACATGGATAGAGCTGGTCGGAGGGTATCAAACCTAACAGTACTGTCTGGGAATCAGACACACCTGGGTTTAAGTGACCTAGCCTCTGTGAGTCCCAAGAAAAACATTTTTAAAATGAGAGTCAAGGGGCACCTGGGTGGCTATTTGGTTGAGCGTCCAACTTCGGCTCAGGTCATGATCTCCCAGTTTGTGAGTTCAGCTCCACATCAGGCTTGCTGCTGTCAGCCTGACAGCACAGAGCCAACTTCCCATCTTCTGTCCCCCTCTTTCTGCCCCTCCCCTGCCTGTGCTCTCCCAAAAATAAATAAATATTTTTTTAAAAAATGAGTGTCAAAAAAGTACCAGTTTTTGAGGGGCTTTTGGAGGGGAAAAGGGGGTTAAATGGTTCAAATGAGTCTATACCATGTAAAATGCTTAGTTTACTGCCTAACATACAGAAGGCACTCAGTTATGTCAGTTGCCATAATTATTCTCATTTCTTAAAGTAAAATAGAAAAATTCTCATGGCAGATACATCAGGTATAAATGACTATATACCTAGAAGAATCATGAAGGAAGGTTAATCAGACTCGAGAGCATTAAAGATTGCATCCTGTAAGAAACTCTGGTTCTATGATGATTGTTCAACTAGCTCTTCACCTGCTGATACCTCTGTTCACATATCTACTCCGCATCTATTCTGTGGAGAAAGCGACTTTTTATGTAACCTGCAGAAAGTTTTATTCTTACAGCAATTCAATTCAATGAAAGTTATGTTTGACACCAGGTATAGATTATCAGGCAGAATATGCTAGATCCCAATAAGTAGTGCTTTCATTGATAAGTCCATAGGAATAAAGCTTTTAATTAAATAAATCATACCTTAGGCTAGGATTGGGGAAATAAATCCTGAAATAACATATGTAAAGAGAACACTGAAAGACAGAAAAAATAATTCATTCTTAGAGACGCCAGTACACGTATAACTAATGTGACAGAAGCCCTCTCAGAGAGCCATAGGAAGGGAACTATACCATGAGGTAAACTGTGATACATAATGCCAATTAGTTCAGGAAATAGGCTGCATGAAATATAGGAAAATATCCAAACAATAAGAATTAGACCATTAGGTATTTTCCATGTCCATGGAAAAAGCACCCAACTTCCCAACAGTGTAAAAGCATGAATCAGGCCCTCACAGCTTAATACCAAACTTAAAATAATCACAAGCACCACCACACCCCCTCTTTTTTTAACCAAGTTCTATGCCCAGTGTGGGGCTTGAACTCACAACCTTGAGATCAAGAATCACATGCTTTACCAACTGAGCAAGCAGGTGCCCCCACAAGCACTCTTTTGATAATAATTTGGTTTCTCTAGAAGGTTTTCCTACCTTGGAGGAATGTAATAACTAAGGAAAAAAGTATTTAATTCAGTTAACAGTTTATTTTTTAAGTGAAGTGAAAATATTCACACCCAACTCACCTCAAGGAAACACATTATAAATGAAAAGAAAACAAACCACAATTTGTCTTTAGTTGAGTCTTGATTCCCCAAACCTAGACATCTATGAAGTTAACTAGACTACAAGGAAAGTACATGATTGCTACATCAGGAAACCTACATACTTAAAACCAAAATAGAGAAGACTGATACGTCTCCCACTCCCTTCTCCAGCCCAAATTCCAAACCCAAGTCTTGAAATTACCACTTTCCTACAGTAAATAAACAGGAGGAAAAGAATACGAGAAAGTAATTGCTGAGAAATAATTGTAGTCTATATAGAATCTTTTGGTTAATTCTAAGGTAAATAAGATTGTGGTGTTCACATGATAATCAATTTTTTTTTGTTCCATTCCTCTCAGGTACAATCTAGTTGAATCGGATGGTACAGTGGGTTATGGTAACATCTGAGGATTATGGTAATAT
The DNA here is from genome assembly GCF_027475565.1 of Acinonyx jubatus. Classification (NCBI taxonomy): domain Eukaryota; kingdom Metazoa; phylum Chordata; class Mammalia; order Carnivora; family Felidae; genus Acinonyx; species Acinonyx jubatus. Next base: position 14,344,355 of record NC_069385.1, on the reverse strand, counting down.
CTGAGATAATGTTTTCATTGTTTTTTTCTTCTTGGATATCAGGCTCCCCAGGCAGGCATTTCACACTGTTTTCATTGTCCTTAGAGCTTCTTGAGTTGCTACAGGGTTGGTTCCCTCTACCTTGCGCCCTCCTGTACTTAACTCTAATAAAGAGAGACAGACACCTTTAAGGACAACATCATGGGGGCTTACTTAGAGGAGGAGTCTTTCTACAGAATCGTCATTAGAACTGTGTATTTTAACTATATTGGAACATATATTAGAACTAATATTAGTAATATATATGTATATATGCACAAGCATTTCATACTTATTGGTAGGATTTTCCACCTTCTCTTGAGGTGATATATATTTTTAAAACTATTCTACAAGCCTTATTTATACATCTAGAGATGCTCAACTATTGAAGTTTTCTTTTTTACCCCAAGTAATATAGCAAACAAAGAACTGGTCCATTTGTGAGGATTAAAAATAGGCACTTTTAAATAAATCTCAATATCTCGATTCTATCCCTGCACATACAGAATTTTCCAGTGTTTGTATATAACTAAATAACGAAATAATGCAACTTTAATATTTAGGTGCAAACACATTTTATCCTTTGAGATTTTAAAAGGTCTTCAAGCCATCATGAGTACCTGGACATTCATGATTTGATTCTAGTATTATTTACTGGTTCCAGAAGAGGTTACTGAGAGGTTGAAAAACTGACTAGAGATTTTGGCAAACTTAAAGAGACAGGGTCAGTAGTTGGTGCTCAAGTTCTGCGAAAGAAGCTTGGGACTTGTAGAGTCAGGGGACCTATATCCTATGTGTAAAGATAAACCAGAAATAGACGGGAATTAAGAAAAATTAACACTCAGCTTCTAATCCCATCAGTCACTAGGTGATAAAAATAAAAACAATCGGCAATAAAAGGAGACTCACAAGAAACATTGATGAGTTATAAAATTGGATTACATATTAGTCCTCAAAGCAAATCTCAAAAAAATCAGTCTCATCTCACATATGTACCTTTTCACTATATTTTCTATTGTAAAATAAAGTTAAACATGAGCAAAAAGTTAGACTCAAAATTCTATTCATTTAGAAATGTTAATGTATTTATTTGTAAATAATTTGTGGGTCTAAAAATAAATAGTAATGGGAATAATAAAACATTTAGAATGAAACAAGAGTGACAATAATATATATGAAAACTTTTGGCCTATAGCTGATGTGATAGTGAGAAGAAAATACATTGCCCTCATTGCATATGTTAAAAAAAAAAGCAAAAAAAAAGATTGAAATTTATTTCTTTATTTAACTCAAGAATATAGAACCAGAATAGTGGCAGAGATGCAAAGACATATAAGAATGGAAATTGTAAGGACAGGAGCAGAAATTAAGATAGAAATAAAAGGAAAAGCTCCCAAAGTTAAAAGCTGATTATTTGCAAAGGGTGATTAAGTGATTAAAAATTTGTTTTCAACAGGATTCTTAAAGACAAAAGGGAGTTCTCAAATAAATTATGTCAGGACTGGAAAAGAAAAAGAACCGTAGATAAAGCTTAAAAAAATTAAAAGAGCACATCATGACTCCCTTTATGACAATGAATTTTATTTTAAAGTTTATTTTTTTATTCTGAGAGAGAGAGAATGCAAGCAGGGCAGGGACAGAGAGAGAGCAAGAGAGAACCTCAAGCAGGCTCCACATTCTCAGCGTAGAACCTGACGCAAGGCTCGAAATCACGAATTGTGAGATCATGACCTGAGCCGAAATCAAGAGTCAGACACTTAACCTACTGAGCCACCCAGGCACCCCATATGACAATGGATTTTAAAACAAATAAAATACATACTATAAAATTGGTTCAAAACAATAAACTTAGAACAAATAAATATCTAAGTCCTACTGAAACCAAATCTGAGCTCAAATATCTATCCAGCAGGACTTTGATGGCAGATAATGGCACATTAGTAATTTAGATATTCTTGCCCACTGAAAACAAGTAAAAAAAGGTGCAGAAGATATTTTTGTAACCAGTTTAAAGAAATAAGACAGAATTGTCCCATTAGACTTCAGTAACAACAAGTAAATTCAAAGGTAAAATTACTAAGGATTTCAAGGGGTTGAGAACAGAGCATTAAGACATTCTAGATCTCCTGAGTGCTGAGCCCTACATGAATGCACAGATCAACAACACCCATGAACCATGTAGCCACAACTACAGAGTCCCTCTCAAGGCAATCAGTAAATTGAAACCTCCTTGAGGATGAGATCACTTTTTTTCGAAGATTTTTGTTCCTTGGGAGAATATAGCACATAATCTGATTGCTTTTTGTAAATTTCACTTTTTACACTTGGTGGAAATTTGATGCAAGTGGTAACAGAGAGTCTAGTTAAGAAGCTCTCTTTAAAAAAATTTTTTTTAAATGTTTATTTATTTTTGAGAGAGAAGGAGAGAGAGAGAGAGAGAGACAGAGTGAGAGAGGCGGAGAGGCAGAGAGAGAGGGAGAACACAGAATCTGAAACAGGCTCCAGGCTCTGAGCTGTCAGCACAGAGCCACATGTGAGGCTCAAACCCACAATCCGTGAAACCATGACCTGAGCCGAAGTTGGACGCTTAACCTACTGAGCCACGCAGGCGCCCCAAGAAGTTCTTAAAATGGTCTTACCGTTAGTGAAAATGTTCATTCTGCTCTGCTATTGATTTGAATATCATGAAAAATTTGTTACTAGAAATCCCTTGAAAATGCTTTGCTTACCAATCCTAAGAGATCAAATTCCCACAGAATATTTTTCACTGACAAAAATAACATCTAAGTGTGCCTTTTCTTGTGTTTGGTGTTCCCTTTTCTTACAGATATTGAATAATAAGATGAGCTCCTTGAATATGAATTCCATGCTTCACTGAAACCATTTTCAACTAAAATAAAACAGGAATATATTAAACATATGTATAACAGAAATATTGCTTCCTAAATATTTTCCATGGCTATTGAGGAAATGCTCCAATTTGACTACATTTCCAAATGGCTTCAGTAAGCACCAAACACTGCCAAAGATCCCTTTTAGTTTCTACGGACCCGGCATCTATAATAGTATACACGAGGGAGAGAGGAAGAGCAAATGGGCACAGCTGTCTTCATAAACAAGCACAAAACTATTTTCTGCAGAATAAAGCCCCCGCTTTATGGAAGTAAATATAAAATAGAAGGTCAAAGCCAGTATTTTTCAGGTGAACACATTGCAGCAGCTGCTGCTCTGTGTCCTTCCCTTTTCTTTTAGTAGAAGCGAAAGAGTCCTCAAGCAAACAATGAGCTAACCAATGCTGGTGTTTTATTCAATTAGATTTTGAAGGACAGAACGCTAGAGATATAAAATCTATGCTTCTGTGCAAATTCATAGAGACTTAAAGGGAAAGAAATGCTATCATTTGGGATTTGAACTCGAGGTAATTTCAGAGATATCTAATCAAAGCATTCTATATAACAAACGAGTTCATTTCACATCACAGAGGAGCTAGTGACTTATGGAAGGATAGTGATCAAGTTCATTTTTTAAAAAAGAAAGTGCTCAATTTTGCAGATGAAAAATATATGTATGGATAATTTAATGAAAGAAGTTGTTAATCATGCTTTATTACTATTACTATTCCTAGTTCATTAACAATTTTTAACAGTACTGGACTATACAGATGGTTAAATACTAAACAGGAAAAAAAATCTACCAAAATATTTCAGAGCTGTTACTGTGTTACAACTTTTTAAAGTATTTATAAAGACAAATATCTATTTTTACTATGACAAATTATTGTGCCTACAAACTTATGAAAAGATTTAAGATGATACTACAAACTTTCTAAAAACTGTCCACATTTAGTGGTGCTACATATAAAATATACTGTGTATATTAAATACCACTAAAGTGATATTTATAGATGTATACATGTATAATATATATAATATGTGCATTTGTGTATTATATAGCATACTAGGCAGAGATGTTTTTATAATATATTTACATATAGCTGAAATCTATGTATAATCACTGCAGATTTCTTTGCCTTTTCAGAAAGGCAGAAAAGTTGTATAACCTAACATGAGATACCTGTTACAAAGAATGACAGTTCCATGAATTTAAGCTTGGCTATCCATCTCTACCTTGGATTTAAGAACACATTTTGATGATTCATACGTAGAGTGTAAGCATAATATGGATGATAACGTGACTTCAGGCTATAGAAGCCCATAAATAAAAGGAAATGAAAACTTTCATAGAAGTAATCCACATAAGACATCATTTAGTAAAATTGCAGAAACTTACCCTAAATTTGTATGATGGGTACAATTCCCATAAAAGGAAAAATAAATGTTTGTAGTTTCCATTTTTTAACACATTTACACAGAGTTCTCCCTCCTTGCCTCAAAAAATATTTTGAAGTTTTATAGTGCCTGGCATAAGTTTTCTTCCAGTTCCTTGCATTTTGAAACATACTCAATAAGATGTGATTAATTAATTAGTTAATGGGAATCAATCATTTGTTTTCCACAATTAATCATATTGGCTAGAGCAACACTTCTCAAAACTTAATGTGTATATAAATCACCTGGGAATCTAATTAAAATATTGATTCTGATTCAGTAGGTCTGAACAAAGACTCTACATTTCTTTTTTTTTTTTTTTCAAATCACAAGATAACTTTTAATAGCGCTAAAGATAGGAACTGTAAGGAGACAAGGAGAAACATAAAGGCTTACATAAAATCTAATATAGGACTAGGGATAGCTGAAATATATTCTTCTAAACACTTCAGGAAAAGAAGACTTATTCCTATCTCTACAATATTCTTGTTTCACTTCCCCACCCTCCCATTTTTTAGTTTAGATACTTCCCGACTTAACAGAGGACTATGTTATAGGAGTTTCTGAGCTGGCTATTCAAAACCTTGGAATATACTTTCCAAGAGACAAAGCATCTAAATGGCACTCATGTTCCATGGCTAACCATAAACACTTGCGTGGTTTGTTTTTTAAGTGCGGCTTAAAAATAGGGCTTCATGTGCCAGCTTGAGGTCTGAGTTCTGGAGTCCATTCAATGTAGAATGAAAATGTTGAAGGACAAAGGAAATCACTTCCCATATTTCTTAATGTCAAGCTTGTCCTTGACAAACATCTCAAGAAGGAAGTGTTTGTTTGCCTTTCTGATAGGCAAAGCAAGGTTCTGCCTCTCCTTTCCCTGGGACTCAGTTTGGTGGGGTTAGTGAAGGATGTGGCTCAGACATTCACAGGCACATATAAAGACTCTACATTTCTACAAGTTTCTGGGTGCTGCTGGCCAGCAGACCACACGTGGTATACCAAGGGACTAGAATACTGAGTCATAGTTATTTGTTTCTGTTCCCTCCCACACACAGGCACTCGACAAACACAAAGTGAGCATGAACTGTGAACCAGCCACTGTGCCCTCCAAAAGGTAAATTTAAGTATAAATTCAGCATTTACAAATTTCTTGCAGCATTATTTAGGATAGACAAGGCACGGAAGCAACCAAAGTGTTTATCAATGAGTATATTTCTTCATAAAGAAATATAAAGAATATATATAAAAAATAAAGAAATTATAGGTACAATGAAACATATGTATAAAATGCAATATTATTCAGCCATGAAAGGAAGGAAATCTTCCCATTAGCCTCAACATGGATTAAACCTGAGGGCATTATGTTATGTGAAATAAACCAGGGGGAGAAAGATACATATTATATAATCTCACTTCTATGTGGAATCTTAAAAAACAACAACAACAACAAAACCAAAAAAACCCAAAACAAAACAAAGAAAAAACACACAAAAACCAAAACCAAAACCAGAAACAAGCTTTAGATACAGAGAAGAGATTGGTGGTTGCCAGAGGTAGACAGGAAGGGTGTGGAAAAAATGGGGGAAGGGGATTAAAAGGCACAAATTTCTTGGGGCACCTAGATGGCTCAGTCAGTTGAGCATCCGACTTCAGCTCAGGTCAGATCTCACAGTTTGGGGGTTCGAGCCCTGACAGCTCAGAGCCTGGAGCCTGCTTTGGATTCTGTGTCTCCCTCTCTCTCTGCCCCTCCTCTGCTCATGTTCTCTCTCTCTCTCAAAAAAGAAATAAACATTAAAAAAATTTTTTTAAATGCCCAAACCTCCAGTTATAAAATAAATAAGTCATGGGGATGTACTGTACAGCATGGTGACCATAATTAATAGTACTGTATTGTATATTTAAAAGTTGTTAAGAGGGTAAATCTTAAAAGTTCTCCTCACAAGAAAAAAAACTGCAACTGTGGTGATGGAAGTTAACTAGACCTACTGTGGGTGATCACTGTGCAATATATACAGACATCGAATCATGTTGTACACATGAAACTAATATAATGACATGTCAATTATATCTCAATAAAAGAAATAACGATTTTTATAGTAAAATTTAAGTGTAATCAGGCTTTTGAAGTTCTTTTTCCTTTGTATTTTGTTTATTCTATATCAGTTATGGAAAATAGGTTGAAAATGCCTTAGGGAAAACATGACTTAGGAATATTTGCTAGATGTGCTTGGGAATAAGTAATGGTCGGTAAGTTGACTTTTTGCTAAGCACCATTTAAATTCTGGAGGAAACAATCCTCATAAAGTGTTACTAAAAGGAATGTCTTCCATTTTCCCTGCTAAAACGGTATAAAAGCACAGCCTGGCAGTTCAGTTATGATATTCCACCAAAGTTCATTTTCCTCAAGACTTGAATCCTCTCATCTTTCCTTAAAGAAAACCCCATGGAAAGAGGATAGGCTTTGGATAGAATTGGGGTTTATATACATATCCCACTTACTTGTGTGATGGTAGAGGATGTACATCAACTCCTGAGGCTGGTTTCTTACCTATGATCATGGGGTAACAAAAATATCTTGCACTCATTTAAAACCTATGTATCGAACACCTCCAATGTGCAGGCACTGTTGTAGCCCTGGGAGTGGATCACTGAACAAATGGACATAGACTTCTCCTTCATTTGTCTGTTGGGTGGAAATAATGCATATAAGTAGGGCCTGGCACACACGACCTGACACTCTAAAATGGGAATAGTTAGCTTTATTTAGTTACCGTCTAGAGCTCTCTAGGAGCTCTAGATCAGGAGAGCTTCCATTTGCATACATTTTCCTAGTATCTGTCACTTCCATAACACTTAACCAAAGCCAGGCAGGGTGCTGAGTGCTTTATGCAGGTGTCTATACTCACGTAATCCTCACCACAAGCCTGTGAGGCAGGCTGCTCTCACTTTACAAGGATGAGAACCCTGACGTTTAGAGAGGAAATGAAGGCATTTCCCAGGCCCCAGAGCTGGTAAATGGCAGGACTGGGATCTGAACTCAGAGAGTTTGGTTGCAGAGACCCTACTCTTCACCACAATGCCTTAGAGTAATGAAATTAGAGCCATTTAAAACTAATTCAAAAGTTTCACTTCATGCATTAAACACGCCTATGTCTGGCTGTGTATTCGATAGGTTTATTATGCCCTCTGGCGGAAGACCAAAGAAAGGAAAGAAAAGGAGCATTAAGTGCTGCAGGAGGAGAAAGTAGCAAGTTTACTGACATTCTTGGCTCTTGAAAAGTTTACAGGCTTATGAAAATGGCAAGAAAATCTTCTAGGAACAAGACAAGAATGCTGAGTAAGACTCTGAGTAGTGAACACGATGCAGATCCCTCCCATCCTGGCTACACACAAATAAGTCTCCAGAGTGACAAGTGTCCAAAAAAATTGGGAGATAAAATTTCAAGAGATAAACAGCAGAATTATCAATTTTACTAGAAATAATTTCAGTTAAAAAAAGTATTTGTAGACAGGTCAAAAAACATGAACCTGAGGCTATTGCACACTATCTTGTCAGGAATGAATTGCTAATGGGAAATGTGGCATTTCCTTTACTGGACCACTAGAATTTTCAGTATTTGTGAATTCCTGGGTCATGGTCTCCTCAGGTGCCTCAAGGCTGCCTTTGCATCCCATACCCTTCATTCCCCAAGCAAATGCAGGTGCAGAATACATGTTATTTCTTTGCTTATCAGACTATACACTCAAGTAGTCAAAGCCAATAGGCCTTAAACGTAAGCTGACTGATGCAAATTGCCAACCACATGGCATTTTATATGCAGTCAGAGATGTTGACACCTTTGCTGTGCTCAGGCAGCAGAAGAGGGTGGGGAGTGTCGCCCTCTTATTCTCTCTTCCTTCAGTCCCAGCAGCGATAAGCACCTTGTTGCTGGAGGCCAGGAGATGCTCAGAAAGACTCTTAATTCCTGGTATTCTCTGGAGTGGTGAGAAACCACCGCCCTCAACCATGCTCTCTGCTCCTTACAGTTTCTCTCAGGAAGAAGGTGATGGTATTAAATGAGTAATTGTGCGTCCACATTCTGAGAATCTGGGACTTTGCGTGGATATTAATTTATCTAGAGAGAGAGAATATGATCTAATATGCTCTAAGACTAAAAAATTGATCCTTTTGTAGGCTGACCCACTGACATTACCGTTATCTACCCTTTTTATTTTCCTATGATCCATTTACCTCTCACTTAGAGAGCTTTTAACTCCTCCTCTGGGAAGAAAAAGAAATCGTTCTTAAATATCCTGAAGTATTTTTACTCAAAATTAAAAAAAAAAAGTTTACTTAAAAAAATAATAACTTAGTACTATTCCTTAAAAATAATGTGTCGTGAACTTAGGACAACAAAGCACGTGCTTTTTCGAGTTGTCAAAATCACTAATATCACTTCGTACTCTCCTCTTTTGCCGCCCTATTCTGACGTCTTTAAAAAACAGCTTCTAGAGCACCTGGGTGGCTCAGTCGGTTGAGCCAACATCTGACTTTGGCTCAGCTCAGGTCAGGATCTCACGGTTCTGGAGTTCCAGTCCCGATTCGGGTGAGCATGACTCCCGTTTCACGTGAGCTTGAGCCCCACATCCGGTGAACAGGAGCCCGGCTTGAGCCCCGCTTCTCTCTCTCTCTCTCTCTCTCTCTCTCTCTGTCTCTGTCTCTCTCTGCCACTGGCTCAACTTGGGCCCTCTACCTCCCTCTCAAAAACAAAACAAAGAAAAAAAAACAAAAACAAAATAACAGCTTCCACCGGATTTTTCCCAGCTCTATCACTTTTTCCTATTGTGTGAAGAGAACGGGGGATAAGGGTGACTTTATAGTAAAGGGACTTCTAAGGCTGTCCCGCATTCCCGCTTGGAATCCATACAGTGATTTGTTATTGTACCTCTCCTACAGAGCTTACCTCTGCTCCTGCATAAGCCCCGTGACCAGTTCTTTTCTGAATTCATCACAGGGCATGGCAAATACTTTCACCTTTTCACCTTTGGAAAAAGAAAAGGGGGGAAGGGAGGAACAAGAAAAAAAAGGTAATTCTTATTATCATCCAAGAGTTTTTCAGTATTTCCTTTGTTCTGATGCTTTTGTTAGAAGTAATTTTCCTTCCATTCTCTTGCTATATTTTGCTTACTTTGTATTTTTTTGTTTCAACTATAGTTAATTTAGTATTTCTTTTTCTTCTTACCCCTTTGACTTTCTCAACTGGACTTTGTGTTGTAGTCACAGAACATGAATTATTTGAGTGATTATTTTCTTAATTTCTACAAGGAAGATTCATACATAACTGGTGCCATTCTAAATGCCTAGGAGGAATGTTAATTTATTATATACAATAGATGCCTTAGGTTATTAAAACTCAATTCTCCCCTGGAACCCTAGTTGAGAAAGACTGAATTTGACCTCACCCAGCATACTGCCTTGCACATAGAAGGTACTCAATAAATGTTTTTTAATAAACAAGTAAATGAATAACTGTAAACTTCTGTGAGCTTTGAAGTCATATGAAATTTTATTCAATCCATGCTTTAACAAAATTATTTTCTACCAATAAGGTGACTTTGTCTGCTTATCTACTGAAGACAAAAGAAACCTAAATTCTCAAGAGTAAAAACTATAGGTGATGGAAAATTTAACATGAGATTATTCTCACCTTATCAAAATTATAGAATGATTTAGGAAGGACCTTCTTTATTTAGACTATCATAAACATCCAGTATTAATATTTTGGCCCAAATAAAAAAAACTACATTTGGCCCAAATTACAACTACATTTATTTATTATGTACCAGATATTGTATTAGAACTTTAACTACATTCTCTAATGTAATCATTATGTTAACAATATCAGGTAAGCATTATTACCTCTCTATAAATATGAAAACTAAAGCTCATAGATGTTAAAAACTTGCCCAATGTTAAAAGTAAGTGGAGAGTCAGGATTCTAAACCAAAAATGTCTGTTATTGTGCTTTCCACATTTTGGGACACAGCTATCCCATGGGTGCTTTGGACAAATAAAAGTTCAGGTTTATCTACTATATGACAATGTGGCCTCTTCTGCTTATAGGTGGAGCTTTCTTCTGCATACTGGCAGCATAGAAAGAACTATAGTAACAAAATACAGTGGGTGTTCAGCCATCAGCTGAAAGGGGATGGTTCCTTCCTTTCCACTTTTACCTGAATGACAGTAACTTCTTTTCACTGTCTATTCTATAATCCTTTTGAAATCCAATGACAAGGTACAGCTGGACTCTTGTGCTCTTTTTTTCATTCTCATCTGTGTCCAATATGTAAAGGGATTTGGGGCCAAAAAATAAACCCCAATAACCAAAACAAAAAAGGCATTAGCAGAATAGTATTTTACAAACCTCAGAGGATAGGTCCTGTCAAAGTTCAGGGAGAAAGGAAAAGCTTTGTCCTGAGGAAAGTGAGCAGGGACGCTTCTGAAAAGGGTCACCGCAGGTGCTACTGTTGATGTGGAGGCAAAGTACAAGTTCCACAGCATTCCCTTGACTAAGTCAGCCTGAATCCATCCAGTGGTTCCTGCAATGCATCCATTCCACAAATATGAATTTAGCGTTTTCTGGGTGATGGGAATACAAAGATCTGACCTGTGCTGGCACCTGACAGGTAACCAGGTACTTGGGAGTAAGGATGGGGACAGAGGTTGAGATGAGGAGCAACTTACCACAAACCCATGAGTGGAAGGCATTCTAAAAAAAATGATCCATGTCGATTTAGACCTCTAGTCTTTCTTTTTCTAGTAAATGCCCTCTCATCTCCATATCTAGAACTTAACTTACTAGAATGTATGGTGGATCTGGGTATTAGGTGACCTGTTTAGGTCATGGGCCAGAAAAGACTCCTCTGATACTTATTTGTTATGTGATCTTAGAGCAACACTGTTCAATAGAAATGTATTGAGAGCCACATATGTCATTTAAAATGTTCTAGATGCCACACTAAACATTTCTTTTCACAGAATTTTATTTAACCCAGTGTGTCCAATATATCATTATTTCAGTAAGTAGTCAAAGTAAAAATTATTAAGGAGATTTTGCTTTTCCTCATACCAAGTTGTCAATATCTGGTGAATATTCTACATTTACAGTAAATCTCAATTTGGATTTGGATGGGCCACATTTCAGTGTTCAATAGCCACACATTGCTACTGCACTGAACAGTACTGATCTAGGCTTTCGATATCAACAATGGATAAAGATGCTGAAGATAAGCAAGACCTGTTCTTACGACTCGAGACCAAAAAGTAAAGAGTTTATATCCACCTATCCTTGCTTAACACTATGTTGTGGACTTTATTTTTTAATTTGACAATACAAATTGCATAGAAGGACAGTCATATTATTTCATGCATTTTTATATTAAACTTCACGTGAATGAACAAACTCAAAAGTGTGATGTTGAAAGAGCACCATCTTGTGGCGGTGTGTTGTTTACGTTGTTGAAACAGAATCTGGGGAAAAGGAACAGTACCAAACAATCTGGGTAAGATTATGAATTTCAGAAACTACTCGGTGATAGTCAAGGAACTATCATTATTTCCTCTCGTATGCAGTCTTTTTGGCAGGTCCTCAAGATATGTGAACTGGGCATAACAGACTTCCCAGTCAGAGGACTTAGAAGTGCTAAACGCTGGGTGCCACATCAGTGCAACATGAACCTTGGCTAAAGGCAAGCTAGGATTCAGTGCTGATGTGCTATATATATCACAATATCACAATGTGTATATCACAATATATCACAATATATCACAATGTGTATATATACATATATCACAATAACCATGAAAATACTACATATTAAAGTGTGTTCATTCTCCCTTTTGTAGCAGACTTACAATAGTCCATTTTTGTGATCATACCAGTCCCAAACCTATTTTGGCCTGAGAGCATGGCTTCCTTCCTTAGGGAATATTCTACACAGCTGCAAGGTGGCCTATCATCCTATGTTTGAACCAGTATTGATTTTAGACCACGTAATTACATGTCTAAAAAAGGGTGTGAGAAAAGACTTTTTTTCATCTTTCTCTTGCCCAGTGCTCCTAAAAGGGTTTGCCCACTCCCTATAGTTATCTATGACTACATAACAAATCATCCCCAATTTTACAGGCATAAAACAACAAACATTTCTTACCCCACAGTTTGGGGGGGAGTCAAGAACTTGGGAGAAGTTTAGTACATGATTCAGGTTGCACTCAGCATGTTGGCAGGGACTAAAGTTGTCTGAAGGCTTGATTGGAACCGGAGGACTTGCTTTCAAGAAGACTCAACCTTAACAATTGGCAGGAAGCCTCAGTTCTTCACTTGGGACTTTCCAAAGACCTAAGTGTCTCAGAGTGTGGGCCTTTATGGAAGCTGCTCGCACTTGACCTTCCCCTAGTGAGTGACCTGAGAGAGAGAGAGAGAGAGAGAGAGAGAGAGGTAAAAAAATCACAATGTCTTTTACAACCTAGTCTCAGAAGTGACATGCCATCTCTTCTGCTGTTTTCTATTAGTCACAGTGACAAAACCTGATCCAGTACAGTAAAGCAAAGGTGCAAATATCAAGAAGCTGGAATCACTGGGGAACATTTTAGGGCTGACTAAAACAGTCCCATCCATTTTACATGAAAATTAACACTTAGTCCTCTCCACAAACTCTCAAAAATCTATTATGGCTTCAGCTGAAAATCCAGAATCTTATTACCTAACTCTGGTCTTGGTGTAGATGAGGCCCCTTAGGCATATTCCTGAAATACAGTATAGTTTTTCTTTTTCAATCTAAGCATCTGTGAACTAAAGGGATAACTTATCTGTCTCCTAAACCCCCAGTACAGAATGGTGACACAGGGAGAGGAATGTCTTCAGTTCATGAAGAAGTCAAAGAGGTCCATTTTTGTTATTTCTATTCAACACTGCACTGGAGATTCTAGCCACGGCAATTAGACAAGAAAAATGAATAGAAATCACCCAGACTATAGAAAAAAAAAGAATTAGTTCCTTCATCTATTGCTGGTGGGAATTTACAATCATGCAGCCAGCTGTTACGAAAAATAGTTTGGCAGTTCTTTAAAAAAATTAGACACAGGGGGTACCTGAGTGGCTCAGTCGGTTTAGGTGCCTGACTCTTGATTCCAGCTCACGTCAAGATCTCACAGTTTCTGAGATGGAGCCCCCACATCGGGTTCCACACTGACAGCATGGAACCCACTTGGGATTCTCACTCTCCCCCCCTCTCTCTGCTTCTCCCCTACTTGTGCTCTCTGTTTCTCAAAAATAAATAAATAAACTTAAAAAAAGTCTTAAAAAATTAGATACAGAGTTACCATGTGATTCAGCAATTCCAACCCTAAGTAAACCCAAGGTAATCAAAAACATATGTTCAGATAAAAACTTATATATAAATGTTCATAGAAGCACTATTCATAATAGCCAAAAAGTGAAAACAACCCAAATGTCTATCAATTGGTGAATGGATAAACAAAATGTGGTATATCCTTATAGTGGAATATTAAACAAAATATAATTATAGCTAATTAAGTAACAAGTTGGGATAAAATAAAATCATAAACATACTCAACCCAAAAGAAAGCAGAAAAATATAAACAAAGAACAGATGAGAAAAATAGAAAACAAATATCAAACTGGTAAAATCTAACCATATCATAATCACATTAAATGAAAATGGTCTAATTATTCCAATTAAAAGGCAGAGATTATTGATTTCTTAAAAAACTAATACTTGATTATATGATGCCCAGAAGAAACATACTTCAAATACAAAGACAAAAATAAGTTAAAGTACATGGATAGAAAAGATATACTAGACCAACATTAGTTAAAACAACAACAGCAACAAAAATCTGGAGTGCCTATTTAATACTAGACAATGTAGACTCCACAGTAAAGATATTACCAAGGATTTAAAAAGTCATTTTAAAATGAAAAGGGGAGTATACATTTTTTCTTATTTATTTATTTATTTATTTATTTACTTACTTACTTACTTACTTATTTTTGAGAGAGATAGTGCACAAGCAGGGGAGGGGCAGAGAGAGAGAGAGAGAAAAGCACAGAATCTGAAGCAGGCTCCAGGCTCTGAGTTAGCACAGAGCCTGACGTGGGGCTCAAACCCATGAACCAGGAGATCATGACCTGAGCCGAAGTCGAATGCTCAACCGACTGAGCCACACAGGTGCCCCAGGGAATATTTTTTAAATTTAATTTATAGATATATATTTTTAATTTAATATATACTTATATTTTCAATATATTCCCAGGTGCCCCAGGGAATATATTTTTTTATGTTTATTTATTTTGAGAGAGAGAAAGAGAGAGTGGATGCTAGCAGGGGAGGGTCAGAGACACAGGGAGACAATTCCAAGCAATCTCTGCACTATCAGTGCAGAGCCTGGAATGGGGCTTGAACCCGTAAGCCTTGAGATCATGACCTGAGCTGAAACCAGGTGCCTTAACCTTAATCAACTGAGCCACTCAGGTGCTCCAGCAAAGGGAGTATTTTACCAAGAAGGCATACCAATTCTAAGTGTCTATGTAGCTAATCAGAAAGCTGCAAAATACATAAAGAAAAAAAAAAGATAGATTTGCAAAAAGAAATAGACAAATCCACAATTACAATTGGAGATTTCAATACCCATCTCTCAATAATAGTACAAGTAAATAGAAATCAGAAAGGATATATAAAATAGAAAAACACTGATTGACATTTATAAGACATTACACCAGAGGCGCTTGGGTAGCTCTTGGTTTTGGCTCAGGTCATGATCTCATGGTTTGTGGGTGCAAGCCCTGTGTCAGGCTCCCTGCTGACAGTGCAGAGCCCGCTTGGGATCCTCAATCTCTGCTCCAGAGCCTACTTAGGATCCTCTCTCTCTGCTCCTCCCCTGCTCATGTGCGCACATGCTCTCTCTCAAAATAAATACACTTAAAAAAGAAATTAAGGCATTATACCAAAGAACAGCAAATTTTATCATCTTTTCAAATAGACATGAAACATTTACCTAGACAGAGCATATTCTAGGCCATGTTTGCCAATAAATTAAGGATTCAAGTTAAATAAAGTAACTTTGACCACAATGAAATCAGAAATCAATAAAAGAAAGATATCTAGAAAATTCTAAAATATTAAGTAAACAGCACACTTTTAAATAACCTGTGGATCAAAAAAATAAATAAAAAAGAAAATTATAATGCATTTATAAATGAACAAAAATAACATGTCCAAATTTGTGATATGTTGCTCAAACAAAACTTAGAGGGAAATTCATAGCACTAAACACCTGTATAAGAAAAGATCGTATCAATGGCCTTAGCTGCCATCTTAAGAATCTAGCAAATTAAGAGTAAATTAATTACTACTTACAGAACAAAGTAAACAAAAACAAATGAACAAGAAACAATGATATGGAAAGGAGAGAGAGAAATCTATGAAATAAAAAACTGATTATCTGAGGGGCACTTGTGTGGCTCAGTCAGGTAAGCATCTGACTTTGGCTTAGTCATGATCTCACAATTCATGAGTGAGAGCCCTGCTTCAAGTGAGTTCGAGTCCCACTTCAGGTGAGCTAGAGCCCTGCCTCAGGCTCCACACACTCTATCTCTGTACCTCATGGTATTCCCTCTCTCTCTCTGCCCCTCACTCACTCCTGTTCTCTTTTTTTCTCAAAATAAATTAAAAAAAAATTTTTTTTAAACCTGATTATTTGAAAAGATCAATCTAAGTGATAAACCTCTCATTAAACTGATGAGTAAAAGGAATAAGACACAACCAATATCAGCAATGAAAGAAATGGACATCACTACATATTTTACAAATAGTAAAGGATAATATGGTAATATTGTGACCAATTTATTCCAATAAATTCAGTAAATTAGATTAATAGGAAAATTCCTTGAAAGACATAAATTTCTAAAGCTCATCCAGGAAGAAATGGATAAACTGAATAGTCCTACATCTACTGAAAAAATTATATTTTAAACACCTTCCCATAAAAAAAACAAAAAACACCTACGGACTCAGATTGCTTCCTTGGAGAATTCTAGCAAACAGTAAAAGAAGAAATAGCATGAAATTTACACAAACATCCAGAAAATTGAAAAACAGAGAATATATCCCAAAGACATTGTAAGAAAACTACAGCTCAACATCCCTCATGAATATAATGCAAAAACTATTAATATGTAGTAAACTGATTCCAACAATATCTAAAAAGGATAACACACCATGAACAAGTGAAGTTAATTGCAGGAATGCATGGTTGCTTTAACAATTGAAAATCAATCAGTAAAATTCATGTTAAGAAACTCAAAAAGAATAACGATATGAGCATATCAATAGGTGGAGGAAAAACATTTGGCAAAATCCAACATCCAATCTTCCTAAAAACTTTCAACAAATTAGGAATAGAAAGGAACTTCCTCAACTTACTAAGGAAGATCTATAAAAACCCTACAACTAACATCAGTCTGAATGAATGCTTTTCCCCTAACATCTGGAACAAGGTTAAGGATGTCTCCTTTTTTATTTCTATTGAGTATTTTACTGGAGGTTTTAGCCAATATAATATAATATGGCAAGAAAAAGAAATAAAAAACCTATAGATTATAATGGAAGTCTATAGTACAGACTATATTCAGAAGCCAAAATCATCTACATTGCAAATCTAATGGACTCTCAGTTATAACTGAGTTTATCAAGGTTGTAGGCTACAAAATCAACCAACTGCATCTCAATATATTAACAATGAACAACTGAAAACTGAAATTAAAAATACCACTTACAGGGCTCCTGGGTGGCTCAGTCGGTTAAGTGTCTGATTTTTTATTTTGGCTCAGGTCATGATCTCAGTTCATGAAGACTGAGACCTGCTGTCAGTACAGAGCCTGCTTGGGATTCTCTCTCTCTGCTCCTCCCCTGCTCTCTCTCAAAATAAGTAAATAAACTTAAAAAACAAATACTCATAATAGTATTAAAATATAAAATACTCAGGAATAAATATGACACAAGATGTGAAAGACATATATAATTAAAAGATAAAACACTGCTAAGAGAGGTTTTTAAAGATACAAATAGTACTATGTTCAAGGGCTGAAAAACTCCATGTTAAGATGTCAATTCTCTCCTTATCTAACCCAATAGAATAATATTCATTACAATCCCAGTAAAAATTCCATTAGGTATTTTTGTAGAAACTGGCAAGCTAATTATAAAATATATGTAGGAATGCAAAGGACCCTAGAATAGACAACTTAAAAATTAATTTTTTTTGAAAAAGAAAAAAACGTCACTACCTGATTTCAAACTTATTTTAAAACTAGTTATCAAGGCAGTGTGGATTGGAACTCAAAAGACAAAGCTCAATTAAACAGAAGAGAGTCCTGAAATAGTTCATATTTATGTAAAATGGATTGTTACCAAGATGTAAGGCATTTCAGTAGAGAAAGGGTAGTCTTGTCAACAAATGGATACTTACTTTGGTCCATACCTCTTATACCATATTCAAAATTTAACTTCAAGTGGATCATAGACCTAAATGTGAAATTAAAAACTATAAACTTTTAGAAGAAAGTATAGGAGATCTGTATGCTCTTAGGTTAGGCAGGTTTTAGATATAACACTGAAAATATGATCCATAAAAGACAAATAATTGGTAACTTGGACTTCATCAAAATAAAAACTCTAAGACACAGCTAAGAAAATGAAAGATAAGCTATAACCTGATATAGCACTCCTATCCAGAATATATACCCTCAAATACCAATATTAAAACAAACTCAAGTCATTTGTTTACCAAAGAAAATTTATGGTTAGCAAACAACATGAAAAGATGTTAAACATAGTTATGAGGGAAATGTAAATTAAAACCATGATATACTACTACACTTGTATTACAATGGCTGAATGGCTAAAGCTACAAAGACTGATTATACCAAGTATTACTGAGAACATGAAATAAATGGAACTCCCATACACTGCTGGTGAAGGTAAAATGCTATAGCTACTTTGGAAAGCATTCTGATATTTTCTTAAAAAGTTGAACATACACTTACTTATATAATCCAAGCATTTCACTATTTAATAAAAGCATACTACCTATCTTACAAAGACTTGTATACTGTTTACAAGATCTTTAATGTTTATTTTTGAGAGAGAGACAGAGAGTATGAGCAGGGGAGGGGCAGAGAGAGGGAGACACAGAAACCAAAGCAGGCTCCAGGCTCTGAGCTGTTGTCACACAGCCCGACGCGGGGCTGGAATTCATGAACTGCGAGATCATGACCTGAGCAGAAGTCGGATGCTTAACCGACTGAGCCACCCAGGGGCCCCAAGATCTTCATTTCTAATAGCAAAAAAACAAGGGGGTGGGGGGTGGTTGGAAGCTAATGTCCATTAAAAGGTGAATATATGAACAACCTGGTATATCCAACAGGATACTGCTTAGTAAGAAAAATGAATTAACTACTGGTACACACGAAATGGATGAATCTCTAATGTCTGGTGAAATTAGAGTACACACTTTGACTCCATTTATAAAATGCTAGGAAAGGCAAACTAATCAACATTGACAGATCAGCGATTACCTGGGGACTGACAGGAGGGATTACAAATGTGCAGAAAGGGGGTGCCTAGTGGCTCAGTTGGTTAAGCATCTGACCTCAGCTCAGGTCATGATCTCAGGGCTCATTTCCGACGAGATCGGGCACATTCAGGATGGTATTCCGTAGACTCTCAAGGTTCATTTTGACCCTTGCCTTGGGCTCTGTGCTGACAGATCAGAGCCTAGAGCCTGCTTCAGATTCTGTCTCCTGTCTCTGCCCCTCCCCTGCTTGTGCTCTCTCAAAACATGAACATTAAAAAAAAAAATGGGCAGAAATTTGGTTATACTTACATTCATTAATTGTGGTGATGGCTTCATGTGTGTATAGACATGTCAAATATATGTATATACATACACACACATTTATATACATATCAAAAGGTCAAATTATACTTTGAATGTTGTCTATTTTGTCAATTTTCCTCAATAAAGCTGCTTAAGTCACTGCTAATTTCATTGGAGGCTTTATTTTATTAGAGAAGACACACCCATAAACCCATTTAAGATAAATCCTCTACCTTAGGCTTCTGCAGAGATGGAAGGCAAAGGCCTTGAGGGTCTTTGAAGCTCTATTGAGAATCTGAGGCCCACCCTTAAATCTTTAGGACTTTTTGTCCGAGTTCAAACTCCTAGATTTCATCATATCCATAACTGAAACCAAAATATATTCAACTTTAGAATTAAGGAATAAAAAAATATGTATCTTTATCCTGGGCTCTTATTAGAACAAGTGTTCTGAATGCAGTCAAAGATAACATTTTTACTTTACAATGCAGTCTCCTATAGCTTCCTAATTTAGCTGTTTCTAAGATTAAAATGTTTATCAAAATAAAAGGTTCACATTATTTATTAAGCTTATAACAGTTTTATTCATAACAGGTACAAAATTTACATTTAGATGTATATGTATACAAAAGAGATCTTTATTTTTTTACTTTGACATAAAAAATACAGAAATATTTACATTATGTACAAAAATATTAAAACATACAGACTTCACAAATAGGAAAAAGCAAGATTTCACAAAGGGTACTTTTTTGGGAAATGTACACACTGAAAAAGAGGTTAAAGAAAGATGACAAAACACTTAAATTAACAGACTCCAGAAGTTACTGCAATAGGAATTAATTTGGTAGGGCAAATAAAATGTCTCAAATGCTAATAGATGGTAAACAAGATATCTATTTAAGATTATCTAGGTAAAATTACATGGTCTTCCTTTACCATAAAATTGAATCAATTTTATTTTATCCCTGAATTACAAACATCAGATAGCCACTTTTCCTTTTTTCTTAAAATATTTAAATTTTCTGATTTATACTGATAATTTTAAACTTTTTCAAATTAAATTGTAAAATATTTTAAGTTGTATATTGTCTTTACTCAAGGGGAGAAAAATCCCACGTACTACATTGATTTCAACACAAAATTGGAAATTACAATACATTTTACTTTTCTTAAATTAAAACCTAACATTTTCTAACTAACCTTCATAATCAGGTACAACTGATTGTTAACAAGAGATCACAATCGTCGTAAATTCTTCTTGCTTGTTTTGGTACCGGGCAGAGGACCTGTTTTATAATTGGCTTTTAGGGGTTTGCCATTTGAACATTCGTTGGTGGTATGATAGTTACACAGACACCTTGTACAATAATCAAACCCACAGCCTTCTCGTTTGCAGATTGCCCGTTGTAAATAGCAATCATATTTCGCAGGTGAATTACAGCGAATGCAGGCTTTGAGGCTTTCATTCTCTTTCAAAGTTTTGGCAACCTAGAAAGAAGAAAATCCATAAACAAATTTTAGTTAAGAATTGAATGTAATTTAGTTGGTCAAAACAAGAAGGGCATTTCTGAGGCTTCCCCAAAACATGAATAAAGGACCAATGTCACACATAAGTCAATTCCTGCCTTTAAGGAGCTCACTGTTCAATGAATGAGATAATATCACTTGTCAACTGGTCCAGTGGCTATTTCCTAATCCTACCTTTAAACATGTTCTTTTATTTCATGAATGCTACTTACATGTCAATGCCTGACTTAAATGTCACCTTTATTGTGAAGTCTTTCTAGTGTTACTAGGAGGTGGTTGCTCTTTCACTTCTAGCTTTTTTAAGGCACCCATCATGTTATATGGCATTTATTTTTATGTAGCCATTTTCCATTCTAGATTACAAGGCTATGAAGGGTACCATGTTTTCTTATCCATGGATTACCTGATAGCAGATGCTCAATAACTGCTGTTTGAATCGTTACAGGTTGTATTAGTCATTATGTAACGAACACTTAGAAAATAAAACTTAACTATAATTTATACTTATTGACCAGCATGAAGGCAGTCAACATTTCAAAGATGCACTTAGGTGACGTTATGTTTTTTTAAATTAAACTTGCCAAATTTTCCATGTGTTCAGTAGAACTTACAATACACATTACCCAATGATTTGAAGGTACAATAGGAGGGCTTCAATTTCTGAAAGCTGGCCTTTTCCAGTTTAGTTCTGGTCCATAGATATAAAAGGCAGCAATTGCAAAATGTAGTATTGAACAAGTTTGGTAAGAAATTTAAAAATCAAGGTTTCCTTAGCATTTCCAAGTTAGATCTCAACATCACTGAGTGGTCATAAACAATGTCAAATGGTAGCTATTATTTTTTGCATAGAAAGACATCTCTGTGTACTTTCCTAACTTGATTACTTGAGTTATAAATTGTTTCAGTTTCTAACATTTTTGAGACCAGAATGAAGGGGGACAGAAGATAACATCTCCATTAATAATTCCCTAGTAGTTCTACTTATGCTATAATTAAATTTAAAGTTCTCCATTTCCTACTCTAAATCCTTTTAACAATAAAGGCCCCATAAGTTTCTAGTTTATTGACAAACAAAAAATTACCTCAGAGAATTCATTGTGTCGACTGTAAGTAGAACCTTTCTGATCACCTGGATGGTTTAACTTGGTTTGAGCATCTTTTTTGGGGTGAGCCTGGGCTGCTGATTTTTGAACAGAAGCTAAAGCGGTTCTGAACATAACATATTCTCTGGTTGAAGCATGTGGTGAAAACTTAATGTTCTTTTCCTAATTAAAAAAAATATTTTAATAGGACTTAAAAATATCCTCCTATATTCTTAACAATCAGGCATTTTTATTGTTTGTACATGTAAAAAAAGGGCAAATGAGAATGTAAAAGATTTATCCCTATACCCAATTTACCTGCATATGCTTAAATATAGCCACATACAACTATTCACACAGATAATACTGACAGAAACTGCAAACCAGAAATTGTGAGAAAGCACTAAATACTTAGAGTCTATATAACATTTAATACATGATGTATTTAATTTTTTTTAATGTTTATTTTTGAGCGAGAGAGCATGCGAGCTAGTGAGCAGGGGAGGGGAAGAGAGAAGGGGAGATACAGAATCTGGAGCAGGCTCTAGGCTCTGAGTTGTCAGCACACAGACTGATGACTTGGGGCTGGAACTCATGAACCGCGAGATCATGGCCTGAGCCAAGGTCAGACACTTGAACGACTGCGCCACCCAGGTACCCCAGATACATGATTTATAAAGTACTGATGCCAAAACAAAAAGTCATTGCTTTTATCTTATCATCAATAAATGACAATAGTCATGTTTAAGTATCACTTCAATGTCATGCATGGTCAAAACAACCTTTTAGATTAGAAAACTTCTCATTAATACTAATCTTATCAATAAAGAAACTGAACTTGGAGAATTTAAGCAATACTTGTCTAAAGTTATACAGCTAGTAAGTAGCAGCACCAAAATTTAGACCCAAGTCTGCCAACTGCTAGGCCTGAAATTTCAATCATGTACAGATATTCTCAGAAACATCTTGAAATTTACCAAGTATTTTGGAAGGCAGATAAATTCTCTTCTGCATTAAGAATGTTTAATATGTTGATAACTGAAAAAATACAAATGGCAATGAAAATTAGCTATATGGTCAACTCTCATTAGAGAACTGACCAATTTTCCCTTTTGTACTTTTGGACATTCCATTTCTAGAAAGAATCCAAGAAATAATGGCTTACGTGGAATTCCTTTCCCCTTGTCTTTGAATTTTGCTTAATGAGTTCTAGTGAAAAGCTGAAATGCCTTGTGAATGTAAAGGATTTCCAGATTACCTGTTATCTGTCCTATTTCCCCCATTTGTAAAGGTAAAGAGCACGAGCTTTTATATTTTAATGTAATGTTCTAAGATATTTTTAAAATGAAAACATCAACTGCAAAGACTTACATTAACTCTCTCTATGGCTTTATTGTACAACTGCAATGCTCTCTTATCATCATCTAGGATCTTCTTCCAAGTTGTGCTCACTTTAGACACACTGGAAAAGTAAAAGGTTATAAAGGAAACAAGGCTTCACAAAGAGGTAAGAGGAATGAACATACTACAGAAATACTAACAGTGCAAAAAAGAAATTTCTATTAGCAGTGCTTCTCAAACTTGGTTATACATTAGAATTGCCTACAGCACTTAAGATTTAAGGATGTCCCATGCCTAGGCATTTGGGTTTAACTGGCTTAAAATGGGGGCCAGAGTCCTGTTTTTAAAAGCTCCCTATCAAGTCATTCTAAGTACATCTGGGCTTAAGAACCATTGCAATCATTCCTTGATACTTCATTTTTTCACAATATCTGCAAACATCAAATAAGTAGCCCCTAGTATATATATATGACACTATGTTAGCTATTCGATATCAATAAAAGTTGTAGACAAATTTCAAAGTATTCTAGGACATACTGCTATTAGTAGACATCAATTTCAAAAATCCATTTTTGTTAACAAAGAAGCTGTGATGCCAATTATCCCTCAAGAAGGTAGCCAACTATAAAAATTAATACTTCTATTTTGCTTTAGCTATTTTTCATAAAGACCAGTGATAAGTACCTCTAACAACTTTTCCAAAAATGCCAAAAACACACCTGTTTGAGTGGGATCTAATCCAATAGTCTATATTATAATTATCTTAATTCTGTCACCTCATCCTAACTCATATTTGGTAGAATGAGGAAGAAAGGGAAATACCAGGTTTCTAAGGAAACAGTAACAATCAGATGTGGGTTTCCCTATTTTTATCACTGTCAAACCTAGGGGAGCCCTACATTAAAAATGGCCTAAAAACATCAGGAAATATTTCATACTTTCAAGTGTGACAGAACTCATAAAGCCTACTGGACCTATACACCAGAACTAGGCTGTTGTTTTATAGTTAAGTAGGTATGATGTAGCTTAAGTATTAGTAATTTTCAGAAACAAAAATCCCAATTTAACAAAAATAGTTTGCTAATAGTATAAATATGAAATTTGAAATAACTGGATTAAATGCTTACTTTAAAAATCTTCTTTCATCTTAGTGGCATACAAGTGGTCAAATACCAGCTATCAGGCAGTCATTACCTCAAACAACGTAAAAGACTTCCCTCTGTCTTTGTATGAGCTGGTAGTGCTGAGCCATCTTAACAAAAATGTTCAGTGGATTATGCTAACACTCAAAGCAACCATACTTACTTGATTAAGTCCATATCATTGAGCTGTGTTAAAATGTTTGCTAGGAGATGTCTGAGTCCCCTTCGAAAGAGTTCACTGAGAATATCTACATATTCTAGGCCCATTTTCCTTCCAATTATATTCTGCAGTCCAAAATTTCCACTGAATATAAATTCTTTCAGTTTCTCCCAATCTATTTTAGGATTTCGTTTGGCATTCTTTTTTAACGTTGAACAAACCATTTTGGCAAAGTGAAGAGCCGGCAGCAAGTTTTTGCTGGGATATTGCTCTGGGCTTTGCATCTGAAGCAGGCAGGACTGTGGACTGTCACTGAAATTTTCCAAGGGAAGGCTATTCTCTTCATGTTCATTGAAGCCACTTTGCTGGGAAAATGAAGTATAGCCACTGTCTTCATAAGGTCCACTGGTCTCTAGTTCTTCGATCTCATTTGAACTATCAAGGATTTGTTGCACATGCTGATTTTCCTTGTTATGAAAGAGCTTGTTTTCGTTTTCAGATTCAAGTTCTACAATCCTGGGGCTCACGATTGGTGACCCAATATCTGATAACCTCACATAGTCTTTAATGCAATCTTTATAAGAACCTTCCAAATATGCAGGAGTACAGGAACCTTGTCTTCCACTATCATCAGGCTTCACTAACTTAAGTCCAGAATGAATATGGTTATAGCTAAAATCACATTTCATTTTGACAGAAAGAGTGGAACTTTCTTCTTTACAACCTATAAGAAACAAAACAAAGCACTTACTAAATGACAAAAATTTCATACATTTCTACTTCTTATATTGGGATATACAGAGGTTTAATTACTTTGCATTCTCTCAGCACTATATACCTGTGAAAGAATCCAAGTTTAATTACTGAGATGTGACAATGAATACTACTTAAATCTTTTAGTAAGTACATGTATTTTATTCTTAAAAGGGTACCTCGGAAGACTGCTAAAAGCAGTATAATTGTACAACTGTGTAATTGTAATATTTGGCTTTTCGAGTCTGTTATCTGAGTAAAAAATACTGGAAAAGGGGACTATTTATTTAATAGGTATCTGTGCTTATGGAACAAATAAGGAAATGTGATGCATTGAGTGGGGTCTGAAGTCAGAGAAATCCTTATAGTAATCACAAACACTTCTACAATCCCTGAACTTGAAATGGCATTAAAATCAGCTCTGACTTAAGCATAACCCAAACCAATGACAGTAAATATGTTTAAGACCAATGGAGAGGGGAAGTGTGTAAGAATCAAAATAATTTTATATAAGAGTGAAACACTAGCAATTATTATAAGCCTTACAATAATTACTCAAGAAAGAACTAAAGTCAATAAATTTAAATACCCTTAAGTTAAAATCTCCTTGAAGTCCCAGAGCTCTCATCTCTTAAGTTTTATTTGGATCAGTGGTAAGGGTGACAGTCTGATATATTTAAGATGTTTGTCTGCCCTACTGGATAGTGAACTCACGCACAGGGACATCTCCCTTTATCTTGCCTAGTATGTGCTAGAGACTGCAATCTTCAATTATTGAATGAAGATTTCTCATAACTAATTAACCAAAGAGTCAGAAGAATTAATAGTTCAGCTACCAATCAGAAGATCTGGTAAGTAAGAGTGACACTATAATTGGCGTAAGACAAGATATAAGAATGTGAGGGTGGTAGGGAACCAGGTGTGCATTACTGTTCAGCTGTCTTAAATAACTGGAGAAGATAATGTGCTTGTTATTTATAAGTAGCATAAGGGAAAAACAACAAATTATGATACTATTAACAAACTATGCAATTAGTTCAACTAATTGTTCAACTAAGAAATCAGCTAAGCTACAAATGAACAGGCAGCACTTAATATCTTTACATCAGCATTTCTCAATCTCTGCATTACTAACATTTTGGATTGGATAGTTCTGTTGTTGGGGGCTGCCCTCTACATTTTAGGATGTTTAGCAGGCTTTACCCATTTGATGTCATTAGCAGCCTCTACTCCCTGTGGCACAATAAAAAATGTCTCCAATCACCAGTTGCTGACAAATATTGGGTGGGGAGAGGCAGTGGTGTCAAAATGTCTGATTTCTCAGTTGAGAACTACTGCTTTAAAGGATAGCTAGGATTCTGTCAGGCAGTAGAGGCTGGAGAAAGCATTCACTGAAGGTAACCTAAACAAAAGCACAATTCTGGGAAGGAATACAGTAGATTGATTCAGGAACATTACTTAACATTATTGAAGGCTGAGTATATGAATAGTATTATGCTTCAAATGTATTCTACACCTACTATTACCCCTGCAAACCAATCATAGGTAGGTAACAATCTATCTTTTAAGTGTATGTACCAGTCAGATTGTTTAGTCTGTACTAAGTATTGGTAATCTGTCCATGTTAAATTTTACAGTTTTTATTTAGAGCAAAACCTTTAAGTACTAAAAGAACACCTGTAGGGAGGTAGTCTCTTGAAATTCCCAATGTTTAACACAGTGAAGGACACACAGTATATACTTCAGAACACCACTAAAACTTGGACTTGCCCTAAAAACTCATTTCAAACTAAGTTCAAGTATACAAAAGCAAATAAAGAACAAACAACATTTGCTAACACCAACATTAATCATAATGCTAGAATAAATTGAGGGGTTCTCTTTCACCTGGAAGATTAAAATATTCCAAGACAGACTGTTTTAATTTTTGCCTCAAGAATGAAGTATGATTTACATATGACCACATTTTATCTGAGGGCAAAGACACCTACAAAGACAAACCTTTTATTTTGTTTAGCTGCCTAAAAGGAAGAGGCATGAAAAACATACTTCAGAAACTCTTAATTCTTTTCAAAAGCATTCTTCCTCTGTTCATTTTAGTTAGCACAGTTGTTACTGAACTATCCCATAGAACCCTTCATTCAACACCACTGTTTGAACATGAAGTTCTTTAAAATTTAGAGCTAATGATGATTCACTCATCTTCTAATTGTTTTAATTTTTTTTAAGTTTATTTACTTGAGAGAGAAGAGAGAATCCCAAGCAGGCTGCAAGCTATCAGCGCAAAGCCCGATGTGGGGCTACATGGGGCGAAAACGCACAAACTGTGAGATCATGACCTAAGCCAAAACAAAGAGCCAGATGCTCAAGTGACTGAGCCACCCAGGCACTCCAATTGTTTTTAAATGCTTATTTACTTTTGAGAGAGCCCAAGTGGGGGAAGGGAAATGAGAGAGAATCCAAAGCAGGCTCTGCGCTGTCAGCCCAAAGCTGGACATGGGACTTGAACTCAGGAACCATGAGATCATGATCCAAGCCAAAGTCTCAGGCTCAACTGACTGAGCCACCCAGGTACCAAGCATCTTATAGTTGTTTAGAAGTTTACAATTCCAATTTGTTTTCAAACATTCGATCCTCACAACCTTCTGATGTAGGGTGAAGAGGTTATTATCTTAGTTTTACAAATAAGGACAACTGAAGCTCAGCTAAGTAGCTTGCCCACAATTTCACAGGTAGTTAAGAGAGACAGATTACCATTCCTGACTATAAATTTAGTGTCCATTCCATTACCTTATCCTGGAAAGTGAGATAAAAGTGTGTGTGTGTATATAAATAAAGTATACATATAGGCTCATAGTCTTTGGGTTATAATCCAATACTACATTAGGTTATTGCTCAAATTGTTTCAGCTTTCACCACTGTGTAAGTTCATACCCACTTGAAATACTTCCATTAGTTTGTTTTTGGAGCATTTCTTACTTTCTGGCACAAGATGCTCCAGGCTTATCTTCTATTTTCCCTGTTCCAGCCATAGAATCACTTGTTTCTCCATGGAACTCTAGTTCCTTTTATTGGTTCCAAAATCTGGATGCTGGTTGTAGGTTTAGTTTTAAAATGTGAAATTGTATAATATACTGTAAGGTTGGGAGAGTAGAATGGCCTGTACGATTTTAGGGCAGACCGGATCTTATTCATTGTGTAATAAAGAGCACTGAGGGGTTCTGAGTTCAGATATCTGGTTTACATTGTCAAAAGACTTGCAGCTGTAGAGAATGGACTGTAGGAAGGTACAAGCGGAAAGAGGAAAGCTAGTTAGAAGTGTAGATCACAGGAGTCCAGGCAGTTTGGGTAACTGATACTGGGATGACTGCAGTGGAAATGAAGATAATTGGGTGGATGTGAGATGTATTTAGGAGAATACAGTCAACAGAAATTATGGATGCTTTGGATGTGAATGAAGGAAAGTGTAGTAAAAAAGTACCCTGGGTTTAAGTCTTGAGCATCTAAGCTATAAAGTATCATTTGCTGAATTGGTGAAAAGGGAGGCAGTTAACTTCTAAAGCCTCTGTATTCTCATCTATAAAATGGGGTTAAGAATTAAAACTGGACTACATGTATGGCAGAGTCCCATCACATATGGTATTCTTATCACATTTTTAAGCCAAATCCCTTTGTAATCCTTTTATTGAAAATCATGAATGTTTTAAAAATAGCAAAATACGTTCCACACTATGTATTACAGATTACATACTTTTCCTAGGAATCAGATCCATCTTCAAGTAAAAATACCTCCTCAGCCTTGACTAGATTTGTGACATTTCATTTTTTTCTAAAATGGAGGTACTAATATCTGCCTCATGTCGTTGAAGACTCGATATACTGCATTTTTTAAACATCATTTACTCACTCACTGTCCAATCGTGCAAAGGTGGTATTGTAGTTAACTGCACAAAGTTTGACCTTCCGTTTTAACTTTCTAAGGCAGAAGTGACACTCCATACGAAAATACTATAAATAGGCTACAATGCTTAAAAAGTTTTACAACTATCCCAACGTTAAATGATTAAGTTCTACAATCCCAATACCTAGAAAATAATCACACGTGCGCGATGTTAAGCATGGCTATTCCTTAAGAATCTGAGACCCCCAAGGCTTGCAGCCACAAACGGGGAATCAGCCGTAATCTCTAAAAGAAAATTTTAGAAAAGCCTGCCTTCAAAAATACTTGGCTGCGTTAAATTTTTAATCTCATTTTCTCAAATCTGTAAACAGGAGATCAAACTCTTGGAGACGGCAAATATTCTGAGGAGCCAAGTGATAATACCAGGCAAACTGGAAGTAACAAAAAAACACTTCTTAAAGCCATCAAGCTTCAGAAGTTCACAGGGAGACGGAGGAGGGAGGATCTTCTAGAAATAGACCTAACCCTGTTAAAAGCCAGGTATTATTTTTTCTTCCAGTCTTCTAAGTTCCTTTTCTAATGAAAGCGGCATCTTGCAGGGATTGCCCAATCTCACAAAGTCGAACCAATTAAAAAAAAAATTGGGGGTAATTTCTGAGGCAAAAATAAATGCCTTTGGATCTCTTTTCAGATAGCCACAAAGAGGGTAAAAATAACCGTTCGAGGGCCTTCCACTCTATCCGAATTTTGGAATCAAGGGCTGTCCAGGGCTTCAGGAGCGCAGGAAAAAAAAGAAAAAATAACCAATTCTTCATTTCTCAGGTAATCAGGTACCGGAGGGCAAATTCACGGTTTTGCAGTAAAAAGTGCTTCCCGCCCGGACCCCAGCCAGGCCTGGGGAACGGGTTACCGGGCAGAGGGGAAAACCGAGACAAAAAGAAAAAGGTTTTGTTCGGACGTCCCGGTACAGCCCGGCCCGGCGAGGGGGTCCCTCCATTTGGCGGGAGCGGGCAGGGGGGAAGCCCAGGCGAAGCCTTGGGGGGTCGGGGAGGTGGCCCCTCAGGGCGCGGGCCGTGCGGAGGCGGGAGATAAGCCAGCAGGATCTCCCGCGCCCGCCAGCAAGGGTGAGGCGGCGAAAATCCGGGGCACTGGACTGCGGCCCCGAGGCTGCGGGCTGAATACGGAAAAGGGGCGCAGGAAGTGGGGCTGAGGCGCCCGGCCAGACCCCGGGGGCCGCCGGCTCGCGAGCCCTGTCAGAGCCCCCCGGGCCCCGGGCCCCGGGGTGGGGGAGGGGAGGGGCATTTGGCGCCTCTTCATGCCGGGTGGGGACAAGGATAGGTAGATCCTGCAAGAGGAGAAGGGCGCCCTCAAAGGCCGAGACCTTCACCTCCCTGGGCGCTGGCGTCCAGGAAGGCGGGACCCGGGCCCGCCACCCGCCTCGGCACATCTGGCCTCCCTTCCCCGAGCCCCAGGCTTCTTTCCCCGGGGCCGCAGGAACCGCCGCCTCCGCCCGCCCCGGCCGGGCCCGGCCCGGCCCGGCGTGAGGCGCACGCTAGGACTCGGGAGGGTGTCGGGTTCGGAAGCAGCCGCCCCCTAACCCCGCATACCCTTCCTGGAAGGCGGGCTCCCGCACCCTCTCCTCACACTCACTGTCTGAGGGCCGAGGGCGCCCGGCGGCTGTCAGGTCGCTGTAGCTGCAGCGGCAGGAGCTGGAGGGGGGCCGTGGAGAGCAGCGGCAGGGGCGCTGGCTCATGCCAGTGGAAGTCGGGGGCCTGCCTCAGGTGAGGGAACAGCTGCCGCAGGAGAGGACCAGGCCGTCCGCTTCACAGAGCTGTATCTCCTAAAAGGCGCCAGCTGGTACTTTTAAAATCTTTGAATTTGGTGCCCAAATCCGTACGGCCCAATGGGGTGCGTTGCTCGCACGCGCGCTCCAATAGGAAGGCGGTGGGAGGGGGCGCCCTCACCCACGCCCAATTAGAGGCGGCAGAGGCGGGGCCGAGCTCCGAGGTCCAACCTTCCTCCTTCCAGCCGGCTCCGCGCGTCCGGAAAGATGCTCCCGCAGGGGCCGGGCTTGGGGGCGGGGCCTCTGAGCGCGGGGAGGCCCCGGCCCGGCCGCACGTGGAGGTAGCCTACCACGCATGCGTGCACCCGCCACGCTTCCTTCCGTCTTGCGAGCGGGTCTTCTCCGAGTCCTAATTTCATCTTGAAGGCAGCTCCGGCTTCTGTCCGAAGATTTCCCATGGTTATATAGCGTGGCCGACTTTCTTCGAGCAGCACACAAGTGGGTGTTTGGTGAGCGGCGACTCCGGTCGTCCGGGAATCCAGACTTTCCGGAAGACAAGCCCTGCCCCCAGCCCTCCGTAGCCGCTTAGCCCGCCTCTCTAGGATTTAGGCGCGCTCCTCTCTCCCTCTCACTTTCGCCCCTCCCTCTGCCCTCAGCGTTTGCGCAGGCGCCTTTGGCGGGCGGTAGCTGCAGAGTTGGCGGGTTGGCGCCTGCGCGATTCTCTCAGGCGCAGGGGCGGGCCGCGGTGGCGCGCGCACTGTGGGTTTCGCACCTGCCCTGGCTGAAGACCTGGGGCTGCGTGTCCTCGTGGCCTTGCCGCGGTGGGACAGTCGCTTCTTTCTTGTAAGCGTATTTATTTGTCTTTTCTACCAGAGTTCTCCAGCCACCGCTACTTTGTACGGACGTTAAGTTTATTAGACTTGTATCTACGCTTTCCTGGGTTTTTGTTTATTTACCTCAGGGGCCAAGCGCGAGAGACAGCAGTCCTGCTCCAAAAATAAATGTTTATAAAACGTCTTGCCGTGAGAGCTTCAGTCCCCACACTCTAGAGCTGGAAGCCTCGGGCCAAGGGAATGATTTTCTAGTGATGTCAGGAATGGGTCGAAGTATTTATTAAGCTTTCGTTGACAACTGGCACCACAGTATTAGCCCTGCTGAACTTTTCAGCCCGAGTGTGCATTTAACTGGTGACAGTGCGTGCCTTGCCGTCAGCCTTTTGGCCACAGCGCGGTGAAGCTACAGGGTGTAAGCTCCAAAAAGTCCAATTCCTTGTCTTCTGGTTCTTCTGGGTTCTCCCTCTTGCTTTTCTGCAGCTTTAGAGAGAGTTAATACTCGATTTACGGTAATCGCTCAGTTATATCGGTGGCAAGTCCTAGTGAGGCAGGGCGGGGACTGGGGTGAATTTTGCACATGCTGGTTGGATCCCGTCGTTATGCATAATTATGATAGTTCGTCATGGTGTTTTACATTACTTTTCATCTTTAAGAATGTTGCTTTAAATTCATATTTTTCTGGGTTACTGGCATTTGGGCATCCTCTTAAATTTTGCATCTGAGTGATGTGTCCCACTCGCCTGCCTTAGCCCCGTCTTGGAGCTAGGTCCTGGAGATACATGGTTGGAAAAACAAAAGCCCTGATTTTCAAAGAGTTTTCATGCTAATGGGAAAGAAACTGACAGTTAACAATTGTAGTTCAGGAAAGAGCAATATAAAACTAGATTATGGGGCAGGGAGTGGGCAGTAGGGGCATAGATTAATGACTCTGGGTGGTCAGGAGGGTTTGGGAGGCTTTGGACCAAGATCTGTTGGGTGGGCACTGCAAAGATCGGCTTAATAAGCAGAGGGTAGAGATGGAAAGTGCGTGGCTTGTTCCAAGGAGATAAGGATGTCTAGAGCACATTTAGCAAGTGCTAGAGGAGATTAGGTCAGAGAGGTGGCAGCCAGATACTGTAGGATTTTGTAGGTTTACATGTGGACTTTAGAGTTTCTTCCGATTGCAGTGGTAGTTGTTGGAGGGATTTCAGCAGGGGAGTGAGTTATTTGTTGAATGGATGTTAAAACTATAGTAGCTTTTTGTCTTCTAGGCATTTTGTAAATGTTAGTCTTTAATTCTCACAATAACCTTGGCACTATTTAATTTTTCGGAAGTGGAAGTTAATTCTCAGAGAACTACACAGCTCATAAGCAAAAATTCCAATCCTGTTCTTTTTCTGTCTTCTTTCAATGTTTATTTTTCAGAAGGCACAAGTGGAGCAGGGGTAGAGAGAAGGGGATAGAGAATCAGAAGTGGACTCTTGGCTGACAACAGCTAGCCCGATGAGTTTGAACTCATGAACCGTGAGGTCATGACCTGAGCCGAATTCAGACCCTCAACCAGCTGAACCACTGAGGTGCCCCTGCAATCCTGTTCTGCTGGATAAGTCCTTGTACTTTACTCCTTTGCTGGGTAGGCCTGATTTTATAGTACATTTTCACATTACTTCCCCATTTGACCTTTGAGATCTTTACTCTTTTATTTCAGATGTGGACAAATGTATGAAATTTGAGGGGAGAAAGGGTTTTTATTAAACTAATTGAGCACCTGTACTATATTGGACCTTAACTACTGTTTAAAAGGTATTCTCCAGCAGTTACTGATCTTTTTAGGAAAAGGCTAAGATCTGTTATTAGGAAAATTAAAATTACTGTAGCAATAAAAAGCAATATACATAGCTAAGCATATTTTATTGTGTACTGGAATAGTTTATCACATTCTTTCTCAGCCTATTATTTAATGTTGATTTTAACTATTAGACTACTACTGAAATATTGATTATTTTGAAATATTTTTAACTGACAAATAATTTGTTCAGTAGGTTCATGAGCATCTGTTAATTTCATTTTTAGTGAGAAACTTAGGAAGGGCCATTTTGAATTTTACTAGATATCAACAGATGTATGTACCTCTTTCTTCCTGCACTTCAATTTCAGAATTATTGAGGTTTTAGGTACAAAATGAAGCATAGAGAGAGTTGCCCTCTTTCAGCAAATTTTTTTTTTTTTAAGTTTATTTGATAGAGAGCATGTGCATGCACATGGGGGAGGGACAGAGAGAGGGGGAGAGAGAGAGAGAGAGAGAGAGAGAGAGATAATATGAATCCCAAGCAGGCTCCACACTGTCAGCACAGAGCCCAGTGTGGGGCTTGAACTCAAGAACCATTAGATCATGACCTGAGCTGAAGCTTAACCAACTGAGCCACTGAGGTGCCCCTCAGCAAATTCTTATTTGCAGACCTACAACATGCAAGATATTATGGAGTATCTGGAAATAATTGGGACATGGTACCTGCCCTGTTCTTATTATCTGGGCCTGCCACCTAATAGACATAACAGATGCTCAGTAAATGATTAAAAGCATCATGAGCATGGAGGGAAGGAGATAAGGTGTATAAGATATAGCTATAATGCAACACTGGATAAGTCAGAGACATCTGGTTACACTGAGAATTTTTAGAGGACAGAGAATTTACTTTTATATACTAGGATAAGGGAATAATCTGTTAGACAGGTTTCTCAACCTCAGCGCTGTTTACTTTTTGGCCCAGGTACTTATTTCTTGGGGGCTGTCCTGTGCACTGTAGCATCTTTAGCCTCCAAATATTGCCAAATGTCCGCTATGGGCAAGCTTGCCTCTAGATGAAAACCACTGCTGCTGGGGATGTCTTTTGAAGGACTGGGGAGGAGGGTGGCCTGGCTTATAAAGAACATGATGGGGGAAAAATTAAATGCAAGTGCAGTTATCAGAAAAAATGAATTTGATGTGACCTAATGGGGGTAGTGAGTAAAACAGACCAATATGAAATAACGCTGGATGTGGATATGGATGTATTGTATGCACACTTAAGACATGGAGTTTTATTTGGAAGGCAGTAGGAACTTACTAAGTTCCTGCTTAATAAGCAAAAGCAGTGCATTTGAGCCAAAGAGTGACAAAATCAGAGCCTTGTTTTTTAGGAAGATGAATCTGGCTGTTGTGTTACCTGAACTAGAGAGCAGCTAGGATGGAGGGAGAAGTCAGGGGACCATAAAAGTAGTCCAGGAGAAAAGTAATTGTGGGCAAGAGCAGTGGTAATAAAATCTGTGAGGATTAGAGTGTTGAGGAGAGTAGGATTTAGCAATGAAGTGTATGTGAGGAAGAGGAATCAAAGATGACTACATTTTAAATTTGAGAGAGAGGGAGAATGGTAGTGCCATTAAAAAAAACAGAAATGGGTTATGGAGGAATATGACGTTGAATTTTAAACATAGTGATTGGTTATGCATCTTCAAAATTGCTATTACAGCTGAGTAAGTTTTGATTAACTGCTGTTCTGGGCCACTCTGAAATTGTTTTTTTCTGAATAACACATCAGATTTCTGGACAAATATTTTCGCTATAACTGCCTTTTACACACCTGTTTCGTGCCTGTTGTAGCATAATGTTTGGTCCTGAGGAGACAAGAATGAAGAAAACATATTTTTGTCCATTCCTGAGACAATGTGAGAGGTCTAGCGACACATGCTTATTCTAGTCCCTGACCCACTCTTTCCCGTTTCCTTATTAAACACAGTCCTGAGACTGGTGTTACCTTGCCATAAATGTTGTCATCCTGGGATGGTAAAGTACTGTGGAATTGCCAATGAAGGGCAGTTAATTCTGCCTAGAGGCTAAGGTGCCCTTTAGGTTGGACTTAGAAATCTTTCTGCTGAGGTAAGCCAAGAGTCTGTTCCAGGTGGAGAGCACAGCACATGCAAAGGGAGTGGGAGCAACAAAATGCATGGTTTATAGTGAAGATAGCTGTATAGATGCATTGTTTATACGAACAGCTACAGATTTGGAAGCCCTTAAATATTAGACTTAGGGTTCCAGTTGGCCTCATGCCACGACTGTTGCTCTACCCTGATCCTTCCCTGGGTTCCAAAAATTACACTTGTTATTCTGGTAGTAGCTATATTAGTGAGTGAAGTGGAAGCCAGTGTCCATTCATACCAGAATTTGTCAATTAATCTGCATGTGTTTATAATACACCTACTGATGCATGTGTTAAGCTTAACATTGTTAGAATTACCTAGGTATTATGATTTCTTCTCTAACCAACCAACCGTGATGTTCTAATGGACAGGAAGTTTAAAAATTGATCAAAAGTTCTTTTCCACCTTCATTAATACAGCTATCAGACCTTTTCCCATGGGGCAGGGAGTGAGGAAGTGGAGTGGGTTGGGGGGGTGCGGATAACTAAACTTTTAAGAGCTTCTCTTGTTTACAGAATGAAATTCAATAGTCAAGACTCTTCACAATCTCAGTCCAACTTTTCTAATTATCGCCTATTAGAAGAGGTAAAGAGAAATTAAGTAATAATATGTTGTAATATTCAGTTAACATAGATATATCCCTTTCATTCAAAAAGGAAACCCGAAAGACCTAAAAGACACAAACTGGGAAACACATCTTACATGGACCTTATGCAGCATTGCCTATGGTCTAATTAACAAGTCTTGGTGTATTCTTGAGTTGCATAGGTCATGGAAAGCTATTTTCATCAAATGTGCTTGTGAAGGTAGAGTGTCCTTCATGAACAGAATGTTACAAGGGAAATTCAAATTCTCTGATGTATTTGATAACCTTTGGCCAGTTTTAAAATTAATACCTGTCTTTACTGAGTTTTCTCAGTAAATAGTAAACCTGCTATTTCTTAAAGAATAAGGTGAAACAAATTACTCTGAAGGTTAGTACAAGCTAGGGCTCTAGAGGAAATTTGGCTAATACAGGTTGACTTAAGAAAGAGGAAACACATTACCTCACAATGATATACTTTTAAATTTGTGTAGAACATATGCTTATAAGAATTTAGATTACTGTAGGTTCAACAAATAGAGAAAAGCATGCAGTTTGGGAATTAATGGAATGTCTTCTAATTCTTTAACCCTTTCATCATATAACCTTAATAATTAAGTCATTTTATTTCTCTGGAAATTCTACTTTGTTGTAACTACTATAAAATTAACATTATCTACTAGATAGAGCTATTCTCATAATTGTAGTCCTTAGTTAATTTCATGTTTTCAAAAACTAGAATCAGCATTTCCAGCCTTTCTCTCTTTATGGGTAACTGACCTTTCCTGTAGTTCTTTCCCCTCCCCTACTCTCCCTTCCACTCCTTGTAGTTAAACACATTGAATTTACTACTCTTCCTTGCAGTAAGCAGCACATACACCATGGAAGAACCATGAGGATGTCTTCTGTTTTTTGTTTTTTTTTAATGTTTATTTTTCAGGGAGAGAGTGAGCATGTGCACACAAGAGAGAGGGAGGGAGACAAAGAATCTGAAGCAGGCTCCAGGCTCCACACTGTCAGCACAGAGCCCGACACACAGAGCTTGAACCCACGAACTGTGGGATCATGACCTGAGCTGAAGTCAGCTTAACCTACTGAGTCACTCAGGCGCCCCTCCTGTTTGTTTGTTTGTTTGTTTGTTTCTTTTTTTTAACATTTATTTATATTTGAGACAGAGAAAGAGCATGAGCTGGGGAGGGGTAGAGAGAGGGAGAGATACAGAATGTGAACTGTCAGCACAGAGCTCAATGTGGGGCTTGAACCTACGAACTGTGAGATATAATGACCTGAGCCGAAGTGAGACGCTTAACCGACCGAGCCACCCAGGCACCCCTCGTATTTCTTTATCAAGCACAGTAAGCACTTTTTAATCTCTGTTGCCCTCAACACCAAGAGGTCTTTCACAGCTGTGTAGCCTCAAGCAGACATTCCCAGGCTTTCTTCCCTTTTAGACCCCAATTCTCTGGAGTCTGTCTTCTCAGAAAAGAGCTGATCATAACCAGGACTCCTATGGAAAATAAGAGCCACTAAACTTCTTTTAAATCTTATGATGAAAAAATACTGATAAAGAACCTACTGATTTAGGGACACCTGGGTGGCTCAGTCGGTTGAGCATTGGACTGTTTGGCTCACATCATGATCTCCTGGTTCTTGAGATCGAGCCTCAAGAGTCAGGCTGACAGCACGGAGCCTGCTTGGGATTCTCTCTCTCCTTCTTTCTCTGCCCCTCCCCTGCTTGCACATGTGCTCACTCACAGTAAATAAACTTTAATTATAAAAAAAAATATTATACTGATTTAGCTTTAAGCTCACTTTCAACAATAAATTCTTCTCCTTTCACAAGGGTGAAGTCATTTTTCTCATCTGTGCATGTGTTTTAGAGAATCAAATACATCTCAGCACATCAGAGCATTCAAACTTGGCTTATTTGGTATATATTTTAATGACAAAAATGCTAAATCAGAGGAAAGGGAGAGAGTATGCAAAACTAGCTGAGTGTTAAGCTCCAACTTCCAGTTTGTAGGAAATACTGTGACTTGAGGAATTAAATGACACTGTAGTAGCCTGATCTTCTCAAATGCAAATTCATTGCAATGTCATGGAAAAAAGAGGGGGCAGCAGTTGGCAGGGCTATTCTAAACTTACACAATGTAACCAGCAGATTCCATGTGGGATCCTTAGTTGGATCCTGGTCTGAAGAAGCCAGTTAAGGCATTTGGGGGAGAATTGGGAGGATGTGTATTGGGTATTTGAAGATTTTAGGGAACTACTGAGAATTTTGTTACATGTGATAATAAATGATTAAGTAGAATATATTATAGAATACATATTAATAATAGAATATAATATCCTTATTTTTAACAATGCAAGTGGAAATATTTAACAATGTAACAATACTTGTAACTTCTAACACCAAGAATATATGAAAACGTATCTATTATTGAAACTAGGTAATGCATATGGGTATTTAGGTCAGTTACCAAATTGTTGCCTCTCAGCAACAAATTTACCCTTCATCACCCCACTTCCGAATACTGCAGCTGGACCTGTTTGGTACCAAGTTTTGTCAGTAGGGGGTGGTGGAGGGACAGGCTTCTCTCGTTTCTCATCTAGGGCACAGCTGCGGGGGGCGGGGGAGGAGGGTGCTCTTGGCCCATGTGTCAACAGGGTGCCAGGATACTTAGTCCACATTACCCTGGGTTTCTGTAAGGTGTTTTTACATGAAATTAACATTTAAATCAATGAACTTTGAGCAAAGCAGAATGTCCTCCATAAGGTGGATGGCTTCATCCAATCAGTTGAAGGCCTGAAAAGAAAAAAAAGACTGGCCTCCCTTGGGCAAGAGAGACTTCTCCAGCGGACTGCTTTTGGACTGGAACACAGCATCAGTTCCTGTGGCTGTCTCCAGCCTGCTAGGTCACATTGCAGGTTTTGGACTTGCCACCTGCCGTAATCACATGAGCCAGTTCCTCCTAATAAATCTCCCACATCCTACTGGTTCGGTTTCTCTGGAGAACCCTGACTAATGCAGACACAAACTGGTACTTAACCGTCCAACAAGTTTCTCTGACACCTTGGTGGGAGACTGCTTGTTTATCATTCCAGAGGGTTTGAGGTCCTGTTTGCAAGGCCTGATCCACCACCACCTGCAGACCAGCTCTGGCTCAGGGCAGCCCAGGGAACCTTTCTGTCATCAAGTAGGCCAAAGCTATGCTCTCTCCAGTAGTCCTGACTCTACCCTGGGGGAAGGGAAGCTCCTTCGAAGGGTGTTCTTTCCTTGGGGACTCTCTCTCATTCACAGTGCATGAGTTCTCGCTTATCCCCTTATAGCTTATCCTATTACCAGTTAAAAATTCTTTGTACCCAAATTATCCCTGTTCAAATTCATGGTCTGTTTTCTGTCTCTTGACTGGACTTTGACTAATACAATATTTATTGTATTTCTTTTATGTTTGATCATTTGCTAAACATTTTACAGTAAAGAAAACAAAATACTGTTTTTGCTTTGTTTGTATACTTCACATAAGAGTCCAAAATATATAAGCAGAGTCATGATTGTATTGTACATTTTTTTTACTAATATATTGAGAGATTTATATAAATTATGTCTTTAAAATACACACATTACTTCCAAATGTATTAACTCATGTTTTTTAAGAGAATACTAGTATTTACACACAATGTAATCTGCTGTGGTAGAATTTTTATAAGCTATAAGTCTTTAATAATAAATTAATTTATGTTCTGGAAATAATTTCTACTAAAGATTCATAATCAGCGTAGTCCTTCAATGACCGTACAAGTTCATCCAGTAGATATTCCCCTTGCATGAAAGTTTCAAGATCATGAAGTGACTTATTTATTCTGTGATCTGTGACCCGGTTCTGTGGAAAATTATATGTTCTTATTTTCTCTGACCTTCCTTTGGTTCCAACCTATACAGATATATATGAAGACATAAGATACAGTTAGATTCAAAGCAACTAAACCTACAAATTTAAGTTACCTGGAGATTAAGCTCTTTGTTTATAATCTGAAACACAATATAAGAACCAAGTTTCAAACATTTTGAATCCTCAAATAACATGGGACGTAATAGAAAAAGAAGAGTACTGGCTTTAAAGTGAGACAGATTTATAGCATTTGATCTTCTCTCTGCCATTTCAATGCTCTACAACTTCAGACATTTATTTAAACTTTAAACTTTAGTTTCCCCATCTATAAAATACAAATAATACCTACAACACAGTGATGACATAAACATACAGCCTAGCACAGAATTAGCATTCAAATGGTAGCCATATATATCTGTGAATTAATCTGGTCATTTTCAATGAGGACAGTGATGAATTCCCAGAAAAAGGAATTAATAAAGGGCAAGGTGGTTGTAAAATTAAATGCCAAACAGGAAGAAAATAAATTCAGTTTGCTTTCCAACTCCCATAATTTTCAAAGGATTCAAAATGGGGATTCCATATATCCTCTTTTAGTAACTTTGGTTAAAAATCTGAGAAAAACAGGGGCGCCTGGGTAGGTGGCTCAGTCATTTAAGTGTCTGACTTCGGCTCAGGTCATGATCTTGCAGTTCGTGAGTTCGAGCCCCAGGTCACGCTCTGTGCTGACAGCTCAGGGCCTAGAGCCTGCTTCAGATTCTGTGTTTTCCTCTCTCTTCGCCCCTCCCCCACTCTCACTCTGTCTCTCTCAAAAATAAATAATAAAACATTAAAAAAAAATCTGAGGAAACAAAGCCCTTGAATATAGAAACGAGGGCAGAGGTTTAAGATTATTATGAAACACCTATAACCCTCTGTTGAGCTACTTGAATTCTTTCCTTATTTTAACAAATACACTGAAATAATTTCAGCATATATAAAAACTGGGTTATCTTATTTTTATATTTTTATCCTTCAGAGCATTTTTTAAATTATTTTAGAGAGGGAGAGCACATGAGAGTGTGCAAGCGGGGAAGGGGCAAGAGGCAGAGGGAGAGAGAATCCGAAGCAGGCTCCAAGCTCAGTGCAGAGCTCGACACAGGGCTCAATCCCAAAACCCTGGGTTCATGACCTGAGCCTAAATCAAGAGACGCTCAATAGACTGAGCCACCTAGGCACCCCCTTCAGAGCATGTTTTAAATTAAGTTTTACCTGAATCTTTCTAGCACTGTATCTTTTATTTGTTTCTTCTTCTAGATGCATGCTGTACAGTTTTGCACGTAGCTTTTTCATAGCCATCTCTCTATTTTTCAGTTGAGATCTCTCTTGTTGGCATTCAGAAATAACACCTGAATAGTGTCATGAGAATTGAACAGTTTTAATAGGAAAATCTTCTTCATTTATTATCAAGAAATACTTTTTCCTTCTTTTTCTTCTTCCTTTATGAGGAAAAAAACAATTCTAATAAAGGAAGACTATAAACTAAACAAATAACTTTTACAGAGTTCTCAGAAAACTAAAAATTGAAGCTTGAGCTATAGTGCAAATACATTCATATTGAAGGCACACATACTAAACAAAAATCATTACTCATTTAATAAGGATTGTTTTTCCATACCCTTAACTAGCAACCATATATTTTTTTAAGTAGCTATTTGTCATCACCAAAACAAAAAAAAAGTTAGTCCTAATAGAGATAGGCACAATTAATATTTTTGTGAGGAGTTTCATCTAGTTTTTCTATTCCTGTTTATATAGTATATATTATATAAGACATCATCTTAAAGTTTAACTTGAGGCCTTCCTCAAATTTTAAAAAGGAAAAACCTACCAATCACTCCTGTTCAACACTACTGATCCATGGGAATTATGCCTATTTGAGATCAGTCACAGTGTATTCTTTCTAGGTATCTGAAGTTTGCTATCCATCTGCTCTTTATCACATGTAAATCACTGCAGTAATAATTGTAAATCACATTTAGTTCCACTTAAGAGTATATTGAAGACTTAAGAAGTATTTAGACATAGTTCCCCTGTGTATCTCCA
The DNA here is from genome assembly GCF_027475565.1 of Acinonyx jubatus. Taxonomy (NCBI): domain Eukaryota; kingdom Metazoa; phylum Chordata; class Mammalia; order Carnivora; family Felidae; genus Acinonyx; species Acinonyx jubatus. The sequence continues at coordinate 14,302,052 of NC_069385.1, read as the reverse complement.
GTAGAACTGCTGGAGGTTTGTGGATGGACTTCATGGAGCAGCAGCCCTGGAAGTTATGGGCAGAACTCTGCATATGAGCATGTTTCTGAGAAAGCAAGTCCAAGCTTTCATTTTCGCAAGGAAGTCCATGTCCTCCTCTCTTCAAAGAAAGCTAGGAACTAGTGATTTTGAGCATTTTCTGATAAAGAAGAACCCATGATAGTGACTTCATTCTGAGGATTTTTTTTATTTATTTAAATTTAAAAAATTTTAAAATAGGCTCCACACCCAATATGGGGCTTGAACACATGACCCTGCTATCAAGAGTCGCATGCTCTACAGATGGAGCCAGCCAAGCACCCTGGATTTTCTTTTAATAGTGACATTTACCAAGTATGAAGTTGAGGAAGCTACCTGCAAGACTGTCCACACCTTTTCCTCATCGTCACCTGTACGGAAATTCTCTGGGCTTAGGTCCCTCCGTCTTCCTGGCTTTTGCAATTATCCTGCAGAGTTTCATCTAAGGATTCTAATCTAAATAAAGTATTTAATAATAATCTTGAGTAGTATATATTCTGGTAACTGAGGATCTATTACAATGGAAAATCAGTCAAGTTAATCAGAATTTGTTTTCTTTCTTCAAAGTTTTATGTTGAAGAAATAAGGACATACCTGTTGGAAGATGAACTATCCGGACAGCACTGTCCGTGGTATTTACATGCTGTCCTCCAGCTCCACTGGCTCGTTTAGTATCAATTCTCAAATCTTTGGGATTAATTACCAGATTGATCTATACATAAGAGGCAAAGTTGGGATTTAAAAATATCACATGTATGTGAACTGTTCAAGGGCAAGAACTATCCACTTATGTGTATAATTACATGTCATAGAATTATAAGATTGAGAAGTTTTAATTTTAAGGATAGAAAAGTTGGAAGGATACCATTTTTTAAAACATCTCTTTTTTGGAAAAGTAGATCAAAATATAATACAAAACAAAAACAAACCCTCCCTAATCCTCAAAAACTGGACTTCTCTGTTAATTACCCTCTTCCTTAATACATGAACAGAAGAACTTAGCTAATACTAGAAATGTGAATATAAGGAATTAAAGTGAGCTTTTGTGGGTTATTTCTGAGTTAAAAAAGACTTTAACACAGGAAAAAAAAACCACTGCTAGCTTAAGAATTATGGGAAGGCTTATTTTGTTTAATTTTAAATAAAGGGGGACTTAGGACAGGCAGATGGAAACAGCAAAAGGCAAAAAAGCCAAGAAGTCATACATAGCTGGGATCTGACATCAGCATAATGCTCTGTCCTGGAAGTTGCCATTAGAAGCACCAGATTTTAAAAAGCTCTATTTCATGAACTACTACGGACCATTCTGCAACAGGTCACACCCTGACAACAGGACTCCTACTATTCACAGGCCCTCTGTGTCTCCCTATGTGCTCCTTGTATGGTTGCTAGAAGCATTAAATACGGACTTCAGTCCATCTTTTCCTGAACTACTCCTTCTGTCTTCAAAATACTTAAACCAAAGCAACTAATATCAGGCTCTTCCTAAACTGTTCTGTGCCTCATCTAGGCTTCATGTATAAATTAGATTAAAGAAAGGAACTTAAAGAGTCAACTAGCACCTTCCTCCAAGTTAAAAGAAACCTCAATTAAACTTTCTCCTCCTCAAATCATTCATACTTCATCCTGAAAAACAAGTCATATATTTCCTATCACTTTCATCAAAAGGGATGTAATTTATTTATTTTACAAATACCATATAGACTGAGAATTTGCTTGTGAGAATAAAGTATACTCATTATGAGCAATGTTACTCATAGCAATATTGAAGTAACAATATACTTCCATCTTTTTGAAGTTTATTTATTTTGAGAGCACGGAGGAGGGGCAGAGAAAAAGGGGAGAGAATCCTGAGCAGCTCTGTGCTGTTAGTGCAGAGCCCGACACTGGGCTCAAACCCATGAACCATGAGATCATGAGCTGAGCTGAAATCCAGAGCTGGATGCTTAATGCTTGACCGACTGAGCCACCGAGGCACCCGATGTATTTGCATTTTAATGCAACTGGGTTATGAAGTAGCAGTTCTGTTAACCCTTGTTAAAATAGAATTCTTCTATTTACACTCTGGGAAAGTCAGACAAAACAAAAATCATTATGAAGGGTAATCAGTATTAAATCCTATTTAAAGTAGGGTAATACTGTTTCTCCTACTGAGATGGTCTTAAAATAACTAAACTTAGTGGTGGACAAAAATTAATAAATAGTGCAACATTAGATCATTTATATATCTTTAACCGTTACTATCTATTGTAAGATATTTTTTTGGACTGAGATAAGAGATTATTAAACCCTCAAAATACATGATAAAGGCCAAAGATGAGCAAAGGAGTTATTCAGTTCAGTGAAGTGAGTTGTTACTCTGGGGGCAAGGCACTGTGCTGAGTGCAGGATTCCAAGGAGAGGAGACTGATGCCTTACCTCGGTCGGTTGGGGTAAGATTGCCACAGTCATGGTGCTGGTATGGATGCGACCTTGCTTCTCTGTTTTTGGCACTCTTTGTACTCTGTGTACACCACCTTCAAATTTCAGGTGCTTATAGGCCTCTACACCCCCAATGCTGGCAGACGCATGTCTAAGGCCACCTTGAAAATATTGAGTGAACAATTATTATTGCCATTTATAAACAACTGATCATCACTTCCACCATCTTGAAATATACTTAAAAGAGCTACAAACCAATATAAGCATGCAGAATATAAAAGCATTGAAATACTTTAGCAAGTCTAGATATCCAGTGTTTTAACACTTAATACCTTTATTGCTAATAATCACTAAACATAAAGTATTTATGGTATTAATGAATTGATTCAATAACGTGTAAAAGAGCACTTTTAAAAGATCATTAATCATTCAGTGGTGAGTAGTGAATGACTAGTATTTTATAGGCCCACTCAAAACAGGTATATTTACATTCAAAATTATTAAGTGAATGGTAAACATAAAATCAGGTAAGCTTCCTTAACCAATAAATTCTAAAGCTTAGTTATGGTCTCTCCAAACATCATCATATGACACATGTAGATAGATTAAATCTGTTCTTTCCCCCAAATGAATTAAACAGTGTACTTACCTATTTCACTTGGAAAATATTCCAGGGTTTCAAAATGCCATCTTTTAAATGCAGCATATTGCTGATACATATCGAACATCTCTGATGTAAACAACATTGCCTCCTGACCCCCAACTCCTGCAGTTACCTCCAGGATCAAATCATTTTTATCTGTTTCTTCTGAGGGAACCAAAAGTAAGATAATCTGTAAATACAAAAATATCACCCCTCCTATAATTAGGAATTATTTAAAACTTAAAAAAAAAAAAAAACACTAAATGATTAGATGCAGGATTTAAAAAAAATTTTTTTAATGTTTATTTTTGAGAGAGAGAGAGCATGAGCAGGGGAGGGGCAGAGAGAGAGGGAGACGCAGAATCCAAAGCAGGCTCCAGGCTCTGAGCTTTCAGCAGAGCCCGACGCAGGGCTCGAACTCCCGAACCGTGAAGTCATGACCTGAGCCAAAGTCAGATGCTCAACCGACTGAGGCACCCAGGCGCCCCAAGATGCAACAGGACTTAAATAGTGAATTACTTAAAGTTTCTCTAAACAAATATTGCTGATTACTCTTCAACCATCTTGCCAATTAGAACCATATAGTAATGCATAACTTCTAAAAAATATAATGTTACAACTATATTATAAATGCTATAAGGTCCAGATAAAACTTATGGGTCTAATTTGTTTATTTTTGGTGTTTATGTAAAACTTTATGTCAGTTCTGTCTGTTTGGTTAATAATTCAGAGCTTGTTGTGAGTAGGACACTATACTGTGTGCAGGATGCAAAAGAAGATCCTAACTCTTAGCCTAGTATGGCAGAAAAGAAAAAAAAAAGACTAAAATTGTATGTTTCTATTTTTTTAAGTTTCTTTAATTTGGAAGAGAAATTTGTAATTTTGGAACTGAAAAGGCCCTTAGAGATGATGTGTGATCTGGTCCTTTTGCATGTAAAGGAAAATGAGGCTGTAGAGACTAAATGACTTGCAAAAGAGAAAAAGGTTAGCTTCTGGCAGAGCAGGCAGAAGAACTCAAATCAAGGTGCCTAGATCAGTCCTCCCTCCCTGACAATATACCTTTCACACTTCAGTATGTACTAATTAAGAGGACGCAGAATAAAAGCTTCTTTCGTTAGGTGAGTTAAATAAGAAAAGCTACCAACATTTACTGGTCTCTTAGTATGTGACAAGCACTCTGTTAAGCACTTTATATACTTTAATTCTGAAATCAGTCTTGGGAAGATAGTATCTTGCTCTAGTTAAGATGTAAAAACTAAGTTTAAGCTTAATTTAGTTGAATAATCTCATTGCCCAAGAACATACAACTAGAAAGTGGAAGAACTAGAATTTGAACCCAGATCTGCCTGAATTGTGAAGTATCATACTTTATGTTGGTTGGGAGCTATAGTTGTTACTACTTTTCCATCTCTCTAGCCTATGCCAGTACATCATGGTCATTCAAATCTTGAGTAACTAGTTGAATTTATGTGTTTGTTAACTACTAGTCAATGAACAGAAACCTTTAATACATATGTCTTTGTATTTCACAAAAATATTAGAAAATGGGAAGAAGGCAAATTATATGAGACTTCACTTCATGGTGGAACTTTCCCTCTGGAATGGGTGGTAAGGACATTAACTTTTGACTAGAGAAGAAATGTAATCTTTAAATGAAGCACCCCCTTTTCCTGGGCTCCTTCCTCACCATAGCATGTTCTTTTACTTACATCCTCAGAGATAACTACTATAAATCTTTAAGCTCTGCTTTACAGAATCTGCATTAAAAGACTAGGTCTAATTTAAAATAATGATTACATTGGGGCGCCTGGGTGGCTCAGTTGGTTAAGCGTCCGACTTCGCTCAGGTCATGATCTCACTGTTCCCCAGTTTGAGACGGGCTCTGTGCTGACAGCTCGGAGCCTGGAGCCTGCTTCAGATTCTGTGTCTCCCTCTCTCTCTGCCCCTCACCTGCTCACACTCTGTCTCTCAAAATAAATAAACATTAAAATAATGATTACTCTTCATCTAATGCCTATATATTCTCCCATATGTAAAACCAAAGCAGTATAATTCAGTTCTAAAAGCCGAGGATCGATCCTAGGTCTGGCACTTTCATAGCGCCAAAGATAGGAAAAATATTTCTGCTGCCAAGGAGCTCACAATCTACCACCGCTCTGTAACTGTTTCTACTCACCATCTACCCCTCACCTCTTTTAAAAAACCAAAAGAGGGGAAGTAGAATACTGATATTTATCCCACTGCTTTTTGGAAAACTCGTATCAATATGGCAGTCACCTTTCTTTCCATAGCTGTCCGATCCTTTTATTATGATAAAAATAGCACCACCCGGAGTATACTTTTTCCTGCTTTAGAAAAGTTTATAACTCTAAGTACTAACAAGCTAGTTACTTCTTGAGTTGTTTTTATCAACTTACAATAAAATTCATTAGAAGTAACAGCACAAAATCTTTATTCTTTGCAGATATCATACCTGATGCTTCAGCTGAGTTATTTGTTTTTGGCATAAAGTTATTTCATTCTCTGCAAGTTTCCTTAAGTCTTCATTTTCATCTATGGAAATAAGGCAGTAGGTTAAGTTTTTCTTAATTAAGGAATTAAACAGAATTCAAGGTCTTCATTTTATTATTGTAGCCAAAGGGAAAAATGTCTTTCTTGTCGTTTTCATAACTGCCATTAATTAAAAGTAGCACTGTATGCATTAGTTTTCATTAGCATGTAGCTTAAAAGAAAAAACAACAAACTTTTTTGCTGATGACAGAAGCATAAGATTAAAAAGAATCTACAGATGGGGCGCCTGGGTGGCTCAGTCGGTTAAGCATCCGACTTCGGCTCAGGTCATGATCTCGCGGTCCGTGAGTTCAAGCCCCGCCATCAGGGTCTGTGCTGACAGCTCAGAGCCTGGAGCCTGTTTCAAATTCTGTGTCTCCCTCTCTCTCTGACCCTCCCCCGTTCATGCTCTGTCTAACGTTAAATAAACGTTAAAAAAAAAAAAATCTACAGAAAAATATAAAGAACCTATTGAACTATCCTATAATTCTACCCCCATGAAATATTCATGTTAACAAATATGGTTTTAGTTTTCCAACTTAGACTACACAACAACAAATTCACTGAGTCGTCAGACCGGAAGGGGAATTAAAGTTTCCATCAGTTAAACCAAACTGAATTAAAAAATAGAGGAGTGCCTGGGTGGCTCAGTCACTTAAGCATCCGACTTTGGCTCAGGTCATGAGCTCATGGTTCATGAGTTTGAGCCCCATGTCGGGCTCTGTGCTGACAGCTCAGAGCCTGGATGGAGCCTGCTTTGGATTCTGTGTCTCCTTCTCTCTCTTCCCTTCCCCTGCTCATGCTCTATCTCTCTCTTGAAAATAAACATTAAAAAATTGTATAAAAAAATAGAAATTTATCTCTTTACCTAATATTTCATTAATATAAAATATCCACCAAACATTTAGATCTTCCCTAATGTTTACAGAAGGTTTATATGAAGTACTCCCCCACCCAACTTGCTTTTACTTTCTTATAGTGTCTGAGTTTTCATCTTTACCTTACAAAATATATTTTCTCATTTCTCTATCCTATGGACAATATGCGACCTATAGAAAGGAGAGAAGGGAAATTTCTTTAGTTATTCCAAATAGCTTTCTTTGTTGAAAGATCAGGCTCTTCCAAAGTATCAGTTTGGAGGAACTGGAGATAATAATATGTAAGACCTGCCCTCAAGGCAGGATTTTAGATAATTTTAGTTTCTTTATATTTTTGTAGGGGAGAAAACTCACACAGAATTACAATCTAAAACACTTTGTGATTAAGTATTAAAATGGTAGCACACTAAAGGACTGTTTTTGCATTTACTTTTGGGATGGGCAGAGAAAGGAAAGAAGCATTAACTCAAGGAGAGAAAACGGCAACAGCAATAATGAGATAAGCAAGTATTCGGAGTGTTGGTGGAAAGGCAGGAAGTTATTTTGGTAGGAATTCTGCACAGAAAAATGTGGTGGAATGGCAAATGTGTTGAATTAGACAAAGGAAAAATGAATTCTAGTCCTAGTTCAACTGCTAGGATTCTCTCAGGGCAACATATCCAACTTCTCTGAATCTCTGTTATCTCAGCAACAGTGAAGGAGCTAGGCTGGATGACCTCTAAGGTAACTTTCAGTTCTGCATCTTCTGTAAGGCTAAGGGGATTAGAAATAAGGTCTTGAAGTAATTTAATTTTAATACTACATTTTATTTAACCCAGTATGTGTAAAACATTATCATTTCAACATGTACCTTAAAATATCAAAAATTATTTTTTATATTAGGTGTTTGAAATCTGTTATCCTTAACAGCATATCTCAATTCAGACTAGCTACATTACTGGTGCTTAGTAGCCTTGTGTGGCCACCGGCTACTATTACCAGACAGCATAGCTCTGGAGGGTTTAGACTGGGGTTATTCGTAGGCAGTGGAAATATACTAGTTCTTTCTGATTCACTGTTATTAATCAACATGTTCACTCGGCACCTATCACATGCCTGCCTTCTCCTCTGTCTACCAATATGTTTATGTTTTCCCTGCTGTAAAGGTTCTTGTTCTCTTCAACCCTTCAAGTGAACACTTGTCACCCCCCCGCTTTTCCGTCCCAAACTCCTGGAGATTCAATGCCAGGTTTACGATTTCTCGTGTTAATTCTCATTTAGTTCTCTAGTTGTCACACTGGATTTCATAATCATATTAATAACATCTTGTTTTTAAGTTTTATTTATTTATTTTGAGAGAGACAAAGACAGCATGAGTTGGGGAGGGGGAGAGAGAGAGAGAGAAACACAGAATCCGAAGCAGGTTCCAGGCTGTCAGTACAGAGCCTGATGCAGGGCTTGAACTCACAAACCATGAGATCATGACTTGAGCCCAAACCAAGAGTCGGACACTTAACTGACTGAGCCACCCAGGTGCCCCGACATCGTTTTTATTAAAATCACCCATGATAAAATTGCCAAACGTAAAAGCTTATTTCAGTGTGAGCTGAAAAGGTGAGCCCTTTCTAAGTCCAGTATCAACAATCCCTTGACATTTTAATTGGTGTTTACAGCTTCATTTATCTTGTTCAGGGTCCCAAAGCTCTGCCTTTTCTTTCTCGATCTTTTATAGCTTTGTCCTGCCTGCTCCTCCAATACTGTGTATTTCTACCTTTGTTAGTGTCTTGTTTCTTTCTCAACCACTTCTTCCTGAGTATTCTCATCTGCTTCTAAGGTTTACTTTGTCAAATATATGCTGAGTTCTCATACGATTATTCAGGCTCAGTTTTTCTCCTCTGCCAGTAGTGTTTTCTCTAGACCATCATCTTTATCTGAATTTCTTCATCTGAATGTCCTTACAGGTACTCCTGGCTTAATATGGCTGCCTGTTTGGCACAAAACATCTTTTTTCCTAAAATTTATCCAACTTTTATATTTTCATCTTAGTTAACAGTACCATTCATGTTCTGAACCCAGAAGCCTAAGACTTTTCTTAGAATTCTCTCCTTCACTCTTCTCGGGACGTAAGCCACCAAATCCTGACTATTGTTAGAATGTCTTGTGAGTGTGGCCCATGCCTATCACCACCTCTTTCTTGCACGGTTTCAACTACCTTCTCACTGGCCTTTCAGCCACCAGGGTCCCTGGAGAATACTCCAGTTCATTCTCAAACACTGACACCAACATTAATCTTTCAAAAGATGTCATTTCTCGCAGTGCCTGGGTGGCTCTGTCGGTTTAGCATCCCACTTCAGCTTAGGTCATGATCTTATAGTTCGTGAGTTCGAGCCCTACATCGGGCTCTGTGCTGAAAGCTTGGAGCCTGCTCAGATCCTGTGTGTCCCCCTTTCTCTCTGCCCCTCCCAACTCGTGCTGTCTCTCTCTCTCAAAAATGATTAAAAAAAAAAGTCACTTCTCTGCTTAAAAACGTGCTAACTTCTCACAGTCTGTAGGAACAAATCCAGTTTCTTTGTCATGCAGCGTTCTGAACCGTGTTTCTGGTTTCAAGTTTCTGTGACATTATCAACTCCCATACCTACTCCATGCTCCTGCTACATCATGTCTTCCAATTTGGTACTTTCTTCTTGCTGGCCACCTCTGCCTTCAATCCCCTTCTCGTACTGTTTGGCAACCTCCTGCATTCTCTTTGAAATCCACTTAAATGCCTCCTTTTGCTTTTTATAACTGCTCTTTATTGCAGAAATTAAAACGAGCACTTGTTCACATATATTTTTACTTCTTCCCTAGACTGCAAGCTCCTAAAAACTAGTTCTGTATTTTCTGGGTAATTAGTAGTGTCTGACATAAGGTAAGAATTCAGGAGTTGCTAAATGATATTTTCTATCATTAAGCTGAGTTGTGTTCTGCCAGTAACAATTTTCTAACATTCTGTTTACTTCTTTACAGCTAGGTTTTTAAAATATTTAACCCGTATATCCATTTGGTTTTTAAGCTTGGCTTAAGCTATGAAATCAATTTTATTTTTCTTGCAAAGTATTTTTCCTAGTATGGTTAAGTAATCCTTTTTTTAACCCCACTCTGGGAAGCCACATTTTCTCTTAAATCACCTGATTTAGACTCTCCTTAAGTCTCAACTAGACTTCAGTCTTCTGTTTTCCAAGCATCTGCAATCCCGTTCCAGGCTGACTTCCAGATTACCAGACAGAAAGCTTTCTAAGCAAGTAAGCCATTTCTGGCATTCACTCCCCAATCTAAAAGCTTCAGCTGGCTCCCTCTGCCAATAGGATAAAAATCAACCTTTTTAGGTTAGTATTTCATACCTTTACAAAATGTTTCAACCTGCCACTCCCCGTAACTTCTCTTCTTTCTTGGTTAACAAAGAGTACAGGGATTAAAAACATGAGATCTGGAGTCAGTCCAATCCAAACTCCATTCCTTAAAAGCTGTTTAGCCTGAGCAGTTATTTTACCTCCATGCCTCATGTTCCTTTTATGTCACATGAGGCTAACAGTACCTACTTCACAGTTTGATATGTGAACTGGGTGATTTAATACATAAAAATAGTTAAGCAAAGCCTGAAGTACGGTAAAATAATAAAGGTTAAACCATTATTAATATCCTCTAAGGGTGGAACTTTATCACTGCACAAGACCTTCCCAACAAGTTCTCCTTGCTTTCCCTAGGTGTTTATTCAGTTATCTGTTCTCACTTTTCAGCTGTAGTATTAATTTTCTCTCCTTGAATACATCTTCTCTAGAGTCAAGCTAGCCAAAGTGTGGTTCATGGGGGGGCTTGTAGAAATGCAGAAACTTAGGACCCATCCAGATTCGAATGCACACTAACCACTTGGGAAACTTGTTAAAAACGCATATTTCTAGGTCTCAGATTCTGAGTCCAAAGTCTAGTTTTAGCATGCACCTCTCTTGACACTATCCCAGTTGGTCCCTTTGAGAAACCCTGCTGTCAAGCACGTAACAGGGATGGTCCCTTATTTGTCCCTGGTAAGCTAAAGATCTTCGGCCAGTAGACAATCGATAAATTTAAATTTTGTAAAAGGGGGCGGAGCATCCTGTCCAGGGAGCACAAGGGCTCAAAAGGGAGAGGAGGGAGTCAGAGCGCACACAGTGATGCCTTGACCTCCGACCCAAGCCAAAAAGGGTTGCAACGGAGTAAAGAACTTCTAACTTGGGGAGCTATGGACACCTGACCAGCGGCTTAGTTGACGAGGCAAACTAAGAGTCAAGAATCGGCTTTGAATCCCGTTCCCCTAGGCCCGGCCCTCACCGTGTAGCAAATGCTCGGTCTCCTGCAGCTCCTGCTCCTTCTCGCTCAGCAGTTTGGCCACCGCCAGCAGCTCAGACCCCCCGAACTGCAACTGGGCTTCACACCTTGTCCGGCGCTCCAGGAAGGTCCGCAAAGGTCCGCCGGGGGCGAACAGCTCCTCCAGCGGCAGGCTGCCGCACTTTAGGTGCCGACGGGGTGGGCTAATAGCCCGGAGCGCCCGAAGACACCGGGCAGCACTAAACAGAAGCCGAGACCGCATAGCCAAGTTGCAATCACCGAGGCGGACTAGAACCGGAAGTTTCGGATAGCGAATCTCGCGACACTGCGCGAAGTTTGGAAACCCGGCGAGAACTGATCGTACCTACCCCAGCGCACGCGCCAGTTTTAAAGGGCCTCCCGAAAGCCTCGGTGGGAACTTGCAGGCAAGCGTTTAAATGTCGCCACGCGCGCGCCGGCCGGAAGGGGGCAGAGCGGGGTGCGATCGGAGTGAGTCTGGGAGACCCCTCCAAGAAGCGCGGTCGGAAATGTCGGATGTACCAGGGCGGTGTGTTGGACAGGAAGGGGATGTTGCAGGTTGCCACCCGGTTTTCTGACGTCGAGGATTTATTTTCCAAGCACTGAATGAGGATTTCGAGTACCGCAGCGGAGGGCAGTGTAGTCCGCTACCGGGGCTGAGAACACAGGCCTTTCGTCTCCAAGAGTGAATTGTAGGATGGGCATCGGTGTGTGTATGTGTGCTTACTCCTCTTCCTTCGTTTCTGCTTAATTTTCTCTTTCCGGCGGTGGGTAAAGGCTCGTATTAATGAGGACAGGACTAGTGTACTCAAAGGCAACCTGTGAAAGTGATTTCTCAAAATCTGCTTTCCTGTCCTCTATCTGCCATGTAACTTGCTTTCAAACAACTTCCTTCCTCACCCGAGTCTCCTGCCAGTCCGGTCTCACTCCTAGTTATCGCTAGCTACTTTTAAAAGAGATTGAGCGATTCTATGTTCCTATAAACCACAGCGCAGCAAAGCCTTAATAGTCCCACCTTCGGTAGCCCAGCCTCCATCTCTCTCTCCAAAAACCTTAAGATAGCGGATTGGTGCCAGGGATACTGAGGTTTATTGGCGTAATGCTCTGCATTTCTCTAAAGATCTTTCTACAACCCACCAGTGGGATGGATATGAGGGAATAAGTATAATCAAGACAGTCCTAGGGATACAAGGGCGGACTCACTGGGAACTCCCACTAACTGGCTTGCTCAGGGTCTACTGTGTTCACTGTTGAGAGAGCTGAAATACTGAAAATTGCAATTGATTTATAAAAAAACAAAAAAGGTAAATACAGGAGCCCTTGACAAGGTTAAGTCATTCTTAAGTCGTCTACTCAACACTACTGAGATGAAGTATAAAATTTTTGTAGAATGCGTTTCATTGCCTCTATTCATTCCGGAGCTCCACATACAAATATAAAGTGAAATGGAGGGATGAGATTGTCTCTCCAAATAATACAGACCAGAAATAGGTTTTGCTACTTAAAAACTCCAACTAATCATCTCAGTTATTCGTTTCACTTGGTGTATTCAAGCCACATTACTTTATAGAAGTGTTAAGATAGTGGGTTGAAACCCATTTTATTTTAATTCTGATCCGAGTATAGAACAGGACCGATCAGTTCATTTTTTAATCTTTATTAGAAATAATTATTTCCCAAATCTAAACTCAACTTTGAATTTAAAAAAAAAAAAAACACAAATGGTGGAAGCCATTTGAACTCAATGTGATAAATCTCTCAGCTGAATTCTCGAAACAAGTCATTTCAAGAATATACTTTATTATTTATAAAAGGTGAAAAAAATGTAATAAGCAATAACCTTATGGAACACTGTAAAGAATCCAGCCCGAAATTATTATATTCCCTCATAAGCATGAGCAATTTAGGTAATATAAATAAGTGTACCTTTTACTCCTATAGTGTTACACCAATGAGGAAACAGTAACTTGTCTAAGGATACATTGGTGAATTCTTTATTAATTCAAAACATTTTTAAAAAGTGTGATGCATGTGTATTTTACAATAATATCCATAGGTTTCCACTATAATAATCAAATGAAAACAGCTGTAGTTTGATTTACTTAGAAAACTCAAAAAGAAAAGGTTGAAACTTTTGAATTTTCTTACATTACTGTCATGCTCAAATTCTATTATTACATGTTGAAGATTCTAGCATTTTCAGGAAGTCTATTATTTGTACATAGGTAAAATGATAAAATAAATTCAAAGACGGGGGGAATAAAAACCCAAAACAACTTAAATTGGAGGAAAATAATCTGGATTATCTATTCAATTTATAAGTACTTACAATTATTCTGACATTGCAAAATAACCAAGTATGGTGTCTCAAGCTGCATTCATGCATTCAAAACTTCTTCATGGTCCACTAATATTAGTGAAGTACAAAATGTGGATATAAATTATTAAGTACAATGAACATGGTAGTAAAAAATTGCACACATTTGATATGATAAATTTTACAGAACCAAGCACACTGAAATTTTTTTTTATATTTAGCAAACATCCTAAAACCATATACAAGAAACTGTATGACAAATCGGTTAAAGCAAAGGGGAAAAAAATCAAGTCTTTTACAATATTTCAATAATCAGTGTTCATTATTCAACTGAGGGCAATATAGAAAAACACTCAGCAAAATGATTATTAATTTAAATTACCTCTTCTGAAGATTAAACTAAAATCTTTACTACCCAAAGATGTAGAGGATAAGGTGAAGGTAGTTCAAGGGAAAAAAAAATCACTTTCACCTCCATTAAGTGAATGTTCAAGCTAACAGTTTCAGAGTTTCATTTTTCCATTTCACTTTACAGTTTATTATAATTTCTTCATAGTATTTAATGGAACCTAATAGCAGTGCTGAAAAATCTGCTCAGAATTTTTTTTAAGCTCAGCGTTAACGTCCAGTGAAATTACCTCTAACATAACTTATTAAATAATGTATTGCTCTGTGGCAGTGAAACCTAACAAACACTACCTCAACTGAATGATCAAGGTCAATATGAACAGTGATGAGTCTTGATGATAGTAATATGGCATTTTACTTCTGTGGTCTTGCAAAAACTGGTAACACCTGTCTAATCATGGGAAAAACATCAACAAATTCCAGTTAAGGGACATTTTACAAAGTACTAGACCAGTACTCTTCACTACTGTCAAGGTCAACAACAAAAAATGTTTGAGCTTAGAGGAATTTAAGGAGACATGATAAGTAAATGGGTATATTGAATGAGATCTTGGAACAGAAAGAAGATATTAGGTAAAAGCTAAGGAAATCTGAATAAGCGTGACTGAATGCATCAATATTTCATGAGGTGTGACAAATGTCTCAATAGATGTGCAGTATATAGAACTTCTCTGTGCTATCTTTGCAACTTTTCAGTGACTCTAAAACTATTCTAGAATAAAAGGTTTAATGAAAAATTTTATGAACACACAACCATTTTTTTAATTTTCATATTTTCATGGTAAAATTAGTTACAAAATCATACTAGAATGCTTTCTATTCCAGTGACAGTATCCATGTTTTCTAATGGCCCATCTCTCATAACTTAGTTTTTAGCTTTACTTCCACATATTTATTTGGCGAATTATTTGATGTTTATATTCTTCCTGTCCTTGGGAATACTGTTTTTCCCCTTTGGAAATAAAATTTTCAAATGATTTATCTTATTTAAGCATTTATTTTAAGCATACAATTTATACACATACACACATCTATATACATATATCTGTGTATGTGTATCATTGAAAGAAACCTACTTCTTGATTGTAGATTCAGTGTGATGTTCATGAACTGAAAACTGAGCGTGAATCATACTACTGAACAAAGCAGGAACAAATTCATATAATCTTCCATCTTAAAATCAGCTTGGTTGCAGTTTTTTCTTTCTTTGTGATTTTTTTTTTTTAATGTCTACTTATTTTTGAGAGAGAGAGATAGTGCGAGCAAGGGAGGGGCAGAGAGAGGAGACACAGAATCTGAAGCAGGCTCCAGGCTCTGAGCTGTCAGCACACAGCCCGAAGCGGGGCTTAAATTCATGAACCACAAGATCATGACTTGAGCCAAAGTCGGACGCTTAACTGACTGAGCCACTCAGGCGTCCAGGTTGGTTTTTTGTGGTTTTTTTTTGGATGAATAATTAAATCAGATTTTAAAGTATGGTTTCAAAAGAATATGGGAAAAGTTCATTATAGTGGCATCTAATTCATAACATTCTTGAAATAGGAATAATTATTGAGCTGGAGAACACTGATAAAATAATAATGTCATATGTAACACTTCATTCTTTCCATGTTTACATTATTTAATTCTCATGCCTACCCTGTAAATAAAGTATTCTGTTTCTCATTTGAAGATGAGGGAACAGGCTCAGAGAGGTTCAATAGAATATTTGCCCAAAGTCATATGACACAGACATGTCACTTGAAATCAAATTTAAAATTAAAGTCTGGCATTTGGGAACAAAAAGATCAATCTGTGCACAATCGTGTGTTGCAAGGATACTATTAAGAATGTTACAGGGAGATGAGAAGTCAAGTTTTTGGTTATCAGTTTTATTGATAAATATTTGCAGTTGTAGCAAGTGAGGAATAACTAAAATTTCTACAGATTAAATACTGTTTTCTCGGAAGAATAAGCATTTTATATTGGTCAGAAATTTAAAAAGAATTGAAAAGAGCATGCAAATATAAATGCTTAATATTATTTTGAAAATTACGGTCATAAGCTGTCAATATAAATACACAGACAAGAAAATATCTTTACTACCTTTCAAAATAATTTGCCAATGTATCCAGTGCAAAGTTTTTAAAATTAATGTTTGATAGGGTTCTATATAGGCATTTTAAGATCTAAGAAACTGTAGGTGGCTTTTGAAAGAGTTATTTTCCTATTTCTGATTGTATTTAAAATTTCTTTCTTGTATATTTATTCCTCAAAGCATCTGATATGTTGTATTTTTTGCAAATATAATTTGTCACAGTTATGATATGACATTTTTTCAATATGTTAAAAGTGTGTAGAAACAAATGGGTAAGTTCAAAATTAAGAATTGGGTTTTATTTTAAATCAGCTTAATGGGGTGAAAATGTATTTTTGCCCCTAATATATAAATATTATTTACCTATTTCTATAGTCCTTTTGCAAAACTGAACTATCAGGTGAATATATGATATACATTTCATTCTGTAAGTAAGAACCTAGGCAGCATTAAAGGATACTAATAAACACCCATGCACCATGACCAAATATCAGAACTGGTCATCCTATGTACATATTTTAAGATTAAAAAAAAAAAAGAAGACCATATTATGGTCTTGAGTTTTGCGCTCCATAACGTTGATATCAAAATTGTGTTTTGCTATTGTTCATATGCCAGCGCACCCATTGTGCTTAGAGCTGCCCTCTAACTCTGTCGGGGCATCTTTATTACCTTTGGGTAACATAATAACAATTATCCAGAGTAAAGAAGAAGCATCATCTGGCCATTATTAGTGTGATCTATGTTACAAGATCCATCTCTGAAGAAGTCTGGCTCTCCAATTTAGTCACATGTATTTATATATGATCTATATCCTCTACTTTTCTTTCCATTATAGACACATCTGAATTTAGGCACTATAGAAAGAGCATTAAGCTCTTTCTGTGTGCATTAGCAGATTTTAACAGTACACAAAGATGTCCTGACGATCTGAAACACAAAGTGTACTTTCTAAAGTGCTAATTTTTCCCCTGGGAGGAATATATTCACTAGGAAAAATCAAATTCTACCATAACAAATATTGTGCTCTTGGAATGGTAGCATAGACACCAGTTGGGGGATTTTTGTTTATTATAGCTCTGTATTTAAAACAGAAGGAGTTATACCATATTTTAAAAATTGGTAGAGTTGCAAATATACATACTCTTAGATAGAAACTTTGAACGATTTGAAATTAAATGAGAAACCCTCCCCCCTCCATAGGAATTTAGCGCAGAAATGCTCACATAACATGGTTACCAATATCCAATGTGTAAATCTCGTCTAGAATCATTCTCAATGCAACTTCCTAATCAGGTTTTAAAAGGATACACTAACTTCAAAGTCTGTATTCTACAAATGCCCAGGTTAGAGATTAGGACTCTTTAGAAGGGTCCTTATCTTTTACATTTGGTAAAATATTAAAGGTATTGTCAAACAGACAATTCATCTAATAGTCCAAAGTATCTTATAAAGATAACTTATGACTAGCAGGTCACCATCATATATAGTAACAACAAGAATATAAAGTCTACATTTAAAAAGATTGACGCATGCTGTGTATCATAGTATATTACATATTTTCTAGTCATGTGCACCAATTTATTGTGCCTCAAACATAGCAACAAGTATGATATTACAACATATATGTGTATACATCATAGAAGCATAATAAACTGAATTCTAATCAAGAAAAAATTAAATAATTTAGGAACAATAGAACTTCACAATAGAAGTGATGATTCTTTTAGGTTTTTCTTCACTCTTTTGGAAAAAATAGGACTTTTTGTAAACATCTTCATAGCTATCTTTCTTTAACATATTACTGAAAACTATTCAAATAGTAAATATCTACTGACATTGATAAAGTATGTCTTAACACACTAACACTTTCAGACAAAAACAGGCATTTGTTAAAAGAAATGATTATTATAAATATTTCCTATCTTGTATTTTAACTACATTTTCATAAATAATGTATTTAAAAGTGCTGAATATGATAGGATAGTCAGCAACGCCAGTGTAAACAGAACATTTTGTTTTCTACTCTGCAAACTTTTTTTTTAATCCCATTTTGTCAAACACTGCAACAGTTAAAATATTTGCATAGGGAATAGATAATAGCCCTTTTAACCATATCTCCTGAATTCTATATAAATTAGAAAATCAAATTCACTTAAAAAAACAATTCTTGAAATGTTTTAAGTTTATGGAAAAAGAAACTTACGATGCCAGCTTTTCAAGTAAAATAAAATTTAAAAAGAAAACCCCAAACTTGTTTATTTTAAAAATGTTTAATAAATTAAAAAATGAGAGGTAGTTAAAAAATGGCAAAGAAAACCTATAATTTTAATATCATCCTTAATATAAGGCCCAGTATTCTCAGTGGATATAAATATTTTTAAAACTTTCATGTTAGGTTAATATTATATTTATTAAGTTTAAGATTAAAAAAATAGCCTCCAGGGGATATTAATATTCAAATGTAACACCTTGATATAAATATGACACTGACTTTTTGTGTGTGTGCATGATAGGATACTGTTTTCTTGAATGTCAAAAGTATAGGTCAATGTCAGGCAAGTATTTTGTCTTAAAGATTTAGTGGTACTTATAAAAAATAATATGGCAGCTAGAAGATTTGAGCACTGTCCTGCCTTTCAATTATGGATGAGTATTAATAGTTTGGTTTTAACATTTTTAAAATAAGTCATTCTGAAGATACTATGAAAACAGTTAAGGTCTGAAGTAGAGAATTATCTTCTGCGTAACCCTTACAAAACTTTTCTCAGTTAAAAACTTAGCTTTTCATTAGACTTTGCTTTCAAGGAAAATATGCCACAGGACAGATGCTACTCATCAAAATATTTTATGATGCTACATGTAGGCATTCCTTTATTAAATTTTTTTTTATATTCCAAAACTAAGTTATTGAGCTTACTATTTTTTTTCTTGCTGAAGTACATACTTTACACAACCATTTTAGAACTGGAGAGCCAGTCTTTAATAAATTAATTACAGTATTGGACATCTGATATATACATAGATTAATTGTGTTCTATTACAATTAAAAACAATTATCACTCTGATTTGTCATTGAGATAGAATATCTTCAAATTGTTTTGTGCTTTTTTCTCTTTTCTTCTTATTATTTGTTGTTTGTTGGGTTTTTTTAAATTTTGTTTTGTTTTGTTTTGTTTACATAGCAAACTATTCTGTAAAGAAAATGCCACAGTTTTGGCAGTGAACAACCAGAGGAATCCCCCATCAGGATTTCCCAACAAACATAGATAAATAGCTCTTTTTCCAAGTACAGAAATATCGGCTTCAAAATGAGTGTACTGAACACAGTATAGAGCATGTTTAATACCATTGTTACAACTAAAAAATTGGCTTTTTCTGTCTTAGATTATATTTAAAAATGCAAACCACAGCCAATTTTTTTGGCAATTATTTCTATAAGACCATATTGCACAAAAGTCCTTAAACACGGATATAAGTTATGCCATTGGATTAAATATTACAACAGCTACGTGGCAAATGAAGCAGCTCTACTTTGTACATGCAGCCTCGGGGGATACACTAGGAGACTGTTCACAGGACTACAAATACAGTTTGCTTGCAAGTAGAATGAGTGTTGAAGAAAACAAACAATTTGGCAATTCATTGTCTTATGTGGTATTTTCTCCAAACTTAACCATGGATAACCTTGATAAAAATGGAGACAAAGACCATATGGTTGTATTTTCACAGTAGCCTGAGGAATGCTAAACTGTAGTTCTCCAGGAACTCAGCTTCTGGTGTTAGTGAACTACTTTTATTTCCCATCCCAGCCCTCCAAAATGATTTTTTTTTTAAATGAAAATTAAGATTCAGAAGTAGAACTGGCAGTACTTTCAACAAATGACTTATAAATTTGAGAGTTCAAAAACCTTGGAAAAGAATCTCTGTGCATTAAGGTATATATCTGAAGTTGGGCATCTTCATACATGTGAGGATTAGGATCCAACAGATTTCTATTGATCACCTCTCTAACTCGAGAATCGAGACTGACCTAAAAAGAAATAAGAGCAGATACATTAAATAAAATTTTTTTTCAAAAGATCTCAATTAAGTAAATACAGGTGTGTGACATTTCAGAGAAACTTCAAAGAGTTAAATCTAACTACCTAAAATCTTGAGGTTACCTTCTCAAAGGCTACATCGCCTCGCATACTTTTCTTCAAAAGTTGAACTAAAACAAACAAACAAAAAACAACTTGTCTTTAAACCAGAAATTTAGTTCACAGATATCTTGGCTTACTTGGATTTATCTTTTCTATGCATTTCACTCGGGTTTTTTTTGACCATTTCTATTCATTGTTGAGGCCCTGGAGAATTCCCTAGCCAGAACAAGGATTTATCTCCTACTATGTGACTGCCGGGGGTAACTCTCTTGATGGGACAAGGTAAAAATCTGGCAGAGGGTAGTTCTCTGGCAAATATTAGCATGTATATCGAGTGCTGATTCCTGATCGTATTACATCCCAACAAGTCCTACTGTGGAAAAGTAAGAAACCCGGAATGTGGAAGGCTGTAGTGGAGCAAAACTACACCAAGTATTCTTCATGTCTTAGTGTACCTGGCAAGGCACAGGGAACTATATAGTCCTTATGTAGAAATACATCTGAAGATCTCTTTACTAAAGATTAAGTAGAACAATTGCTTGAAATAGAGTCTTTAAAAGGAGAAATACAAGTAGGAATTCGGAATACCCATACAAGTAATCAGTACAGCATTGTTTTTGAAGTGTAAATAAATTAAATTCTGCAAATGATAGTTGTTGTGGTTGTTGTTGTTATTTTTCCTCACTATATGCTGATCCTGTCTGTTGGAGCTGGTAGAATGTGCTGGAAAGGGAACTGAGGACAAATAAATGGCAATAAGGGCATGTTTGGGGAATAGAAGTAAACTCTGCTCTGAAATGACATTAGCAAAATCTGAGAGGCAAACCATCACAGACTTGTCCTGATTGGTTTCCTCAGTCCTCATAGTTGTACACGGACTAGAACATTGTGATCCATATTACTTGTCTCGTGACAAGTCTATACAAACCTTTTATAATGATATTTAAATGTTTTGTCCCAAGCATTTTGCAAAAGACTTTTTGGTCAGGCTTCTTTTCCCACCCACTCTTGGGATTAAGCCTGCGGTCTGAGATAGTCCTGGTGACTGAAGTAACTTATATTTCCATCTGGTGTCCTCAGATTCTTGAGGTCTATGGCCCATGTGAAATTGGGTTGATTGATACACCCCAAAAATGGTTGCTATGGGAGGATTTGTCAGGAAATGGTGATCCGGTATAATTTCGGTGGCATTACAGAAAAAAATTAGACATCTCTTGGCTGAACTATATTTATTGTCTTAAAGGAATTCTTAAAAAAAAAATGTTCTGGAAATGGATCATTTAGGTTTTATTCTCTGTGTTATTGCCTTCTAAGGTTATCATCAAGTACAGAGTAATAAAAAATAGATTTTTTTTCTAAGCTTTTGTTTAAAAATATTGTTGGTCTTTCTACTCAATAGTAATATGTTGACACTATTTAAACTGATCTTATACTGAAAAGTGGTGTTATGGTAAGGTGAAATCTTAACCAAATACACTCAACTGGTTTTGTAAATGTTTTTGCTCTTCCTTTCAAACTTAAGAACTTTTTGTTTCAATGGAGAGGGAAATATTAGTGATAAAGAAGATCATTTATTTCTTAAACAACAGCATAATTAAATATAGTTTGATTGCAGCTGGAAACATTAATCTTAAGACAGAGAAATAAAATACCTTGAATTATTAAAGGTCTTAAGTTTTCGTTGCATAGTTTTATTTTTTTGCAAACTGAAAACAGTAGTGAAAGATCATAGAGAAAGTAGTACCATACATTCGACATTTAGTAATCGGTAACAAAAACTCATTTGCTATTTCTATTTAAAAAATAAAATATTTACCTTGATATGTGCTTGTTTGGAAAGGTTGTCAGTCAAAAGAGGTGTAGAGAGGTCAAATAACAAGGATAAACCCCACAGGTATAACAATCTATAGTTTCATCTGGTGGCATCTTTGTGCTTCAGATTGTGGAACATCTATAATACAAGTTAGTGGAGGTGGATCCCAGCATGGGCCCGAGCCATAGTCACCCTAGGATTCAGGCACAACTGGATGGCTCGTGATCCCATCTACTCTGGGGTCCAAAGTCTAAGGGATTGAGGAGTTTCCTGTAAAGAACTCAACCTAAGGGAAGAGAAAGTTGAGTAGCACAAGACGAGAGCTACCCGAAGGCAATGGGAAGCCTTTTGTTACTCAGTCCTCACAGACTCATGTGTAGGTAGGGGAAGGAAGGGTGCAGTGCAGCAGTAATGGAGTTAAAAAGAACTACTCCTGTGGCTGGGGCACAAGACGGCACCTATGGACTTGGCGACATTCAACCAGCAGTTTTAGCTGAAACACTGGCAGTGTTGAGAGGTGGCAACTGCAGTTACAGAGGTTAGGTAACTTGGTGATAGGCCTGGGGGAACTTGGAGGCATTCGCTCGCACTGGGAGCAGGAGACAGGAAGAGGAAAAGCAAGTGGCTGGCAAACAGAAAAATGTCTGCTGGCAACTCCACAAATCAGTTGGGAGGAAAATGCCATGAGAGCTACAGGTTCAACAAGAGTGTGGAGGTAAAGCGGAGAGAGTTAAGACACAAATCTTGCTACTGTGGTCTGGGAAAACCTGGACCCAACTCAGTGATATATATATACCTGCTTAATCTTGCCAGATTTCCTACCCAGTGGAGGAGAGCATCGAGGCAGGTGAATATTGCCAGAAGATTGCATACTAACTTTTGACCCTGCCTTTCCATTCCAGACATCAAGATGCAATGGAAATTTTGACTCTGTGGAAGTTTTGGGCAGAATCATACTGAAAATGATGAATTTTCACTGAAGTCTTTTTCCCTTGCAGAGAGCCCACTTATTTCAATCAGGTTAATTCCTTGAACAGTTTTTTGGATATCATGATTAAGTTTTTTCCTCCATTTTTCCCCCCATTTTATTTTTAATTTTACCAAAGCTGCTTTATTTAGGATACTTTTCTAAGTAAAATTCTGATTTTTTTCTTTTTACCTTATAAATTCCTATTAAATTTTACCAGTGATAGCTTCTGCTACTGGAAATGTTCTTTTTAATTTTAACTAAATTTGGTTTTCTCATATCAAATTTTATAAAGAATATCTGTTTTCCCATCAGTTTTAATAAATTAATACCATGTGTACTTTTAGTCATATCATTTTGTGTTGACTGTTTCTACTGAAAATGGTTATAAGTTGCAAATAAGACTACTGGAATTTTGTTCTTGGAACAAAGATCATTGGTAGGATACAGTGTAAAAACCATATTCCTGGTAGGGCCCAAATGATAGGGAAGTTATCTTGCTTTTCTGGGGGAAAATTCAGGCATATGGTAATGGTTACTGTTTCTCATTCTGTCTCAAATTCTCTAGCTGGTTTATAGAAATCTACAGTAGTGTCATGAAGAAAATACTAAGCAATGGGACTACTAGTCAGCATATTACAGTTGAAAGGGCAACGCCTTTGGGATCAGAAGACCTTTGGGATCAGATAGATATAGTTCTGATGCCCTACAACAGTTGTTCCTCTCTTTGAGAGTCCATTTCTTTTGCTGTAAGATGGCGCCCTCTGTCCTAGGGGCTAAAGGATTCTTGTGAGACTCATTCAATTATGTATGTGAGACCATTTTGTCAATAACAAAATGTAAGCCCAATGTAAAGTGATATTAGTAATAATAATGATGGACCATATCATGACACTTTTTTGATCAGTGTCTTCAGACTTTGTATCAACTTGAATTTTACCTACTCAGAGTGACCTTACCTTACAACCCCTATTCTAAACTATACTATTGACCTCCACACCCATCATAATGTTTATTACAGTTTTTAATTACTTGCTTTTGACATGATTTGTCTGTCTTCCTAAAATGTAAGCTCCATAAATAGGACAGGCCAATGTTTTCCTCATTCACTAACATATTCCCAACATCTAGCCCAGTACCTGGCTCATAGGGAAAAGTTAAATACGTTCTGAATGATAATATTCATGCCCAAAGAAATGAATCTAGGAAAATACAAAATGAGTCCTGTTTAGAAAAACTAATTCACTGAAAAGTTCTAAATTCACATAATTTTGCTTGAAGAGGCATATACCTGCACACAGAGAAGCCACATATCTATCACATGTGCATCATTTTTAGATAATTTAGGAATTTAAATAGGTTTACTGCTTTTTTTCTCTCAGAGAGCAACTGGAAATTCAGGATGAAATCAGAAGCAGCAAATAACCCCTACCACTAGTCAGATGCCCGTGGGAGAGAGCCAGAAAGTCAGAGATTTAGCCAGTTTCTGAACTTTTTCTATGCCATTTTTCTACAAAATGAGGAAGATGAGGTCAGAGAGCACTGAAGTGAGTTGCTTAGTGTCACAAGGATGGTAAGTAGTAGCAGACCTGGATTACGGCCCAGGTTAAGGATAATGCCATCACTAAAGAGATTTGTAAAAAACTGATGGCACATAGTTTTCTTCAATTCAGATGTCTTACATGTGTTGACGATTTATAGTTATGTATTCACTCAATAGCTCAATGCTGTTTATGGTAGGTAATAGCTTTCAAATAGACTTTTAAAAAAAGATTTTATTTTTTGCGTAACCTTTACACCCAATATGGGGCTCAAACTCATAACCTCGAGATCAAGAGTTGCAGGTGTATCTACCAACTGAGCAAGCCAGGCACCCCAAATAGACTTTTTATTAAAGTTGTTTATTTTGCTGGGTTTGTCTTTTTGATGTTTAATAAATATAAGCTGCTATAAGTATCTGCAATCTGCAGCAAGGTTAATATTAAATTATTCCCTACTGCTCCCATTTATTTTTTCTTTGAGAATATCACATTAAAAATTTACTGTTGAAAAATGCTATTTACTCATTTTTTTAAATTTAAAATTTAGCCCTTTCCCCTCTTGAGATGTATGCTATACCAAGAAATGGGAGTTAAATTGTCTCCTGATTGCAAACATCTACTTAAAACATAATGCTCAAATCATTAAAATGCATAAAAATGTAATTTTTATTAAAATAAAAAATGTAATTTCAAGCACACTGGCTTAAGGAAAAAAAAAAATATATATATATATCCCCCCCACCGAAGAATGTAGATTTCTCTACATTTAACAAAGAGGAGCATGATAACTCAATCAAATTAAGGTTAAATGAGAGTCTAGTGAAGAAAAATGAGTTTCTAGTTAAGAATCGAATCCTAACAATTTTTAGTTATTTAGTCATTATTTTATAAATGATTCAAATATTCATGTTATTTAAGAATATTTTGAGGGGCGCTTGGGTGTAGCTCAGTTGGTTAAGCATCCGATTCAATTTCTGCTCAGGACATGATCTCGCGTGCCGTTCGTGAGATCGAGCCCGGCATTGAGCTCTGCGCTGATAGCATGGAGCCTGCTTGAGATTCTGTCTCCTCTGCTCCCTTCCCCCCTCACATGTGATGTCTCTCTCGCTCTCAAAATAAATAAAAAACATAGTTTGAATAAGTACAAACAGTTACAGAATTCCAGAGGTGGAACAGCCTGGTTATCTAGCCCCCAAATGGGAAATAGATCCCAACTCCAATTGGTCAGTTATGGCTGCTTTGAATATTGTGTTGAGGGGATTCTCAGGTTGAATCTGGCTTTAACAGTAAGAACCAGGATCGATTAGCCGTGTCATTTGGTGGAGAGAATGAAGTAGTGGTGTAAGAGCTTCCCAGCTGTCATTCTGGATTTGGTTTACTATTCTCTGTGTCCCTTTTTATCTTTATTTTTGTAAACAAATCAACTGATTAATGAATCATTGAAGTGAACTAATTTATCCCAGGCTGCACAATTAGGATGAAGCAGAGTCAGAACCAGAATCCCACGCACTTGAATGAGGAGTTCAGTGTCCTTACTGCTATATAGTCAGGGCTCCCTTGATGTGGCATGTGTTCTCTCCAGGGTTGGAAAACAAAACTCAAAGGGTGATAGCTCAGTATCATCAGTTATTAATGTATTGTGGCTGATTAGAGATTGAGAAGTTTTTGCACAGAAAGGTCAGTGAGACATAATAGTTTAGAAATGGCTCTGCAGTAGCTAGAAAGTGCACGTCATGCTCTAAGTGTATCAGTGACTCAGGTCATGGTTCAAGAATAAATATATCTATACCTTGGCTTGAAATATAACCTTTAAACAATTATCTTTTATAACTGCAAATACCTACTTTTGGTTTGTTTTTGCTGCTAAACAATGATCAAGTGTAATTATTATGTCGAGAGAAGAACAGTCTGTTGGCTAAACGAGGTACTGAACACTCTCCAATAATTTAGATCCTGTGTCAAGAGTCATTTAGAAGTCAACACATAAGTACCAAAATGATAAAAATTTGAATTTCGCTTCTGCCTTTCTGTGTAGTGTTTAGGGGATATTCAAGAGTGGGTAATGGCCCAAATATAGATAGACAAAGGAGAAAAAAATACATGGCTGTTATACTAAATATTAGTCCATGTAATTTAGGAAAATTATCTTGATCAGGAAATAATATTTTAATGACTTTTGTGAAACTCATATTTAAAATGAAGATATTAGGGTAAAACAAAATTCCATTATTTTTGAAAACAGAATGAAAACTGAATAGTTTATATGTGAGTAATCAACAACTAAGATAGCTTTAAACTATAGCCCAAAGAAGAATTAATTTTGTGAAAATTGTGTATTTTACAAAACTCCATTAATCAGTGACATCTGAAAATCAGGACTGTGAAGACAATGGGCAAGTGTTTCCTATAAAAATTAAAAGCTAGCCAATAGAGACTGTAAAGTAAAGGAATTACATGTACTTAATAACTGAGAATATTTTTTTCTACCAACATTATTTTAAAATAGAACACCATCGGGGGCGCCTGGGTGGGTGGCTCAGTCGGTTGAGCGTCTGACTTCGGCTCAGGTCATGATCTCACGGCTTGTGAGTTCGAGCCCCATGTTGGGCTCTGTGCTGACAGCTCGGAGCCTGGAGCCTGCTTTGGATTCTGTGTCTCCCTCTCTCTCAGCCCCTCCCCTGCTCGTGCTCTGTCTCTCTCTCTCTCTCAAAAATGAATAAATATTCAAAAAAATTTTAAACAAAAAATAGAACACCATCATAAATAGTGCAAATAATGAACCAGATAATCAAGACATTTAGCATTTTCAGATGATACATATTATATATTTTTGGGAAAGAAATGGGCTAGATAATCTTCCCAAACACTAATTACAGGCAAGAGAAGCACATTTTCAGGCACAATTGGATCCTTTGATATATCTGCCATGTAATGCAATATTAAAATAAAAATGAGAATGAAATTAATATGCTAATAAAATCCACATAGAACTGGTTAGATGCTGAGGTTCTAGATAGACCAGAAACCTGAAGAATGTACTTCTGGGATATAGAAGTATAATGGTGTTAGAACCACAATGTGGCATCAGTAATAAATGTACTGAGGCTACAGAAAAAATTCTCGCCACCTTGTTTCTCTGAATACTTTTTCTATGTTGATGCAGGAAATAAAGAAAAAAAGTAGGAAAATCTTTGTGTATCCAATTCCAGGTTCCTCATTTTGTAGAGACAATACTATTGGAGTAGTCTGGAATACCAACGGCAATTATAACCTAACTAACAAATTTTTAAAAACTGACTTAGGTATATACCTCATTAGAAGTGAAATGGTTTATACAGCACTCCAAACATAGAGATTATAAACTAGACACTGATTCATTTTATAGATTTCAAGGTGAGGAGTGGAAGGCAGGTGGGGGCCACATCCCAGGTTGGGTGAGGCATCGATAAGCACAATTTCTAGGGGACTCTATAAATGTCTGTGTGCACAGGAGAGGAGTGTGGAGCAGAAGGTACCCGGTCAGGATGTTTAAATGCACAGAGACAGAAAAGACAGAAGGTGGTGTGGAGAAAAGAAGGCCTTCTGGGAACCTCTCAATTCAAATGTGTACCTCGGAAGTCTGTCACCCCATACTCCTGAGGCCTGGCTACACTACTAACCCGTCCCTCATCAATCCCTCCCTGCTTTAAACTCTGGAAGCTGGAACATTTCTCAGGAGCAAATTGATTTTTTACAGAGTTAACGGAAAAGTGTTCATTTGGTTGCCTGAAATGTCCCCTCTATTAGGTACATTTTGGCAATGGCAAAACTAGGATAACTAGAATAAGTAAAAGAATTGCTATTACCATCTCTCCCCAAAGAATATTAAAGGGTCAAGGCCCATTCTTCAATTCTGCAACAATTCTATCATAAACATCAACAAACATGGCAGCTTTTGTTTTGTTTTGTTTTTACAGCTCCTATTACAGAAGTCTTCAAACTAGTATGCATGTGGAAAGCTTGTTAAAAGTCCAGATTCCTGGGCTCTATATCCAAAAATTCAGATTCAGTGGTCCTGGGTAGGCCTCGAGTATTTGCTTTTCAAACAAATGCTCCAGGTGATTCTCATACAGGAGATCTGGGGACCACACTTTGAGAAAGACTTCCCCACAGTAAACTCTTCTTTTCCACTTTAGCATAAGTCACTGTATAAAGCAAATTGTGTCTAACAGGCTTCCTAATGTTAGTTCTGAAAAGCAAGTAGCCTACCACACGATTCAGCCAGAGATAAATGATCAAAGCATAGAGGGGAAACCTAGTCTTCAAACCTATTCAGGTAGATTCTCAGAGTGGAATCTAAATTATGTGTCCAGGGAAGCCTTGGAGCCTGTCCACACCCCATGCATCACCCAACTTGGACAGAGGTCCCCTCGGGTTCATCCTTGGTTTTAGGAAGCCCACATCAATTATTTTCCGGATGTTTACCTCTTTTGGTGATAGTATAGAAATGTAATCTTCATATATCATTCTGGCCTTTTCTTCAATTACTTTTTTGTTCTGCTCTTTCTTTAAGTCTTCACACGCAAGCCAGAAAAGTAGGTTCTCTTCGCTGTATTCTGTTCGGAGAAACTCTCTGAAAAGGTTTCTTCCTGCTGGGGCCTTCATCATCTTGTCAAAATTTTGAGACCAGGACAACACTTCATCTGAAGTGGGGTTTTGGCTGCAAAGACAGAATTGGGCCATTATCAAAGGCAGCTTTGACCGAAGAATGCTTAGCCTAGGAAGATAGAAATTACTATTCACTTGCTGCCATCTAGTGCTCATTTCCCATCAGTTCGGCCTGGTCTGGGAATCACCCGCCAGGACCAGGCTAGTTATTTCTGGGTATTAAGAAAAATTCATTTAGGCACAAGTGTGTGTTAGGAAGCTAAGCATTCAAATAGCAAGGGGCAACACACACTATGCACATTATCATCATAAATTCCTAAGGAAGCCTGGAAATGTTCAAATCTTAATGCATTACAAATTGATAAAGACAGCCTATGTGTTACTTTGAAGGGCAAGTTGAACTTTTTGTTTGCATCTGATACAGATTTTAATTTTAAAAAGCCATAAGGTATAGTTTCTCTTTTCCTTTCTGGTAGCTACTTTTTCATTTGTCACTAAATCTAAAGTAAGAATGTATCGTGTGCACTAGTCACACATTTTCCTAAGCTTTAATAGTTACTCTATGAAATGTTATGAATGAATTATTACCATGAATGGAGTTATTAGAGTTAAAAAGGACAGGGCCTTTATAATGACACTGAGGGCTTTCTAGATATTTATATTCAAGTTTTCAGTGGCCGTGTTCATTCAGAAACCACCATTTATCACTCCTTTGGTATACATCAAAGAAATGGAAAGAAGCAGCTTGGGAGATTCTTATGGTTAACTTGATCCTGATCTTGCTTTCTTATCCATTGGTTTATTTAAGAATTTTCTAACCTCATAAAGTTAGAAATAGAACTACCCTAAGATCCAGCAATTGCACTACTAGGTATTTACCCAAAGAATACAAAAATACTAATTCAAAGGGATACATGCACCCTGATATTTATAGCAGGATTATCTACAATGGCCAAGTTATGGAAACAACCCAACTGTCCATCGCCTGAAGAACGGGTAAGGAAGATGCGGTGTGTGTGTATATATATATATAAAATGGAATATGACTCAGCCATATAAAGGATGAAATCTTGCCATTCTGCAATGACATGGACAGAGCTAGAGAGTATTATGCTAAGTGAAATAAGTCAGAGAAATATAAAAACGATATAATGCAACTCATAATATGGAATTTAAGAAACAAAACAAATGAGAAGGGGGGGGAACAGACAGGCAAACTAAGACACAGACTCTTAACTATGGAGAACGAATTGATGGTTACCAGAAGGAAGGTGGGTGGCAGGGGGATGGTTTAATTAGGTGGTGGGATTAAGGAATGAACTAATCATGATGGGCATTATATTGTATACCTGAAACTAATATTACACTATATGTTAACCAACTGGAATTTAAATAAAAACTTTAAGAAAAAAAAGAAAAAAAAAAGAATTTTCCAACCTGAAATAATTTGGTCAGAGAAGTACCTGCATTTTCTTTTTTCTTATTTTTTTCTGATCAAGTATTTTAAGTAGATTTGCTACTATTCCAAAATGTCTGAACTTCCTCTTTTATTTAAAAGAAATTTAAAGGTGGGGGCGCGCCTGGGTGGCTCAGTTGGTTGGGCATCCGACTTCGACTCAGGCCATGATCTCACAGTTCCTGGGTTTGAGCCCCGCGTCAGGCTCTGTGCTGACAGCTCAGAGCCTGGAGCCTGCTTTGGATTCTGTGTCTCTTTCTCTCTCTCTCTGACCCTCCTCCACTCATGCTTTGTGTCTCTCTCTCTCTCTCAAGAATAAATAAACATTAAAAAAAATTTTTTTTAATTTAAAGGTGTTAAAATTACCATGGAGCATCAACATTAAAATTTTCTAAGCAGAAAAAGAAAGCACCTATAATTATATGACTAATCTGCTTAGATTTTAATTTTATTCTGTAGATACTGCAATGAGAAGTTGATTCTCATTTTGGAGAAAATACTTGGTTAGAGTCTGTTCTGATGGAAATGGGACCAGGGACTAACTGGGTGCCCTTTCTGACCAACTTAGGTAGTTACATATGTTTTTGTGTCTGTTTTAGACTTTCCCCTGATAGAGAGAAAAACTTAGAAAAAATATTCGTAGAAAAGGCAGGTAAAGAATTAGGGCCAACGGGGGCTGTTGCACATTAATAATCATTACTTTTTGAAAGAGAAAGATAAACTGAGGCAGTGTGTTCACTGATAGCTTAACACTGATAATAGAAAAACCTGATTAAAAGCAATTACCATCACAAAATAAGATCTCCCAGGCTGAGATGGTGTGCATTCCACAAAACCATCTGGAGGAGTACCAGGACTCAAGAGCTCACACCTCAGCACTGAGTAGATGTGAACAGTGTACCAAAACAAGACACAATTACCAGGTGAACCCCACTCACCTTTCCTCTAGGACCTGGATGCTCTCCATTTTGGTGGTATGTGTGGGTCTTCCTGCATTTTCTCCTCTTTCTTCATTCCTAACAGTGAGGCTGCAAGGTAGTATAACACTTTAGTGTGTCTAGGGAAAACCAGTTAGTTAAAGAAAAGAAAAAAAAATTCCAGGAAAGGATTTTGCAGAAGAATTTTATCTTCAACAATGTGAGAATATATAAAGCACAAGAAGAGTGATACCATTTTGAAATGATGGGTGAGCCTATGTTGATGAAAGGAATCAAAATGATTTAATAAAATTTATTAATGATTTAATAAATTTATAATAATTTATAATAAATTTATAAATAAATTTTATAATAAATTTATAATAAATTTATAATAAATTTATAAATGATTTAACAAAATAATGAAGTAAATAATAATCTCAAAAATGGATTCTGTTCTACATTCTGACTTCATCCTTACATAATTTGAATTACTTAACATCTCTAAGGTACTCACGTGATTATATGCTTTAATATTCGATAGATATCATGATGTTACTCTTTGGAGTAACATCATTTTGACTTTTGCTTGGTTCTATTCCTAGTTTGTTTTCCATTTATTTTCCCCCACTGATAGCTAAAAATATAAAATGTTTCAGATTCTAAAACAAAATTTGCTAAAATCACATTGTCATTTTCTGCACCCCGGGTTTTCTGTCCCTGACACTGTCAATCCTCCATCCACTCAAGTTTGAACCACTGGGTTTGTATTTGACTTTGTCTTTGCCCTTTCCTCCCATTTAGTCAATCTTCAATGTCTTGGGAGGGACAGGGCAGTCACTCTGAGGGTTTGGGTCAGAGAGCACTGGGCCTCTGGGTCTCTGGGATGTCAATTTGAAAATATTGCAGGATTGCGGGAGCTAGGATAATCCCATGGGCTTTAGTAACCCAGAACAAGAGGATTCAGATAAACTGCAGCTAAGCAGCACTATAGGGTAGAACACTCAAGGTTCTCGGTGTAGACCAGACATAACAAGGGAGGTTATGGGTGATACTAAGAGGCAGGATGGTTGGGATGACTCAGTGTCCTCGGAAAGTCAACCCACTGAATTAAACTGATCCCTCTGTCTGAAACCCAGGAAGCCTCATGGGAGCCCGTTAGAGAGTAAAAGTTCAGACAACAGGTCTTTCATTTGTTCATACATTTATTCCACGAGGAGTAATGGGAACTATTATTTCCTAGTGCCTGTTATGTGCCAGGCACTGTCTTTGTCTCTTTGGTTTTATCGTCCCCATTTTATAGATGAGCAAAGTGAGCCACAGAACTGTCTCCTAGGTTGGCTCAACGTCGGACACTAAATATGTTGTATGGTTGGAATTTGAACCCAATTCCCACACACCTCTGTAATCCTTATTGAGTACCTATTAAAAACCATGCTCGGGATGCCTGCGTGGCTCAGTCGGTTAAGCGTTGTACTCTCACTCAGGTCATGATTAAGCATCCAACTTTGGCTCAGGTCATGGTCTCGCGGTTCGTGAGTTCAAGCCCCACATGGGGCTCTAAGCTGACAGCCCAGAGCCTGGAGCCTGCTTCAGATTCTGTGTCTCCCTCTCTCTCTGCCCCTCCCCCACTTGTGCTCGCTCTCGCTCTCTCTCAAAAATAAACATTTAAAAATTCTTTTAAAAAACATGCTTTCTGATAGGCACTGAGGCAATATACTACTTGTGTGAATGCAGAAAAGGGACACTAAATATGGTTGTGGTGGAAATAAGGAGGTTCGTGGGAGAAGGATTACAACAAACCGTTAGTCTTAATCTGGAAAGTCTGGTAACAGAAGTGGAGACATTGTCTCATTAATTCATTCATTCTGACCGGGCAAGGGTAAGGAAAGAGAGAATGTTGCAAAGGGCAGAATCTATGGCAGAGGGGCCAATGTGGAACTGAGAGAGACTAGATGGGAAGGGGAAAGCGGACTACCTGGAGAAAAGAGAATGCAGTGGGAACTGCAAAGGATTCTGGGGAGCAGAAACTAGAGCTGATTGTTACTTAAACACACAGCAAACTGACTAGTGCTCCGCAGGGAGGAAGCGGTTCCAGGGTGAGAACCCTCAAAGCCTTCAGTGTGGAGCAGCCATGGGGAAAACAGTGAGGTGGGAATCAGAGAGAGCGGCACAGTCATTTAGGTCTCTGCCTGTGGGATCTGTGAATGTGTCTGCAGCTTGAGGTAGCCTAGAACCCTCAGCCCTCCATGTGGCAACATGTGTAGGTCAGGGATGCATTTGAGAGGAGATCCATTAACTTCTCAAAGCATCTTTGAGGAGGAGTGCTTCTCTGGAATTTGACATATTTCTAGTAATTATGGGAAATTGGGTGGGAGGAGGTAGGAACACACTTGACAATATCCTGTGAAATTTCCTGGGAGAAATTCATGATGCCAAATATATAAAATATACAAGATTTTTGTAAATTCTAAAAAGACCATATTTAAATAGATTAATACTCATTCTGCCAAGCTT
Organism: Acinonyx jubatus; assembly: GCF_027475565.1. Classification (NCBI taxonomy): domain Eukaryota; kingdom Metazoa; phylum Chordata; class Mammalia; order Carnivora; family Felidae; genus Acinonyx; species Acinonyx jubatus. The sequence continues at coordinate 14,268,360 of NC_069385.1, read as the reverse complement.
TACTGAGCTTATATGTGTATGCGTACACACAGCATAAACAGACCAGAAAATGAGCATGCTTTCACTGATTCAATAACCCACCTGAGAATGTATTTCTGTTACATTTCCACAGTGTCCCACAGAGTGTGCCACACAAATGCAGCTATACTTTACACAACATCTCAGGGGAAAAAAAAATGTTCTCCATGGTCTGTTTGCTGTAAGAGTAACAAATCTGGAATCTGCATGCATGACTCACAAGTTTCTGAACATGAATTCTGGCTCTTCTATCTGTTTCTGTGATATTTACAAACATCCCAAATGCCACCATATTAGAGTGATCATCCTGAAATATTGGGTTGTTTACATTTTTCATTTCTGCAGATGGTAAAATATGGACACACATTTGTACTAAAACTGCTTATAACAGATATTCAATAAGTGCTTAACTGTTCACCGTTTGCTCTGTTTCTTGATCTGATATCGGATACAACACTGCCCTGGAGAAAGAAACTGACATTTAGCAATTGTCAAGTGTCCTTTTAATTGACTTTGCTTTACAACCATTCTTAAAAAGTTGGCTTCAAAGTCCCAATTATCAAGAACCACTGATAATGCCACTTTATGATGAAGAGAAATGGATAAAATGATAAAGGAGCAGGTACTAGACTGTTTACCATCTATGCCTTAGGAATGACTAACGTCTGTCCTGACTTATTTGATCTTGCTCTAAGTAGCATAGTAGAGGGTTTTTTTTAAAGGTGATAAAGGACAGGAAATATTTGCTCTACATCAACATATATACATAGTACATGTGCTTGAGAAAAGCTCTAAAAGTAAATCAAGCTTAACAGTTGTGAGGGGTCATGTGGAGACATGTTTTTTTCACTTTGACAATGTTTGTAACACTCTTAACTAACATTTCAGCTTTTTAAACAACTAAAGCCATAAAGATAACAGAATGCATGTACAATGCTCACCGGGGGGGTCTTGGTCAAAGTTGAAATATTTTATAGAAGATAGTGCCAGTAATGTAGGCTAAGTATACTAAAATTAGCATTGAATTAAAAAAATTTTTTTAATGTTTATTTTTGAGAGAGACAGAGTGCAAGCAGAGGAGGGGAAGAGAGAGAGGGAGACACAGAATCCAAAGCAGGCTCCAGGCTCTGAGCTCTCAGCACAGAGACCGATGCAGGGCTGGAACTCATGATCCACAAGATCATGATCTGAGCGGAAGTCGGACACTTAACTGACTGAGCCACCCAGACACCCCACTAAAACAAGCATTTAAAATCCCATTAGAAATTTTCTAGAATGGTCATTTTTGAGAAGCGAGAAATACATGTGGTATATTTCAGAAAATAAGGATGTATACCTTCTTTGTGTGTGGGGTTTTTTTTTACAGGGGAGTTGGGCTAGTGGGGTGCAGAAAACATTACCAGCTGCCCATTATAGAGCCTACCTACTGATTCATCATCATGGATATGTGCAGGGCCTATTTTGGAAGACAGTCTACTTTTGTAAGAAAAACAATTGGTTCTTAGGGAGAGCCCTTGAAATGACTGCAAATAAGATGAAAACTTTGCAGTAGCCATGGTAACTCTAGGATAGAGGCTGATCACAAAACCACATATATTTACACAAAAACTCAACTGAGAAATCAATTTGATGCTTGAATTTAATTCACTATGACATCAAGGCTCAAGAAAGATCCAGTGTAATTGGTAACTGCAGATACTACTCAATATTTTAATATTCTTACATTAAATCCATTTTTCTTTTTTATTTAACAGCTTCTGCCTCACATTTGCCAGTGCAAAATGGAACCAATATCCTTTGGACTCTGAAAAAGAATTGGTAGGTTATTCTTTAAATGCTTCATTTTTTTTTTCTCTCTCTATAAAAATACCATGGTAAAATAATAGTACAGCTCTATTTGGGAATTAACAACAATTTATAAATATGTATGAGACAGCTGGTCCATGCAATGTTGCCTGGGTTGGAAATTCAAGGTGAATAAGACAGAGTCTCTGAAACTGAAAGGTTCTGACAGGTAAATAAGCATCACACAGCGCTGCAGTGAGAGCTAAAATAGTGGTATGCATCCACTGGTCCTTAGGTAGTTACAGTATCTGCACACTCCTGCAGGAGAGAATGGAGAGAGGCTTTGCAGAGGAGGTAATGATTAGACTGAGCTGACCAAAGAGCAGGTGTTTCAGAGGGAGACCTGGGCAAAGGGAATTAATTCCAAGCAGAGGGGGACTGTCACACCTGCGAGGCTGAGAGCTGTAAAAAAGTCATGATATGGATGAAGGGCCCAAATGGGCAGATTAGATGTTTCAGGGTGGGAGTGATAAATCAGAACAGGCAGTGAGGTGTGCTTATGGAATGGGGCAAGAAGGCAATGACGTGCTCTCTGAATGTAGACTATACCTCCTTTACAATGATTTTGGTTTTCCATGCTTTATTTTCCTTCACTCGTAATGGGGATAGGGTTAAGAGCCACTATACAAGGTTGTAGAGCAAAGACTAAAAACTTGAGACAAAAAGGCAAATTATCACACGTGCTTAATTATTAAATGGAAGGGCAAATTAGCTGCATATTAAAATGACAAACCCAAGTTTACCAAAGAGCTTTTAATTTCAACTTGAGGAAATAAAGCCTTATACTTTGCCATTATTGTAAAACACTTCCTCATACATGACCTGACTACTTCTTCCTCACAATAGTCCTGTAAGGTAAGCAGGGGATTTGTTATTAATCATTCCCATCTTATTTAAGAGCAAACAGTCCCCAGGGTTGATTTACACCATTCCCACGAGTAAGCCACATCAGGGCTGGCGTTGAACTCATGTCTTTTGACTTCTGGTCTCAGGTTCATCTTCACTATTCAATGACACTTCTCTTTATATAAAAGAATTAATTGTGGTATTTTTGCCTTTTTAGTTATTTACAAAGACTGTTTGCTCTTACGTGTTTGGAAAAGGTAAAACTCTTATCACAAACCAGTTAACTGAGTTCACACGCCTCCTCCATAAGCACCGTCCACCACTATCGGGCTGTCGGGGTTATTGCCCAGAGGGCTAAATATATGGTAGATACTGGCAGGAAGCAACTTCTCAATTCCCTGGAATTTGAGATTACCAGGAAGGAGTCGTTACAGAGCATTTTCACAGCAAAGCCTCCACGAGGAGAATCTCCATGAGGAGATTCCACTCATGACCGCGAACTAGGTTTGCTATTGCAAAGAGCCCCCTGGGGGTACACCTTGCTCACATCGGCAGAGAAACTTTGAGAAGGGAGTGCAGAGAGGAGAAGAGCAGTGATGCGTTGCTTAGAAAAGACAAGACACGGAAGAAAAAAAGGCCCCAGAAGGTGGGGAAAGCAACCATATGCCATGCCTAATTTCTCACATAGAAAAATCCAGTTAGAGTCAAACCCTTGACTTCAACCTTACCACTTTTATGTATACATTTTGATAAAACAAGTTGGTTTCTTGAATGGGTATGTGGGGATGGCAATGGTGGTTAAAAATTTGTGTCTGGCAATGTTATACAACAGTTGTCTAAAAAAACACCATTGCCTCTATAAATATCCCCCCTGCTTCTTATAATCATGTCTATAAATCCTATGACACATGAGAAATATAATCATGTGTCATAAAACAAGTATTTTATTTGGCTTAAGTTTTTCTTTCACAAACTTAAACCTCTCAAAGGTAAAATAATCAGCTGTTAAAAATCTGTCCACTAGATGGCTGTGTTGCCTTTATAAATGTAATTTTTAATCAAATCTGAATAAAAGAAAATGAAAAAAGTTTCTGGGAGTAATTACCCCTTATTTGGGAAAAAAAAAGGAGTTGATGGAGTTTTGATAATTATATATTTCTAAGGAATTGGAGAAGAGTCATTCAAGTTTTCTGGGAGTGAAATAATCAAACTTGAAGGGGATAAATTTAATCTCGGGAGGTGTGCATAATGGCACCATGTTTTCCCTTTCGGCATTTAGAAAACGTTCTGGATATTCCCCAGTCTTAAGTCATTTGACTTAGGAACACTTTAGTCTTAAAAAAAAAACAAAAAGGCAGGCATAATCCTATTAACATTATAGATATCCATCCCAATAAATTGTTTGAAACTCTAACGTCTCTTGCTGCAGTAATATGGAACTGAGGTCATACATTCCTGGAACAAATTAACGTGACAAGGTTTCTAACTAGCAACAGGCAGGAAATTTCTTTCTTTTTTTTTTTTTTTAATTTAATATTCTTTAAAGGAGCCATTGTGAGAGAAGACTCTCCGAACTATTTTATTTCAAGTTTGGGTTATATGTAAACAATCATTTCTTCTTTTGATGCATGGAAACTGAAGAGAAATCTCTTTATCTACTCATCCCCTCTCTCTTTGCTACCAATTTCTCACTATACATGCTTCTGTTTGAAAAATGGGTTTGAAAGATCCCCTTTTTCCTTTGGTATTAAATTTTTATTTCAAACTCCAAGCCAATTATTTTTAGGTTCATTGACACATCAGTTTGATTTAGAAGGCCAACTGCTGACAAGCTATTACATAGTTAAAATCTGGATCCATTACATAAAGTTTATGTTTAGCTTAAATAACCAAAGTTTCTTATTTGGTATAAACAGGTCTCTCCCCCCTCCCCCCCGCCTTAAAATTAAGAGAAGTACAGGACTGGGGCACCTGGGTAGGTCAGTAGGTTAAGCATCCAACTCTTGGTTTTGGCTCAGGTTGTGATCTCGCAGTTCATGATCAAGCCCCACATCAGGCTCTGTACTGGCAGCATGGACCCTGCTTGGAATTTTCTGTTTTCCTCTCTCTGTCCCTCCCCCACTCACACGGTCTCTGTCTCTCTTAAAATAAATAAATAAACTTCAAAAAAAAGGCACTTTCCTTTATAAAAAAATGAGAAGTACAGCACTGAATATTTAGATGTTCTTTATATAATATCTCTTCCATTTCAGTTCTCACGTTGATTGAAATCCTATTTTAAGCTCTTCCTTCCACCCACTGTAATTTTTCCTGTAAGCCATAATTAAGTTAGTTGATGCTTCTGTGGGGAAGCAAATAGTCTTGGGTGTGAAAAGGCCAAATGGACCCCTATTTAGTTAGTAGACACTGTTATTAAAATGGCACGCAGTCATCTAAGTCCTTGAAAGCATCAGTTGAGTTGGAGCTCAAGCTTCTGGTTTCAGTTAACTTGTGTGCCTGTCATCCAAAGAAGAGTGAAAGAGTTAGAACTCTAGTAGTTGCTACTCAGAAAGACATCTGATGGCTGAGAGGGTCACTTACAATCCTCCATTCATCCCTTCCCTGGTATGTTCTAGTTACTGTGTGCATGAATATGTATGGGATGAGGTGGGAAGCATGCTTGAGAACAATTATGACTGAAGGCAATAATCCTGATCTGTGGGGAAATTTAGCTCCAGAATAGAATATCCCACTGTCTGGGAATCCTATGGCTGTGTAGTGCACGCTCCAGGAATGCTGAGTTGTACCTGTGCTGGTGAATGTGAGTGACATTTGGGGAAAAAGGACCAGGGATACAGAATGCAGGAACAGGTTCTCTTATATTTGCTGACAGTATGTGAACAGAAGTCGCAAGGCATACAGCGTTCAAATCCTACAAAGTCTGTTAATTTCCTTTCAGCCTGAGACTTGCAAGGGGGACAGAAGTAAAACATATCAATAAAGGATTATTCAGGAGGCCCCTAGAACGTACCGAAACCTAAACTCACTGATTTATGTGTTATTCATTACATCTTACAGATGAAGAAACTGAGGCTCAGACAAGTCACTTGCCAAAGGTTTCACAGTTGTATGTCATGGAACCAGGACCCATCTAGGTCTAATTCCAGCATTGCTCGTTTCTTCCCTACCCCATGTGGTCCCTTGTTAGTAGGCTTTATATGAGGAAGACACGTTAGAATTTGTATGTAATCTTTAAATATGGCAAGACGACATCTGTTTAGAAAAAAACACATGGAATTATCTTTCCACTCTTACAGAATTAGTCGATTAAAATAGCCCTGTACTTTTAAATAATCTATGTTGCTTTATAGAAAAAGTAGCAATGGCAGAAATTTGCTTTCTAGTTAGGAATCCATGCTTCCAGGCATGAAGTGAACATTGATAGTGTACTGACATCTGATACAGAGATATGAATTTCATAGCATTGGAACTTATAATATTTATATAACCCAATTAAGCAGACTATGATACAATAAATTTCATATTCACAAGAAGTGGATTTTATTGTTGTATCTGACAAGGAACAAGTAATTCCTGAATGACATCCTAAAATAGCAGGCATATTTTAATAGGTCTACCATGCCCACACCATGAAAAAGTGAACCAGATCTACAAGAAATAATAAAGGGTTTTAAGGAGAGGAACAAAAATAAAGAGTGAATACTTATTTCAATCAGATGTAACAGCTACCGCATTTTGTGGATAGGGTAGGGGTAGCAAACTTGTAACTGTGTGTTTTGTATTATTGCTCTGGGGAGGCTGGAGGAGAAGTTCTTTAAAAAAATTTTTTTTAACGTTTATTTATTATTATTGAGAGACACAGAGCGTGAGCAGGGGAGGGGTAGAGAGAGGGGGAGAACAGAATCTGAAATAGGCTCCAGGCTCTTTGCTGTCAGCACAGAGCCCGACGCGGGGCTCGAACTCACAGACCGTGAGATCATGACCTGAGCCAAAGTCAGACGCCCAACCGACTGAGCCACTCAGGCGCCCCTGGAGGGGAAATTCTTAAATATTGTCCAGAGAGTTAATAAATTTTGTCTGGATTTGAAAGTGCTGAATTCCCTAATGTTTTAGAAACTGAATAATTGTGCTTTGAGTCAAGAAGGGAATCCCAGCTTCCTTCAAATTGAACCTTCACCTTGAAAGATGAGGGTGCCTCCGGGCCTTTGAAGAGGAGTGTACTCCTTTTCTCCGTCTGCAGCTCTTCTCTCTAAATCCTTCCTCCTCGTGCACCTTCAAGAGAAGCAGGATCCTCACAGAGCTCACGGACCCACTCCCAGCTGGCCAGGTGACAAGATACTCCACGATTCTTATCCCACTGGACCTCCCCAGTGTGCTGTGCATCAGCAACATCGGTCAGTGTCTTGTCTGTGCGATTCGTCTCATGGCTTCTGTGCCAGCTTAGGGCTGTGTGTTTTGTGTCACCCTCAGACAGTCTCTTCTCTGCGCTCTGTGCATGCAGAGTGCCACTGCTTTCTCTTTCAGTGTTGGAACTCCCCGAGGTGTTCCTCCTTAGCTCACGGCTTCATTCCACAGCCAACTCCTGGGGTGCCTTACACAGAGCTGGGCTTGCTCATCACATGCCCTGCCCTAACCACCCTCCTATTCTTGTGTCCTCTCATCTGATGGGGCCCCCATCAATCCAGCCCCTGGAGCAAGTGGAGTTATCTGTCCCTCCTGTTTCTCATCTATTGCAAATTCTTTTTTTTTTTATGTTTATTTATTTTTGAGAGAGAGAGAGAGAGCATGAGCAGTGGAAAGGCAGAGAGAGAGAGGGAGACACAGAATCTGAAGCAGGCTCCAGGCTCTGAGCTGTCAGCACAGAGCTCAACACGGGCCTCGAACTTGTGAATCTTGAGATCATAACTTAGGCTGTAGCTGGACACTTAACGGACTGAGTCAACCAGGTGCCCTCGTCTAGTGTAAATTCTTGGCAGTACATCCAGTGTCTCTTGAATTGGTAAGCTCTCCAGTCCTTTTACTTTATATTATTATTATTATTATTATTATCATTATCATTATTATTATTTCTGAGAGAGACAGAGAGTGCACATGCAAGTGGGGAAGGGGCAGAGGGGAGAGAGAGAATCCCAAGCAGGCTCCACATTCAACAGGGAGCCTGATGTGGGACTCCATCTCACGACCCTGAAATCATGACCTGAGCTGAAATCAAGAATCGGAGGCTGTAAGAGAAAAAGAGAGATGGTGATTCTCTTGAATACAGAGAACAAACTGAGGTTGGCTGCAAGGGTGTCGGGTGGGGGGAAGGGCTAAACTGGTGATGGACATCAAGGAGGGCACTTGTTGGGATGAGCACGGGGCTTATATATAAGGGATGAATCACTAAATTCTACCCCTGAAATCATTATTACACTATATGTTAACTAACTTGGATTTAAATAAAATTAAAAAACAAAAAAGAGTCTGAGGCTTAACCAACAGACCCACCCAGGTGTCCCTTTTTAAAATCATCTCTTTATTTTGGGCTCCCAACATCTCTCACTGAGGCTATTACAAAATCTCCTAATATTCTCCTTGGTTTTTTTGTCTTGTTCTTCCACATATTTCCACTGCCTCCGGAAGGGTATACTTAACACGTGCAATAGACTGCGTCTCCTCCTTACTTAATAAACTTCAATCACGTCTTATATCCAAAAAAGTATCAAGTCCTAACTCCTTAATATGACACTAAAGGCATTTTATTGCTTGTCACTGCCTTTCGCTTCAGCCTTCTGTTTTGTCCTCTTCACTTTAGACCCTAGGAATACTAGAGTATTCGTGCTGTTCCAGAACCCTTACCCCTCTCTACTACCAATTACTACTAGTATGCTACCACTATTACTCCTAACACACACATGCACGTGTGCAAGAGAGAATGAAGGAAAATGGTGCGTAAGAAGAAACGTGATAGAAATCTAATAAGCATTACCTGCCCCACGATTACACAAAGGCCTGAGAGATTATGCCTATAGTTTTTAAAAATAATTTTTGTGATACATTTTCATAAGTCCAAATTCAATCCTGCATTTCACATCCTAGTATTAATTAAACACCTACTATGTATCAAATAACATGCTACAAGCCAATTTATTTTTGGCTGTTTTCAAGTATGAAACAGTATATGTTTACAAAAATGTTCAGTGCCAACTGACTAATGTGAGCTTTTATGAATTCAACTATATACATCCACATAATAAATTTTAAAGTTATTAACCTAAAACAACAACAACAAAACACATGCTAAACAGGAGAATCACTAGTAGGAAAACCAGCAGAATGAGCTGGGGAGTCTACCTGGCCCTCCATGTGTTCAGCTTTGTTCAGGGCGGTGGGAGGCATGGCCATAGGTATTAACAGCACTGACCCAATGCCAAGGTCATCCCAGAAGTCTGCCACATCCTGGCCCATCCACACCCAGATGGCTCTCACCACATCACCACATACAGTGAGTCAGCTGAGATTCAAGAGATTCTCCCCGAGTCTGAACCTAAAACGACTTGAAGTCAACTGGGGTATCTGGGCCAGCGTACCCCACTCATGTCCTCGCAGGGCCCTGTCCCAGAACGCACTCCCAACCTCTGTACCTAGAGTATCTTTTCTCCTGTCAGCCCCTGGGTTTCTTCACCAGAGTGAGGCTTCTCTCTCTCTCATTCTGAGGATACTTGTTTTCTTTGGAACTTCCTTTCCATGTCCCACACACTCTTCTTCTGTAGCCCATTTCCCACAGGGCAAGACGGGGTGTAGGGAGGTGCTGGCATTCCTCTTCTGCATTCTCTGAGGTTTATGCCACCTGACTTTCCCCTTCCTCACCTGTCTGTATCCTCTTAAAAGCTCTGTGATTCCTTACCAGGCTCCTCACACCATAGACTCTCCTTCTTACTTACCCACCCCTTCAGGGAAATCATGCCACAGGTGTCCTCACAGGTGTCCCCAGCACTCAGGAGGACACTTCCTTCGTTCCTCACTGAATCGGCTATCCTTTTAAGCTGGCTCTTGCCTCCTTCTGACTTAATTTAACCTCCTTTCTCCAGCCCTTTTCTGGCTCATTCTTTCTATTCTTCTAAATGAGACTGGGCATAACATTTTCATCTATTATTTTGTCTTATACACATCCATCTTTCCACTGATGATCTAAACACTGCTATGTGATACTCAAAAAATATGCCTTTATAGTAAACACAGAGTCAAAAAGAGTACCAATGGTATGCCTTCAATGGAAAAGGATCGAGGTATTCTAATGCTGGCAGTTTTCCAATACATAGCCTTCTGGTCATATGTCCCACAGACCTGGCGGAGGCAGTTTGAATACCAAGCTTTCTAGAGGGTGACCTTCCAGGTTCAACTGCTTCTTGAGAATTTATTCTCTGTTGATGAAGAGGCAGGGAGAATGTGGCGAAAGCTAAAGAAGTACAACTGTACGGGGCAATAATAGGCATTCAATAAATTGTAAATGAGAGAATTCACAAATGTGTGACATATAGATGGTCCATGGTCCTAATGTCCACTTTTTGGGTTTTTTGTGGCTATGGCCTGGGAAACCTGGGTTCATTTTAGTAGATGTCTTTTGATGGTGCAAGTTTAAGGTTTATGTAAGTCTAGAAACTGTTGAGGAAATTCACTACGCCATGGGGAGATGGAGTTTCAAAACTGTAGAAGTGTTTGTAAGCGATACTTTGGGGACTGGTTACAAGTACTTTGGAAATCCTAGGCACATAACTCAAGCTCCCACGTACCATGAATCAGGTCTGCGAGGGTGACAAGTAAAAGTGTTTATTCACTGGTGCCTCAAATGAAATGATTCACCTTACATGTGTTAGCAGATTTATTTCCAGGGGGTGGTTTCTTTACCATGGAGCAGACATGGATTTTGTTTTTCCTTTTGAAAAATAACCTCTGGCTTTTAAAGCATGCACCGTAGTATTTTCATTGGCAGAGAGCTAACGTGTGACAGCATCAGAGTATAAAACAGGACATTATTTTTGGACCGTTCTGAATTACAGAGACTGTGGTACTAGCTAAAAATGGAGGGAGGGGCAACTGAAAACATGTTTATGAAGTGCTTAACATTTGCTTAGTTGTAGCCCACGGTCTGGGAACTCTGGGAAATCACGTGTCCAAAAGGAAGATGATTTTAGCTTTCACAGGGCTCGCTAATTTCAGTCTGAGGGACAGTTTCTCCTGAGAAGAATGAAGAGTATCTGATGCAGTGGCCCAAATCTTGTAGGCAATACATAGTAGTGCATGAGATTGTGAATTTGATTTTGACAGTAGTGCATGAGATTCTGAATGCGACTTGGAAACTAAAAAGCTTTGGAAATGGTTCATATCAAACCTGGAAATGAAACGTTTGGAAGTGTCACCTTCAAGTGGACGAAACAACAGACTGGATGTTAAATGACTTGAATTTTAGCCTTTCGTTAACTAATGAGCTTTGTGAGAGTAGGCAAGCCTTCAGTTTCCTTAAGTGGAACCTTAGAGACAGCATTATCCAGACAGTTTTTTTTTTTTTTTTAACAGCCGTTTTTTTCTTTCAAACAAAAGCTTATACCTAAGTCTAATACGTAAAAGAGCTAAAGACAGAACCATCCCCTTGGAAACTGCCAAGAGGGGAGCCCAGGGCTGTGGCCAGAAATACTGTGGCCGCCAACTCCCCTGGAGCTATCCCCTTACTTCTACCAAACAACCTGAGAAGTCATTAGGAAACTTTGGAGAGATAAGAGCTAAAGTCTCTTGAGTTCTGATTTTTTATGATTGAACATGGAAATCTGTCCTGCTTGATAGGACACCACCAGGAGCAACAAGGAATTAAAACAGGGATGGATTCACACCTAAAGACTTCTTTGCGGGGCACCTGGGTGGCTCAGTTGGTTAAGTGTCTGACTTCAGCTCAGGTCATGATCTTGCGGTCCGTGAGTTCAAGCCCAGCATCGGGCTCTGTGCTGACAGCTCAGACCCTGGAGCCTGCCTCGGATTCTGTGTCTCCCTCTCTCTCTATCTCTCCCCCACTCACACACTCTGTTTCTCTCTGTCTCTCAAAAATGAATAAATGTTAAAAAAAAAATTAAAGACTTCTTTGGAAAAAACAGTCGAGGTTATTTTACCATAACCTCTGATGTTAGGAGAGGGTTTGTGGGACAATTTGGACATTAGCTTTAAGCTCAAAATACATTTTGAAAGCTCTACCTTTCCATCTCCTTCTTGAGGCACCTTGCTTTCGTGAGCCCACAGCAGGTTGTACTTTGCAATGCACCTTCACAGGTGTTGTCTCCAGTGCACATGTGTGTGAAAGCCCTCACTGCCCCCTACTGTCCTGGAGACAGCAGTTCTGTGGGGGAGGAGCCCATATCTTTCAAAGGTTTCTTTCCCATCAAGAAAAGGGAAGAGAGTAAATGACCTCTGTCTGAATCTTGATATAAATTAAGTTTTCACAGTGGTAGCCTTGAACCTTTAGACAGGAAGTCTTGACAAAACTCTCTCTCCTCCTGGTCAGGAACAACTTAGTCCCATGCATGGAAAGACTTGCAAATTTATATGCTGTTCATTTTATGGCCAAGACTAGACGTCCATGATTCTTTATGTAACACAGCTTACATGCTCTAAACCACATTCCCTTGTTTTCTCCTCTTGCAACGTAAGGCCGTGGGGAGAGAAGGGAAACAGACTGATTTGGGGACAGAAGTGGTTTCTTAAAAGCGACAGAGAACAGATCAGCTTAACAAGTCATTATGAATTAAGTCCCAACTTTTTAGGTTTTGGAAGGAAACTGGAAATATTCATCAATGTTGTACTTGATCTCTGTATCATCCCCCAACATAAAGCACAGTGGTAATTTTATTAAGACAGGAATAAGTTTAAAAATGGGAGAGGAGCTGACACTGACATATGAAAGAGAAATACAAATTTGAGGGAAATACTGTGTTGCTTAAAAAACTCATAATATGTAAGGCTAGGGTGAGGTATTTGTATTTATTACTAGATGCAGAAATTTATTTTCCTAGCATTCTATTTCCTTAAAAGGAGGTAAAACCAGCTACATGACAACTGCTCCTATTTACAAATGACAGTTCCTTCATATTTTGATTTCTAACTTTATTTTGGTCCCTAAATTAACATTTTTTAGTGTTTCTTTCTGTTCTGCTCCTCTGACCTAGCCTGGAAATTTTGAAGAACATTTCTTTCTTTTGTTTTCCACTCTAAGAAGGCTTTAACATTTTCTTTCCTTAAACTCAAAATATAAAAATAATGATATTTTTTAAATGCACATATTAAGGAAATTCTCATTTGCAATGAGATAACATTGTCACAATTAAAACTCATAATTCAAAGCAATTTAACTTTCATTTTTTTCAAGTTGTTTATGTTAGAAATTACCTATCATTTATCACATATGGAAGACTTATAAATTTGTAGACTGTGTGTTTTATGGCTTAGACTGAGGCATCCGTGACTTATTACTCACAAACACAATTCTTGACAATTACACGTTAGTCCAGAACTCATAGAGCCTCACAGAGCGCTCATCCAATGCGCCAAGTGCATGACTTGAAATACACGTCACCTTAGAGGTGTGGAGAGTTAAGGCAGCTTCCAAAAGCTGTTTTGTTCTCCATCCATAGTCTGTGGTCTGTGACAATTTGATGTTCATAAGCTCATATTGAATGTTTTGTTATTCAATGTGCCCTTTAAGAATGAAGAAAAGCAAGTCTCACTAAATATATGTAAGCCAGAGAAAAGCAAATATAACCAAATATGTTTGACAGCAAACAAATATAGCACAACAAAACTTCAGTACTCTTATCTGTTTTGGTGTTTTAATCCTGAAACAATTCAGAAATAAGTTTTATCAGGCAAATAAAATCATATATGATTTCTAGAACACAGCATAGTATAAATAAGAAATATAAGTATAATCGTCAACACTACGTAACAATGTATTTGTGATGTCTTATGCAGAATCTACAATAAAATTCCTTTCCTTTTCCAAGATTATTTTTTATATTATATCCATAAGCTGATCTTTTAAAGACATGTATACATTATTTCAAATATTAGTCTTCCAATATGAAGTGTGCTATAACCCAGCAAGCTAATTCTTAAGCACATACTTATGTATTAGGCACTGTTCTTGGCTTGTATGTGTTTTATTTCATTCAATGTTTACAACAACCTTATGAAGTAGGGATTCTTATTACTGTAATTTGATGTATGAAGAATTTAGGACATTAATAATGTAAGTTGTTGAAGGTCAACAGATAGTGATGATGAGGATAAGATTTGAACCCAGGCAGTCTGACTTCTGAAACACCATATTAAATCACTACCCTTTACTTCATGGATTCAGGCCAGAGCTAGATGATCTCTTTAGGAGTAATAAAGGGAAAAAAAAATATTTTTTAGGAGTAATAAAGGAAAAAAATATATACAATTTTATTGAAATAGCTCCCTCCTCTAGAACTCTATTTCCTCCATCTGAAATAGTTAAGGCTTAAAAATGAAAGGGAAGGAGTCAGATAGGACTTTCCCTAACAAAGAATCATCATCTGCGAAGCAATTTTGATATTTATAAAAACTACTTTAAAACCTTCCAAATTACTGAAATGTCTGATGGTTTTCTGGAAATGAAGTTTAGTAGAGGGGACAGAGCTTTCTCAACACCATGGCTACCAGTGAAGTTTAATACATTTCATCTTCTATTTTGGCCATAATGACTGAATATTATGCCACCATATCATAACAATAACCTCAATGGATGTCAGGAAACTGTAGTAATCATACACAAGAAGATGGTACAAGCATTTGGGCATTTCTTCAGAGTTTTGAAATAAGCAGGGAGATCCAGAAGATCCACTCATAAATTGGATCTTAAGGGACCCCAAAATTTACAGTTCTATGGAAAGTTCCATTAAGTCTAGCATCCCCTGGGGAGTCTCATGTGCTTAAATCTTAGGACTCTGGGTCTTGCTGAGTTTCTTGTTTGAAGGCACTCTGAGAATTTGGAACTGGAGCAGGTGTTTTGAGGTGTCTGAATCATGGAAATTTAGCATTAGACAGGACTCTGGGAATCAGTTTGGCTAACTCTCCATCATTTTGCCAATGAAGAAACCAAAAAGCAGAAATGAAACATTTGTATGAGGTCACAGAACCTGTCAGTGATAAAATCACAAAGGAAAGCAGGTTCTCTGGCTTTTAGTTGACTGACTTAGACTTCATACTCTGTCCTGTATCAGGAGTCTGTAGTTGCGAGTGCCACACTGACTCATGGTTTTGTGGCTCTGTGAATGAATGATCAACACTCTGTGACATACCGTATAACTAAAGCACAACATCGAATATGATGTACAGTACTGCTAGATACTGTCTTAACAGTCTCGCACCTTCTGGAACACTGGAGAACATTCTTTACGGTTAAACAAATACATACCCATAATCTTATTTTTACCCACATCTTTAAGAAGCATGGATGGAAAAAAACAGGATATAAAGTAAGTTTTCATTCTTTACCTTACTATCAACTTAAGTGCAGGTTCTGGGGAAATATTCTATTTCCAGTGATGGTCTCCAGTAATCCCTACTTGTAAAGGAGGAAAAGGAGACAGACTGAGAAGTTTCTATGACACCAAGAATGAACATGTGTATCCATTCCAGTTAGGACCCAGCTCAGGGGAGTGTCATACAGAGAAAGCCACATACCAGGAGCAGCTGCAGCAACAGCACCAGCAAAAGCAACATGTGTTGTTGGGCCTCTGGTTTCCAGGCGCTTGGGACACAGCAGGTGTTCCTTCATTTTGTGACTGCTGTCTTTTTCGCATTTCAGCTGCTTTAGTACCCAACTGGCTGAAAGAAGAGAGAAGACATTAAGGTATGAAATACGTAAGAGAAAGAGAAGTTGCCTATGCTGAAGGGAACATAATTTAATTAGGGGGAGCAGATAAATTAAGGAAAGATAAAAACAGGGCGTCTGGGTGGCTCAGTTGATTAAGCATCTGACTCTTGGTTTCGGCTCAGGTCACATCTCATGGTTTGTGAGTTCGAGCCCCGCATCAGGCTTTGTGCTGGAGCCTGGCATGGAGACAGCTTGAGATTCTCTCTCTCCCTCTCTGTCTCTGCCCGTCCCCTGCTCGTGCTTGCTCTCTCTCTCTCTCTCAAAATAAATGAATAAACTCAAAAAAAAAAAAAAAAAAGAAAAGAAAAGGTAAAAATGAATAAGCTTTAGCAGTCAAAAATTCCCAAGAAAACATTTTTAAGAGAATATCTTAAACACTTTTTGGGACAAACTTCTACCCACTGTTGTCTGCTACACAAAATTATTGTCACAATGTTGCCACATAATCAAAATCAACTGGTAAGGTAAATATGATAAAGTTTGAAAATTTAACTTCTTTTTTTACTAAAGAATGATTTCATCTGCTTCCCTTCCTGAACACCTTTAAATGATTGTGGCAGGTGTACATAACTTGTTTCTCCACTGATGTTTACAGTAAGGTTAACTGAGCTTTCCAAATCAGGTTGCAGGGTTTCTAACTATCTAACATTGTGAGGAAGATCAAGTTTGTTTTTGGTCTTCTCTCAGCTTCTTCTAAAACACTGAATCTGGGGGCGGGCGCCTGGGTGGCTCAGTTGGTCAGGCAGTTAAGCATCCGACTTCAGCTCAGGTCATGATCTCACAGTCAGTGAGTTGGAGCCCTGCATCGGGCTCTCTGCTGTCAATACAGAGCCTGCTTTAGATGCTCTGTCTTCCTCTCTCTCTGACCCTCCCGTGCTTGCGCTGTCTCAAAATAAATAAATAAACTTAAAAAAAAAACAAACAGAACACTGCATCTCCTTTCCTTTTTGATACATCTGACTCACCCTGTGGGGGCCTAATCTTGATAATATTGGCAAAGTGCCTTTTTCTCTGTTAGGAGTCCATGTTGCAAAGGCAACACCACCCTTTCCTCCACCACCTAGATTTGTGTTCAGTCAGTAGAGAACTGTGGAAAGATGAAAAGTCCTCAAATCCAGGGAATTACTTTGGTGGAATGTATATATCATGTCAAATGAGAAAAACATCAGGATACAGGATGCACACTACCTGTGACCTTACAGAGCAGGCCAAATTGCTTGTCACCTATTAATAAGACCAATCCTGACCTAGCACTTTGTTGAGTATAAAAAAATAAAAAAAATAAAGCTTTGTTTTAGTAGAATAGTATCAAATATAGCATGAACTCATAGAAAAAGAAAAGATGCATGATGTTATTCATAATATGCAGTGTATGTAAATCATATACATACAATGTCATGTGTGACTGACAGCAATACTTATTAAAACCATAATGTACTTTATTTTGGCATTGTGAGCTTATGCATTCAAAATTATGTTTTCATGCATTGATTTTTTTTAAATTGGAGAATAAAATACATGTTAAAAATGTTTTTCTATGTTCATGTAAGGGGTGGAGCTAAAAAATTTTCAAGGGTCAATGCTTATGTATTCTTATAGCATTTCCAGTTAAACGGTTAACAGGTATATAATCTACTTCGGTCAGAAGAGAACAAAGTCAGAGGGAAGGAATGAAATATATAAGAAGCAATTAAGTACTGAAATTGATAAACTCTGATGTTGAATTTATTGACTATCTCAAGTAAAAAAAACCCAATGTTTCTCTGTTTAGAATAGTTAAGAACTAAATTTAAGACTATATAAACTAGGGAAATGGAAGGGTTGCTCTTCCCTCTACTAACACTGTTTTTATATGTGTAATAATGTCCCCAAATTGTTCAATCTAAGAGTCCTTTTATAATAATCTCTGGGCCTATCAGCACCTGTGACACAGCGACCACTCCATCCTCTTTGGAATGCTTTCTTCTCTTGCCTTCTTGGGTACCACACTCACCTGTTGGCTTTCTTTTTTTTTCTTTTTTTTTTTTAATTTTTTTTAACGTTTACTTATTATTGAGAGACAGAGACACAGAGTGTAAGCAGGGGAGGGGCAGAAAGAGGGGGAGACACAAAATCTGAAATAGGCTCCAGGCTCTGAGCCGTCAGCACAGAGCCCAACGCGGGGCTCGAACTCACAAACTGTGAGATCATGACCTGAGCCGAAGTCGGTCACCCAACCAACTGAGCGCCCCTCACCTGTTTGCTTTCTATCTTACTAGTCACTTCTCAGTCTATTTTGTTATTTCCTTTTCATCTCCCTCACCTCCAAATTTTGGTTGGCCACAGTATTCGGTCCCTAGAACTCTTCTCTGTCATTTTTTGGGATGAACTTTTACAGGATCTACCTGTTTCCAGTTCAGAATTCTCAAATTTACAAGTCCGTAAAGATGACTTTCCTGAATTCAGGACTCATATATCCAACTACCTACCTGATGTCTCCACTTGGTTTTCTCAGCTTGCCATCTCAGTCACAACATGTTCCAATCTGACGCCTTCCTCCCCCACCAACCTGTTCCTCCCACAATTCTCCCACTTTCAGTAAATGAAAAGATTTATCTTTCTAATTATTCAGACCAAGAGTGGGGGGGGGAACTTGTGGAATCATCCTGGACTCCTCTCTTTCATTCAGACCCCCACATCAGCAGATCAGCAAATGTAAGCACTCTTCACTGTTCCCTTCCACCCACCCCTCTTCTGTTTTTACTACTCCTCATCTTTTCTCTTCCTATTCCAATCCATTCTAGTCTCAACACAGCAGCCAAAGTGAGTCTTTCAAAACCTAAGTAGATGATTTCAGCAAGGGTTCTTCCACCTGAATCCACTCTAAATCTTTCAGTGCTTCCCATTTTACTCAGAGTAAAAGCCAGCATTTTTGCAATCTGGTCCTTCATCACTTCTCTGAGTGAATGTCCTTTTCTCTCCTCCTCACTCACTCTGTTTAACCACAATGGCCTCCTTGCTGCCCCTCAACCATGCCTGGTACAATCCTGTGTCAGGGCCTTTGCATTGGCTGTTCTGCACTCAGTGCTTAACTTCATCCTTACTCATACATTATGTTTTCAGGGGAACTTTCCTTGCTCTTTATTTAAAATTACACCTCCCTTACTCCACCCCCAGCATGACCTATCCACCTTGTTTGTCTAACTAACTAGAAAATAACTTCCAGAAAGGTAGAGATTTTTGTCTGTTTTGTTCGTTGTTGTAACAATGCCTGGCACACAGTAGATAACAGAGAAATGTTTGTTGAGTGGTGAATTTTACAAGCAATTTTATTAGTGACAAGAAAAAGACAACAACTCTATCACATCCAACACTGAAAATTATTCATTTCCTAGCCAATGCAATACAATAAGAAAAAGCAAATAAGGATTGGAAAGGAAACCACAAGTGTTAATATTTACATGTGACATGGTTGTCTACAAAGAAATTCCAAGAGATTCAACAAAGTTATTAGAGATAGTTCAAGAAGAATACCAGGTTAAGCTTCAAAAATCAATATACTTCGATTACACCACCAATAACTAAATATATCAAAGAAAGAAAGGCAACCTGCAAATGAGTTAAAAAATGAAAAAGCAACTGGTAGTATTTTTAACAAAAGTTGTGTAAGAACTTTATGAAAATATTATAAAGCCTTATCAAAAAACATAAAATAAACCTGGATACAGAGATAGGTTATTTTCTCAAGCAGGAAAATGGAATATCTTCAAAATGTTAATTGTCCCAAATTATTCTATAAATTCAATGAATGTAATACAAATTCTAATTTAATCATTCATAGAACTCAACATAGGGACTCTGAAATTTATGTGGAAGAATAAAGAGCTGAAAACAACCAAGCTATTTCTGAAAACAAGAACAAGTGGGGGTATCATATCAGTAATATAAATCAATAATAATTATGACAATATGTCATTAGCATGGGAATACATAAGTAGACCAGGAGAATGGAATGTGTACACAGCTGAGACACAGACTCAGGCATATTTGCAATCGTGGCTTCCATGATTAAAGGATGCTTCCATCACCATTCAGCAAAAAATTCAGTATGTGGTGTTGATACACTTAGATTTACATATGAAAAACAATTTCATTTCTAAGCTAGAGCACACACACACAAATAAACTTCAGATGAATAGGTGTCACACACAAAGATAAAACTATGACAAGAAAATATCAAAAATAGCTTTTATAGTTTTCAGGCCAGAAAAGGATTTCTTAGAAGACCAAGCAAAAAGGAAAACATTATTTTTGATATAGTCTAATTTATCAAAAACCTTTGAAGAAATAAGGATAACATAAGTAGAGTTAAAAATGAGAACCAGACTAGAGGATACAAAGGATTACTGTCTGTAATATGTAAGTAACATGTCACAACTGAAAAATACTAATAACCCAAGAGGAAAATGGGCAAAGGAGATGTGCCGGCAGTTTACAGAAGAGGAAAATATAAAGATCCTGAATTAGATTAACAAATGCTCAAAAGCAGTAATCAGAGAAATTCAAATAAAATTTCAATGATTCCCTAATCAATTTTCCCACAGTTAAAAAGTCACAGGGCACCAATTTTGAGAGAAGATGTGGTAAACAGAAGCTCTCATACAATCATGTTGAAGAATAATATTGGCTACAGAGCTAACAAATTCTAGTCTCACGTGAATACACTGGAGAAACTTTCACACACACATATGAAGGCATTAATTACAGTATTTTTGGTACCTTAAATGGGAAACATTCATTTTCATCTTTTCAGGAGTGAATAAAAATGGCAATCTCCTTATATGATGATCTGTAAAACCACACTTAAAATGAACAACTTAGATCTATATGATTCAACAGGGAGATGGTAAAATAACACTGAATGGAAAAAATAGCTGCAAAATATTAACATATTATTATTATGTATTATTATTAATATAACTATTATTGACATAATATTATTGACATATTATTAGCATATTTATTAATATTAACATAATTTTCATAAGTATAGAAAGCAATACCTTTTGTTTTTTTCTGGGTAACATATATAGTAAAGTAATAAAAGTATGAACTAGATCCATGACTTTGCATGGGAATGTGATTGGAAAAGAAGAGGTTTTTAATTTTATCTGATTATTTATTTTACAAAGATGTGAAGCAATAACAAAATAATATTTGTCTAACTGGAGTATTGTGCAAAAGAGTATTTATTTTATTATCTCTTGCACTTATCTATACTTAACTGTTTTCTTCAGAAACACCCCCCACACATACACACATAAACACAATACATCTTTATACCAGAGGTCCTTACCTACATCTTATCCCAAATTTACATTTAATTTAATTTAATTCTTAATTTTCTCACTGTTAAACATTTAATTTTGGAAAATTCATAGAGAAATGCCATGTTGGATGCAATGTTGTGGTTTAAAACCACTGAAAAGAGGTTCAAATATTATGTTAGATTTGCACAGCCTTTCACTGTCTTCTAAGTCCTTTGGTTCATTAGGAAAAAAAAATCACAGGTGAATGCCTTCTTTGTGCTTTTCTGAGGTAATTGTGTGTGTTGTGTCATAAACATTTTCCTTCCGGCAAAAATAAATTTCCTACTCACTGATTTCTCTTGTGTAAGCACCCGTACTATTTGGAGCAGGTGGCTTCTATTTTTTTCTGACCGGTCTGTATGTGTCCCTGAATACCAGCAGTTCGGTATTTATATTCAGTATTATATCAACTGTGTTCAGAGTCTGAACTTCTCCTGGGCTGCCTGGCATACAGCTATATATAAGAAAAACAGTCTGTTGTCATATTTTGCTACATAGCTGCATTGTTCAAAGAATTACACCACAGAGAAGGGGAAGAAAAACGATCTAGAGACCTACTTAGTGACAGGGCTCTCTCTGGGTGAACAGGCAAATAGTGACCACTCACGTCCTGGAACCCTCTCATCTACTTCCTGTGGGCCCTTCTAAACTGCGGTGCTTAAGAGAATTCCCTGGGGTTTATCTGTACATACAGAAGGGATAATCTGCATAACTGTTACATTTTTCTTTTCTAGAGTTCGCTGATTCTAGTTTTTGGGTTTTTTTTTAATGCTTATATATTTTTGAGAGACAGAGCATGAGCATGAGCAGGGGAGGGGCAGAGAGAGAGGCAGACACAGCATCTGAACCAGTCTCCAGGCTCTGAGCTGTCAGCACAGAGCCGGGACGTGGGGCTTGAACTCAGGAATGGCGAGATCATGACCTGAGCCGAAGTCAGAGGCTGAGCCACCCGGGCCCCCCGGCTGATTCTAGTTTTAAGCAAAACAAATTTTCTTAATAGCATTAAGGAAAAAAGGGAAGAAAAAGTTTTGGACAGGGAGCATAACCAAGGATGAAAACTCTCAAATACTTTTGAATATCTGGAGGCCATTTTTTTTTTTTTCCTCCACTCGACCTCCCAGGGACTGTCAAGAAACCATTTAATTTCACAGGGTAGAGGAGAATGAGGTGGGGGAAATTGGTTTCTCCTTTGCAGGGAAGCACATACCTGTGCTTGAAATTGGGACTTGAGACTGAGCTGTGAGGCCCTGGAGGGCTGGGAGCATGTACAGTGGCAGCCCAGACTGCTCCTCTCACAGTGGCCACCTCGGAAAACACTTCATTTAGTTCTTAGAGGTTCTGGGAAAGCTGTTATGAATAAAGATTAACTTTGAACATCACGCTCATGCTCCCTCAAAGCTTAGGCAAATTTGCTAGCAAGGAAAACCCATAAATCTGAGGTAGTGATGAAGGAAGGCTTTTTGAAGTTGTTGTTGGGCATTACTTGTATCTTCTAAAAACAAGGAAGAGGGGCGCCCAGGTGGTTCAGTTAGTTAAATGTCCGACTTCGGCTCAGGTCATGATCTCTCCGTTCAAGGGTTTGAGACCCGTGTCAGGCTCTGTGCCGACAGCTCAGAGGCTGCTTTAGATTCTGTGTCTCCCTCTCTCTCTGCCACTCCCCTGCTCAAGCTCTGTCTCTCTCTCTCTCTCAAAAATAAATACACATTAAAAAATTTTATAAAACAATAACAAAATAAAAAAAAAATAAAAACAAGGAGGAAATTCTGATCTCATTTCCTCCTGATCACAGTTTTACTTCATGTTGCTTTTTCCCTTTTCCAGGATCACATGCAGTGATCAAAACCATTTTTACAAAACCAAGTAAAACTCAATGAGTGGACTACATCCGACTATAAAAGCTTCTGCACAGCAATAGAAATAATCACCAAAATGAAAAGGCAACCTACAAAATGGGAGAAAATATTTGCAAACCATGTATCTGATAAGGAGTTAATTTCCAAAATATATAAAGATCTCATATAACTGAATAACAAAAAATAACAACCCAATAAAAAAATGGGCAGAGGAACTGAATAGGCATTTTTCCTAAGAAGAGATTCATTTGAATGCCAGCAGGTACATGAAAAGATACTCAACATCACTAATTATCAGGGAAATGTAATCTTAACCACAATGAGGTATCACCTCACAACTGTTAGACTGTCTATTAACAAAAGGACAAGAAAATAACAACTATTGTTGAGGATGTGGAGAAAAGGGAACACTCATGTACTGTAGGTGGGAATGTAACTGGTTTAGCCACTATGGAAAACAGTGTGGAGGTTCCTCAAGAAATTAAAAATAGAATTACCATATGATCCAGCAATCTCCCTTCTGAGTATATGTCCAAAGCAAATAAAAAAAGGATATAGGAAAGATATATGAACTCCCATGGTCACTGTAGTTGCATTATTCACACTAGCCAAGATATGGAAACAATCTATGTGTCAACAAATGAATGGATAAAGGAGCTGTGGTTTATATATAAAATGGAATGTTATTCAGCCATGAGAAAGAAGGAAATCCTGCCATTTGCAACAGCATGGATGGACCTCAAGGGCAACATAAGTGAGACAAGGCAGACAGAGAAAGACAAATATTGTATTCTGTCACTTATATGTGGAATCTAAAAAGCTGAACTTGTAGAAACACCGTAGAGTGGTGGTTCAGGGGCTGAGGCTGGAGGGACAGGGGAGATGCTAGTCAAAGATAAAACCTGCAGTTAGAAGATGAATAAAATCTGGAGGCTACCGTGTTGTGCTAACAGTTAACAACACTGTATTATATACTTTAAAGTCGCTAAGACACTAGACCTTAAATATTCTCATCATATAAAAGAAATGATAATTGTGTGACATGATGCAGGTGATAGCTAATGCCATGGTGCTAATCATAGTACAGTATGTAAATATATCAAACCAACACTTGTACACTTTAAAATTACACAATGTATATACACCAATTATAGCTCAATGGAAAAAAAATCTTTACAATTTGAGCAATGAACAAAATAAAACAAGATGGAATTTAAAAGGTAAATATAAGGATACGAACTTGGATATAGAAAAACTTCGTAAGACTAGGAGGGAAGAAACATGGCTTAAAAGGAGCTTATGAAAAATTCCAGGTGATTTCAACTGGACAATAAATTCGGTATTAATCAACAGTACTAGGTAAACAAAATAGTTAATGAAAACTTAGAATGCATTGACAGAAACATGCTTTCTAAAACAAGCTGGTGACAGGTCTTCTCTGGGCTGGTTAAATAGTTATGTTTAATTCTGATCAACACAAGTTAAGAAAGAAATTGAAATATGCTCAGAAGACTAGAAAGAGGACAGAAATAAAAACCCTCATAAATGTCTCAAAGAATACTACTTTTAGAGCAAAGGTGTTTGCTCTAATGAAGAAAAGACCATCAGAATCACACTTTTCGAATATCCGAAGTGACGTCATGTGGGAAAGAATATAGATCTGCTTTGTAAGATCCCAAATGTTAGAAGATGGACTGACGAATACGAGCAATTAAGAGACTCTTGCTTCCATATATGGAAAGTCTGTCTGATGGTCAGATGAGACCTTCATTTACTTGTGAGGTTAAGTATCAAGCCAAGTATTCTTCAGCATTCAAATGGAGGCTGGAGAACCCTTTGAAAGAGGTTGCTTTACAGAGGCTTCAATTTTACCTGGATGGTTAGACAGAAGATATCTTAATTATGAGATTATTGTTCCTGAAATGGGCTGCCCATGCTAACTACTCTCTTCAAAATACATTTGGGAAAGAGGGGAGCCCTTGTTGTTATCAATTTCTACACTCTTATAGATCCTACTGTCCGTGAGCATTGATTAATTTTATATTATATTAATATTATTCTTCATGTTTTTAATTTATATATTGTTTCCCTTTAGAATTGTAAAACTCTTAAGAGGAAAGAGAAAAAAAATATCTCATATATATTGGTTTCCCGGGAATCTAGCGGTAATTTCTATCCATAGTACATGCAAAATATTGCATATTTTGATGGTGAATATGGGAGACTCCTCAGATTAAAAAAATATTTTTCCCAAAGCAGAGATTTCACATTTTTACATACAATTCGTATAGCTCTAAGACATACTGTCATGCTTGAACAGTGCTCTTTATCCTTTCACATAGTATCCCTTCGGGATCGACAATAATAGAATAGTATATCATTATTACTGTAAAGGTCAAACAGATTGACTATGTAAAATAACTTGGGACAAATTTTTATACATATAGCCAGCACTCAATAAGTGACAGATACTCTCAAGATAATACTGGAGAGGGCTGTTCCAGTGTTGCCAGAGAGCTGGTGTGGTATGATGTTTTCAGGCTACAGATGTTGACGATTTCCATCACTATCTTCTTGCTGAGAGATCATTTCTTACAGGGTGGGTGGTAAAGTTTTTGTATCCATTGGGTAGAATCTTCCTATCTCAGGGATCTGCATAAAGGCTTACTCAGTGAAGAAAGAAGACGAATAGTCTAGTTTTCCATTTCACCATTAACACTGTAATTTTTATCACATGTAAATGAACGGAGTCTCAAGTGACTCAGAGTCCCCACAATCAACTCCTTATCCAACAATCAAACTTCATTATAATTGCAGCCATCTTCTCATGTTTAGTGAAAGCATTCAGATTTGCCATATAGTTGTTGATTCAGTGTTTAGCCCCAAAAAGGTATTTGCTAAATAAGCCAAAGTTATGAGGCCTTCTTTAGCACTGGGGTGGACAAGGAAGCAATTCAACATGGACAGACATTTATTCCTGGTTGTGATGTATTTTCCCCATGAAGGAAAACAACTCACTCTTCAATTTAAAATTTCTGATAACCACTCTGCTTCAGCTAAGCCTACATTTATTTGTGTGATGGAGCAAGCTTTCAAAGTCATTTCTCGTCTCATGACATGTTTATCTAAAAGGAGTTGCATCCAAACTAGTTTTTGCCTTTTGGGGGGGGGGGGGAGGGAGGCTATTTTTTAGCATGCTGTTTTCAAAAACACCGTTTTTATGATTACATCAAAACTACGAAGAACTCAAGAAATAATGTCTGTGCACTCAGAATGAATAATGCTAAGAATGTGATTCTGGTGCATCCTTGGAATGGTTAGGTCTGAGTCCATCAGCGAATATGTCCATGTGTTTCTTTTCCTAGGTGATATATAAAGCTTGCTAAAATGTCACTGTGTTGAGGCTGCATTCTCTCTTCACGTTGGTAATATTTGCATGCATATTTATAAGTATATAAATATGTAAGACTAAAATACAATTACTGCTGTGTCTTCCTCTACCTTTAAAGTATAGAAGCAGATCAGAGTCAGGGCCTCTTTTTGCTCTGGCTCATGTGCACCCACTGGACGCATGTGAAAGCATTATTTAACAGGGCTGTTTGATAAGGGCACCGTGGACAGTTTGCTGCTAGTTTCTGTCCTCAGAGCATTCTGCCGTTTTATTCCACAGAACATCACAATTTCTCTTATGATTCTGCTCTTCTACCAACTTTCCACTTTTCAGTTCTCACGTTAAGAGTTAAAACTCAGGGGGCTCCTGGGTGGCTCAGTTGGTTAAGCATCCGACTTCAGCTCAGGTCACTGTTTCGCGGTCCGCGAGTTCGAGCCCCACGTCGGGCTCCGTGCTGACAGCTCGGAGCCTGGAGCCTGCTTCGGATTCTGTGTCTCCCTTGCTCTCTGCCCCTCTCCACTCACACTCTGTCTCTCTCTTTCTCTCAAAAATAAATAAACATTAAAAAAAATTTAAAAGAGTTAAAACTCAGGCCTTTGCCATTCACAGTGTGGTGCATGGACCAGCAGAACCACATCCCCTGGGAGGTCTTTAGAAATGAGGATCTCAGGCTCCACCTCAGACTCACTGGATCTGATTTTGCATTTTAACAAGATTCCTGGGTTATCTGCATAACTAGCAAAGTCTGAGAAACACTGGCTCAGGCCACACTAAGTTGTGAACGTGGGGCATTGTGACTGGCATGTAAAGGAGCTATGTCCACGAGTCAGAAAGACGTGGTACGTTCTAGTTAACTACCAAGTGGGAGGAAAGAATCACAAAGAGCTTGTTGAAGTTCTACCCCTTTGGTGCTCACCTTGCTTATGCCCCCTGCCTTCTACCTCCTTGGGGCAGAAATAAGCACTCCCCTCTCAGTGCTGACACAGTACTGTGAACCTACCCCTCTGACTTGTAATTTGTGCCCAAGTCTGGTACATTACTGGACTCTGACACCCTCAAGAGTCTCATTCCCTTCAGGTGTCACTAGCCCCTCGCAGAGGAGCTTCCTAAACTTGGCCGTCTTTGCCCGACCAGCCTACGGGAAAGTACCTAGTGTAGCTCAGATTTCATACTGTTTTATAGTTTTGCCTTTTGTGAGTTTTTCCTACGGGAGTATGAGCTCTTTGAGGGCAGAGGCCGGGCCACTCATCTTAGTAATTTCGAAACACACGAAACAGTAATTATGTGTCTCAATTAAGCTCCCACCAAGAACTGAAATTTTGTGAGCGGGAGAAAGTTATTCCAACCATTCCAACCATTTCTTTTGGTCAGAGGAGAAAAGTTAATGTAAGGAGGAAAAATGTCTCATAAAGTTTATCCCCTTTTTTTTCCTTCTTAAAATGTTGGTGTCTACTAATGTTTGTGTGTTATGGAATCTAATATAAGCCAGTATTTAACTTTACACACAAATTTAAAAATTATTTCAATGTTAACATCATCAGAATGATATGTGGTGAAAAGCACCATGTCTTCCAGGAACTGCATCACATATGAATAAGCTTGAGAACCAGGGAGCTCAGTCAGCGTGTGTCAAGTAAGTGACACAAGACAAGGAGAAGGTGTCTTTCTAGCATAGGTGAGCAGACAGGTTCCCCAACAGAAACCAGATTTGCTCTGTTAAGGTGAAGAGGAAGGTCATTCAATTACCTGGCAATATCAGAAAGCTAAAATACCAATACAGTAAAGTAGAGCCTTAAAAAAAACTCCACTCTTTACCTGATGTATTCAGGCTTGGCTTTAGTTTAGAACAACAGCATCAGCTTAGGGTGAATGTTTTAGAAATGGAACTAAATCTTTGCCCTAAACACCACATGGTGACAAGGAGAATCCTTCGCATGGTTCTATTACTTTCATCGTGCCATTCTAGAAAATTCCACCGATTAATATGGAATCATCATGTGTTGACTTAGGGAAGTAAAGACAGCACTTTAATGTATGTGACATATTCATTTTGAGAATCACTGAACTGCTTTCCAGAGAGCAGATATACTTATTATTTCAATTCAGATAAAAAAGCAAGTTAACATAAGAAAAAAAAAAAGACAAACTGTAAATAGGGAAAAAAGGTCAGTAGAGAAAACAAAACCACAACATTTGAAAAAGGGTATGCCAGAGACCGTTTCTCCTAACTGTAATTATTCAAATGATTATTTGAGATAGTTCCACAAACAGGGATAATTGTTATGGAAATTCAATACAGATCAATGTCTATATAAACACATTAAACGGGAACAAAGGGATTAATATTATGTGCCAGCATCTCCAGAAGACAGCTACAACGCAAAATATACCCCATCCACATTTGTGTTTAATGTAATATCCCTATAGGCTACTCAAATCTTTTTTCTACAACTAAGCCAGTGTAGGTTGCCTCTGATTCTCTCTTGCATTTCCCAATACTTTCTATATTGTATAACAGCTTAACTCTGCCACATCCTCAGATATATTCAGAATATGAGGTAATATCCTATCTATTCTTTCCAAAGTTACATTCAGTATATTGTCTCACACTAATAGACATCTAAACAAAGAACATTTAAAGACACAATATAGGGGCACCCGAGTGGCTCAGCTGGTGAAGCATCGACTCCTGGTTTCCACTCAGGTCATGATCTCATGGTTCATGAGTTTGAGTCTCACCTTGAGTTGCCGCTGACATTATAGAGCCTACATGGGATTCTCTCTCTCTCTCTCTCTCTCTCGCTGCCTCTCCCCGACTCATGCTGTCTCTCAAAATAAATAAATAAAACTTAAAAAAAAAAAAGACACAATCTAGTAACCAGGAAATGTTCAAAAGCCCGTGTGTTTTCTACTCTGCCTTTAATGTAACCATTTTCAGCAAACTGGTCCCATTATAAAGTTCATACCACCTCAATCTTCTTGTTTTGTTTTTTTATGAAGTCTTTTTAACATTTATTTATTCTTGAGAGGGACAGAGAGTCAGAGCGCGAGCATAATCCGAAGCAGGTTCCAGGCTCTGAGAACCTGTCAGCACAGGGAGAGAGAGCACAGGGAGAGCTGTCAGCACAGAGCCCCATGTGGGGCTCGAACTCGGGAACGGTGAGATCATGACCTGAGCCGAAGTCAGACACTCGACTAACTGAGCCACCCAGGTGCCCTGGTTTTGTTTTTTTAACAAATACACCAAACTCCAGGAAGTACACGAGTGATGGAATCAATTCAGTCAGCACCGTTCACTCACACAGCAGAACATTCTTACTCATTCCAGGAAGAGTGAGTAGCAGCTACTAGAAAAGCTAAGCATGGTGAAGGAATACATGCTCTTCTGAAGCCCTTGACACAGCTCCTTCCAATCTCCCACTAAGTACCCCCTGAAATATAGAAAAGAGATAGAACAAAAGTGATTGGTTTTACTTTTAGGGGGACAGGAGAGGTGGGGAAGCATAATTATTCTCCATCCTCATATATTCACAGAAGAGCACTGGTAATGAAAGGAACTCCATTCATTTGGTTTTAGCTAAGAATAACTTGGGGGAGAAGCAGATGTTAGCAGTAATATCCAGAACATAATCAAGTAAAATGGCCATGGTAGATATCTACTTCCATGTTTTAGGGTTGTTGTGCAGGTATTAAATGAGAACTCTCTCTGTACAAAGAAATATATGCATGTACCTATATATGGTACTGTGTGTGCATACTTATACATGTATGCATATATATGTTTACACACAGGTATGTATATATCACATGTATGGCATACATGTGGTTTATATGGTTTGTGTGCGTATGTAGCGTGGAGAGAGAGAGAAACGAACCACAATCTTTGGCACCTAATAAGTACTCAATTATCATTAGCTGTTCTCACTGTCATCATAATTTCTACTTCATGTCTGATCCTTTCCCATGCCACTAATCCTCTGGATTAGAAAAGTGACTCACACTATTGGTAGCGAAGGACTAGGGTGCTGTTGTTTTATTTTTTGGTTTGTAACGTTCCAATCAGCCATGGAGCAGTACTTTGGTCAAATACAATAAAAATAAATAATAAGATGGAGAAAAGATGCAATACAAAACACCAATTAGTTTTTACTATTAGATTTAATAGACATAAAAATCACTCTGTCAAATTTGCTGTAAACATTTGTAAAAGCTTACTCTCGATTTCATTATTTAGCTTGTTATGGACCGATAAGAAAGGTTTTCACACACAATCACACATCGAGTAGCAATGTTTGAACACTTAACTGTCTGTACCCGATGTCAGAATTAGCATTGTCAGGGAATATATACTCTACGGCAGTAGCTGAAAATTCAGATTACTGCTCTCTTACTGTATGAGCAAGTTACCTAACTGTTTTGACCTCTAGGTCACACAACTATGAAATCAATAACATTACCTAATAATTTACCAAAAGGTGTGAGATTAAATGAAAAGATCTTTGTAATAAGCAAAGTGCTGGGCACACGGTGAGCATTCAATTTACAGTACTTGAACTGATTTGTATGCTTTTGTATCCTTTCTATATGAATGTTTTGAAGATAAGGGAACTGCCAAATTATTATATGTATCTTCAGCATCTAAGGCAGTGCTCGACTGTCACTAGCTGCTCAGGTAATACTGATGATAATGATTCGTCGTGTAGGAACAGAAAATATTAGTATACTTAGGAGTGTGAAAAGTAGAAGCAATTCACATACTGTTGGGAAAAAAAATGCTCCTACACTGCTCTATTCCATACAATTCATAAGGCATTAAAATACTAAAAAAACAAAACAAAACAAAACACACATTTCAGGTCTCAGCAAAAGTCAGCCTCATGAAACAGGGCTTCTGACATTGTGTTACTGACTTAGGGAGAAATGGATCATATGATTAGATAGAAGTGGGATGAGACAATTTTTTTTTTTTAATTTGCTAGACGACTATTTTTTTGAGAGGAGTTTTAGGTTTACAACAGAACTGAGAGGGAGGTACAGAGACTTCCCAAATACCACCACTCCCAATACACATGCACATCTTTCCCACCATCATCATCCACCAGAATGATGAACTTACACTGACAACACATCATGGTTACTCAAAGTCCACTGTTTACCTTCAGGGTTTACTCTCTGTGTTGCACATTCTATGGATTTGGACAGATGTGTAATGACATATATCCATCATTGTAATATCGTAAGAGAATTTTCATTACCCTAAAAATCCTCTGTGCTTTGCCTATTCATCTCTCCCCTCACCCCCCGCCTCTGGCAACCTCTACTCTTCTTATCGTCTCCATAGTTTTGCCTCTTGCAGTACGTTTTATAGTGCAAATCATACAGTGTGTAGTCTTTTCAGATTGGCTTCTTTGACTTAGTGATACGCGTTTAAGGTTCCTCCATGTCTTTTCATGGCTTAATGGCTCATTTCTTTTTAGAGCTGAATAATATTCCATTGTCTGGATTTATCCATTCACCTACTGAATGGATAGGTGAATGTTTATCCATTCACCTACTGAAGGACATCTCAGTTGCTTCCAAGTTTTGGCAATTATGAATAAAGCTACTCTAAACATTGTGCACAGGTTTTTACATATATATATAAGTTTTCAACTCCTTTGGATAAATACCAAGTGTGATTGCTGCACCATGGGGTAAGAATATGTTTAGTTTACTTAGAAGCTGCTGAAGGGGGCGCCTGGGTGGCGCAGTCGGTTAAGCGTCCGACTTCAGCCAGGTCACGATGAAGGGGGCGCCTGGGTGGCACAGTCGGTTAAGCGTCTGACTTCAGCCAGGTCATGATCTCGCGGTCCGTGAGTTCGAGCCCCGCGTCAGGCTCTGGGCTGATGGCTCGGAGCCTGGAGCCTGTTTCTGATTCTGTGTCTCCCTCTCTCTCTGCCCCTCCCCCGTTCATTCTCTGTCTCTCTCTGTCCCAAAAATAAATAAAAACAAACAAACAAACAAAAAAAACGTTGAGAAGCTGCTGAAGTATCTTCCAAAATGGCTGTGCCATCATACACTCAATCAGATCATTATTTTTGAGCTTTTACGTACATTCTCATGCAACCCTCACAATAAACCTATGATGTAGATACTGCCATTTTATATATAGGGAAACTGAAACCAGAGAGATTAGCCCCTGGTATCCACCTAATACTCAGTAAAGGTCTAAACTTAAGACTGCCTATCTCCAGAGTCTTTCCTTCTTTCTCTGTTAATAATTCCTGGCAATGTGCTCTAGCACAGACTTCTAGGGCAAAGCTCTGATAGGACCCAAGAAGTGATCATAACCTGCAGTAGTAGCCCTCATGCCAATCTCTCTGCCAGGCTATGGCATGCGCATATCCCAGATGTTCCAGAAAGGCTGGATAGCTCAGTCCATCCATGATGCATGATTTTGTCAATCTCTTGTCATCATCTCGACTTCTGTTTTTTCCCCATTAACTTGAAATAATCAGTTTTATTCAGTGAGAAAGCCTATAAAAGCCAGCATTTATTTTAAATATCAGTTGGGAATACGGTTCATTATATAAATACATTTATAATACTTGGTTTCCATTTCATGTGAGCTGTGAAATATTTGATTCAAAATTTAAAATATAAAGATTATTGGGGCACCTGGGTGGCTCAGTCGATTAAGCATCCAACTCTTGATTTCAGCTCTGGTCATGACCTTACGGTTTGTGAGATCGAGCCCCTCGTTGGGCTCAGTGCTGACAGCATGGAGCCTGCTTAGGTCTCTTTCTCTCTCTCTCTTTCTCTCTCTCTGCCTCTCCCCTACTTGCACACATTCTCTCTCTCTCTCTCTCTCAATTTCAAATAAATAAACATTTAAAATATATAAAATTGTGATTTGCAACTGAACGTTTACAAATCCAGAAAAATCAATGAACATGCATACATTACATTCCTATTATGTACAGCTCCTGTTATGTATCAGTCTAAAGATAAGTGTCTTGTTTTTCATCTTAATGGCCCATCAGTTTTCATTATATTGGTTTGCAGTGAAAGTTTGTAGGTTGGTTTGCAATAAAAGGGCATCCCCTTCACTGCAAATACATCGCCCAAGGGGCTTCTAAAATACTTCACTAAAATGTTACTAGAATTACCATAAGTAAAGGTATCGCTAGTCTCCTATGCAACCATCTCCTTCTGCTCCAGACCTCTTTTCCAGTTCCTCCTCAAGCCCTGCCCAGAAAAGGCAGTGACGTGCTTTTTATCCAAACAGGCTCACTCCCCTTAAGAAAGTCTTATTAGCATCTGCTACTTTTCCAGACTTAGCTTGAGGTGCCCCAGGCATGTCTGTGACAGTTTGAGGATATTCCATAAAATTTTCAAAGAGGCTTTAGAAGTCAGGGTCCCGGGAGGTAACTGATGGCACAGTCAGGTTTAAAGAGTGTTTCACAATGGGCTGTTTAAAAAGGGTGTGGGGGAAAGTGGGGAAGCCCCAAGGCACGAGGCAGCACCCTAAGGAACAGGTGATAGGTGTAGGTATTACAGGTGATGCTACCTCTCCTAGTCATGCAGGGACAAGGAGAGAAAATGGTCATCAGGATGTAGGGACACAGGGGGTTATGTGGGGAGAGGTCTTCTGAGCAAAGCTGTGATCTGAGGCAGACCCAGAGAGGCAGGCAGCTCAAGTAACTGTGCAGGAAGCAAATATCCCAATCACCCCCTCTGCCCTCCTGCCATGCTCCATGTTGGCCAAACTCATCAATGTAGGCCAAACAGATCAGTCTCTTGGGACAAAGAGGCTAAAGAAGAGAGAAGAATATTCTAGAGGGACAAATGGTGGTCATCCAGCATCGAGGGCTATTCTCTTGCTCCGTGTTCATGTGTGTTCTGTGTACTCCCTGATTGACGACAACAGGTACTGAAAGGCATTCCGTTCAATGACCCTTACTGAACATTGCTAAGGACATTCAGACCTAAACTAAGACAGAGATGAAACTCAGACCCACCTCAAGGTGAGTCAGAATTGAGATATATTAAAATATAGCTTAAAAGATTATTCAGATGAGTGTTTCTTGTCACTCCTGAAATATAAACAGAAGGACTTTTTTTTCAACATTTAAAAGAATTCTTAAGGAGGAAATGAATGTTATTATCCTTAAGAAAAGAGCTGTCCCTGTTTGTGATGCAAATTTACACAATCTCTTCCATTTCCCAAACGATCATGTTTTCTGGGGCTTGTTGGATAATAACTAACTTTTGGCGGTTCATTCACACACAAGTCAGCACAACCAGAAGTCAGCAGTGTTCCGCTGGTCTCAAGTCAGTGTTTCTGAGTTTTAACAGGCAGACAAAATTGATTCCACATGAGCATTTCTCCTGGTAACCCATCCCCTTCATTGTGTTTGGCTCTACACCCCTTGTTTTAACTGGTCACATAAAATAGGTTATTCAGAACACTATTCATTTTCAACAGCTTCCTCATTACAGAAGTCCCTGTCAAAGCAGAATGGATTACAGAAATATTTGGAACTCTCCAGTTACCATTTTGAAATGACTGTAGAGTAGAATGGAACAAAAAAAAATGTTTCCTTAGTTCTGTAATTGGCAGGAAAAAGGCTGCCTTCCCAGTCTAGGTGTATAGATGTTACAAACAGGATACAATTTATTAGAAATTCCTCCTTAGCCTTAGTTAATTGGATGTTGTCAGCAATTTATAGTCTTATCACTAATTGGGTTGGTGATACTTTAAAAAGGATTTTTGTATATACAGCAATCCATGGCTGGTATCAAAGATAGATTGTTTACTAGTTGATTGATTGTTTGCCTTTCATAAGGAAACCTCAGTTTGGGAAAAGAACTAAAATCCATTCTTTGAGCTTTCCTTTTGAAGTACAGTTAAGAGAGAAGAAGCCTGGCGAGGTAGGGGCCATCATCTGATCCCACATTAGTGGGAAACCACGTCCTGTCCTGACCTGGGTGCTGAACAGAATACAGAGCAAAACTGGGCTGATTATTTCAACAACATGAACTTACAAAATGATGAATAAGTAACAATATAAATAAGTGAGTTCATACATTTTATTCTGTGCTGTATTTAAATTTTTTTTTTAATGTTTTTTTTTGAGAGAGAAAGACAGAGCACAAGCAGGGGAGGGGCAGAGAGAGAGGGAGACACAGAATCTGAAGCAGGCTCCAGGCTCTGGGCTGTCAGCACAGAGCCCGACGCGGGGCTCGAACTCACAAACTGTGAGATCATGACCTGAGCCGAAAGTCAGCCTCTTAACGGACTCAGCCACTCAGGCACCCCTGTGCTGTATTAAAAATTATTTACGTAGTTCCAAAAAAACAAAAAAATTATTTACACAGTTCAAAAAAAAAATCCAAAAGTTATTTACATAGTTCAAATTAGGTAACCTAGCTTTAAATAAACTGAAAATAATTTGACTCCTTATTTTGCAAATTCCATTCTTCTTTGATGAACCTATTCAATATTGATACTATTTACAGAGGAGAAGAATGGAAATTTAGTACAGAATAAACATGAAAAGTTAGTGTTATAAGAAATGAATAGTTATTTAGAAAGGGATAATATTCCTCGAATCTTCCAATTATACATCAGAATATACTCTAAACACATTCCAGACATAGAAGCAAATGTTGAAAATATACAAGTATTACAGGACAATGTGGGTGGATTTCTTTATCACCTGGGAGAAGGGTAAATCTTGCCAGCCACGATCAACTTTTAGAAAAAAATAAATGACTTTGCATGGCGAGAAACAGAACAAAAGAAAAATAACAATCATAATCAATAAGCATAAGCAGAGTCAATAGACAAATGTTTAGACAAATGTTTAAGCAAATGCTAAACGTTAGAGGGTTAATTTCCACAGGAAGGTACAACTGTACCAAGAGGACATGTAAGGTACAAATACTGAGTTGTGAGGATGATCCGAGTATTCAGTCTGGGCAAGGCTACAGTTTGCTGATCTAAAGAGCTCTTTTAAACAGAAGAAAAAACCAAAAACCTAATAAAAAATGGACAAAAAATGTATACAGATTCACTAAAAGGAAACACGTAATTGCACTTTAAGAAGACGTTTAACCTTATGCATAAATAAGTCCAAATTACATTACATTGATATACCATCATTCAAGTATCAGATTTATGAATCAAAAGCTTGACAACATATCCTGTCAGAAAAGCTGTGGAGAAAGAGCTACTTTCCATATACTACTGGAAGGGAAACAAAATTGTTCACCCATGATGCAGGGGAATTTGGCAATATCTAATAGAAGTATATAGGTATTTTGGGATCTAGCCAATCTCACTTCCAAGTATCTACCATGAAGATTCAGCTCTGCAAATATGCAATGGTATGTGCACATGGTTATACAGTAACACATAATTTATAGTAAGAAAAAATTGGGCATGACCCAAACATCCATGAATGTGGGGGATGGTTAACTGAAGTAATTCAAGCCAAGGAAGAAAGAGAAGACAAATAACCAATATGAAGAATGAAAAAAAGGGGTACCCTGACAGGTCCTATAGACATTAAAAGAATAAGGGAATGTTAGCAACAACTTTGTGCCAATGATGGACAGCTCAGGTCAAATGGACTAATTCCTCAAAAGAACAAGAAACAGGAAATCTAAATGTTCCCATAATTATGAAAGCATGGAATTCATAACTTTATTTTTTACTTTTTTTTTTTTTAAAGATTCTTTATTTATTTTGAGAGAGAGAGAGAGAGGGGGAGGGAGGGAGGGAGGAGGGAGGGGCAGAGAGAAGGAAAGAGAGAATCCCAAGCAGGCTCCAAGCTGTCAGCACAGAGCCTGGTGCGGCTTGATCTCACCAACCCTGAGAACATGACCTGAGCCAAAATCAAGAGTAGGACACCTAACTGACTGAGCTACCTAAGTGCCCCTGAATTTATAACTTTAAAACTGCTCCCAAATAAGGCCCAAATAGCTGCTTAATCCACTCACATATTTAAATAAGAAATTTTGTTTTCTTCTCTTAATGGTAGTTGGACCTTGTTCTGGCAGGCCACTGAGCCACCTGCAGACTAGCATGATCCGTTTAAAGCCCTTTTTCAAGCTTTGCTAGTGTGGGTCTAGAGTAGCCATCACTCCAAATGCAGTCCAGCTCTCCTACTAGGGCCTGACCCCACCAGGATCCCCACTAGATGCACCAGGTGATTACCATGGACTATCCATCTACTCTGGCTAGTTGGAGCTTGAATGGTTCCTGCCTAACTATGAGCCCTGGGAACTGTTTCGCATACTGCTCTTGCCTTCTTCTTTGCTTGACTTTGTGGAATTTTACATTATGCATTCATGGCCTAGCATCTAGCAAAAATTCAAGTAGATCCTGTGCAGATTTCCGCAGCTCTTTATCTGAAAACTTACCTCCTCTCTAGACTCTCCCCCACAAATTCCGTCTCCATCTTCTCCAAGATAAGGACTGTATCTCTAATTAAATGTTTATGTGAATTCTGGTGGTGAGGAAATATCTTGTCTCATTTATAGTGAGTATCTCATGAAACTAAGAAAGCTAGTTTTGTTCATCAGTTTTTAGAGCATAGATTAAAAAGTAGTCATTATAGCTTTCATTACAGATTTTTACAAAATTTATCTTTTAGGAAAATACTGAAACACATTAAGGCCTAGGTCATAGATTTATGGAAGACAAACATTTTCTAGTTTATTTTAAATTGTTAACTAATGGATCATTTCCTACAAGCAAGCTTGCAGAAGAAAAAGCTGGCAGAGTGGTGAGTCTGTTTTTATGGAAATAAGATCATTAGTACTAATCTTTGATGGACACGATTCATTAATTCTTGGACAATACTGATCGGGGAGCAGAGAAGGGGAAACAAACAAGAAACAGAACCAGTAAATATTACTCTAGGGCTAGATCTTGGAATTGAAATGTAAGAACTGCTACAACATAAATTGAATTTAAGCCCAAAGGGCTGCATTTCAACAAAAACCTAAAGACTTCTAAGCTAACACTGTAAGATCCTAAGTTATAATTGCTTGAATTTGTTAATGCTACAAACTATAAAATGGCACGCTCTTCTTTTTTTTAAATTTTTTCAAAACTTTTTTTTAAATGTTTATTTATTTTTGAGATAGAGAGAGAGCTTGTGTGGGGAAGGGCAGAGAGACAGGGAGACACAGAATCCAAAGCAGGCTCCAGGCTCTGAGCTGTCAGCACAGAGCCTGACATGGGGCTCGAACACATCAACTGTGAGATCATGACCTGAGCCAAAGTCGGACGCTTAACTGAATGAGCCATCCAGGCGCCCCTGGCATGCTTTTCTTGAGGAGACAATGTTAGCTTTCCCATAACTAAAAACTAGAAGATAGCTTTCCAGATTAAGGGGTTACTTTTAAAGACACACACACATGCAAATATTGAAAATATCACTGTAAACCTCATTATCATGAAATAGGAATGTTGATAATATTGATGTATGACATTCAGGTATGGTATATGATCTTAGGTTGTGGGAATGTAGTGATGAATAACTCATTGGAATTTAGATGAATGACAGATTTATTTACGTATAAGAGGGAAAAGAGGGCCACATTGCAGAGAGTAAGTTTTCTGCATGTCAGGTGGGAGGAGCGTTTGGCTATTCATGGAGGGGAGCAGCAGAGGTTCTGTCATCCAGCCCAGAGTCTTATCAAGGCTGACCAGAAGCAGCAATGATATTTTCTCTCCAGCTGCCCCAGGTGAGCCTTGCTCCTCGACATTTAGCCACCGAGCCTGTCTCACGGGCACTCTTAGAGTTCTGTGAGCTATGTAAGACCCCTTAGCCAATTTGTTTTCTGTTTTATTGTAGAGTGGATTCTGTATCTGATTGACACAGAAATCAAGAAAATTTACTGGATTTAAATACATGGGGGTCAAGGACCATCAGAAGATGGTCATATATATAGTCTAAGACATCAGACTGATCGGAAGGGGTGAGGTTCAAAGGAGAGACAAGAAGGCCAACTAGCTCCAACAACTCTTTCAAAAGTTTGGTTGTGAAAGGGAGAGGAATGGTAAAGAAGTGCTGGAAAAGGGTGTAGGGTCAAGGGAGGAAACTTTCATTTTTAAAGACAGAAGTGATTTAAGGTTCCTGAGAAGACTGGAAGGTAATACAAAGGACAGGTGGAGAATGCTTTAGCTAGAAGCTATGCCGCTTTTAATGTAATAGAAGGTTACGTAGGTACTGTCCAATGAACAGCTTCTTTGACTCTAGACTGGCTGGAAGTATGCAAATATTTGCACTGGAAGAGCCTTGCCTGGTGTAGGAAGAAGGAACTGAGAAATGCCATAGGATGGATATCCCAAATGGTGGAAACAGAGCAGTTACATTCATTAAGGAATATAGGAAAAGACCCAAAATTGGAGGTGTACTCTGTTGAACTGAATACATTTGTATGCTATTTCTTCACTTCTATTTGTGAAGGATATAACCATGTTATCAAAATTTAGGTAACAGAGAAAGAAATACCTAGGCTTCAGAGTTTCCCAATGCTTTAATTTTTTTTAAAATAATGCTCACCCTTTTTTGTGTATGTTTTTACATAGTTGAAATACAGTATATTTGCAAATACTATAGGGCGGACTGTTTCACTTTTCATAATCATGTTATCTTACACAGCATTCACAGACACCATTTTAATAGTATAATTTTTAATTGCCATTATTTACCTAGCCTTTTCTCTATACTCAAACTCAATCACTGCATAAATTTGAATTACATCTCTGACAAGGAGCTCAGGGATTATCGGTGCCACATCCTTCACAAAGAGGGCAAAACCCAGAGGCAAAACAGCTAAGTGAATCCCATCAGAATCACATAGTAGATGAGCAGCAGAGTCCAGACCACGCACCTAGGCCATGACACAGGCAGCAGGCTAGCAGAACTGACTGGAACTACTACTCTAGCTGACTGCTTCTCAAAATTCTAGTCTCAAATGTTTATTACCGGTCCACACTGAGACAAGGTTTTGCAAAAGAATAAGGAAAACAGTGCGCTGATTTATATTCTCTGACTGATCAGTAGTTTCAGCTCACCTATTGGCATCAGTCCACAGGTTATGCTTTGAGTAGTACCGCTCTAACTGAAAGAAAAAAAAATCACTCACAAAATGTCTGGTTCTCTCTCTACCTATCAATGGCATTAGTATATTTACTATATTATTAGTATGTTGGATTTTCATAGCCATATTTACTTCACTACTCTTACATTTCCTTCTCTAACAAAATCACGTAAGTGCCCAGGAGATCGACCTTCTGAAAAAAGGCACTCATACTGAATCTGCAAGCATGAGAATTATATGCTTACTGTGCAGGTTTACATGACTTTATTTAGAGGGATTCACACATGAAAATGGAGAGTAAAGGAGGTGGGCTGTCCTTTTCATCTGGTCAATTTTATTGTTTGATAATCCGGTAGAGCTCTTGGGATCCATGTTCTCCTGCATTGGTCTAAGAGATTCAACCCCTGAAGGATAATTATATGCCTGCTAACTCACAGCCTTTAGTTGTTCCTGACCACTACACGAAAATAATTGTTTCAAGAATTCTTTGATGGATTTAATCACTAAATGCACCATGGCAATAGGATTGTGCTACTCCCCACCCCCACTTCCAAAAAGGAGGAAATGACTATGTATATATAATATGACAGCACGATGTCATGATTCATCATATTCAGTATGGATTGATTTTCAGAACAAATGACAAATTTGGACATAGTGCTTTAAAAAATACACTATAATTTACAAGCTATCTGAAAGTTAATCCTAAGTATGAGAAAAATGGCCACTGAATCAACAGGGTAAAACAGAACACTAGCGGTCGCTGATTTTATTTCTCACTTTGCAAAAATCAGCCTGCACATCAATTATGCTGAAATTATGAATCCTGTTTTCAAGGAGCTCTAGAAGAAGCGGCGATGCCACATTCACTGTGATGGATACCATATTTGTAGCTGCCCTGAAGGAGGGTGAACTCCTAGAATGCCCCTTCCAGAATAATTTAGAATGCTTCAGCATTCTTATTACCACAGTTAATGCCTGCAGGCAATATGCTAAACACACTAAATATGTGAAATCATTTCATTGGGAGGCAGGCACTATTTATTATTTAGGTGGTAGGTAGGTTTCTAGAAGAAGAAAAGTCTACCAGTGTTGAAGTGACTACATCTTAAAAAACTAATTTAGAAAGTGCACCCAAAATATTTTTAGTCAGTACCTGAAGTAATAAAGAAGTAACTCAGAACTCTGAGAGTAAAATCAGCAAGAGTTCAAACATAAAGGTGCTCATCATTTGCAAGAATGACCCCCCAGGTTTTTTTTTTTTATAAATACAGAGATAAAGTGGTTTGGGAGACTTAATACAAATGCAACTGTGTTTTAAAAGACTGAAATCCAAGCTGCTGAATTGTACTCCGTGTGGAAAACTGGGATAACAGAAGAGGGATGATCTTTTCACACCACAGAAGCAGGTTTGAAAGGCAAACCCGGCTCAGCTCAAGTCCATGTATCACCTGACAGACGGACTCAGTGTCACCGTTTGTACCACAGTGGAAACACCGATCAACAGACAGCGTGCGGATGTAGTTACTCATTTTATCTTTTGCTCCGATTGAGTGTTCACCAAGCAACCCTCTCATTCTGACTTAGCTTTTGCTAGCTACTATTTCTTAACATGAATTAATAAACTGGCAATGTGATTTATACATTTTGCGTCTTGTGTTCTGGTAGTAAAAGTGAATTCATTAGATTACCTTTGGGTATTGAATTAAGTGATTTTCTTCCATGCTTAAAAACGTTTTATGTGTGTGTGTCTGTTACAAAAATTGAAGATGTTTACTGTAGAAAATTTAGGAAACACAGATATTCACAGTAACGAAAAATATTCCATAACCTAGAAACAACTCTTAACTATTTTTGTGTGTGTCCACACATACGCGTATCCGCTAGTCTTTCATAATGTAAACATTCACACATGCTACTCAGCAGCAAACACATGCTACCTTTCAAAGAAAAGGAAAGATGACCCAGATGCGGAGCTGAGAGGCACGGGGAATTAGTCCTAGCCCTTGAGACTTCAGCAAAAACTACCAACATTTTCCCAGCTTCCAACATTTTCCAGAATTTCTGTGTAGCAGGGACTTTTTCAGTTTCCCATTCCCCACCACCTTTTGAGGAGAGATGTCTACAGGGTTCTCCTTTGCCTGTCCCACCACTGGATGTTGGATGTACGGGAGATAGGTAACCTGTCTCTTCAGCTTACAGATGGAGTACTCAGTGAGCTCTAATTAAGGAACTATGCCTAAGCAGCACCACACCTGGATCTGGTTTAGAGGAGATTCTGAGCTTTGAGCCTATGATGTGAGGGGAGGACACTTTTGAGAATCCTAAGATGGCCCCCAATGAGCCCTCCCTCCCTATAGTCACACAAACGTGCAATTCTCTCTTCTGGAATATGGGTTGGACTCACTGACTCACCGTTAAGGAAGAGAATAAGGCAACAGTGATGAGGTGTCACTTCTGAGATTAGGTTATGAAAAGACTGTGGCTTGTCTTGGCCCTCTCTCTCATCCCTCACTCTACCATTTGTGGCACACCCATGTGGTAAGGAACTGATGTGTCCAGCCAACAGCCAGAAAAGACTAGAAGGCTTCTGCCAACACCCACATGACTGACTTTGGAAGTAGATTTTTCCCAAGCTGAGCCTTGAGATGACTGAAGCCCCAGGTGGCCCCCTCTTTGCAGCCTTGTGAGAGCATTTACGCCAGAAACATTCAGATAAACTGTGCCCAGATTCCTGACCTCCAGAAACTATGAGATAATACGTGCTGGTTGCACTCCTTACTAAGTTTTGGGGAGAGAAGTTTTACGTAACAATAAATAACTAGTACAGATGCCTAGTACAACATAAAACTAAATTCATGTTTTATTGTTTTCAGTAAACATTTCATATGTATTAAACCTGACCTATCATTCTTATTAAGTTTATAAGTAAAGGTATTTTTTATTTCCAATGTCTAATTGTTTCCTTTTCATCCATTTATTTTTATTTTATGAATATTTCATGTCG
Source organism: Acinonyx jubatus (assembly GCF_027475565.1). Classification (NCBI taxonomy): domain Eukaryota; kingdom Metazoa; phylum Chordata; class Mammalia; order Carnivora; family Felidae; genus Acinonyx; species Acinonyx jubatus. The sequence goes on along the minus strand of NC_069385.1, from coordinate 14,225,027 downwards.
TATATGAACTCCTGAGGACATCATTATTTTTATTTTAAAGTTTTTACTTTGTTTTCTCAGTTGTTAGGCCTTCAATTTTGGCATTATTGAATTTCTTTCATGATATCTGTCTTTCTTGGTCTTCCTTGGCTGTCTACTCATCTTGGTAGGTGAGACTCCCATCTGCTTGCCCATCTGGAGGTGCGTCTGCTGACTGTGGGGTGCAGAGGGTGCCATGCTGGGGTAAGGTGCCTGCAGGTAGCTTCTCTTTGGAGTATGTGGCTTACCCATTTATATTTCAGATTATAAGCCATCTGGGATAGTACCATGTCTTTGTAAGCCATATTTGCTACTTTAGCCTGGGGTAAAAACTGCAGCTGCCCACAGATTACTGTGAGGGGAAAAAGAACGAGGAATAATTCAACCGTTCCACACATGGTTCCCACTGCTCATCCAGTGATTTCCCAGAAACATGTACTACCTTATATATTTTGACTATGTATTTACAGAATCTCTAGAACTACTTCCACCTATAAGAGAGTTTTCTTTAATTTTTTTTTTAATGTGTATTGATTTTTGAGGGAGAGAAAGAGACAGGGCGTGAGCCAGGGAGGGGCAGAGAGAGACACACACACACAGAATCCAAAGCAGGCTCCAGGCTCTGAGCCGTCAGCACAGAGCCCGACGCGGGGCTCGCACCCACGAGCCATGAGATCAGGACCTGAACCGAAGTCGGACGCTTCACAGACTGAACCACCCAGGCGCCCCTAGAAAGAGTTTTCTCAAACATTTTTTGGATTGTGATTTCCTCTTGTCTTGTTTCCTTCAGGAATGCCTCAAAATCAGAGATCTGGCCAATTGTCTCCTTTTTTTCCCCCTCCCTCATTATTGTTAAGGATGTATCATAAAACACATATTTATATTTAAATATGCATACATCTATTTCTTTCTTAAGGGATCTGGGTAGGCAGAAATAGATTTATGTGCTCATCTTGCCAACTGAATCCAATTAGCAAAAACATTTATATTCTCGAAATTAGAATTCTAAATAAGGTTTCATCTAGAAACAGAAAGTCCATTTTTAATAAAACTGAAAATAATGGGTCTAAACTAACTATAATGTTGTGATTAAGTGGTTGAAAGGAACAGTTTGGAAATGGTCCAGCCATTTGGTGAATGTTGATTCTGCCATCAACACATTAAAGAGGTATGGTACCTTTGTGTAAAAAAGTGATATTAAGAAAATCTGGGTAGATGCATACAAAAAGGTGTGATTTTGAAACTGATACAGATGATTACACCATCTTTTTTTCAAGGCAATTACCCACATTAATGATCTGTTTAAACTTTGTTTTTCTTTTGCTGTCCATTCTACAGTCTGCTAAAGAAAAAAGTCTCAGTATTTTATATATATGTATAATTTTATATATGTATAATTATATATATGTATATATAATTCAAGCATTCATTTTATAATTTTTATATCATTCTGGTTAATATATCTAGGCTGAGTCTATTAAATGTGTGATGAAACCCTTTTTTCAGGTAAAAGATAAAGTGTTAATAAATCTTTTCCAGATATCAATATATAGTCCACACAATCTTTTTTTTTTAATGTTTATTTTGAGAGTCAGAGAGAGAGGGAGGGAGGGAGGGAGGGGGGCTGAAAGAGTGTGCATGAGGGGCAGAGAGAGAGAGAGAGAGAGAGGAGACAGAGAATCCCAAGGAGACTCTGCACTATCAGCACAGAGCCCAATGCAGGGCTTGATCTCACAAACCTCAAGATGATGGCCTGAGCCGAAATCAAGAGTCCGATGCCTCATTAGGCACCCAGGTTGCCCCCATAGAATCTTTAATAGAAGATTGTCTTGGCAGGTACAATCCTATCACTGACCTACTTTTCTTTAAGAATGGAAAAGTATATGAAGCTTTCAGAATAATCATGTTATTTCTAGTTTAAATTTTCCTTTTCACAAATATTATTTGTTCTATAGTGCAAGAGAAATCAATTTAGGTAAAAGAAAAATTATTATCAATTTATAAAAAGGGAAAAACCGGGATGCTGAAAACTTCATTATTAAGGGTATTTACTCTACAATAGACAGAGGTAAAAATAAACATTTCACCCCCAAGTTGCTATTGCCTACAGTAACACCATTTAACAAGTAATACAATAATAAATACAAGATTTAGGCAAGGATAAAAGAATTTATGAAGATTAAATAATGTAAACATTTTTAAAATATTTTAAAGATACTTCAGTATTTATAATTACCTAATTCTATAAATCAGAAAGATATAAGGAAAAAGGAGCTTGGTTTAGAAACAGCATGAAAATAATCTAATTAGTTATTCACATGTTGAGGCTGCCTAGTAATACAGCTGTCTAAAAGCACAACTGATTGTAAATGTCTCCTACTGGTGTATTGAGATACTGAATTTATCTCTTCAACATGAAAAATGTGGCTATTCTGGAGAACTGTCTCATATAACTTTGTCAAGTGTAAACCCTTGAATATTTTACAGGAAATATATTAATGGTTGTTGAGCTAATGTTCCCATAGGTATGTATGCTGCAAAGATACAACACTTAAAATCCATAATTTAAGTATAACGTTTGTAGTACAAATATTTGAGTCCAAAATACTGTTTCCACTGAATAATATTCTGTAAATTTGGGGAAATTAAAAACCTGAATCACTTTTCAATAGGTATTTGGCAAAACACATATTTAGATCAAACCATGAGCTTCTTACATGAAAAACAGTACATGAGGGAAATTGATGGAAATATAATGTCCAGATTCAGCTGGGAATATCATGAGACCGATATTTGCCACTCCATGAAAATCTTAATTTAAACACTTTTCAAAAGATTACTGAATTTACCTTTTTGTCCTCTTTTCTTTTAAAAAATGTAGACATACTTCATCTTTTAGCCCATCTATATAAGCTCTATGTTAGAATTTTACAAGGTTTATGACTGTCCACTTTGGAGAAGTCTTCTCTGCCTGAAGAAAGTGCTGTTTTGTTGATATACCTAAATACTGAGGTGCAATTTTAACCTCATAATGTTCATGGCAAGCAGTTGAAGACGTAGGTAGCATTTCTTTAGGACAGCCAAAATGTTCTTGAGGTTTGGTTTTTGACGCTAAAGCTTTTATCAGTATCTGTTTTATTAAGATCTCTCTAGGAAACCAGAATATTTTGGTATCTGTATTCTAAAAATTAATATCCATTAATTTGGTTCTGTTTTGTCATACAGCGTTTCTTGTCTTCACCCACCTCCAACTCTCCATCTTTAGTTGCTCTGCCTTTGGAATAAAGAATGTACAATTATACATGGCTTGGAGCAGAATGGACTTGGGAATCACAAAATTAAAGTGACACAGTCTGCTTAAAAAAAAAAAATACCCCTAAGCTACAAAGTCAAGTGGGACTTGGAAATGCTAGAGGTCAGAACATTGCTCACAAATTATCCCAGTACAATTTAGCTTATGAATGTTTTGGAATTATACAAACAGCATTTGATGACTCATAGAACTTGTACCTTAACTGTGTTTTGCTGTTGTGCACTCCTTTTAGTCCAAGTACCCCCTGAGGAACTAAGTGTTGCAGAAGCAGTTATAGTTTCAATTTCCTTCTATGATTTGCTTTCATTTGAAAAGCAGTAAAAGGGGGGACATGGACTGACTAATTCCTGACATTATCAGGGCTTCAGAATACTAAATTTTCATTCTCCTATGAAGATGTTACTCAGGAAATGTTGTCATCAGCAGCAATTAATTAGTCTCACAACCAGGTACTGTGTACTTGAAACTTTTTTTTTTAATTTAAAAAAATATTGCACATGTGGTGTCTTATTTGATTCCAGATTTTATTTATTTATTTTTTTTAATTTAACATTTACTTATTTATAAGAGACAGAGACAGAGTGTGACCGGGGTAGGAAGAGAGAGGGAGACACAGAATCCGAAGCAGGCTCTAGGCTCTGAGCTGTCAGCACAGAGACTGATGTGGGTCATGAACTCACAAACTGTGAGATCATGACCTGAGCCAAAGCTGGACGCTTAACCGACTGAGCTACCCAGGTGCCTCTTGATTCCAGATTTTAGCCTGGTGTTGTTCAACATGGGTATTTTTAATGGTACATTCATGCTGTCTACAGGCAGATGAACTGCATTTTGGATCACAGGGTAATTCGACCTGATTCTTTCTGTGCCTCTGAAACTCCCTGTTTTCCAGGGATCTCTTTTCACTGGTACCTAATACTGTGATCATTTCTGTAAGTCAGTGAAGCACTTGTGACTTTAGTATTGGTTTGGTTCATCTTTCTTTTTTCCACAAGGAGAAAGCTCACTTTATTTTCCACAAACCCCTTAACTACCAGCAAGGGACCTAACTCTTGATTAATCATGACCATTCCTTGCCTCCTTCAAGGATGAGGAGTAAACAAGGGGACAGGTGATGAGGATACTGCAACACATCTGGGTAAGATAATTAAATGATAGGATAAATGCTACATATTCTTTAGAGTCCACAGAGATAGGGAGAACAGAGAGAGGCCCAAAAGTGCACCTACTCGGGATGCCTGGGTGGCTCAGTTGGTCGAGCATCCGACTTTGGCTCAGGTCATGATCTCACGGTTTGTGACTCTGAGCCCTGCTTCGGGCTCTGTGTCGGCAGCTCAGAGCCTGGAGCCTGCTTCAGATATCTGTGTCTCCCTCTCTCTATGCCTTCCCCTGCTCTGTCTCTCTGTCTCTCTCAAAAACAAATAAACATTAAAAGGGCACCTACTCAACACAATCTGGTTCTAATAGATAAGAGGATAAATATACAACATGTTTCCATTTAGCTTTCTGGAGACAAACTCAAAGTGTTCTAGCAAAAAGATCAGTACTCTTGGGGCACCTGGGTGGCTCAATTGGTTAAGAGTCCAACTCTTGATTTCAGCTCAGTTTATGATCTCACAATCTGTGAGTTCGATCCCTCCAATGGGCTCTGCACCGACAGGGAACCTGCTTCAGATTCTCTCTCTCCCTCTCCCTCTCTCTCTCTCTCTCTCTCTCCCTCTCTCTCTCTCTCTCTCTCTCTCTCTCTCACACACACACACACACACAAAATAAATAAATAAACTTACAAAAAATATTGGTCAGTATCAATATTAAAAAAAATTAACTACAGAAAATTCAGAGCACTGAACAATTTTAGAAGTCTGGTTCTGTATCATGAGGAAATAGATGAGCTTCAACTTAATAATTTTAATTCTCAGGTTGGTTTTCTTGTAGTTTTTTGAGATGTTTTCAATATATCGATAAACTGAAAACTGCACAAGCAAACAAATGGGAGAAGGACAAAAGTCTCAAAATAATTTTCCAGCCCCTTCTCTTTTCCCCTCCTCATCCATCCCCAGGCATATATTTTCAGTGGAGAAGTTTTATACCTTCTTCCAAATGGAATATCCCGTTTTGCTATCAGTTTAATCTCCATAAAACATTTATGAATTAGAATGTTCAATTTAAAAAAAATAATTTTTTATAATTACCATATTCAAAAGGTAATTTTTATAGTTACTACATTCATGTATAATCTTGTAGCTAACATAATCTTCATAAACTAAATAAGATAAACACTTATATCCAAAAAACAATTTTAATAATAATGCAAAACCTCAGATGCATCCGTTAAGAGTTTAATATTTGTTAGGTCTGGTTTGTGAAAATTTCTGAAAGAGTCATTATATTTTTCTAGAATATGCCTATCATTTTTATTCATCATGGATATGCTATTTTTTTGTGTGTATGGATTTCTACATTCATATTAATATGTCTGTCATGGAGCGTGAAAATAATTATTTTTGATTACACTATGATCGAAGAGCTAAGTTGAAAGCTGGATCAATTACTCAATAAATACATCGAGTTAATGATGCCAGTACTGAAATTAGAGCACCATGCTCTTGAATTGTTTTGGATGGATTTCTGACAAACTTTTGGTAAAATTTCATTGAACTCTTATTTCATTCACATTAACATTTTTTTCCAGGATAAAAAGACTTTGAGGTGACTATCATAACTTTTATTTTCTAAAATTTTACTGTGATAAAATATACAAACATAAAAATTTACCATTCTAAACCTTTGTTTTTAAATGTTTCTTTTTGAGAGAGGGTGAGTAGCGGTAGGGCAGAGAGAGGGAAACAGAGAATCCCAAGCGGGCTTTGTGTTATCAGCGCAGCAGAGCCCAAAGTGGGGTTTGAACTCACAAACCGTGAAATCAAGACCTGAGCTGAAATCAAAGGCTGCTTGCTTGGGGCGCCTGGGTGGCTGAGTTAAGCGCCCAACTCTTGGTTGTGGCTCAGTCTGTGCAATCACAGTTCATGAGTTTGAGCCCTGCATTGGGCTCCACACTGATAGTATGGAGCCTGCTTGGGATTCTCTCTCTCCCTCTTTCTCTGCCCCTCCCCACTCACTCTCTCTCGAAATCAGTACACGAACTTAAAATAGTTGGATGCTTAACCGACTGAGCTACCCAGGCAACCCTAAACCATTTTTCCAAGTGTAGAGTTCAGTGGTATGAAATACATGCAGGATGTGCTGCCCTCACCACCATCCATCTCTAGAACTATTTTCACCTCGTAAACCTGCAACTCTATGCCCATTAAATAACAACGCCCGATTCTACCTTTCCTCCCAGGCCCTGACAACCACCACCCCACTGTCGGCCTCTCTGATCCTGGCTACTAGTAAACCTCATATATATATTTGTTTTTAGGGAAAATTAAAATAATTTGGGGAATGGGCGCCTGGGTGGCTCAGTCGGTTAAGCGTCTGACTTCAGCTCAGGTCATGATCTTGCAGTTTGTGAGTTCGAGCCCCATGCTGGGCTCTGTGCTGACAGCTCAGGGCCTGGAGCCTGCTTCCGATTCTGTGTCTCCTTCTCTCTCTGCCCCTCCCCTGCTCACACTCTGTCAAAAATGAATAAACATTAAAAAAATTAAAAAGATAATTTGGGGAAAATACAAATTTAAGTGCCATTTTCTAAGGGTACATAAACAATATTTTCAAAATTCAGCTTTGTCCAATCACTGGCAAATCAAAGATTCTGAGTAGCAGAGAGAGAAAATCATTATGTTTCATAATGAAATATACTTTGACATTAAAGAGAGTCTGTTAAAAGTAATTTAAGGGCGTACATCTTGGCCACCATGTGACAGATAAAAAAAAAAAAAAAGCAGCAGCAAAGGGAATACAAGAATAAAACAGGAGAAACATTTCTGAAGGGGTCATGTTCTGTTCACAATTTTAAATATTTCTACTTTGTGTTTTGGTAGAATGCTGCAATTTAATAAATTATTTTGAAATTGAATGCCAGATGTATTTACTCTAGGAAAATCTATCCATTTAATCATTGAATTTGAGGTACAGCAGGGTTTTAAATTATATATGCTATTCTATAGAGACACAGAATTCTATTTCTAAAAGTACTTCACAAACAATTCTCAAATAAATATTTTAAGAGGAAGGCATGTACCAGAATGCCATTTCTCCAAGTTTTGGCAGATTATGAAAAAATGATCTAATTCTATATTATTCATATTGGCTGAATCATAAAAGGGATGCATAACTCTCCATATGGGAAGGCACTTGATTACTTACAGCCTGTAAGAAATAGTTGTAGCTTGGTTCGCAAATAATTACAAATAATACTTAGGTGCCACACTGTTTTCAGCTCTGAAAATGTGAATGTATCCGTTTCAGTTCTCTACAACACAGAGTCTGTCTTATAATATAGTCATCCAACTAACACTTGATAAGCATCTTCCATGTCCTGGATAAGTCTAAGAAATGTAAAGGAAAAATAAGACAGTCTTCAGGGAGGTAACATCGTATGGGAAGAAGGATGGGAATAGATCCTTCATAATGTTACAATATAAGGACTTTGATGGGGGAATGAACAAAGCGTTCCTGGAATCCAGAAGACAGGGTTGGAGTGGCTCCCAAAGTTGTGACATTTCTGTTGTCTGTTAAGAATGGGGAAGAAGTCTGACAGGTAAGGGAGGCATCATAAGCGAAGGCATAGGGTAGGAAAGGCCATTAAGTGTTGGGGAAAGGTGATTCAATGAGGCTGAAGACAGGCTCTGAGTCTTACTTGCTGTGTAATGTAGAAATATTACTTAGCCTCTCTGGACAGTTTCCTCGTCTGAAAAAAAAGAAAAATAAGGAATGATAATACGACTTCCCTCACTTCCTTATTGTGAGGATCTGTGATGCATGTAAAAGGCCTGGCAGTGTGTTTGCTCCACTCTGAAATGCTCAGTAAGCAAGAGCTGCTGCAAAACAGAGATCCTGGGTGCCAAGCTGGGATCGTTTCCTTATCACAGTAAGGCAGCCGTTTAATCTCACTGAGTTTGCTCTCCCTTTTCCCTAATAGGAGGAGGATCAAACTAGACAGTGATCTCAAGTCTCTTTCAGCTTACAGATTATATTATAGCTATATGGCCACTGCCACATAAATAATAGTTCATATTCACCTCTAAAATGTAGGGTATTTTTTCTCCATAAGGAAAATGTCCCATTAAAAAACTTGAGCTGTCAAATTTGATGAACAAAGGGGTCACAGAACTGGCCTTCGTGTCATCAGGTTGAATGCCTCATTTAAAACTGAAAATATCAGGGTGCCTGGGTGGCTCGGTCAGTTAAGCATCTGACATTGGTTTCAGCTCAGGTCATGATCCCAGGGTTGTGGGATCGAGCCCTGTTTGGCGTGGAGCCTACTTGGGATTCTCTTTCTCCTTCTGTACCTCTCCTTTGCTCATGCTCCCTCAATCTCAATCTCAATCTCTCTCTCAAAATAAAAATAAAATTAAAAATAAACTGATAATCTCTGATTTTCATGTTTGTTTCAGATAAATTAACTCTTCTTGAAGGTTTTCAGAAAGATGGTAGAAAGCATATAAAAAACATGGCCAAAGGTAGAGACTGCCCCTTCTTCAATGTTTATTTCTGAGGGACAGAGAGAGACAGAGCGTGAATGGGGGAGGGGCAGAGAGAGAGGGAGACACAGAATCTGAAGCGGGCTCCAGGCTCTGAGCCTGATGCAGGGCTCGAAGTCTGGAATGGAGACATCATGATCTAGGCCAAAGTCGGACACTTAACTGACTGCCACCCAGGTGCCCCCAAGAGACTGCCCCTTCTTTATAAAAGGACCTCTTCCTCTAAAAATAACATTGGTGATAGTGGAACCACCTAGAACCTATTTGTTTTATGGATGTTTTAACTCAGTGTCTTGTTAGATTGTAACTTGAGAATGAGGGGCGCCTGGGTGGCGCAGTCGGTTAAGCGTCCGACTTCAGCCAGGTCACGATCTCGCGGTCTGTGAGTTCGAGCCCCGCGTCAGGGTCTGGGCTGATGGCTCAGAGCCTGGAGCCTGTTTCCGATTCTGTGTCTCCCTCTCTCTCTGCTCCTCCCCTGTTCATGCTCTGTCTCTCTCTGTCCCAAAAATAAATAAACGTTGAAAAAAAATTAAAAAAAAAAAGAATGAAATGTAATAGCTTAAGCACTTTGACTTATTTGTTCCTTGACAAATAATGGAAAAAGCAGTGAACTAGTCAGCTGTTATTTGTGGCTCTTGATAAAATATGTAGTGCGACTGCATGAGAAAATGGGCAAATATTTCTTAAGAATAAAAGGAAAAAGGACCTGTGGGTTTAAACATTCATTACACACATTTATTCTTTAATCCAACAAATTTTTATTGAACAACTATTATGCCTAGAAGGGTGTAGACAATAGCAATCTGGAAATCTTTTAAAAAGTTTTCACATCCAGGAATAAGAGGACATCAAGGGGATGAGGGACAGTTAATGGAGTTTAGGTCCCTGAGTGGTCAAAGGATTGCTGAAGTCTGGGAATAATGGCTTAAGTATTAATATACATACTAGAGATTATTGCTAGATGTTTTAATTTACCCTAGTTTATTCTTTAGAATTCTGTCAGGTAAATATCCTCTCACAGTACAAGTAAAAACCCAAGTTTTCAATAATTTAAGCAATTGCTTATACTCTAAGCATTGGAATTAAGATTTGAACCTAATCTGATAGACTTCAAAGTTCACAATCATTCTACTACTCCATATTCTATTAGTGACCACATTATATGCTATTGATTCAAAGCTACGACAGATACCTTTTCTGTTTAAAGGAGAATTCCTTCATAAAATGAAAATGGAGGCTGGTAGGATTGACCTTGTCAGTTAACAGTATATGCTACCCTGGGTGACTATGTTAGGTGGTTATGCAGTGGTACCTACCACCAAGATATCAGATTCATTGCCTGGCATTCCATCAGATGTAGCCACCTGTCTCTGTACTTCAAAGGCATTTTTGCTCCTTCACAGCCTTCTATTAAGGAAAGTGATAAGCCTTTATCACTCACTCTATCCATAAGTCCAAACAGCAGACACCAGGTGATGCTGTGACAGTCAGATGGGACCCCAGTAGGAAGGACAGGACAAGCAGCCTGCCTTTGTCCTTTGTCTTTGGTTTTCTCTAGGGGTAAAACTGGCAAAACTCATACATCTTTCAAGTTAAGTAAAATCATGGATAGAACGTGTATATGTACACAAACATATGGGAACATACAGAAAGACTAGTTCTAGAGTCCTTATATTCCCAGAAATGTGATTTGGACTAGAAAGGAATAGAATAATTCTCTGTCCTAGAACTTCTTTTTGATATAAATCTTTAGTCTTTGTAAAGAAAAAAAAAATGTTTCTAAGTTTCCATACTGAAGTCATAGCCACATCACTCTGTAACCTATTTTCAGTTTTATTTTGGATTGAAGCATACCTAAATGGAAGCTAACATTCTCATTTTTTAATGTGCAGATCAAAGGGAAAAAAGAATCGAAGAATTAGTTGGCATAGGCTCATGAGTTCGAAGAATTTCTTACATGCCAATCTGGTTAATCAATTCTTCAGAGAAGGAAAAAATGAGGGTAGCTGAATGACACAGGCCTTACAACCCAATGAACTGAATCACATGTACCTTAGTCTAAGAAACGCAGACACAGAATGTAATAGACATATACTGGAGTCAGACTTTGTCCAGAACCCACCAAGCAGATAATGAAAACTGGTAGGAGAGACTACTATCTGAATTTTCTTAAAATTATCCAGGGATAGTTCACTGGCTTTTGTCAGCCCACCTCATTGTGGCTGCAACATAGACAATGGCATAGGCAGGGGTGGTTACTGAGAGTTCCTCCAGGCCCCCTGTGCATATGGAGAAATCTTATCTGAGGGCTGGCCTATGTGGATGGATCCAGAAATGTTTTTCTCAATTTTACTTTCTTTCAAATGCTAATGAGGGCTAAACCTCAAACATTTTGGTGCCTTCCTCAAAGAAAGCAAAAGCACAATGCAAACGTTAGGCATTCTATTTTCATTGTGCACGTGTCTTGCTTTATGCATTCTATCTTAAAATATTTATTTTTGGCCGCTGCCCTGACACTCAGTGGCTGGCCCTTGGTAGAATCTCAGCCACAATTGCTGAATGAATAAAACGAACTGTGCCATGAGCTTCCTCACTGCAAGTCATTGTGGAAGCGTATGCCCATCTCAGAATTGTTACAGTCCGGAGAACCAGGGGCGTGGTTAGCGTGTGTAGAGTTTCTTGCAGTACATGCACGTAGGACTCGGCAGTTATTCTCTTCCAGTGCTGTAAACTGAAAGCCAGGGCATTACAACAAACCACAAAACAGACAGGAGGCTATGCCATCTGAGGAATGACCTACTGTCAGTCAGAACACTGCGTTAGTAGTCTCATGTTAACAGGAGAATGTGTTAGGAGTAATGGGCTGAAATATGGCAGTGCTTTACGACAGCATCTTTACTGGCTATAACTTTTTTTATTCCCTTTGGGTTTACATTTTATTTAAAACAGGTCATAAAATATTACCACTCGTTGAAGGAGGGCCTGACAGGACAGTTGTATTTCCACGCCTTCCTGAAGAAGGCAGGGGGAAGAAGGCTGCTTCAGCTGTTGGCGTATGCCATAGCCTACTGGCTCCTACAGGCCAGCAACACCACACGTCCTGTCCTCTCAAGTGCTGCTACTACCCTCTTCTCCTAGCAACCGTATTATGTTAAAGTACGGTTGCTGAGGTTGCCAGGATATTCTTCTATTCTTGTTCTCCATGACCAAACCAAAGGGAGGACAACGCGTAAACCAAACTAACGGTGAAGATACGGGTGAGAGGGGCCCAGAAAAACAAACATAAAATGATAAATATGCAGTTTATTTTCTTTTGGGTAAAATCAGAAAAAAAAATAACAGATTTTAAAGACAACCTGCAAAATAATGGCCACCAAACATTTTAAGACAAAATTCACTGCTTTATCATTATTCACTGAAAGCCACTTCTTCCCAGTAAGGGAAGAGAGACAAATATTTTAAAATTGTCAGAGTGACCTAAACTATTCTGAACTATAATTACCATCCTGTTTAACATATAAGAGTTTTCAAGTAGATGCCACATTTCACTGAACCTAAGACATCACTGATTATAAAATGCATACTGGGTTCTGAAAATGTTAAAATACGAAAAACAAAAAACCCACCAGTATATAGAACTGTTGAAACATTGTATATTACTTCATTTGGTATTTCAATCAATTCTGAGATAAAATATCCTCCTTATTCACAGAAAAGGAAGTAAAGTTTCTTGGAATCATAGCTAATAAGCGGTAGAGACAGACGTCAAATCTACATCTGTTTGACTATTCATTATGCTGGGTTGCCTCTTAAGTTCCTTGCATAGATAATAAATAAAAATAACAACATGCTTATGGAACTTCATAGCTGTTGAAGTGTTTGTCATACTTCTGGTAATTCACTAGGTGTCATTAGCCCTGTTTTACAAATGAGAAAAACCAGACCCAGAAAGATGGAATGACTCACTCAAGGTCACATAATTAGTAAGTGGCAGAGCCAGGCGTGAAACCTAAGATAAATGCCTCTTAACCCAGAACGTGTTTGACTAAGATCAGACATTAACCAACTACTGGACCTGAAATTAGTTCATGGACATGAAGATTATTCAAAGAGAAATGTACAAGAAGAGCTGTCACACATGTTAGATGGATGCATTGATTTATTCAACAAATATTTATTGAATGGCTACTTTGAGCTAGGCTCTGTTTTAGTACCGGGAATACTGAAATGAATAAAAGGCATAAAAATCACATAAGACTTCTAAGTGCTATTGAGAAAAACAAGGTGGAGGGTAACAAGGGAGGGGGAGCCTGCAATTTTAAATAGTGGTCAAGGAAGGTGTCCTTGAAAAGGTGACATCTGACAAGGATAAGGGAGATAAAGAAGTGAGCCATATGGATATCTGTGGGAAGATGATTCCAGGCAGGAGGAACAAAGGGCTTCAGTTAAGAGTGTTCTGAAGAGGCTGTATGGCTGGGGCATAGTAGCAAGGGGGGAGTGTAGGTGATGAGTTCAGAGGGGTATGAGGGACAGAAGGTGGAGAGGGGACCGTGGACACATCACATAGGTCCTGCAGGGCATTTTAGGGACTTGGGATTTTACTCAGAGCAAAATGATAACCTGAGTCAGAGTAGCCTCGCGGAATCTGGAGTCTGGTCAATTTCAAGGACTCTGTCTGAGGCATCCCAAGTATGTCCTGGGCTACCTGGCAAACAGATGTCACTCTGGCTCCATCTTATATTATAGAGCATTGCCTATCCTACAGAGTGTTGACAGATAAGATTTCAGCTTTATGGATAGCTAATAAATAGATATTTATTAGAGACCTATTATCTGTGCTGGGCATTTAAAGAAAAGCTCTCCTCACCTCCTCCTTTCTAACCCCGACAAAAAATTAGTCCCCACTTTCAGTAAGCTTAGCGCTATGCTGTGAGATGATTCAAGTCTATACCAAGTGTTCACTTATGGAGGAGCAAGCTTGGAATTATGCCAGGGATAGCCAGAGACAGTTTTACTGAAAGCAGTGTGTAAGGTGAGGTTTTCTAAATAAAGGCAGGTAAAACATTTTGTACAGAGGTAACAACCTGAGCAAAAACAAGGAGGCTTATAATAGCATGGCTTATTTTTTAAGGATTCATTCATTCATTCATCCATCCACCTATTCATTCATCCAGTGTGACTGGGGAATAAGGTACCTGAGAACTAACAGCAATTGGGGAAAGACAGGCCAGAAGGAATCATGGAGAGGGCCATGCGTAGCATTTGGATTTTATCCGTAGGTGATGGGGAGACATGGCATGCTTTCTGCACGTGACGTAGCAACGGAAGGCCTATGTTGGTCATCCTGGCACCATTGTGCAGGACTGTGGAATGATATGAGAATGCAGACAGGAGGCTACTGCAATAGTCCAGGCAAGATGGTGATGGTGAATGGGGAGAATAGAAATAGAGAAATGGGACACAGGTAGGAAGCCCTCGAGGTAAATTAAGCCTAGCTTGAGGCCAGATTAGTCATGAGCAGGGTGTAAGAGGGGGTTCAAGGTCAACTCCTGCTGTACCAGCATGAATGACTGTGTAGATGCCACACTCTGATAAGAATATGGGAAGGAGGGGTGCTTGGTGGCTCTGTCAGTTAAGCATCTGACTCTTGATTTTGGCTTAGGTCATGATCTCACGGTCATGAGATAGAGCCCTGCACCGGGTCCTGCACTGGGCATGGAGCCTGCTTAAGATTCTCTCTCTCCCTCTCCCTCTGCCCCTCCCACACCTGCTTGCACGCTCTCTCTCAAAAAAAAAAAAAAAAAAAAAAAAAAGAATATGGGAAGGAAAAAGGTTTGTTCATGGAGAAGATAAGAATACAAGTGTCACTGTTACGATGCAGGCAGTTTCAGTGGAGAGACAAGTCACTACGAGGTGGCCAGAGAAGGATTCATGAAGGTCTCAGGACTTTAGCTTAGACCTTAACAGATGGTCAGGATTTAGTAAAGTGGAGGGAAACATGTACAGACCTTAGAAGATGGTCAGGGTTTAGTAAAATGGAGGGAAACACGGACAGCATTCCAGACAGAAAAAAGTCAGAGCAAAGGCACAGAAGTGGCAACATAGGCCTTTTTCTGCAGGTTAAGTATACTGGTCTTTGCGAGTAGAAGAATGGTAAGAGAAAGGGGAGGAAAAGGTGGGTCTTCAAATGATGTGGAGTCTGCATCCGAAATTCTCCTTTCAGGGGAGAGAATTTACTATTGTGAGAGACATCCGGGTCCACAGTGGATGAGCAATCCTAGATGATTAACGGTAGCCACCAGAAACACCGTGATGATACCGATGGCGGTCCTACATGAACGTGACAATTCTTTGTCATGCTAGGATTCATGAGCTCACTGAGCCCCTATGTAGCTCTAGTTAGAACTTGGCTCTCCTGAATCCCATCTAAAGATTAAATGGACATTGTAGCAATTTATGGTTCGGAGTCACGGGTGCCATGTTTTCCTCCTAACACCTGATATTATAATTATATTTGAAGTGTCAATAGCAAGTTTAACACTTTATTTAAATTGATTTCATTTCACCATGAAGCCTTTAATTGTTCTTTGAAGTGAAACTAAATAAATTCTATAATGAATTTTTCGTCCTATTTGCATAAGCCAAATTACAAGTACAAAATAAGCTTCCTAAAGTCTATATTTTCTATCATCAGGCACTAGGATAATCAAATTTTCATCCCATCCAGACAACACATAACTTTAAAAAAATATTTTTAAAGTCTCAGCTGTAAAAATATCACTTGCTTTGTTTAGCCTTAAATTATCACAAGTGGAATATTCATAATGTCTCCACAAGTCCATCATTGAAATACAAATAAAATAGCAATCAGAGCATTAGCTACACTTACTTATTCTTCCAGGAACACATTCAGACTTCTTTCCTTCGTTTCCCCCTGACAACAATCAAATCCCTAACAGCTCTTGATAATTCATCATTTCTTGCTTCAGTGCCATCCTTGAAAACAAAGCCATCCTGTGATTCTGTATATGTCATTATGAACTGAGACAAATCACAGGCACTCATTGCTCCAGACCATTTCTTCTAGGAAATACTGCTTCTCCTATAACATAACTGGAAACTTTGAGTCCATGTCAGTCATAGGATAACACCTATCCAGAGGACAAAAAAAAAAAAGGACCACATCCTTCCTTAAAATTTTAAGCTGCCTCCGCCTTTTCTCTTTTACAGCTTTATTCATTTTCATTCATTTCACTCCCATCCTGGCTCTACACATTATACAGCTTCCATACATAATTTTTCCAAGAGCTTGACACAATAAAACTGCATTCCTATCTTATTGCCTAAATATGATTTCAGGAACGTATTCCTTTTGGCTTTCCACCTCTGTTAAATGTGATCTGAATTTTCTGACGTACCTCAGAATTCTTCTACTTCAGTTAATTAAGCTCTAAAGTCTCTGAAATGTACCTCAGAGCATAGAACATTGGGAAGCAACTTTGGCAGACAAATGCAAGGACCAGCTAAGGGATGAAGACAAAACTGGCAGCTCATTCCTGGGAAAATCCTGGAGGGAAGTCAGATTGATAGTCTAAGAAAAATGAGCTCACTTCTCCCCCTTGTGCCAGAACTTTGGATGCTATCAGTTCTATCATATACTACCTTGGATGAGAGAAGCCAAGAGAACGCGATCTCCTTCCTCTGACCTCTCGTTCCAGTATTTTCTGACCTGCGATGATGACGTTTGTAGTGGTACAATATACTGGTTTGAAATAAACTGATATCAAGTCATGTTAATTTTCAAAAGAATTAAGGTCTAGAAAATTCACATTATATTCCCATCTTTGGTACACCCCCATTTAGCCTCAAGCATTTGCACAGAATAGAGGAGTTAAGAACATATATGTAGAGAATATATACATATATAAGGAATATATACATGTAAAGAAAATACATATATATTTCTTGATAGCCCTGCTTTATAAAGGATCCCAAGTGCTTTACAAATGATTCCCTCTGAGTCTATTAAAAAAAAAAAATCAAAGATCAAACATATATGGCTCATGGAGGTAGGCAGTTTTTTGTATGCTTTGTTCTCTAACAAATCTGAATCTCCCAGAACAGTACCTGGAACACAGTATGTGCTCAGTAAGTATTTGTTAAGAGAAACTTTACTGGGTGGCGTCATGCACAAAATTTGTTTCTCAATCATTCACGATATATTTTTACTTACAACCTTTTCCCCAAATCACTTATTCTTCATTCTCAGATTATTCCTATAAAAGCCAAAATGCAGGGGTGCCTGGGTGGCTCCATTGGTTGAGTATCTGGCTCTTGATCAGCTCAGGTGATGATCTCAGGGTCCTGAGACCAAGCCCTGTGTAAGATTCTCCCTCTCTCCCTCTGCCCCTCCCCCATGCACCCACACACTCTCTCTCTTTAAAATTAAAACAAATTATATAAAAAAAATAAAAAGCCAAATGCAGTGCAGTGTTACAAACAATAATATATTTCAGATTATGAATATAGCTGCTGCTTTGTAGTTTGAAAGGTT